>NC_090649.1:99080798-99680798 GCF_040937935.1 Hyperolius riggenbachi
ACTGAAGCCTCCCACCTGAATGCTAATGGCTGCTAGATGTGGTATGGCAGGTAAAGGGTGTATGACAGTGCATCCTGAGTGGCTGACGAGCACCTGCTGACGACTTAAATGTAGCTGCATGCATGTATTGCTGTGTTCTATTGCTTGTGTGTGTCGAATTTAGCATTCAGTATGGAGGCAGTGTTGGTGGGTTTTCTGGATGTGAGAGGTCCAGAGCCTGGGTGTGAGAGGTCCAGGCCCACCTACACTCCCCTCCAGGTATCGCGCATTGGCCTTGGGGCCCCGGCCAGTGAGAGAGGTCCGGGGCCCCTGGCCATCGTGCGAACCAATCGTGTGTTTTTAAACGTTTTTTTTTCAGCTCTAGGACATGGCAGACAGGTGAGCGGTTAGGGAGGGACCCCTGTGGGAGGGATGCCTGCACGGGGCGGTCCTGCTAGCGACGCAATCTTGCGATTTGCGTCCAACTGAAGCCTCCCACCTGAATGCTAATGGCTGCTAGATGTGGTATGGCAGGTAAAGGGTGTATGACAGTGCATCCTGAGTGGCTGACGAGCACCTGCTGACGACTTAAATGTAGCTGCATGCATGTATTGCTGTGTTCTATTGCTTGTGTGTGTCGAATTTAGCATTCAGTATGGAGGCAGTGTTGGTGGGTTTTCTGGATGTGAGAGGTCCAGAGCCTGGGTGTGAGAGGTCCAGGCCCACCTACACTCCCCTCCAGGTATCGCGCATTGGCCTTGGGGCCCCGGCCAGTGAGAGAGGTCCGGGGGCCCTGGCCATCGTGCGAACCAATCGTGTGTTTTTAAACGTTTTTTTTTTCAGCTCTAGGACATGGCAGACAGGTGAGCGGTTAGGGAGGGACCCCTGTGGGAGGGATGCCTGCACGGGGCGGTCCTGCTAGCGACGCAATCTTGCGATTTGCGTCCAACTGAAGCCTCCCACCTGAATGCTAATGGCTGCTAGATGTGGTATGGCAGGTAAAGGGTGTATGACAGTGCATCCTGAGTGGCTGACGAGCACCTGCTGACGACTTAAATGTAGCTGCATGCATGTATTGCTGTGTTCTATTGCTTGTGTGTGTCGAATTTAGCATTCAGTATGGAGGCAGTGTTGGTGGGTTTTCTGGATGTGAGAGGTCCAGAGCCTGGGTGTGAGAGGTCCAGGCCCACCTACACTCCCCTCCAGGTATCGCGCATTGGCCTTGGGGCCCCGGCCAGTGAGAGAGGTCCGGGGCCCCTGGCCATCGTGCGAACCAATCGTGTGTTTTTAAACGTTTTTTTTTCAGCTCTAGGACATGGCAGACAGGTGAGCGGTTAGGGAGGGACCCCTGTGGGAGGGATGCCTGCACGGGGCGGTCCTGCTAGCGACGCAATCTTGCGATTTGCGTCCAACTGAAGCCTCCCACCTGAATGCTAATGGCTGCTAGATGTGGTATGGCAGGTAAAGGGTGTATGACAGTGCATCCTGAGTGGCTGACGAGCACCTGCTGACGACTTAAATGTAGCTGCATGCATGTATTGCTGTGTTCTATTGCTTGTGTGTGTCGAATTTAGCATTCAGTATGGAGGCAGTGTTGGTGGGTTTTCTGGATGTGAGAGGTCCAGAGCCTGGGTGTGAGAGGTCCAGGCCCACCTACACTCCCCTCCAGGTATCGCGCATTGGCCTTGGGGCCCCGGCCAGTGAGAGAGGTCCGGGGCCCCTGGCCATCGTGCGAACCAATCGTGTGTTTTTAAACGTTTTTTTTTCAGCTCTAGGACATGGCAGACAGGTGAGCGGTTAGGGAGGGACCCCTGTGGGAGGGATGCCTGCACGGGGCGGTCCTGCTAGCGACGCAATCTTGCGATTTGCGTCCAACTGAAGCCTCCCACCTGAATGCTAATGGCTGCTAGATGTGGTATGGCAGGTAAAGGGTGTATGACAGTGCATCCTGAGTGGCTGACGAGCACCTGCTGACGACTTAAATGTAGCTGCATGCATGTATTGCTGTGTTCTATTGCTTGTGTATAGATACAATTACTCATAAGTTTGTTTTTACTTTAAGATGATTACCTAATCCTTAAGTGACCAGTGTGAATGATGATTGTCTAGTGTAGAAATGCATAATGTTAGTGGCTGCCAAGGGGTATAAAAATAAAAATGTCATTATATATGTATATTCAATGTACATACCATTTAAAGGGATACTGTAGGGGGGTCGGGGGAAAATGAGTTGAAGTTACCCGGGGCTTCTAATGGTCCCCCGCAGACATCCTGTGTTGGCCCAGCCACTCACCGATGCTCCAGCACCGCATCCAGTTCACTTCTGGAATTTCAGACTTTAAAGTCTGAAAACCACTGCGCCTGCGTTGCCGTGTCCTCGCTCCCGCTGATGTCTCCAGGAGCATACTGCGCAGGCCCGGTATGGTCTGTGTCTGCGCAGTACGCTCCTGGTGACATCAGCGGGAACGAGAACACGGCAACGCAGGCGCAGTGGTTTTCAGACTTTAAAGTCACAAATTCCAGAAGTGAACTGGAGGCGGGGCCGGAGCATCAGTGAGTGGCTGCGCAGGCACAGGATGTCTGCGGGGGACCATTAGAAGCCCCAGGTAAGTTCAACTCATTTTCCCCCGTCCCCCTACAGTATCCCATTAAGCTGTTGAAAATGTAGTAAATAAAAAAAAAATGCTGATATAAATATAAACAAAGAAAAAGAAAAGAAACAGGGAAAAAACTACAGCCAAAATCATAGGGTATTAAATGGTCTTAAAATGTAATGTACATAAATATACTCCAATAGGCTGCCCTTATTGAATTGCTCTGGGGGTCTCTCGAGTTTCCTCTCTGCATGAATTTAACTAAATATAATCATTATTAATTAGCACTTTCATGGACACGTGTTCACGTTACAAATTACTGACAAATACTAATAGGAAGATTGCAACTGTTCGGTTCGCTTCTATAGAGGAAATACCTTCTCAAACATTTATTTAGGACACTTATTTTTTTCATATGTATAGTATAGGCTATAATCACTATTTTTTTTTAAATAGCAATTATAGCCTTACTATGTAGTACTTACTATGTTAAATGCATGTCTGGATACTGTATGCTTGTCCTGCATTCAGATGTCATTTCCACATACTGTAGATGATTTGAAAAGGAGTCCAGTGGCCTACCTAACTCTAATCCTTCCCACCCCCAGTGGTGCCTAACCCTAATCCTTCTCACCCCCAGTGGTGCCTAACTCTAATCCTTCCCACCCCCGGTGGTGCCTAACCCTAATCCTTCTCACCCCCAGTGGTGCCTAACTCTAATCCTTCCCACCCCCGGTGGTGCCTAACCCTAATCCTTCTCACCCCCAGTGGTGCCTAACTCTAATCCTTCCCACCCCCGGTGGTGCCTAACCCTAATCCTTCTCACCCCCAGTGGTGCCTAACTTTAACCCCTCATAATGGTTCTGAGCCCCTGTCCTGTTGAAAATGGTGCCTGATAAAATAGTGGGCCAGCCACAGTGGCTAGCCATAGCGGGCATCTCACACCCTTTTTGACTGTTCCCAGACATACGACTGCTTCTTATGTGCAACAAGTACAAATACTTACTACACATGATGCCTTGGTTTCCATTTCTATATCTCTCTCACTGAAGGATTAGTAAACTAAAGGTGGGTACACACATCAGATAAAAGTCTTTGGAAAATGAAAGATTACAGACCAATTTTCCCCATCAGATAAAATCTTTGCAAGATGCTGCATACATAGATGCTGTACACATGCAACAGATCAGTATCTGCAAAAGATCAGTTCCTGCAAAAGATCCTCTGCAACATGCATTCATAGTCTATGATATCTGCAGATCTCATACAAACATTGTTTAACGGACAATCGTCTGCAGATCAGATCCATCAGGATTGATCTTTGGATCAGCAGATGATTGTCTGATCTGCAGATGAATGTTTGTTAAACAAGGTGTGTATGAGATCTGCAGATATCATAGACTATCAATGCATTTTGCAGAAACGGATCTTTTGCAGGAACTGATCTTTTGCATGTGTACTTGGCACGTGTCACGTATCACTTGCAACTTGGCACATGTCACGTGGTTGCAACGTGGCACTTGTCACATGTCTTGTTGCACTTGGCACGTGGCACTTGGCACGTGACATGTGGCAAGTGCCACGTGACACGTGCCAAGTGCCACGTGACACGTGCCAAGTGCCGAGTGACAGCCAGACAGCAGAGGAGAAGACACTAGTGCACACTAACTGTCACACTGCCACTGCTCACAGCACAGCAGTTCTGGAGAAAGCTAATACAGTAGTGCTACTACTCTAAAAACTACTACCAAATGACTGCAGTACTACAGTACTAACTACACAATAACACAGTAATCCTATCCCCTAATCCCTAACCTAACCTATACCTAAGGCTAATAACTGGCCAGCAGGCAGCAGCTGGCCTGGTCTGTGCACAGCACACACACACAGACACATAGCAGCTGCCTGCAGCACACACTCTGACTATCAAACAAATGACATCAAGCTAATTCATGATTTAACAATAGTGTAGTGATAGTGAAGGGGTTAATCACTGAAAAGCTTTCGGTTTATCACTGCTAGGCCAGCAGCACTGGAGCACACACTCTGACATCAATCAAGCTAATTAACGATATGGCAATAGTGTAGTGATAGTAGTGAAGTGGCTGGATGGTGTAATGGTTAAGGGCTCTGCCTCTGACACAGGAGACCAGGGTTCGAATCTCAGCTCTGCCTGTTCAGTAAGCCAGCACCTATTCAGTAGGAGACCTTAGGCAAGTTTCCCTAACACTGCTACTGCCTATAGAGCGTGCCCTAGTGGCTGCAGCTCTGGCGCTTTGAGTCCACCAGGAGAAAAGCGCGATATAAATGTTATTTGTCTCTTGTCTTAATCACTGAACAACTTATCACTGTGTACAGCCCTTGCTACTAGGCCCAGCAGCACTGGAGCACACACAATGACATCAATCAAGCTAATTAACGATTTAACAATAGTGTAGTGATGGTAGTGAAGGGGTTAATCACTGAACAGCTTTAGGTTTATAACTGTGTACAGCCCTTGCTAGGCCACCAGCACTGGAGCATGTCTCTCAGTGAGCATTCAGCAAGCTAAGACGATATGTCTCATCATGGCAGCCCTCCTTATTATACAGGGGGGCTGGCCAGTGTTCCTTTCTGTGATTGGGTTCCAAGGTTTAGGCTGGGAGCCCTCTAATTGGCTCAATGAGGTCAGGTGGGGCTGGCCAGGGTTCCCCTCTGTGATTGGTTGCTAGGGCTTCTGCTGGGAGCCCTCTGACTGGCTCCAGGACGTCTTCTCCTTAGTTACAGTATTTCGGATCCGAATATCCGCGTTATGCGGCCAAATATCCGCAGATAGCTATCCGGATTTTTTTTTTAAATCCGGGATCTGAATCCAAATCGGATAGCGTAAAAAAGTTCGGATATCCGGGTTGCCCAGATATCCGGAATCCTGATGAGCAGCCCTGGTCTGGGGCACACTATAGAGCTTTTTGGATCAATTTTAGAGTTTTGAGAATTTTTGGAACTTGTATGTTGTTTATCCATTGTGAAATGGGAACCTCTGGCAGCTGTTTAACTGGTTCAGTCCTTATATCATCACCTACCAAGAACGGATGTTTCAGTCTGACTGGATTAGCTGCAGGCTTGTTTCAGGACCGCCAGAAAACTGGTATTTTTTAAAAGGAAATACATATGGCAGCCTTCATTCCTCTTCAATTCAGGTGCCCTTTAAGTCAGAGAACTCTTTAAAACTGAAATGTCTATGTGTACACACAGGGGCGTAACTACAGAGGAGCAGCCCCTGCAACTGTGGGGAGGCCCAGAGCTGGAAGAGGGTCCTAACTGCTATTTCACTCACTTTAAGTCAGGTGTTTTTGTGGCTACTTGTTATATGGATGTGAAGATTATGAAATCCACACTTGTTTTTTGACGCTTGCAAGGTGGACTCCTAAACTATGAAGGTTACAAGGGGTTGACAAGAAAAAGGGTGTGAACAATGGGGGAAGGGGGCTATCAAAGTTTTGCTGGGGGGGGGGGGGGGGGCTACATGATTTATAGTTAAACCACTGTGTACACACATATTTTAAATGTTACAGTTTTTGTCATAGTGTCCCTTTAAGCAGGTCCATTATGTTTTAATATGGCCCAGACCGGGTTGTTGTAAACCTTTTACTCCTAATAGCCAAAAATTCTTAAAAAAAAAAGTCCAGTCCACATCCCCAACTATATGTAAGATGTATATTGTACACAGAAGTCTGCTACGTATGCAAATCTGCAGCAAACACATCATTTTGACTGAATAATTATAGACAGCGGAGTCTGGGATGAATACATTAAATATACACTTCCAATTTCCATTCTCCTTTGAATAAATGTTATACACATCATTATGAATGCGTAATAGCCATTAAAATGTTGGTAAGTTTTGTGTAAAGGACAGCATGTCCTTCACATAAAGAAACACATGCAATTAATGACATCCCTTTTACAGTTCATAGGAGAATTTTCACATTACCAAAATTAATTAAGACTTTTGTAATTGAATATTCCGCACTGTGCAGATTGCGTGTCGGTTTGGGCTGCAGTCCATGCTTCTCCACGCTGCTGAATATGTATGCAGCTGCTGCCAGAGTGAGAAGTGGCGGTACAAAGGGAGAGCAAAAGAATAGTGCATGTCACTCAGCAGGTTGCATGTCCCCCTCGCCTGCTCCCTGTCTGCTTGCTGTGACCTCCCCTGTCTGCTCCTGCTGCTCCAGCCTCTCAAATCCTCCTCCTGGCCTACTGTGCGCCTCACAGATTCTTCTCCCAATCTGCCACACAGTTGTTGGCCTGCTGAATTTGCATGAGTTGACAATGTCTGTTTTCTTTTTCCCAACATTTTCATGCAAATGCTAAGTCACTAAAACATATCTTGCCGAGGCAGATTTTTGGTAAACGTGAAATCAGGGCCCACCTGCTTTTTTTCTGAATGAGCATATGTGGGTTTTGGACAGCATGGATGCAAATGAGAAGGCATGACATAATGACAGAAGCAACACAGAAACGAGTTGTGTAACAGTTTGTTCTTTAACTGGTGTATTTTCTCATTGATATTTTGAGAGTTTATTTAGGACGAAAGCACTTTTTTTATTTTTTGGGGGGGTTAGAGCTACTGCTGGAATCCTACTTTTCTTTATAGCCCACTCTGATGTTTAGCATGTGCCCAGAGTATATCCCCAACATAAATAGTTTGTATACTTTTTTTCTCATGTGTGTGGTAGCAGTGTAGTAGCAATCTGCACCAGCCGTGAAATAGTAAGGAATATAGGGGCAAACACACAAATCTTGGTAAATTTAAAGAAGAATTAAGATGAACAGAAAAAAATAATAGAAAATAAATCACTGCCCCCCCCCCCCCTGCAAAAATGTTAATGCTCCCCCCCCCACAGGGCCCGTTCAGGTCCGTTTTGGGGGGCAGGAGTGGTCGAGAACATGGCCACCTATATCGATGGGGAGGTGGCACTCCCTCCTCCCTCACCTCGGGCTCTCCCCTCAGCTCACCCCCTCCAGCATTAATTGGTGGCAGCAGCGGCAGGCAGGAACACAGGCATACCTCTATGTGTTACACCGCGGAGGTCCGATCTCTTAGTGCCAAAGCTACTTCCTGATAAACAGGAAGTAGCGTCAGATGCTTAGAGAGTGGAGCCTCTGGAGGTAGAAAGCATAGAGGTATGCCTGTGTTCCTGCACGCCGCTGCTGCCACCTATTAATGCTGGAGTGGGAGCGCTGAGGGGAGAGCCCGAGGTGAGGCAGTGGCCCCCCTCCCCGCCGATGTAGGTAGCCATGTCTCCCCTCATGCTGCGACCTCTCCTGCCCCGCAAAATGGCCCTGGGTGGGCCCCTAAGGGCCCCGGTCCCCCCATGGGTGCTGGGGCTGCAGCCCCTATTGTTACACCACTGAAAAAATCCATACATACCTGAGGCTTCTTCCAGCCCCCTTCGGCCTGATCGCTCCCCCGCCATCCTCTTCCTCCCCCTGGAGTTATGACTCTCGGTAACTCCGGGAGTTGGGGCTTACTACGCATGCGTACATTGGGCGTGCGCCAGGCCATGCTCCCATTGCTGGGAGCGTTCCCGGCTGCAGGAGCGTGCGCAACCGCATTGCGCCTGCACCAACTGGCACCGACCGGCCGAAGTTACCGGGACTGAGCCATATAGAGGATCCAGGAGGCGGAACAGGATGGAGGGGGAGTGAGATGGCACAGGTGGACGGGGGAAGCTTCATTAGGGACCAGAGGCTTCCCTCTCCTAAGGTAAGTATCTGTCAGGATCTATCCTGTAGCATGTTCTGTCCCTTGCATTGGAGCTGCAACTGGGCAGTTCTGACTTGTCTGCTTTCATTCGGTTGCGCATTCGCAGTAAGTCTTATTGTCATTTGCAATCACTCTGCAGTTCAGAGCAGTTCAGGATGCTGTCAGGATTCCTCCTATGGTTTGCTGCAGTTGAACTGCAGCCAGATAGCCATGGATTTCCTGCATGCATGTTGTTGCATAGTACTGCATGAATTTGTTATGATAGTCTTTCAGCTAGCAAATGGTAATCAAGCCAGCTCAGGATTGAATGATTACCATTCAGCTGTGTGGAAATTTGCATACCTGCATCCATTGGCTGATGCCGGCATAAAAGTCTGCCTCCCATTTCAGACTCTGCCCGACATAGCGTTCAGCTCTCTGAGTTGTCATTGGGTCTATGCTGTGAAAGTTGTTACTGTAAAAATGTATAATGCCTTGCTCTGTATTTTCATGTCTGCTGGACGTTTGCTGACCTGCGGGGGTCCTTCTGATCCTGATAGTTTGGATTCTGCCAGCACCACGTTGGTGACTGGTAGTACTTCTTCTAGCCTTGTTCTTGCCTTGTTCTTGAGGAAGAACTATAGCAACAGTTGCCATTAGTTTCGCTCCTACCTGTTAGTCTTGTGTCTTTCTCAGTGTGAATGTTGCTGTCGCTGAAACAGCGACTAGATTGGCTGAGCATTCCGTCTGTCTGTCTGTTGCCTGTCATTACTTGTACTTTAGCTAGTGAGTTATTTGAGAGCTACATTTCATATATTGCGCATCAGCATGATATACCGTATATACTCGCATACAAGCCGAATTATTGACCCCCAAAAAGGGGGCCAAAAGTTTGGGGGTCGGTTTGTATGCGAGTCTTGGGTGGTGGGTGGTGGTGGTGGGTGCTGGGTGGTGGTGGTCCGCGGCCCCCCGCCCACCCGCTCCCCCCCTCCGCGGCCGCCGCTGCTATTACCTGTTCAGCCGGTGGCCACTTCCTCTAATCCGTGTGCCCCTCTCGCTCTGCTCTCCAGTCTCCATCATGCGTATAATGTGCATCACAGCAGCGCGCCCAGGCACTATACTGGCTATACTGGACACTATACTGGCTATACTGGATATACTGGGCACTATACTGGCTATACTGGGCACTTTACTGGCTATACTGGGCACTATACTGGACACTATACTAGCTATACTGGGCACTATACTGGCTATACTGGACACTATACTGGCTATACTGGGCACTATACTGGCTATACAGGGCACTATACTGGCTATACTGTGGAGCCTCTTCCATTATCCAGCTACTTAGCCTTGTTGCGCTGGGTGGTCAAAGTATGCCCCCCCCCAGCATTACAGTATCTGTCTTTTTGGAAAATTAAAGTTACAGATCCCTTTTAAAGGAAGTTCATCCAGCTACAATGGACATTAAGCAAAAGTCCCATTAGACTGCTAAAGGAGAGACCAGTAATATCTGAGAACACACCTACACAAAGATGATCAGGGATGACCATTAGGATTGTGAAAAATTGAAAGTGTGTTCATAGGTTTCCCATTAAAAAAACCCCATCCCAGTAAATTGACTTTATATTCTTCATGTAGCAGCCAATCCTGCCACAAGCAGAAGGCCCTGGAAGAAAAGAGGTGGGCTACTCATTAAGCCTAATATGGAGTCTGCCTCCTGACTTCCAAAGCCACCTTCTAGCAGCGTAGTGAGTTTCAGCAGCTCTATAAAAAAAGAAGAGAAGGAAATCAAAAACAGGTAAAATAGGTAAAAAGTTAAATAGGACCGTATGCTGTAATAGCTAAACTTCTATTTACTGTTAAGGATTCCTGTTAACATTTATTCCACAGGTGCAGGGATAAATGTGTATAAGTGGACTTTCAACAGAATGCACTCATCCTTTAAGAAGTTGCAATTATCTGCGGTCTACAAAAAAAAAATGGAACCCTTCAACAACATTTCAGTTAATAGCCAGAATTGGCGTTAAAAATGCTCATTTGTACAGGCATTAAAAAGTGTACATTAATCAGTTCTGTAAAGCTCTCCTAACATTTTAATTTACTATGCTTAAGAAAAGTTTTCAGAGATACTGCGAAGCATTTAAAAGTTTTAATAAACTGTAAAATATGTACAAATAATTAATGCTTTAAAAATACCCTACCCTTCTAAGAAATGGTGGCTAATGAGCAGAACTCTACTGTGTTCCGTTGTAGGATAATTAGTCTAATGTGTGACCGGTAGATAACAAATGAGCCAAAACAGTTTTTAGTCATTACTGGTCGACTCACAGGCTTTCGGCGAGCCAAACTGCAGAATAAATTAGTTAAAAGGTTGGAGATGAATTTCAGCTTTCAGGAGTAATTAACAAACATAGAAACATAACTTAATTCAACGACTTGTTCCCACTGACCCAACCAAGGACAATTTACAGATTTTGTTGATTAATTTTAATGGAAATGCAATGTTCCTTCCGTACTTATTTATGCCGTTTTCGATCAGCGGCTTCGGGTTTCTGAGCCAGCGAGAAAAAAAAAAGATGTCACACAACAGGTCTCTGAGAACAACCAGAAACAATTTTCCATCCGTACTTGAAAATGAATGCTTGAAACATGTCAATTATTTTGCCGTGCTGCTTTCTACTCTTGACATTATGCAGTCATTTCGGTCTATTATCCATCAAAGACATCTGAACAGCAATGCACTTCTAAGCTGTTTAAACCAGATTTACCTGGATAATATTTAGCACTTAAGTGTCTTATGGAGCACAAGTTTCAATTCAATTTTATGACATTTTCAAATCCATTTTGTGGTTTTCTTTTTAATGAAGTTTTTATCATTTTTACTTCCAAAAATAGGCATTTCTTAAAGTGAACCTGAGTCTTGTATGCTCCATCTTCTTGGGAAATGTCATCCATTATGAAGAGTAAATCATTTATACCACTTTTCCCCCCTCTTCTATGGCTGTAAACCATCTTTTCCCCATCTTTTCCATTAAAACATGCAGAGTTGTTTCTAGGCTTTTTGTCACTTCAGGCAAGAAATCCTGTGTGTCCCCCCCCCCCATGACATGAAAACACCACACACTAGATAATATAAACCATGTGCTGTATGAGGTGGATGCATAATACAGGAAGTTCCCAAGATGCAGACAACCCACTGATCCTGTCACATTTCATTTGCACACCCCACTCCTGCACTACCCCTGCTTAGTGTGTAAATGCAGAGTATATTGCAGCAGAAGCTGTGCTCTCACCTATCCGCTGGAGTCCAGTGTTGTGCTTCCACCTGTCTGCTCACCACTCACCCTAGTGCCCAGCGTCTGCTACTGCATGTGGTGTGGTTACACTCTACATGAGAAGAGTGAGGTGCCAGCACTAGAGGGAGCAGGAGACAGACAGGATGGTTGCACAGGCACAGCATTGGACTCCAGTGGAGAGGTGAGAGCACAGCTTCTACTGCGCTATAGTCTGCCTTTACACATTGGACTAGGGGAGCGCAGAAGGGGGAAGGGAACAAATAGTGGGACAAGGAGACAGAGGGAGGCACAAAGGGGGACAGAAGGAGGTACAGTGGGACAGAGGGAGGCACAGAGGGACAAACACAGAGTTGTATCATCAGCAAGGAAACTTAGGCAGCTGCTTATGGCCTGGAGAGAGTCTAGGGGTCCGGTTTATACAAACCCTCAACAAATCTTGCCAAAAAAGCTAGGTGGCCATCAAGCATGGGACCAAAGTCATTACTTGCCTATGGCACCATTTCACTTAAATCCATCTCTGGATGCAGAAATGGCACAGGGGGACTGAAGATGGCACAAGGAGGCAGAAGGAGGTGCAAAGGGAGACAAAAGGAGGCTCAGGGTGACTGAGGGACACACGGGGGAGAAGTGGCACAGGGGGACTGAAGGTGACACAAGGGGACAGAAGGAGGTGCAAACACCCTAGAGGGCATGGCTTTGCTTGGGAGGTGTGGCTTAGTTCAAGGTGGGGCTTAGTTCAGGGGCAGGGATTAATCAGGGGCATGGCGCCCTCCAGGACAAATGGCACTCTGGGCAGTGGCCTGTAATGCCTATGCTTAAAAACACCACTGAAAACATGTATCATCGGACTCTCTAAAAGAGGAACTTAAGGCCTGGAACCCACTAATCGCTCTTTTCTGAGTACTTTGTGATTTGAAAAGCTCTTGCTAATTGAAAGGATACCCGAGGTGACATGTGACATGATGAGTTAGACATGTGTATGTACAGTGCCTAGCACACAAATAAGTGTGACCCTCACTGTTAAGAAATTCCAACTATAAAACACTTTCCTAGCAGAAATGGCTTCTGAGAACAGGAAAGAGTTAAAAAGGGTCAATAGTTAATATATTTTAGCTCTGACATACTTCAATAAATGTCTCATTGAGCAAAAACATAAAATAAAGCTGTGGAATATCCTAAAAAGTATTTTTTTAGGAGAAGGAAGATAAAACATTTGTTTATTTCATTTGAATGTCCTTTAATGCTATGGGTGTGATCCCAGTTGAGCGATGTGATTTTCTAAAAATTCCCCATAGCATTGCATTAGCAAGAGCTTTTTCAAATCACTAGCGCTTAGAAAAGGCTTCTAGTGGGTTTGAGTCCTAACCAAGATTTAAACTTCATTCCAATCAATAGCTGATACCCCCGTTCCCACAAATCTTTACCTTTTCTCGAATCGATCATCAGTGGGGTCTGGATGGATGATATTGTGGTGAAACCCCTCCCACAGTGTGATGTCAGGACCATGGTCTTGACAGTTTCCTGTCTGTGAACCTCATTGCATTGTTGGAAATAACAGCTTTTTCCTACTGCCAAGCAAGCAGTATCTCCCTCTGTGCATAGAACTCTCATAGAACTCTCAGTAAATGAACATTCTGTTCAGATCACTTGGCACCTGACTTAAGATGTCACCACCTGTAATAGATTTCAGAATGTAAATCGGAGAGAGAAAAGATTTTACAATGGGCAAACACTGACTAAAAAAATGTGTAAATAAATATTGTAAAAAATAAGCAATTGTATTCATTATGCTATCTACAGTTGTGTTTAAAATTATTCAACCCCCACTGAAATTGAGTGTTTTGGCCAGTTTGACATTGATTTTGATCATTTCAGTCATCTTGTTTACAATTAAATCAAAGGGGCACTTGTAAGTCAGACAAATATAACATAACATTTATAATGAAATAACCACAAATGTCTTTTCTGTGCTCACATCATTATCAGTTTTACTCAACCCCCAAGTGACATTCATTCTTAGTACTTAGTACAACATCCTTTTCCAGTTACAACAGCATAGCTTGACACAAGTGTCTTGCAGCGATCTACGGGTATCTTAGCCCATTCTTCATGGGCAAAAGCCTCCAGTTCAGTCATATTCTTAGGCTTGCGCGCTGCAACTGCTTTCTTTAAGTCCCACCAGGGGTTCTCAATCGGATTTAAGTCTGGTGACTACGATGGCCACTCCAAAATGTTCCAGCCTTTAATCTGCAACCATGCTTTAATAGACTTGGAGGTATGCTTGGGATCATTGTACTGTTGAAAGGTCCAACGTCTCCCAAGCCTCAGATTTGTGATGGACTGTATCACATTGTCATCCAATATCTCCTGGTACTGAAGAGAATTCATAGTACCTTGCACACGCTGAAGCTTCCCTGTACCTGCAGAAGCAAAAGAGCCCCAAAGCATGATTGACCCTTCCGCCATACTTCACAGTAGGCAAGGTGTTCTTTTCTTCATAGGCCTTGTTCTTCCTCCTCCAAACATAGCGTTGATCCGTGGGCCCAACCTGTTTTAATTTTGTTTCATCAGTCCACAGAAGACTACCACAAAAGTGCCACATTACATTGCGTCACCATTGACTTTCATTATGTACGTTTTTTATGCGGTTTAGAAAAATAAGCAACAAAACCAGCATTTTTAAAAACGCAAATGTCAAAACGCATACACATGCGTTTTTTTGAGGCAGCCCATTGACTAACATTACATGCATAAATGCTGCATTTTCCGCAACACTAGCGTTTCTGCTTAGTGTGTTCCCAGCCTGACATTATTGTCAGATCAGAGTGGATTAGCTGCATGATTGTTTCTGGTGTGATTCACACTCTACTGCAGCCAAATAGATCAGCAGGGCTTCCAGGCAACTGGTGTTGTTTAAAAGAAAGTAAATATATCTCCATATTTTTCGCACTTCAGTTGTTCTTGAATTTAACCACTTCAGCCTTCAGTGTTGTTTTAACGTATGCATCCGAGCAACTTTCACCTCCCATTCATTTGTCAATAACTTAAAGAGGCACTATGGCGAAAAATTATGTTTTACAGTCACTGTACTATACATAGCTGTTTGTAGAGCATAGTAGTTAACATGTAGTGAGTCACAGGGTTTTTTTTCTAAAACACTGACATCAGCATGTTATACATTTGCAGTCATGTCGGCAGAAGTACCTTTCCGACGCGACTCAGCCTGATCCATGTAGCTGTAGGAGGCATCTTTCCCTGTTGCTGTAACTGACTCCCCTCTCTGCAGCGCTGGAAGGTTTGTTCTAAATTTCAACTGCACGATCGTGCAGTTATACTGTTCCCCCATGCGCCGTAAAGAGTAGCAGCTTTTCTGCTGTGCGGGGAGTGGAACGCACCCTCCCTCTTAGTTGGGACGCAACTGCGTGTGAGGAGGACTGTGGAGGAACGCATCATCATTACTGATGAAGCTGCCCGGCAAGGACCCCTGTAGCGAAGCTGGCATAGAAACGGACACCTAATGTTGTCCGTTTCTATGGCTTCCAGGCTTCGCTCTGTGAAGTGTGCAGACAGAGCAGCGGCGGATTGTAGAGCAGACACAAGCGCTGTAGCTGTGGCCTGCTAATTGTACAGTAGTGTGATTGTTGTTTTTTTGTGGTGAATTTTTTTTTTACCCAATCGTTTTTTCGGTATTTTTTTTCTAAAGCAAATTGCAGGTAGTTATTCAGCAGAGTAATAAAAAAAAAAATGAATAACTACCTGCAATTTGCTTTAGAAAAAAAATACTGAAAAAACGATTGGGTAAAAAAAAAAAATTCACCACAAAAAAACAACAATCACAACTACTGTACAATTAGCAGGACACAGCTACAGCGCTTGTGTCTGCTCTACAATCCGCAACTGCTCTGTCTGCGCACTTCACAGAGCGAAGCCTGGTAGCCATAGAAAAGGGCAACATTAGGTGTCCGTTTCTATGCCAGCTTCGCTACAGGGGTCCTTGCCGGGCAGCTTCATCAGTAATGATGATGCGTTCCTCCACAGTCCTCCTCCCACGCAGTTGCGTCCCACCTAAGAGGGAGGGTGCGTTCTACTCCCCGCACAGCAGAAAAGCTGCTACTCTTTACGGCGCATGGGGGAACAGTATAACTGCATGATCGTGCAGTTGAAATTTAGAACAAACCTTCCAGCGCTGCAGAGAGGGGAGTCAGTTACAGCAACAGGGAAAGATGCCTCCTACAGCTACATGGATCAAGCTGAGTCGCGTCAGAAAGGTACTTCTGCCGACGTGACTGCAAATGTATAACATGCTGATGTCAGTGTTTTAGAAAAAAAACCCTGTGACTCACTACATGTTAACTACTATGCTCTACAAACAGCTATGCACAGTACAGTGACTGTAAAACATAATTTTTCGCCATAGTGCCCTTTTAATCACTACTTATCACAATGAATTGATATATCTTGTTTTTCACCACCAATTATGCTTTCTTTGGGTGGTACATTTTGCTAAGAATTATTTTACTCTAAATGCATTTTAAAAGGAATATTAAGAAAAATAAAATAGAAAAAAATCATAATTTTTTAGTTTTTAGCCATTATAGCTCTAAAATAATACATGCTACCATAATTAAAACCCACTTATTTCATTTGCCCATTTGTCCCAGTTATAACAGCATTTAAATTAATTCCCTATAAAAATGTATGGCGTCAATATTTTATTTGGAAATAAAGGTGCATTTTTTTCAATTTGCATCCATCACTATGTACAAGCTTATAATTTGAAAAAATTATAGTAATATACTCTCTTGACATGCATATTAAAAAAAGTTCAGTCCCTTAGGTAACTATTTATGTTGTTTGTTTTTTTTAATTGTAATTGTTTTTTATTATTATTAAAAAATGTATTTGGGTTTTTTTGGAGTGGGGAGGTAAACAGATAATTTTGAATGTAATTGATTGTGTATATTTAAAAAAAATGTATGTAGATGTAGTTTTACTATTTGGCCACAAGATAGCCACAATAATTTTTTTGTTTTTCATCCTGTAAGCGAGAGCTCTCGCTTACAGGAACTGAAAGGATGACGTGACACTTAGAAAAAATGGCAACTTTTCAGAGAAGCCGTCGGTTTTTCATACAGAGACATAGATCAATGAATGGGAACTGTGTTCCCATTCATTGATCTCCGGGGCAGCGGAAGGTGGAGAGAGCACGCGTGGGAGCGTGCGGCACCAGCAGCAGTTAGTACAGCCTATCTGGATGAATATATCCATCCAGATAGGCTGAAGTGGTTAAAGAAGTTTGTCTCACATGCCCAGTTACAAGACATTTTACAAACCAAATAACTAGGCATGGATGTCCAAGTGCCAACTGCCACTCCACCACTCCGACCAGTATTTTTTCTCATTACTGTACAGGTATGGGGGGTGATCAAATAAACTCTGAAGGGAAAAAAACACAGAGACAACAGGAGCTCTGATGGTGCAGTATGTCACAAAGTGCTTAATAGATTTAATAGAAAAAGTGGCAGAATTCAGTACTTACAAGGACAGATTGCAGATGGGCAACCACTGTAGACAGGTAGAGATGAACAAACCCTACTCCACTCGGGTATCCAGGCAGGCTGGATGTATTCGCGCTCTTGCTACAAAAGAACTAGATGGTCCTATGATTGGCAAAGCCACAAGGGGAGAACTAGGACACCCCTTCAGAAGGAGGGTGAGAAACACAAAGGGGAGGAAGTGATAAAATGTTAAAAGCAAGTAAAAAAGAAAAAAATGAGGTGGCTTACCTCATTGAAGACAAATTCATATATATAAATTGATTTTAATATACACTGGCAACGCCCACTTCTGCAGGCCAAATAATGTGCCAAAGGATGCTTTGATCTATTTGAAAGGCGTCCTTTCAAATGGTGCATTTCAACAAAACGCGTTCATAAACACTTAAATACCAGTGGTCTCTGTCCCCTTAAGGACCAGAGAACGCTGGTACCAGAAACAGCTGCATTACAACAAATCGCCGCACATACCCACCACTACCGCTGTCCGCGCTGCACCCACGGAGCCTCAGGCCACCCACTCTGCCATCTCTATGATGGCAGAGCTCTGTGAGCCAGTCAGGAGCCGCTTTCATGAGCTCCTCCTGACTGTGTGTTCAATGTAAGCCAATGGGAGTTGCTTACATTGATGATAGTTTCAGGAACCAATTAAATCTGCAGCTGACCAGCTTACAGGGATATGCCGTCATAGAGATGGCAGGGCGAGTGAGCTGCGGTGGGGAGAAAGTGACGAGATCGTCAGGAGCGACGAAAGAGGCGTGAACATGCAGCGGCAGTGATGTGAAATCTACGCCCTGCAGATATTAGAACATCAAAGCCATCCGGAAGTGGTTAAGGTATGCCACCTATTTTTTTTTCTATTTTACATGTTTTTAACATACAGTAGTTTTATAACATTTTGGGTGCTTAAAGAAAACCTTAACTGAAAATTAAAAGTCAAAATAACCATACACAAGTCATACTTACCTTCAATGTAGTCTACTCCTCAGTGTCTTTCTCCTGTCCCGTGTCCTGTTTGTTCACTGTGATCAAGGGAATTTTCCGTCCTCCAATTTGAAAATGGCCATTACCCATAACAGCTTTCTGGTCAGCACACAGTTAAACTGTAACATCGCCCAATTGAGCCATAGGGAAACATGGACATTACCTGGTACATCAGTTTTCCTCTCAGCTATAACTGACAGCAACTGATATTTTACTGACAGCAACTGATATATTTCAGATCTGACAAAATATTGTCAGAACTGGAAGGGATTATTGTCAGAAGAAAATGGTGAGCTTCTGAGAGCAACTGATGGCAAGGTAACTATGCAATGTTCATTTGAAGTTACCTCATGTGTTTAGTTTAAAATTTTTTACTCAGTACAGGTTCTCTTTAACCCCTTACTGTGCATGAGAAAAATCTGGCTATTGCATCCTTTTACAGACAAATGTGCCTATGGACTGCTGACTGCTCATTTACTGTAACTTTAATATGCTACAGACAACTGTTTCTTATGTAACACTTACTATTATATTCATTTTTCTCTTTACTTTCTTCAGCACGCAATGTGTAATCCAAAAGAATCAGTGTCTGCCAATGGATCACAGTTTGTTACATCTGAGCTTGAATCTTTAGAGCGAGAAATACTGTGCATAGGAAATCCTTAGTGTATTAGCCTCAAATGCATTGAAATAGAGAATTGATGGAAGTCTTAAAGAATCACCAGAAACCTTACTGGTAAAGCTTTTATTACATAGCTTTAGAAGGCATCACCAGCTAAACTAATACAGGACTGACTAAATTACATGTTGCAGCAGATATACAACCTTCAGGAAAAAAAAAAACAGTTTGCCTATCTCTTGCTAAAGATGTTAAAAGCAAATAGGTCAAGACTAAAAAATGAGGTGTACAGAATGTGCTCCTAGAGAAGTATACTTTCACCTTTGGCTGGGACCAAACTTGTCTATGGGGAAAACATTTCCACACACAATTTTCTGCACACGCTAAGCGTTTAACCACTTCACTCACCACTGAGGTTTTTTTTTCCCTTATGGACCAGAGCAATTTTCACATTTCCATTAATTCGCCAATAACTTTATCACTACTTTTCACAACAAAAATGATACAAATCTTGTTTTTCTCACAACTTATTAGGCTTTCCTTGGGTGGCATGTTTTGCTAAGAATTATTTTCTTTTAAATGCATTTTATTGGGAATAATATGAAAAAAATGGAAAAATAAAATTATTTCTCAGTTTTCAGCAACTAAAGTTTTAAATTAAAAATGTGCTACTGTGGATAAAACCCACACATTGCATTTGCCCATTTGTCACGGTTATTGCAATTTTAATGGTGGATTTAATTATTTTTATTTAATTTAATGTATTAGAGTGTATTTTTACTATTTGGTCACTTTCAATGTCCCCCCACTGTTAATTCCTGTGTACTGTTTACAGTACACAGAAAATACGGTGTGTATGTTTTCACTTTCATTTTATCAATGACCATGGCATCTCATTGATGTCAGTGATCATTGATCACAGGCACTTTGATCGGTAAATGGAAACTTTGTTCTCTATATTCTCTAAAGTTTACCTCAGAATTTGGAAAAATTGTGATTGGTCCAGTGCTTCCATCTTGGAAATATTCGGCCAACCACAGAATTCAGTAGTGAATCAAGGCTGTCCGCATAATAGCGGACATCTGCAAAACACCTTTTTTTTTATTACACAACTTTATTAATAAAAATGACAAAAAAACCCTTTCTGTGGAAATCTGTATCAGACATTTGTATTTCCTTGGAGTCAGTAATTGGCATTTCCGACCATCCCTATTGTCATTTAGTTCATCCTGGCCTACACTTGTGATCTCTTTATTTGATTTCTTTAACATTCTCCATTTCAGGTTCCACTTCCTACCAGAGATTTCTTCATGAAGTTTTTATGTTTTCCGCATGTTTGTGAGCCAAAGCTTTCATAAGGTCTAACTCAGTGGTTCCCAAGATAGGTTTGCTGCAATCAGTCTCGGGAACCAGCGGGGCTCGGGGGCTGCAATTCAGCACAGAGCTAGATCTAGGGGTCCCCTCCCTCCCCTGAAAATTTCGGGAGTGTACGTGGTGCGGAAGCAGAGATATTTAGGACGTTTTACGTGGCTGCACAATTTAATGGGACGCAGGCTCCTACTGCGCATGCGGGGCTGCACAACGTGCGGGGCTGCAATAGCTGACATTACACCGGTAAGGGAATTGGCACAAAGTAGTTGAGTCACCGGCTATTTTTAGCTGGCAAGGTCACAGCGCTACCCCCTCCACTGGCACCACCACCTGGCGTAAGGGTATACCGTACTAAGAGAAGGGGGGCGACAGGGGTGAGTCGTCTTCCCCTAAGGGGCGATACCTCATAAAAGGTTGGGAACCACTGGTCTAACTGGACATTTCTCCCAGGACCCAACACTTATTAGGGGTTCCAAAAATCAGGGACTGTAGAGATCCAATGTTTACTATCAGTGCAATATGAAAATATAAGGGGCCCCACATTAATTGTTTGCCTAGGACCTTATTATACCTGCCTCCAGGGACTCCAATATCCTCCCACATCTCCAAAATATACTAGTGAGTTAATTAGTGCATTCCTAACAGGGCCAGATATACCATAAGGCACTGTAGGCACATGTCTACAGGCGCCTGATGATGGAAAGGCGGCTCACTCCCTTCCCCTAGTGCCTCCCTCCCTAATTCCCTGTGCTGAGTCCTGAGAAGAGTGTAAATGAGAGGTTCCTCAACTGGGTCTCAGCATTCCACTGACAAGATCTCCCTTCAGTCAGAGGCACCTTCAGCTACAGTATATTCTGGCGTATAAGACTACTTTTTAACCCTTGAAAATCTTCTGAAAAGTCAGGGGTAGTCTTATACGCCAAATGTCATTGATGCCGGGTGATACGCCCTATCCTGTTACCAACTCTCAGATCTCGCTGCTGAGGACTGTAGGCGCAGGCGCACATGTGCGAGATCTGTGAGGCAGAGAAGGAGGTAAATAGGTTAGAAGGGTGGTCCAGAAGGGTGAAAGAGGCGTGTTTTATGGGCACAGTGCAATCTATTCTTCCATACCGCTCTGATAAACAGGTAGATAAGGAGAGCTGACCAATCCACTTATGGACAGGGAGAGTTGACGAATCCAACCAGTCAATCTCCTATATACTGTTATATACTGGGTACCACATACAGTACAGCACCAGTATCTGTTCATACATAGCACCAGTATATGATGTTTTTTTAATTTTTATTTGGAGTGCATTGGAAGAGGGGATAGTCTTATACGGAGAGTATATCCTAAACTCTATATTTTAACTGGAAAAGTTGGGCGGTTGTCTTATACGCCCAGTCATCTTATACTTAGAAATAATCTTGAGGGTACCTCAGACAGGCAAGGGGAGAAAGGGAGAAGTGACAGCTGGGCCAGCCAGCACACTTGCGGTGAAGTTAGGCGGGGGTTTATGTGCTCATGGAGGGTGAAGTCTAGGGTGCCAGAACATCTTTGCCTATAGGCCCCTGTGATGTGAATTCAAGACTGCTTCCTAAACATTGGCTTTTTGGCTACTAAGGCTATCATTCATAAAGCATTTCCGCATGCGGAAATGCTTAATACCGCTGACTTTACCGAACCCTGAGCAAAATCCCCATTCATAAAGGCTCTTTCCACATGAAAAGCTGACATTCCCGTGAAGAGCGATACATTTCCGCCTTGTGTGGAGTTTTTCTAGATTAATCTAGAAAAAGTAACAAACACGTCCATTCATAAAGATTAGAGCAAGCGGTATGCGGAAGGAAAATACCGCTTGCTCGACAGTAGGGATAGGCGGGCGGATTACTTGTAAATGAATGGGACGGACCTCCCAAGCAGCATCAGACAGAGGAGCGCACGGAGGGAATCGGGCAGCTTTTATGTTTCCGCATATCTTCCGCCACGCTACCGCCAGCTTCCTCCAGAAAACCTCCGCACTTGTATCGCAACAGGCAACTTTTTTATGAATGGCCACCCAGAAGTCTTAAGTACCGCTTGCGGAGAAGAACAGTGTTTTCCCGCACTACCGACTGCACCTTTATGAATGATAGCCTAAGTGAGGAACAGGACTGAAATGAATGGTTCTAAGTATTTTGTAAAGCCCCATGTTTCAAGAAAGTGCTATACATATATGTAAGTTTACAATTCATTGTAGATTCATAGTTGCTTTGATATCCATTTTATCTGCTTTTCGTTATTTTTGACAACCTATTAAGGAGAGCCATATGCACAAGCTGAAGTTAAACTGAATCTGTGACACCTGTTAAGAATTCATTAAGAGCTTCCTCTTACATTTATTAACAAGTACAAGCACCCTATAGATGCTAATCACACTATGATGATAGTATGATTTAACGCTGTGTTAAATAACATTTATGGGAGAGATCCAGCCAAGTTCGTTATCATTATAAAGTGGTATACCTACTAATTAATGTAAATTATGTCTTCTTTCTGGATCTAATTTGATTATGCTTTATACAGAGTGTCTGCCAAAGGGCTTGCAGTGTCATTATATTTAATATTGCATACATATATACTGAGCAGCTGAATTATCCCAAACACTTTCTGTTTTAATAAGGCAAACTACACTGACCAAAGCTTTTAGTAGGAGGGCTTTTTGGTCTCTTTTAGACCCTATACTTTCCTAGTGATTTTTGATCACCCCGAGCTGCTTGGGTATTCTGTTTTTCTGGTCCCAGTCCTATCCCATAGAGCCATATCATTCCCTGCCCTGCACTGAGGAGGACCAACAGTCCGAAACAGGCTGTCTACATGTTGGGTTGATGTGGCTCTGTAAAATGTATAAGCTACAGGCTTGCTATACACCAGCGGTTCTGGATGTATGCCTGGCTTCAGGGGCATAATTAGATCATTTGCATATTCAGTTGTGGGAGATCACAATTACACACATTCAAATCTGAATCTTTGCAAATACCTTCTGTTTTAAGAAGGCAAATTACACTGATACACATATACTAAAACCTGAATCAAATAAATATTTGTTGTCTTCACCCTGAGAACAGACAGTCAATAGTCAATTTTCTTGCAAACTGTGGGCAACTTGTATGGCTTTGGACTAGTGTTGGGCGAACACCTGGATGTTCGGGTTCGGGAAAGTTCGCCGAACATGGCCGCGATGTTCGGCATATTCGGGCCGAACCCCGAACTCCCCGAACATCCCGCTTTTGGGGGCCCTATGGGGTCGCAGGCATAAGGGGGGAGCATGCCCCGATCACGGGGGGGGGGGGGGGGGGGCGGAAATTCCCCCCACCCCCTCCGCTAGCGCTCCCCCCTCTGCCCGCTTCCCCATACAAAAGTTTCAGGAAGTAAAACAGTACCGGTGGTACTAGTGGGTGGCTGGCAGTGGGCGGCACTGTGAAGTGAGTGACTGAGGAGGAGGAGTCCGGAGAGTGACGCGTTGAGGGAGGCCGGGCAGCGGGCGGTTCAGCAGTAGTACGGTACTACTACGGTACTACTGCTAAACCGCCCGCTGCCCGGCCTCCCTCAACGCGTCACTCTCCGGACTCCTCCTCCTCAGTCACTCACTTCACAGTGCCGCCCACTGCCAGCCACCCACTACACCGGTACTGTTTTACTTCCTGAATCTTTTGTATGGGGAAGCGGGCAGAGAGGGGAGCGCTAGCGGAGGGGGTGGGGGGAATTTCCGACCCCCCCCCGCTATCGGGGCATGCTCCCCCCTTATGCCTGCGACCCCATAGGGGGGCAGTATTCGGCCGAACAGGGCCCTGTTCAGCTGAACAGGGGCCCTGTTCGGCCCTGTTCGGCTAGTCATTCCGCAGTTCGGGCGAACCCCGAACAGTTTGGCCGAACACCACCAGGTGTTCGACCGAACTCGAACATCACCCGAACAGGGTGATGTTCTGCAGAACCCGAACAGTGGCGAACACTGTTCGCCCAACACTACTTTGGACTAATCCAAACCAACAGGAAGTGCCTATGATTGGTCCACTTTCAAGCTGAATACATTGTGCATAAGATGTGCAGGCAAGATGGAGTGTTTTTTAGCATCTCCCTGACGATCTCTGCTTCAGACTTGATCACAAAGCATTGGAGTATATGAATATATTTTTCTCAAGGCCGTACTTTCTCCGCCCCTAAGCCAAGTATTTTAGGGCTCCTCTTCCATGTGTGGCAGTGCTCCTCCCATCCCATGTGCAGCTCCCTCTTCCATGTGCTCCATTCATGTACTACAGCCCCTTTCATTCATTTACATCTCCCTTGGGCATCAGCTTCCCTTTTCCATGTGTTGCTCTCTATTTGTAGCCTTCTCCTATGTAGCAACTCCTATTTCAGGTCCAGGTGCCCCCTGGGCTTGCAGCTGCCCAAGGACTGGGCCTTTGTGGCCTTTCCAGAAATCTGGCCCTGATTTTACTATTTCCCAATTAGGACCTGTACACACTGTCAGCTCCTGTTGATTACATGGGCCCTCAAGAACTCTATTAATACGGAACCTTAAACCCTACCAAGGAAAGCTGCAGTGTCAGAGAGGTGTAATCAGAGTTAGAAACCAGGTTGTTAAAGATTACTACTGTTCAATGCACATATAGAGGTAATCGTTACCAGCATAGCACCAATGTAAAGCTAATAAGATGGGTAATGGAGGGCGTCTAGTGGGCCCCTCTAGTCCAGGGGCCCCTGGTGCGGTCTCAACCTCTACATTTCCTATCACTACTTCACTGGTTGATTGTAAATATCGCTTATGATTGTTTACCTTGATTTTCCATCCTGTGTGAAGATCTTCTCTGTTCTCAGCAGCCATTATCTGTCGGACATGCATGGAAAGCATGCCTGAACTCTACTGTTATTTCCTGCTCTTCACTCCTGCTTGTCCATCCCCCTTCAGTCCTCCATAGAGCAGAACCCATTAAAGAGGAACTTCAGCCTAAACAAACATACTGTCATTAAGTTACATTAATTATGTTAATTAAAATAGATCGGTAATATAATATCTTACCCACACTGTTTTAAAAGAACAGGCAAATGTTTGATTTCATGGGGCAGCCATCTTTTTGGTTGAAAGGAGGTGACAGGGAGCATGAGACACAGTTCCAACTGTCCTGTGTGCTAATCGCCCCTCCCAGTTGCTAGGCAAGGGGAACAACAACATAGGAAATCCCATCATGCTTTGCACAGCATCAGGGAAAAAAAGCCTGGGCAGTTTTCTTTGATGGGTGGAGCTTAGCTAAAAATACAGCTAAAAATGATGCTTTGGTAAGAAAGATAAAGTTCTGATGCTGTGAAACTGTTAAAGAAACATCAAGCCTTTTCAGTGCTGCTAAGTAGATTTTTAGTCCGGAGGTTCACTTTAACTGGCATAGCGGCAAACAGTTCATTGTAGGAGGATCAGTCGCATTTAAAAAGTCACCCTGGATCCTTTTAGACAACCTTCCCTTCCAGTGGCGGACACAGCCAGCAGTGGGCCCCTGTGCAAAATTGTAATTGTGGGCCCCCTATGACCTGCGGCCGCGGCAAAATATGGGCGTGGCTACAACCTGCGGCGCAAAAATTAGTGGATAGAGCCTGCGGCGCGTAGCGGCGCGGCAAAAAAATGGGCGTGGCAATGACCGGATGAGGGCGGAGCTAACTGTAACTTAAAGCGAACCCGGGGTGAGGGTTTATTTCCTTTTAAACAATACTAGTTGCCTGGCGGCCCTGCTGATCTATTTGGCTGCAGTAATAAACTGAATTACACCAGCAACAAGCATGCAGCTAATCTTCTCAGTTCTGACAATATTGTCAGAAACCCCTGACCTGCTGCATGCTTGTTCAGGGTCTATGGTTGAAAGAATAAGAGGCAGAGGACCAGCACGGCAGCCAGGCAACTGGTATTGCTTAAAAGGAGAGAAATATGGCAGCCTCAATATTATTCTCACCTCAGGTTCCCTTGAAAAGTGCAACGCAAAGACAGTGGGCCCAAGTTTTGGTGACCCTTTCCCCAGAAAATTCACATAATTGTGCAGGTTTTCTCAAGAAAATACACATATATGCCCAGAAAATACGTGCAATCATGTCGGCAGATATGCCCAGAAAATACGTGCAATCATGTCGGCAGATATGCCCAGAAAATATGTGCAATCAAGTCGACAGATATGCCCAGAAAATACGTGCAATCAAGTCGGCAGATATGCCCAGAAAATACGTGCAATCAAGTCGGCAGATATGCCCAGAAAATACGTGCAAACAAGTCGGCAGATATGCCCAGAAAATACATGCAATCAAGTCGGCAGATATGCCCAGAAAATACGTGCAAACAAGTCGGCAGATATGCCCAGAAAATACGTGCAATCATGTCGGCAGATATGCCCAGAAAATACATGCAATCATGTCGGCAGATTTGCGAAGAAAATACATGCAATCATGTGGCAGACCTGCCCAGAACATACACCTGCTAATATAAATAAAACAAAAACATTTACTCACCTGCAGCAGCAGACCTCCTGTCCCAGCCTCCATCCGGCGCGCAGCTCCCATGGGTGGTTGGGTGGATAGGTAGCCTAGTGGGTGGGTGAGTGGGTGGGTGGGTTGGTAGCCTGGTGGGTGGGTGGGTGAGTGGGTGGGTTGGTAGCCTGGTGGGTGGGTGGGTAGGTAGCCTGGTGGGTGGGTGGGTAGGTAGCCGGGTGGGTAGGTAGCCTGGTGGGTGGGTGGGTAACTAGCCCGGTAGGTAGGTAGGTAGCCCGGTGGGTGGGTAGGTAGGTAGCCTGGTGGGTGCGTGGGTAGCCGGGTGGGTGGGTAGGTAGCCTGGTGGGTGGGTTGGTAACTAGCCCGGTAGGTAGCCGGGTGGGTGGTTAGGTAGGTAGCCGGGTGGGTGGTTAGGTAGGAAGCCTGGTGGGTGGGTAGCCGGGTGGGTGGGTAGGTAGGTAGCCGGGTGGGTGGTTAGGTAGGTAGCCGGGTGGGTAGGTAGGAAGCCTGGTGGGTGGGTAGGTAGCCGGGTGGGTTGGTAGGTAGCCGGGTGGGTAGGTAGGAAGCCTGGTGGGTGGGTAGGTAGCCTGGTGGGTGGGTAGGTAGGTAGCCTGGTGGGTGGGTAGGTAGCCTGGTGGGTAGGTAGGTAGCCGGGTGGGTAGGTAGGAAGCCTGGTGGGTGGGTAGGTAGCCTGGTGGGTGGGTAGGTAGGTAGCCTGGTGGGTGGGTAGGTAGCCTGGTGGGTGGGTTGGTAACTAGCCCGGTAGGTAGCCGGGTGGGTGGTTAGGTAGGTAGCCAGGTGGGTGGTTAGGTAGGTAGCCGGGTGGGTGGTTAGGTAGGTAGCCGGGTAGCCGGGTGGGTGGGTAGGTAGCCTGGTGGGTGGGTTGGTAACTAGCCCGGTAGGTAGCCGGGTGGGTGGTTAGGTAGGTAGCCGGGTGGGTGGTTAGGTAGGTAGCGGGGTAGGTAGGTAGGTAGCCGGGTGGGTAGGTAGCCGGGTGGGTAGGTAGCCGGGTGGGTGGTTAGGTAGTTGGGTGGGTGGTTAGGTAGGAAGCCTGGTGGGTGGGTAGGTAGCCGGGTGGGTAGGTAGCCGGGTGGGTGGTTAGGTAGTTGGGTGGGTGGTTAGGTAGGAAGCCTGGTGGGTGGGTAGGTAGCCGGGTGGGTAGGTAGGTAGGAAGCCTGGTGGGTGGTTAGGTAGTCGGGTGGGTAGGTAGGAAGCCTGGTGGGTGGGTAGGTAGGTAGCCGGGTGGGTAGGTGGTTAGGTAGCCGGGTGGGTAGCTATCCGGGTGGGGGGCCCGACTCCTATCCTCCTTCCCTCCCTTCCTTCCTCACCATATGCGCGGCGGGAGAGCGAGCGGCAAATGCAGGAAGTTTTCAGGGCTCTCCAGGCATCCGCTAGAGGCCCAGCCGCTGAGTCTCCAATATGTCTCCAACTGGAGACATATTGGAGACCAAGCGGCTGGGCCTCTAGCGGATGCCTGAAGAGCCCTTCCTGCATTTGCCGCTCGCTCGCTCTCCCGCCGCGCATATCGGGAGGGGGCCCCCCGAGGTGAGGGAGGGAGGGAGGATAGGAGTCGGGGGGCCCCCCGGGAATAAAATAATAAAAAAAAAAAATATAAAAAAAAAAAAAAAAATACTTAATGGGCCCCTGAAGAAAACGGAACTTCAGGGGCCCTCGTGCGGCGGCACGGCCTGCACGGCCGTATGTCCGCCCCTGTTCCCTTCCCTTGTGTAGCCATTCTTATTGCAAATGTTTGTCATTTGTGAATAGTTAACAGTTAAAAAAATGTAATTGGTATGTTTGGCAAGCTCCCTTTTGGTGTACTTATAGCAGTTTTCCTCAGAAAATGACAGTCCTGATTAAGAGATTTGATGTTAAAATAAAATGTTTTGATGTCATCATGCTCACTGGGGCTCACAAGGGATTGGTTCATTAAAGTGAACCTCCAGACTAAAAATCTACTCCGCAGCACTGAAAAGGCTTGGTGTTTATTTAACAGTTTCACAGCATCAGAACTTTGTTTTTCTTATCCAAGCCTCATTTTTGGCTGCACAGAAGCTAAGCTCCGCCCCTTCATCCCCTGATACTGTGCAAAGCATGATGGGATTTCTGTTGTTGTTGTTCTTATTGACTAGCAACTGGGAGAGGCGATCAGGACACAGGACAGTTGGATGCCTTATTTTTAGCTGCACAAAAGCTAAGCTCCGCCCCATCAAAGAAAACTGCCTGGGCATTTTTCCCCTGATGCTGTGCAAAGCATGATGGAATTTCCTATGTTGTTTTTCCTGCTGCCTAGCAACTGGGAGGGGTGATCAGCACACAGGACAGTTGGAACTGTGTCTCATGCTCCCTGTCACCTCCTTTCAACCAAAAAGATGGCTGCCCTTATGAAATCAAACATTTGCCTGTTCTTTAAAACAGGGTGGGTAAGAGATTATATTACCTATCTATTTTAATTAACATAACTAATGTAACTTAATGGCAGTATGTTTGTTTACGCTGAGGTTCCTCTTTAACTACTTTAGCATTTTGGACATAGCTGCTACATTCATAGCCGCTGGTCGGTATGCACTCCCGCGTGCGCTCCCACCACCACCCATTAGCCAGAGATCAATTAATGGGAACACAGTTCCCATTCTAAGTCCCTGTATGAAAGACCGACATCATCTATGAGACGGCTCCGTCATTCATAAAGCCCATCCACGCATTGCTTCTGTTTGGCGTAGTAATAGTACGAATAACGAAGATAGGTGTGAGGACATCCTGTGGCCAAATAGTAAAAATTTCCAGATAATGAAATTTTTTGACTTTTAAAATTAGCCCCTTACCTCCCACACTCCCCAATAGTTACATAAACTTTTTTTTTTTTTTGCAAAATACATAAATAGTTACCGTAGGGACTGAAATTTTTATTATGTATGTCAAGGTATATTACTGTTTTGTTTTTAAATTATGGGCTTGTAATAAGCGATGGACGCAAAAACTCAAAAAAATGCACCTTTCTTTCCAAATAAAATATCGGAGCCATGCATTGTGATGGGGACATAATTTAAATGGTGTAATAACCGGGACAAATGGGCAAACAAAATACATGGGTTTTAATTATGGTCGCATGTATTATTTTAAAACTATAATGGCCGAAAGCTGAGAAATAATGAATTTTTTCCTGTTAAAATGAATTTATAATAAAATAATTCTTAGCAAAATATACCACCCAAAGAAAGCCTAAATGTTGGAGGAAAAAAAAAAGATATAGATCATTTCATTGTGATAAGTAGTGATAAAGTTTTTGCCGAATGAATGGTAAGTGAAAGGTGCTCGGATGCATAAGGTGAAATGACACTGAAGGCTAAAGTGGCTAAACTTAATGGATGAAACTCTATGTAAGAGGCGGAGCCATTGCAATGAACAACCCCGTCATGTTGTGCATGTGGCATTGGAGGCCCAGGCTTCTTTCATATCTGAGAACGCAAGCCAGAGCCATTCTCCTGCACACGTTATGACCTGCGGCATGTCATCAGGATGTTGCGGAGCAATGCAATCAGCAGCGGTAGTTATTCATTCACCCGATGGGAAACGCTGTCTCTGGATGGTTAAAACCTCCCAGGTCGTCGAACCGCAATGCACCAAAACGCAATGTGAAAGGTAAAATTAAAGTCTATGGACTTTCATTTTACCTTGGTTAACGCAAAGTATTGACTTTGCGTTAAAATGCAGAAAACAGGCTCAGGTGTGAAAGAGCTCTGAGAGGTTAAAATAGACTGGCACTGCAGGTTAAGAACTAGCAGCTGAGTGGTGGCAGATCTAGATGTGGCGCCACTACTGCCTCCTTTGTGCACATGGCGCCTGTAGGCTGGAGCCTACAGTGCCTAGTGTAAAATTTGGCTATGCCATAATTACTAAGATTTTCCTGCTTTTGTCACAGTAAAGCAAGGTTCGCATGCCTTTTACCGCATGAGAATTCAAATGTTTACTTAAACCACCAGCAAGCAAGAAAATACTCAGATTAATTTTGATAGTACTTGATACTTTTTGGCACTTTTTCAATTGCAGAGTGCACAAGATTTTTTAAACAGAAGATGAAAAAATATCTCCTACGAGAAAACTTAAGAGAAAAAGGGAACTGCATTAGCTCAATAGTGACCACAGTGTTAAACCCCCCTAAAGACCAGGCCACAAGTGATTACCCCCCCCCCCCCTTTTCTCCCCGCCAACAGAGCTTTCCCCATGTTTATTTATTTTTTTTGCTGCGATCTAAGGCAGAGCTGTCCCCAGTACAGCTCTGCCTTAGATCGCAGCACTGTACGAAGTGAAAAGACAGCGTTTTCACCGTCTAATAGTCTCCTAGCGGCGATCGCTGCTGGGAGACTGAAGGTGGGGCAGAGCTCTGCCTACCAAGCGAAGATGCGCGTGCATTAGCACATGCAATCTCCTGCAAAACAGGCCTGCAGGACATTACACCAATGAGCGTTAGGCGGTCCTGGGGCTGCCGCCGTGTCCACGCCCATCGCCGTGACGTCGTCGGCAAGTAGTTTTTAAGAGGGTTGCAAAGTGCAGGCAGTAGGGTGAAATCTCTCCTACAGGAGCACATACAGCAATATAAAACTATTGTTATTGTTCTTTACTGCATCAAAAACTATACAGAGGCCCATATGTAATTAAGTTTTTCTCCTGAGTTTTCTCCTAGGTGATATTTTTACAACTTGTTATAAAATGCTTTTGAAGTCACCAGCAAGCAAGAAAATACTCAAAATAATTTTGATAGTACTTTTTCACCAACTTTTGGGTACATTTTCATTTGTAGAATGCTGAAAATTTAGTTTACAGAGATGTTGAAAATTATCTCCTAGGAGATAACTCAGGTGAAAAAATTGATTGCATATAAGCCAAGGTCCCTAACTGTTTATCATCCCAATAATGTAACAGGTTCCACAAGGTGATGATGCAAGTTAAACTCCCTGATGGCCCTCTGGCAGAAATACAGATTACCTGCTGCTGCACAGCCACATCAATTGAATCGGCTGGACTTGGGCCCAGTTACCTTCAGCAAAGCAGGTAAACATTGCACAAGACACACCTGTTTGTGAGCCGCTATAGGCTGCAATCTAATGACACATTTATGATACTGGTGTTGGGGTAGCAGGAAAAAAGGGCGCCGGCTGAGGGTGGACTTTAATGCAATTATCGTTAATACGGCGAAAAAAGCAGAAAAAAGGGCACTGCGAAAAATGTTGTTAATAACATTAGAACATTATAGTTCTTGAGGTAGTTATCATTTTAGAAGTTTACAACGTTATAGTTTTTGTCATATTATTTTGTTAATAAGTAAAGATTTTATGTTTTTAAAGGTATTATCATTAATATATGTAAAAGGGTGTTTCTGCAGAGGGAGTGGTTAGGGTTAGGCACCACAAGGGGGAGTGGTTAGGGACCACCTAGGCGGCGGTTAGTTTTAGGCAACACCAGGGGTGGTGGTTAGGGTTAGGCACCACCAGGGGAGTGGTTAGGATTAGGCACCACCGAGGGGTTAGGGTTAGGCACCACCAGGGGGAGGGTGGTGGTGGTTAGTGTTAGGCACTGCTGCGCCACTAGGGGTGTGGTTAGTTTTAGGCACCACCTGGGGAGGGTTCTGTGTGAGGGTAAGGTTGGGTTAATGTATTGACGAAAAATGCAACAACATTTAACGTTAATATTTATTCGTTATTATATCTCGTTTGTTTTTTGCAACAGTAAATATTGTTAATAAAGCTTGACAACGATGGTTCTCGTTATCAAATTTCGTTAATATCTGGTGCCAAATTTGTTAATAAGTCGGGCCCTTTTTTCACGGCGCCCTTTTTTCATGCAGGCGCTGTCGGACGAGTGGACCACTGGGGCTTAATGCCCAAGCACAGGTCAGAGAGCAGTAATACTGCTGCTGGCAGGTTATCAGAGTTTTGGAGCTGGATATCCAAGTCCTGGGAGAGGAGAAATATGGCTGCAGCTGCTTTTGAACTGAGAACTGTTTGTCTCCCAGAGGTGCTTTTGTCGGGACTTAGGGATAATACAAGTAGAAATAAAGGAGGCACTCAATTGGCTTATAAACTTGCGTTTATCAATCCAGTAGCGAACACTGACATGTTTCGGGGTTTCCTCCTTCCTCAAGTGTATATGCAACCTCACCAACACAGCAAACTTATGAACATCATTAGTCCACACCCAAATTGAAAGACCCTCCTCTTCGGTCAGCTGACTGACCTCTAGATTAACCCCTCAGGGTAAGTCCAAGTTCAAGTTCATCATTTGGGCACTACAATCAGATGTCTACCCACTAAACCCCTTCTGGAACATAAGTGTAAGCAAACATTTAGGCTTTGCCTTATCGATACACAGACTTTACGGGACATGCAATGCATAGACTCACTGCACCACCGATGCAGATGTCCCTCTCTCCACCACCCACCATAGCAATGACCATTCATCACAACCTGTAAGAGAGAAACATAATGACATTTATCTACAAGAAGCATTTCATGCTAAACATTTCATTCAAGCCCTTAGGCGCAATAGAATCTAATTTCCTCATCCACCATGCTTCTTTTTGTAGCAGTAATCTGTCCCTGTCTCCTCCTCTTTTGGGCGGGGGTACATGGTCCAGCACCATCCACTTAAGCTGTGATACACTATGTCCACGGGCAAAAAAAATGTTTGCCCACCAGCGTATGGCTGCTCAATTCACACTCAATTCAACACTCAATTGGTGGTCGCTACTGGATTGATAAACGCAAGTTTTATAAGCCAATTGAGTGCCTCCTTCATTTCTACTTGTATCTATTGTGGTGGATTGGTGAACCGCAGAGGGATTGTGCACCGGCGGACCAGGTGTCATACCTGGAGTTGAAGCCCAGCTCAGCAACCCCCCTGTTTTGGTTAGGGTTAATACCTCTTTTGATTCTATCAATGTTGTACTGTGTAGTGTGTCTCCAGAACTACCTGATGGGAAGGAGGTGGAGGGTAAAAGACATTCCTTCTGTCAGCAGAATTGTAGGGTTCTGTTTCCCTCTCCAGAAGGTACAAATTTTGTTCTTGAACGTCCAACAGCTTTCTAGTTAAAATAATCTGGGAAAAGACAATCTTCTAAAATGGGTTTCATGTTAATTAGAAAGGATGTACAAAGTTGAGCAGTGCTGTGGACCTACTGGAGAAGGTTGTGTTGCTCGGCATGGGTTTGCTAAAACCTTTTTTAATGGTTCAGTTGGAGTTGAAAGCTAGCGCACAGCTAAATGGAGAATTTCCTCAACCAGCATTATCTTCATATATGGTCATTATTTCATCCCACATCCTTTAATTGCAGCTGCGCATCAAGGAAGACAAGACTTATCTTCTTCAAGGATGACTTAAGAACATTACACTGACTTAGATTTTCATTAGTCTGAGTATAACTGAATTATGGCAGCGAGAACTAGTGGTTGTGATCTCTGGATGGGATTAGTAGCATGTGTTAATTGTAAGGGGAATTATGGAGGAGAGACAAAGCTGGAGCACCACTTGATGCTAAGCATGCACATGAACACCTTGTGTGGTCCTCAGTAAACCTCTTCCATGATAAGCAGCTTATATTATCATCCACTCTTTCCACCCTTCTTATGCTACCTGCCTAGGAAGTCCTTTGAGAGCTTTTTGCTTTAACACTTAACGGCATGAAATGTAAAGGCACCTGTTATGAAGTGGATGAACTCTTTCTTTAAATGCTAGAAGCTTATTATAGTATTGCAGTAATTGCAAGATATATATTTTTATGAGAGGATGGAGTGTGTGGCTCCTATTAGCTCAAATTAATAGATTTGTAGAGTATAATTCGATATTTTTTACTGTTAATTTGGCTTAAAAATAATATGTACATGAGAGAACGAAAATAAAAGTGAATTGCATTGGCCCAATAGTGTCACAAAAATTTGAGTGCAAAAAAAGTTTGTGTTTTTCATGCAGACAAGTATGAAGCCTCCTTAAGAGGGTTGCTAAGTGCAGGAAGTAAGGAGAAATCTTAATCACTAGTACTGCAGAGGCGCAGAGCGTGCTCACGTGGCCAGGCCATGCATACCCAGTGCACCCCGATTGGCCAAACTTACGGGGCTTCTAGCGGGAGGAGGAGGCAGATGAAGAAGGCTTGGGAGTGATCGCTGCGGAGGGGGCTGGAGGAAGCTCCAAGTATGTATAAAACTTTTGTATTTATTTGACTCAGGTTTTCTTTAAGTATCCCAGAATTAAAATACATGAACTACTGACCTTTTTCTATCTCTCCCCTGCCCTCAGAAATACCTCATAAGTTTTGGAGGTACTCTCTTCCTTCTAGTCTGTCTCCCTCTGGCTGCACTTTAGCCACCCTGACTGCAATGGCTGATTGCCCCATAGCCACCCCCCCCCCCCGGCTGCACCTCTCTGCAAACGTTTTCAGCTGGTGGCCCTGCGGATTCAGACTCAATAGAATTGCAGACCACAAATGCCTCAGAGCCCCAGCCCCAAATCTGTGCATACAACATAACTGCCGCACTAAACAACTGCTCTTACCCACTGCCCATAGTACAACTGCAGTTAGTATATAAGATTCCTAGCAGAGTGGCTGTTGAATGAGCAGTTGCTGCTTGCTGACTGTGCTCAGTATGTCCACGCCATGCATTACAATTGTCTTTTAGTTATATAGATGTGAATGGGAGGAGGTTATTTTAGACATTATTTCCTTTATCTTCTATCCCTCTTCTGTCCCTTCACTCTCCTCTTGGCTTGCACCTAAAAACAACTTATGAATTTATGGAGTCACGTGGATAAAGAGGATCTGGACCCACCTGTAGCTTTTTCCTACAAACTTACATTACTTATGCTTAACTGCTGAAGGCCATGTGGGCCACATATTTGATTGGGTCACATTTTATGTTTTGTGCTTTTCCAGGCCTTAGATTATTATTCTTTTTTTGTACACAGATTTATGATACATGTGATTGATAAGGTTGCTCCCAGAGGGATGGTGTGGGGAAAAGTTTTTTCTCTAGTTTGTTAGTTTGTAGCACATTTTTTTTACAGTTTCACTTTTAGGAAGTTCATAGGGATGGCATTCATGTATAGCACATATACCAAGTTAAAATGCACACACTTCAAGACACTTAATTAAAGTTGACGTAAGTAGTAGCGAATGATGTAGCAGAATTAATTACTGCATTTTCCAATTAGAGAAAACACAGGAGACTGTGAAAAGCATCAATGAGTACCAAAGTGCAAATTATAAAAATTGCATTTCATGTCTTGTAAATGAACTGCAAAGAACCTGACTGAATGCCTGGATGACCTCAGCAGCAGAGGAGGATGGCTGAAGAGGGAGACTGTTGTCTGTTGTACTGGACAGGTGTTAACTAAGTGCTGAAGCAACTAAATGCATTGTGAAGAATTGTTTTACTTTTTTTCACTAAGGCGAGGCAAGTTATTCTTGAGGGTCCCCAGTAAGGGAGGGTATCAAAAGTAATACAGCAAACTTAGACTGGATATTTAATAATAATCTGCCATTAGGTGCTAAAAGACTGCAGTTTTCACTTTGGTCCAAATGGAGCATAGCAGGAGATGCTGCAATCTCGGTAAATTAACATTTGTGTGATTTTGCAAATTTGTAAACAAGGATAAAAACATTTAAAACCCGTTTAAAAGGGGGAAGTTTGGTGGACTTACCTCCCTCGTACAAAAACAGACTATGAATTGTGATAATTATGACAGAAAGCGCTGCTGTTAGGAATGAGGGAATTATATAGAGAACTAAGCTTGATAACTTTTTATTGGATAAAAATCAACTAAAATTGACAATTTCTGTCAAACATGCCTGTTAAAATGCTGATAGCAAAAGAATAATAGAGTGCTGTAACAGGTGATGGTACCCGTGTGAGCAGTATATGTACATATACTAAAACATAAAAATAGATTTTCATAAAAACATAAAGTGCACCTGGTGCTTGAACTGGGAATCCCAGAAAATGGCCTCGTTTGAGTATAGGTTCCTCTGTGGATCTGATTATAGATCAGTAGGTAACAATCTTGGGGAACCTCTGATCAGTTGTAATGTGGTTTCCTCCGTAATGGGGATAATGTGCAGTCAATCCCTAGTTGGAAGGGCAAGGTGTTCCTGTAAGTAACAGCTCTAGTGCACAGACTTAAACAGGCGGAAGATGAAAACGATCTCACCCGTCTTGTGCTGACATGGAGTGATGCGCAGATCTTGAATCTTCGTGGGGGCCGCTCAATCTCGCTAGCCCCGGCCGGCGGCACAGCGAGAGAGGCTAGACGGATAAGTCACGTCGGGCAAGCGTGCCCGGCTCCCCTTGGATGATGTTATTATCCGGGTAGCAGCTGTAGATGACTGGACGGACTTCCGTATACACGCTTGATGGAGGAAGCCGCGTAGCTCCCGCTCACCTAGTTCCCCTCTGGTTGTGACGTCACAAAGGCAGCCTACGCTGACGTTTTGGGAGGAACACCCCCCTTTCTCAAAGCTTGCCCGACGTGACTTATCCGTCTAGCCTCTCTCGCTGTGCCGCCGGCCGGGGCTAGCGAGATTGAGCGGCCCCCACGAAGATTCAAGATCTGCGCATCACTCCATGTCAGCACAAGACGGGTGAGATCGTTTTCATCTTCCGCCTGTTTAAGTCTGTGCACTAGAGCTGTTACTTACAGGAACACCTTGCCCTTCCAACTAGGGATTGACTGCACATTATCCCCATTACGGAGGAAACCACATTACAACTGATCAGAGGTTCCCCAAGATTGTTACCTACTGATCTATAATCAGATCCACAGAGGAACCTATACTCAAACGAGGCCATTTTCTGGGATTCCCAGTTCAAGCACAAGGTGCACTTTATGTTTTTATGAAAATCTATTTTTATGTTTTAGTATATGTACATATACTGCTCACACGGGTACCATCACCTGTTACAGCACTCTATTATTCTTTTGCTATCAGCATTTTAACAGGCATGTTTGACAGAAATTGTCAATTTTAGTTGATTTTTATCCAATAAAAAGTTATCAAGCTTAGTTCTCTATATAATTCCCTCATTCCTAACAGCAGCGCTTTCTGTCATAATTATCATTATTGTATTCTTTGAGGTTTGGGATCCCCTGGCAGAGTCTGCAGCTACTGGTGTAGGCGCAGCGCTACCTCTTCTATTTTAAGACTATGAATTGTTACTGTAATTCACGGTAACATTTATTAGATACTCCAAGTAGTTGGAGTATCTAATAAATGTTACCGTGAATTACAGTAACGTTTCGTAGTCTGTTTTTCTACGAGGGAGGTAAGTCCACCAAACTTCCCCCTTTTAAACGGTTTTTAAAAAATGTTATCCTTGTTGGCGCCTCTGTTTACAAATTTGCAATTAGTCTAGTCCAGTGGTTCCCAACCTTTTATGAGGTATCGCCCTTTAGGGGGAGACGACTCACCCCTGTTGCCCCCCTTCTCTTAGTACGGTATACCCTTATTTAAATTTAAGAAACGTGTTGTTGTAAAAATAATAGACTGAATTATTCTGTTAAATGATTTATTACTATATACAACAAATAATTAACCAATGTAGATGTATCCAGAATTCTTCCTCTCATCAGTCTCATCTCATGAGATTGAGCTCAATTTAAAAAAAAATCTCTTCTCTCAAAAAACTGCTTTTACTATTTTGATGAAATCTATGTTGAATCTCCAACACGGTCTTCCGTACTTCAAAACTAACGAACGAATACTAAACAGATACGCACAATGTAATAGCAATGTAGTCACTGGCGTAGCCTACTAAAGACATAGAAGACGTATGACAAACTGGGGTGAGTGTTGTGATTGACACGAAGACTAGATGTGTACGCCAGGTGGTGGTGCCAGTGGAGGGGGTAGCGCTGTGACCTTACCAGCCAAAAATAGCCGTTGACTCAACTACTTCGCGCCAATTCCCTTACCGGCGTGTGACCAACGAGCCCTGAGGAATTACGCAACTCTATCATGCACACTTGCATATTTTATACAGATCATATTTTTTTCCCATAATTTTCTTAAAAACGAGTGACACTGCGACACTTAAGATTCTACTCTACAGAAGAGTTAATTTATTTTTTCTGCCTTTTCATACTGATCGCCCCCCTGTCGCCCCCCACAAATTTATCGCCACCCTTAGAACCCAAATCGCCCACCGGGGGGCGGTCGCCCCCAGGTTGGGAACCACTGGTCTAGTCCACCCTTGGTGGAGGGGTGTATCCCCATTTTTACCTGTCTACAGAGAGCGACTTTTTAAACCTGAGTGGGGTCAGGTTCTAATTCTCCCCACCTGCCTTGTCAGTGGTTGCCTATGTGGTAACCCTTGTTTGTGAGTATAACCATTGATACCTCTATATAAATATACAGAATCGACTTAAATACTACACTATATTAGGCTCTCGGTTTCTGTTCTTCGTTTCACTTGTGTGCTTTTAGTTATGTGAACTATGAGTTCATTAAAAAAAACCCCGCTAGTGACAGCAATACAAAAAAAATATTGCAGGCTTCATGGGCAGTAAGCAGATGACCACCACTGTTTTCAGCAATTTACTGAAGACAAGACACTAGAGAATAGTAACATACAATTTATATAAAGGCCGCTAACACATAATGAGCACAAAACCCCAGCAAATACCATTTACCTAACTAGCTAACTAGTGAGCACAGCACAATTCAAGGAGGTTGTGATAAGTTCCTGGCTTTGCCCCTTTCTAGATTTAATAGAAAAATGAGTGTGGGGGTACCATACTTTTTGGAATAGAAGACGCTCCAGCATATAAGACGCACCTAGCTCTAGAGGGCAAAAATAAGGAAAAATAATAATAAACTAAACCTAGGTGCATCTATAGTGCAGGGGTATCTGATGGATCTTTCCCCCTAAACTGTCTCTATCTAAGCTACACTGTCCAGCTATACTGCACTACACTTCAGTAACCCCTGCTGCCCCCACCAACTACACTTCACTACACTTCAATAACCCCTGCTGCCACCATCAACTACACTACACTACACTTCAATAACCCCTGCTGCCACCACCAACTACACTTCACTACACTTCAGTAACCCCTGCTGCCCCCACCAACTACACTTCACTACACTTCAATAACCCCTGCTGCCACCATCAACTACACTACACTACACTACACTTCAATAACCCCTACTGCCACCATCAACTACACTACACTACACTTCAATAACCCATGCTGCCCCCATCAACTACACTACACTACACTACACTTCAATAACCCCTGCTGCCACCATCAACTACACTACACTACACTTCAATAACCCATGCTGCCACCATCAACTACACTACACTACACTTCAATAACCCATGCTACCACCATCAACTACACTACACTACACTTCAATAACCCATGCTGCCACCATCAACTACACTACACTACACTTCAGTAGCCCCTGCTGCCACCATCAACTACACTACACTACACTACACTTCAATAACCCTTGCTGCCACCATCAACTACACTACACTATACTACACTTCACTAACACCTGCTGCCACCACTAACTACGCTAAAATTCGCTAGCTAAACCAAGAGACATCACACCTGATCCTGCTGCCGCAATCCTCTCCTCATCTGTCTCACTCTGGTCATCCAAAGGGGCACCATCATTCAGGATGAAGGTCTTCAGGGTCCCAGCCACCATGCTCTAGGGATGGTCGGAAATGCCAATTTCTGATTCCACGGTAAATCCGCATTCTGCCATTGCCAATTACCGATTCCGCTATCCGCTACCAATTTCCACACTCTGATGCGGAATTTCCGCCAGAAATCGCGGAAATTCCGGCCGACTATAACATAGATTTTCTTAAAAACTGTAAGGTCTTTTTGAAAACTTTTTTTGCATCTTGTTCACAAGATTCTGTTTAATAAACCATGAAAATTTGGTGTTTCTAGAACTTACGGGGGCTTTGCTATTAACCACTAAAGTCGGCGGATTTTTACTATAATGTAAAATGCAGAAAATAGGCAGATGCAGATTTTCTGCATTTTACATTACAGTAAAAATCTGCGAATTTAGTGGTTATTAGAAAAGCCCCCGTAAGTCCTAGAAACACCACATTTTCAGGGTTTATTAAACAGAATCTTCTGAACAAGATGCAAAAAAAGTTTTCAAAAAGACCATATAGTTTTTAAGAAAATCAATGTTAAAGTTGGCGGAAATTTCCGATTTCCGCATTCCGATGCGGAAATGCAATTTCCGATCGGAATTTCAGAAATTTCATTTCCGCAGAATCCGAATGAGCATCCCTACCATGCTCCTCTTTGACACATCCTATGTCTCTAGACTGCAGCCTTCCGGTGATCATGCGCCACCACCATTCTCCCGCAGGTCACACAGTAGAGGGACTGTAACTAGGAAGTGCCGAGACTGGAAGTCGCTGGGATCCTGAAGAGCTTCATTCTGAATGATGGTGCTCTCAGCTGACCAGAGCGAGAAGGAGGAGGAGAGGAGCACTGCTGCAGGATTCGGTAAGTATGTTCCGGGGGCCACAATACCGTATCTTTGGAATATTAGAGGCACCCACCTTAGTTATGGGGAAGAAAATTTGCATTTTATATTCTGACTATCCAGAGACTTCTGAATAAAGAAGTAAGTATCTATTTTTTTTAGTTGTTGATGCTTCAGGATTGCTTTATTGCTGCTTAATTTCCATCAAGTGGAACCATATCCTGTTATTATAATTCTGTTAGACGCTCTACTGGAATACCTGTTCAAGAACTGCAGCCATTTCAAAGCCAAATGGGAATCTTTCATGTTTGGAAACAGAAAAAATATAACATTCTGGGAGTGTGTAGGAATTTCTAAAATTCATGGTCATTTACCTTTATGGTGCTATGGTGCACAAGTGTTGAATGGCCCGAGGGGTAGCAGCACAATTACCGTAAATCAGTTCTGAAATGCAAAGAAAAAAAGCCAGCAATGCTTGGAAGCAGCAATAATGATGACCGCTATTGCTCCTTCTTTCATTTACATTTTCTTAGGGTTCAAGAAGCTCTCTGCTGACAGCTCATCCTAAGTGTTGCATATATGAGAGTGGGAAGATCAGGGCTTCCAGTCTGTTTGGAAGCAGTCAGATGGGGAAGGGTGGGCAAAGAGCATGACACGGGGTCAGGGATAGGCGTGAGAGGGGATAGGCACCATACCTGGACCAGGTTCTACCTCAGCAGTAGGAATGGTAGACATGGTAGAGACAGAAGAAAATGTCTTTGGCAGGTAAGTATGCAGTTTTTACCTATTTTTTTCTCCAGACATCTTGTGTAGTGGTCTCCAGCTACTGAGTTGGTAGGCAGGGTCATGCCAAAGGAGAGGCCAAAGAGGTGCATGACTTGGGGAGGGGGGTCGGCTTCTATACTACCACCATCTTCTCTTCCCCCTCCTCCTGTTCTGCTCACTATGTACATAGTTATGGCAAGCAGGTGGGATAAGAGAGAGACTCCCCTATGCTCCAGCCTCTAGAGGTCTGGACTGTCTGCTGCAGTACTGCCTGCTCTCTACTTACTGATCTGAGAAACTGAAGGAGAGAACAAGTGGCTCTACAGAAGACAGATGGGAGCTCTAGCAGCTGGAGTATGTGAGCTGGAGACTTTGAGTTTTTATCTAATCTTGTCTGCTGCATGCTTTAACTCTGCACATTGGGAGAGCACATGTGGGGAAGCACCAGACCACTACCTGACTATGGTGATCACTGCTAATATAGTGGGACCACAAGACCAACACCATATGATAATATGGGAGCGATAAGGCACCACTAGACCACCACCAGTGAATATTGTGGGAGGGATGAGGAATCACTAGATCGCCAGGGATGGGGGAACACTAGACCACCAGGAAATACTGTGAGTGATGAGGGGACAACCAACAAGACTACAAAGAAATACTACGGTGGACAGCTAGACTACTAGGGAAATCTGTGACAGGTGGGTGGGTGGGGGGGGGGATTGGGCAGGAGAACCTTGTCTCAACCCTCTTGGTAGGTACTTAAGGAATGGAGACAACCGGAAATGTTGTGCCAACTCTTTTCTTATGTACGTTGCTGCAATAGTACAATACATGGGAGCCCTTAAAGGAAACCAGAGATGACAGATACTTACCTTTTTTTATACATACCTGGGATTTGCTCCAGCCTCATGGGCACGGATCGCTCCCACGCTCCTGTCCTCTGCTGCCTGCAGCTCCGGTACCGGGTCCCGTAACGTTCTCCAGTCGCGGCCAGTCTGCGCAAGAGGAAGTGCGCTCTTTACGCATCTCTCCAGCAGCAGCTGGAGAGATACGTAAGTAGCGCACTTCATTTGCGTCAGACTGGCCGCGACAGTAAGTTAGCTGCAGGCAGCGGAGGACGGTGGTGGGGAAGCAATCCGTGCTCATGGGGCTGGAGGAAGCCCCAGGCATGTATAAAAAGGTAAGTACCTGTCGTCTCTGGTACACTTTAATGAGTCACGATACCAATTGACGAAACTAGTAGGGAGGAGGAGTCTCAGACGGCATCTCTATATACAAACTACATGCTGGAGAGGGAGGCTAGAGGTGGTGGGATGAACATCACTTGGGCGGTCTGACTGGGAGACCATGCGGGGGAGAGCCCGCTGGCAAAATCTCTATGCTCGCTTTGTCACGCAGAAGATTGTAAGCACAACACTTGATACATCAGGCCCAGATTTACCTCAAAGGAACCTATAGGCACAGGTGTTCTCGCATCTTAGACTTCACCCTCCATGATCCTATAGAACCCCTACTGAACCGCACTGCAAGTGTGTTGGCTGTCCCAGCTGTCACTTCTCCCTTAGTTTGCTTCCCGTCATAGGTAGCTGTGCCCCTTAGTATTAGACAGCCAGAAGTACTCTTAATATTAAGCAGGTAGAGGTGTTCCCAAGTATTAGGTAGCTAGAGGAACCTCAGTAGTAAGTAGCTAGTGGTGCCCCTAACTGAAGGGAGATTTTGTCAGTTGAATTCCAGAAAGCAGGGTGAGTAACCTCTAATTTATACTCTCATCAGGACTCTGTATAGCGGAGGAGGGAGAGAGGCACTAGGGAGAGAAGTGAGCCGCCTTTCTATCATGAGGCGCCTGTAGGCACGTGCTTACAGTGCCTTGTGGTAAATCCGTCCCTGTAATACATATTGCATTATTAACTGTGTTATTGCTCTGAGGTTAATTGGCATATGATGGATAAAGAGGAGAATATACTGAAGAGAGTCATTGATCAAGTGGCTAGAGGAGCCCATTGAATGCCCCCAGGTGCTAAAGACTATTGTAGTGGTGGTCCAACAGACTCAGTGATTCAGTAAACAAGAGGGTGTTGGTGAAGGCACTGTTATCTACTGTTGAGCGCTAACTGAAGAAAAAAGTTGTATGAAGAGTGAGTTAACACAGGAATTATCCCAAAGGTTTTGTACCAGAGTCACTTGTGCACTTTTGTGGTTGCTGAGTTGACCATAATTTGCAAACAATCCATGTTCAGTTGCAGTTGATATAAATATGCAGCATTGTGTCTTGTGGGAGTTGCGGGTGGGACCAGGTACACTGGCCTTATGTGGGGAGAATGCGGAGGGGGGGGGGATAAAAGTACGCATACATCTAATCCGCAAATCACAATTCACTCCTAACTTTAGTGCAAATTTAGGAAAGCAACAAGCTTTTGTGTGAAATGATTATGATTCCCAGATTACATTTCCAGATGACAGTGTTTGTCCACAGAACCTAGCTGTAGGGGCCTGATTCAAGCTTATGTATTCCGCACATTGCAGACTCCGATGCGCTCGCCTCCTGCTGGTGTCAAATGATTAATAGAGGAATGTGCTATGCTTAAAAACAGAAGCGCACATTGTAATGGCTTTCACATACTAAGAGAGAGGATTCTTGGGTGTGCTGTGAGCAGGATCGCTTTATTTAACAAGTAGAAATGTACAAAGCATGTTTGAGAGATTGTAAGTATGGTTAATTATCTGTTAGAACACTCTTTTCATACCAGGCTTTTACTAGAAAGCTTATGTGTCACTTCTGTGTCAATCATCCCATTGTCTACCTACTTGCTGATATTATCAAACTTTCTTTGTTAAAGTGCCACTCCATTTTGCACAGAAAAAGAAGGAAAATCCAAGTATTGTATATATTTATTTAACTCATTAACAGCTTCGAAGGAATTCTCTCGTTTGAGATAAGTGCATTGCTTTCGGCCTCAACTGGCAGAACTCATTGTGCTGTAAATTCTTGAAATGCTTTGATGTCTCTCTACTAGCAAAAGTCCTCCGTTAATGTCTCATACTGCCCCTAGTGACAACTTGCCATAAATACACATTACAGCAGTACTAATTAGTAGTAAGGAAATGTAACAAATGAGAAATAAAAAAAAGTGTTAAAATAAATTGGCCTGGAGCACGTGCAAGCCTCTAAGTCAATTGGCTGCTAAAGTGTTAAAAGGGTTACTGTGGCACAGTGTTAACTTGGTGCTTCTACTCATGATCATTCTATGGTTGTAAGCCATACATTTGAGAATCTCATATCTCTTCAAAGGTCTGATACATTTTTAGGAATACAAACACTGGCAGCCAGCACTGCACACATGTTAATGGCTGATTCAATTGGACACCTTTTTGTGTGTACCAAGCCTAAGGCTAAGGTCACACGTTCATGCAGAAAACCATCAGTTTTCTGATATGGGCGTTTTTTTCCTGCGTTCACATTTTTATGTGTGTGTTTTATGTGTTTTGCATGCGTTTCTATTTTTTAATTTATATTCATATTTAACATTTCAAAATAAATAATTTTCAAATTAGTTTTTACCTTAACTGGGGCAAAAACGCATCAAAAATGTATGCAAAATGCATTCCTTTTTTTCACCATAGGAAAGCATTGCATGCAGAATGTATGCATTCTCTATACAGTATGCATAATTCAGGTTTGAAAAAACAAACAAAAAAAAAACATCTGTTTTCTGCTATGAATTTTTTTTTTGCATTTTTTTTCCCGGCATTTGCATTTTTAAATCAATATTCATATTAAGCAAATAAAAATAAATAATTTTCAAATTATGTTTTACCTTATTTGGGCAAAAACACATCAAAAATGCATGGAAAACATATGCATTTTTTTCACCATAGGAAAGCATTGCATGCAAAGCGCATGCGTTCTGTATACAGTATGTAGAAAGAATGAACTTGCTGAGCATTTTAAAAATGTATGTTGTGCGATCTATAGACTATATGGCCTAGTGCACACCAGAGCGGTTCGGCAGCGTTTTTCGATCCGCTTGTGGATGAGGAAACGCTTGGGTAATGTATTTCAATGGGCTGGTGCACACTAAAGCGGGAGGCGTTTTTCAGAAACGCATACTCCCGGGCTGCTGCAGATTTTGGATTGCAGAGGCGTTTCTGCCTCCAATGTTATGTATAGGAAAAACGCAAACCGCTCTGAAAAACGGCAGTTCAGAGCGGTTTTGCAGGCGTTTTTGTTACAGAAGCTGTTCAGTAACAGCTTTACTGTAACCATTAATGAAATCTACTACACCAAAAATGATTCACAAAACTGCAAAATGTTAGGTGAAACGCTACAGAAAAATAAGAAAAAGCGTTTCAAAACCTGCTAGCATTTTGAGGATCTGCTAGCATTTTTTGGTTTGCACCAGGCCTATGTGCATTTTTGCATGCGATTCAAATAAGTGTGACCCTAGCCTAAAGGTGCGTACACACGTCAGATAAAAATGAAAGATCACAGACCAATTTTACCCCCTTTCATGTAGTATGAGAGCCATACTCTACACAGTCTTTTCTATGGAGCTGAACTCCCCATCAGATAGAAATCTTTGCAAGATGCTGCACACAAAGATGCTGTACACATGCAACAGATCAGTATCTGCAAAAGATCTGTTCCTGCAAAAGATCCATTCCTGCAAAATGCATGCATAGTCTATGACATCTGCAGATCTCATACACACCTTGTTTAATGGACATTCATCTGCAGATCAGACAATTATCTGCCGATCTGAAGATCCAACCTGGTGGATCTGATCTACAGATAATTGTCCGTTAAACAAGGTGTGTACGAGATCTGCAGATATCATAGACTTTTGAATGCATTTTGCGGGAACGGATCTTTTGCAGGAACAGATCTTTTGCAGATACTGATCTGTTGCATGTGTACAGCATCTTTGTGTGCAGCATCTTGCAAAGATTTCTATCTGATGGGGAGTTCAGCTCCATAGAATAGACTGTGTAGAGTATGGTTCTCATACTACATGAAAGGGGGTAAAATTGGTCTGTGATCTTTCATTTTTATCTGACGTGTGTACGCACCTTAAGGCTCCCTGCACACTGCAAATCCGTTTTCCGATTCCGATTCCGATTCTGATTCCGATTCCGTTTCCGATTTTCCTTGAATACATTCAACAGAAAAACGGATCAAAAAACGCAGCATGCAGTTAAGATTAAAAATCTGAATCGGAATCGGATGTAAAAACAGATTAAAAAGCGGAATCGGAATCTGAAATGCATGCAGTGTGCAAGAGGCCTAAGGCTGATTTTGAACTGCAGTAAAAAACATGTTAAACTGATTCCCAGTTAAACTTAAAGGATCCCTCCAGCAAAAAAGTAAACAGTTTTTGTGTGTTTTTTTTTTTTAATCATAAAGGCCAAGTAGTAGATATAAATGCACGTAAAGCTACTTCACAGTAACCATATTGGTACACTGCATCCTTGTTATGGCATATTTTACATAATTTACATATATTTCATTTCTTGATTATAATTGCTTGACCTTGATTTGTGATTGCTTCGTGATGTCATTACTGATTTCATATGCCTTCATGGCACTTATACAACTGTGTTTTTATTTATAGAATTTACATATAGACTTCCTTCTCTACTATCTTCTTTTCCTGAATAAAATTTCAAAGAACACACAACATGCACAGCCCTTCCCATTCAAGTGATCCTCTGTGACTGTGAAGCACAACCAAGCAGTGTTGGAGGTCTGTGAATTTGAGTTTGCGCTGGTATTTGCGGGTTTATGAGCCCATGAGTCTCTAACCACTCATCCCCGGGTTTGGCGTTCATTTAAAGGATACCAGAACTGGCATGTGACATGATGAGATAGACATGTGTATGCACAGTGTCTAGCACACTAATAACTATGCTGTGTACCTTTTTTTTCTTTCTCTGCCTGAAAGAGTGAAATATCAGGTATGTAAGTGGCTGACTCAGACAGGAAGTGACTACATTGTGACCCTCACTGATAAGAAATTCCCTTTTTTACCTCTTTCTTGCCGCCAGAAGCCATTTTCTACTAGGAAAGTGTTTTATAGTTGAAATTTCTTAACAGGGAGGGTCACACTGTAGTCACTTCCTGTCTGAGTCCGGACTGAGTTGGCCACTTACATACATGACATTTAACTCTTTCAGGCAGAGAAAGAAAAAAAAGGAACATAGCATAGTTATTTATGTGCTAGGCACTGTTCATACACATGTCTATCTCATCATGTCACGTGTCAGTTCGGGTATCCTTTAATGATCCATACTGCACAACATTTCCCAATAGAGATGAGCCGAACAGTTCAGGAGAATACAGGAGTATTCCGCAAAGATTGACTGTTCACATTCGCGGAGAACATTTGGCGTGTTCGATTTGCCCCTTATACATCACCATTGAGATAAACTGTGACCCCTTACCTCACAGTCAGAAAACACATGGCAGCCAATCAGTTAGCACCCCTTCCTGGACCCCCCACCCCCTATCAAAAAGCAGTTGCGGTGGCCATATTGGATCAATTCTCTGTTGGCTGCTGACTGTTAGTGAGGGCTCCTGTGGTTTTTGTGTGTGTGACACTCCACAGCCCACTGATTGTGATGGCCCGAATGGCTCGCCGGCGAACAGGAACCGGGGAACTTCCGTGGTTTGCGATCGCGGAGAACTGAAAACTTTTTGGGAAGTTCGGTCTGCCCCTGTACTACATCATTAGGGTCAACTTTGACCCTCTACATCACATTCAGCAGGCACATTGTTGCCAATCAGGCTACACTCCCTCCTGGAGCCCCCCTTATAAAAGGCAGGCAGCGTCAGGCATTTCACCTACTCATGTGCCTGCAGTAATTAGAGAAGGGAGAGCTGCTGCAGAGAGAGATATAGGGAAAGCTTAGTTAGGCTCTGGTAGGCTTGTTAGCTTGCTCCTTGCTGATTCTTATTGCTAAAAAAAGCACCCCTCAACAGCTCTTTTGAGAGCTAATCTTGTTCTTGTGATCTATTTTTTTTTTGTGTGTGGCCCACTAGCATTATATACAGCCCTGTCAGTCATTTGCAGCTGGCCTTGAGCCCCTTGGTGGTAATTCCTACTGTGCCAGGGCCAGGCCCAGCAAATTCAGTAACTACCTGTGTGTGTGACAGGCAGCTGCACATTTGTAATCCCAATCACTGCACCTGTTCACTGTTCAGTGCACCTACCTACCTACATGTGCGCACGCATTGTTAATGTCAGAATCCGCTCTGCTGGCCTTTATTCCCTGGACAGTTTGGTTTCCTATGCAGGTTGCATAGTTCATTCCAGGGAAAAGAGGCCTTTGTGTCAGTTTGCAGGATTCGGGAGGCTTACTGCTGTAGTGTCTGATTTGCATTCACTTATCTTGCAATCTGCTTGTCTGCTTCTTTTGAAGGTTTTCAGTATAAATGTCACTTCCTCCCAGAATTCCTTGCTCGTCATAGTTTCTGTTTAGTGAGACTAACCTTAGAGTCTCAGCCTCTTTGTATCTTGTTGCTAATATTCTAGTGTAGTTATTTCTTGGGGAGTGCATTTTGCACTCCTACTAGTGCAGTCAAGTTGTATATTACTTGTACTGCCTAGTCTTGTCTTGTCTTGTCCTGTCCTTGTGATTGTACTATCTCCTGCGGTCGTTCAGTCCTGTTCCTAGATCGCATTCGCCCTAGCTCTAGAGGTGGTGGATCTCCCTTGTCTGTGTCTTGGAGTATAACCTTGGCAGCGGTTGCTACTGGTTACTCCTTCAGTCTGTTTTGTCTGAAACGAACGCTTGCTGTTGTCTTGTGTTAGGCAACCGATTAGCAAGCGTTCCCCCCTTGTCTGTACCTTGGAGTATAACCTTGGCAGCGGTTGCTACTGGTTACTCCTTCATTCTGTTTTCTCTGGAACGAAGGCTTGCTGTTGTCTGGTGTTAGGCAACCGATTAGCAAGCGTTCCCGCTATCTGTTTGTCTTTGTTTTCCATGTTCATTTGCTAGTCAGGGTTGGTACGTTTTGTCACTGTTGCCCTTAACATGCGGTGACCGTGTTTAGTTAGTTCATTTGTTATTTTCCTTGGCGTTCAGATTGTAGTTATTTGCTGTGTCTTCCTTATTCAATTCATGCTTTGTCTTTGCTCAGTCTGGTGTTGCTGATAGCAATCGCTTTTCTTGCGATTGGCTTTCTCACTCTGGTCTGTTCTGTTGTGATATGTCTACCGTCGCTGTGTGGCGACTAGATTGGTTGACATTCATATAGTCTGTCTCTGTTCTTGCTTTCTTTTGAGTTGCTACCTTGTTTATATTGCCCGGTGTTGCTTCATCGTGCAATTTCAATCTGGCATCTGTGGATGTACAAAGGACTTGTTCCTCTGTACTCCACAACTCTACCTGCTGGTTCGAATTCCCCTCTACACATATATACTGGGTACTCTGTTTCTGTGATTGTGGGGATTTCCATCCGCTTCAGCGCACTTGGCGTGCGCTGACTGTGGAAATTGGCCCCAGATCATTACAGTTAATACCACCAGTCATTGCACCTGTTCACGATACCTGTGTGTTTGTGTGTGACAGCTGCACATTTGTAATACCAATCACTGCAGTGCATACCTGTAACCTGTTCAGTCAGTGCACCTACATGATCGCAGGCAGTGTAATATACCATCAGTCAAATACCGTGAACAGGAGCAATGACTGTAATATACCATCAGTCATTGCACCTGTTCACGGTACCTGTGTGTGACAGCTGCACATTTGTAATACCAATCACTGCAGTGCATACCTGTAACCTGTTCAGTGCACCTACGTGACCGTGACTGCAAGCAGTCTAATACACCACCAGTCACTGCACCTGTTCACCGTACCTGTGTGTGACAGCTGCACATTTGTAATACCAATCCCTGCATACCTGTTCACTGCACCTGTGTGACCGCACGCTGTTTAGTATACCAGTCTGTGCATACCTTTAACTGCACCTGTGTGACTGCACATTGTATTAGTCAAGTCAGTGCATACCTTTCACTTAACCCCCCCCCCCCCCCCCTGGTATGGACAAAACAACAGACAGAGGCAGGGGCAGACCCAAAGGCAGGCCACCCAGCAGGTCTGTTTGAGGTCGTGCTGACGTGATTTTGTGCGGCCCTGGACCAAAGTACAGTGCTCAGAGGAAGGCACTTCCCATCAACTCCAAAGATTGTCAGGACGCGGTTGACTATTTAACACAGAACACCTCATCTTCCGCAGCCACCAGGGCTACTCCAAGTACCACATCCTCTACATTTGACACTTTGCAGGAGTTATTTGGTGGGGAATTCACTGATTCACAGCCATTATTGTTACAACACGATGAAGGCACTAAGCAAGTTACACCACCTCATATGTCTGAGTTAGGCGACTCTATGGACGTAAGGTGTGAGGAGGAGGATGATGAAGTACCTGCTGTTGGTGCAGTTTTGGAGGTGTTTGATACAAGAGAAGCTGGGGAGGATGATTATGATGATACGGATGCCACGTGGGTTCCCAATAGAGGAGATAACCAGGGGGACAGTTCAGAGGGGGAGTCAGAGAGGAATAGGAGGAAACGAGTTCCTGAAAGAAGCAGGGGGAGCTCATCATCAGAAACAGCTGGTGGCAGTGTCCGGCGCCATGTATCACCACCTATGGACAGCCAGCCAACATGCTCTTCAATGTCAGCTGCTGACGCCATCATAGTGCCCACATCCCAGGGTTGCTCAGCGGTGTGGAATTTTTTTGTGTGTATGCCAAAGATCAGAGCAATGCCATCTGTACTCTCTGCCACCAAAAATTGAGCCGTGGAAAGGTCAACACCCGTGTAGGGACAACTACCTTACGAAGGCACATGCAGAAAAGGCACAAACTGCAATGGGAAGACCACCTGAGCAAAAGCAGCACACAAAAGCAAAGCCACCCTCCTTCTCCCCTTCCTCCTTCAGGTGCATCATCTTCAGTCAATTTCTCCCTTGCACCTTCACAATCACAGCCAACCTCCTCCACTCCGCCTCTCACCTTGAGCGGCTCCTGCTCCTCTGCCCACAGCAGCAGCCAGGTGTCCATGAGGGAAATCTTTGAGCGGAAGAAGCCAATGTCTGCCAGTCACCCCCTTGCCCGGCATCTGACAGCTGGCTTGGCGGAACTGTTGTCCTGCCAGCTGTTACCATACCAGCTGGTGGACTCTGAGGCCTACCGACAAGCAGGGAGTACCTGGCTGTGCAGCAGACCAACTTGTGACACTTCCACGATTTGCAGGCAGGCCTGCTGCCACCTCCTCTCCTTCTCCTCCTACTACTCCTGCTATATCCTCTTCGCTGTCGTCGTCCTCCTCCTCCTTGGCTGAGTCGCAGTGCAACTCTAGTGGTGCCGCGATTTCCTCTCCAGCTACACAGCCCCAGCTCCCCAGGGCCTATGCTGCATGCCAGGTACGACTGTGTCAGGCCATCTTAGACATGTCTTTCCTCAAAGCAGAGAGTCACACTGGAGCAGGTCTCCTGGCTGCTCTGAACAAACAGGTGGATTAGTGGCTGACCCCACATCAACTGGAGATCGGCAACGTGGTGTGTGACAACGGCAGCAATCTCATTTCGGCTTTGAATTTGGGGAAGTTGACACATGTACCCTGCATGGCACATGTGCTCAATATCGTAATCCAGAGATTTGTGTGTAAGTATCCAGGCTTACAGGACGTCCTGAAGCAGGCCAGGAAGTTGTGTGAGCATTTCAGGCGGTCTTACACAGCCATGGCACGCTTGGCCGATATTCAGCGGAGAAACAACTTGCCGGTGAGGTGCTTGATTTGCGATAGCCCAACTCGCTGGAATTCGACCCTCCTGATGTTTGACCGCCTGCTACAACAGGAGAAAGCCGTCACCCAGTATCTCTACAACTACAGTAGAAGGACATGCTCTGGGGAGATGGAGATGTTCTGGCCAAAGAACTGGACATTCATTCCAGAGATATACTGAGTGCACTCCTGATTTAGCAGTTGAATTGGTTTTCTTACCGGCCTTCAGGATTGTGTTATATACATCTGGTCGCTACAGGTGTTTTTCCACTTTGTGATGCTCCTGTCATACACTCTCCCCAGGACTGATAGATAGTGCTTTTTGCATTGGGCCTGACGAAGGGCTTTGTGCCCGAAACGAGCGTGTCGTTGCCTGTTTTGTATTGCACTAAATTGTTATATTCCTGTCTTGGAAGATTTTGTACATTCAAAAGGAGCCCTTTTTCATTGAGTATATCTCTGGAATTTTTAATGCATATGTGTCAATAAAGCATTTTTTGATTATTTTTGTACCAAGAAAGACTCTGCATGGATTGTTTATGATCCTTTCTATATATAACTAGTCTATTGTGGGTCAAGTGGATGACCCCAGAAAAGGATTGAAAGGTTTTTTCCTTTCCTATCTAAAAGGAACGAATCCCAATTAAACTGTACCAAAGAACTGGACACTCATGCGAAATGCCTGCAGGCTCATGAGGCCGTTAGAGGAGGTGACAAACATGGTGAGTCACAGTGAAGGTGCCATCAGTGACTTGATCCCGTAGGCCTTCTTCCTGGAGCTTGCCGTTCGTAGAGTGGTGGATCAAGCTGTGGATGAGCGTGAACAGGAGCAGTCACAGGAGGAAGAGTTGTGGGATCAATTCTCATCAGAACCAGATGTTTCCTCAACACTAGAGTTGGGCCGAACCTCTGATTTTAGGTTCGCGAACTTCCGCGGAAGGTTTGGTTCGCGTTAAAGTTCGCGAACCGCAATAGACTTCAATGGGGATGCGAACTTTGAAAAAAAAAAATTATGCTGGCCACAAAAGTGATGGAAAAGATGTTTCAAGGGGTCTAACACCTGGAGGGGGGCATGGCGGAGTGGGATACACGCCAAAAGTAAAGAAAAATCTGGATTTGACGCAAAGCAGCGTTTTAAGGGCAGAAATCACATTGAATGCTAAATGACAGGCCTAAAGTGCTTTAAAACATCTTGCATGTGTATACATCAATCAGGTACTGTAATTAAGGTACTGCTTCACACTGACACACCAAACTCACTGTGTAACGCACCGCAAACAGCTGTTTGTGTAGTGACGGCCGTGCTGGACTGGTGCGCACCATGGCGAGAGTGCAGGTTTTGGTGGCTGAACAGAACAGGTATACAGTGGCGGGTTCACTGAACAGGAATACAGTGGCGGTTTCACAGAACAGGTATACAGTGGCGGGTTCACTGAACAGAACAGGTATACAGTGGCGGGTTCACTGAACAGAACAGGTATGCAGTGGCGGGTTCACTCTGAACAGAACAGGTATACAGTGTTGGGTTCACTGAACAGAACAGGTATACAGTGGCGGGTTCACAGAACAGGTATGCAGTGGCAGGTTCACTGAACAGGAATACAGTGGCGGGTTCACTGAACAGAACAGGTATGCAGTGGCGGGTTCACAGAACAGTACAGGTATGCAGTGGCAGGTTCACTGAACAGGTATGCAGTGGCAGGTTCACTGAACAGGTATGCAGTGGTGGGTTCACTGAACAGGTATGCAGTGGTGGGTTCACTGAACAGGTATGCAGTGGTGGGTTCACTGAACAGGTATGCAGTGGCGGGTTCACTGAACAGGTATGCAGTGGCGGGTTCGCTGAACAGGTATGCAGTGGTGGGTTCACTGAACAGGTATGCAGTGGTGGGTTCACAGAACAGGTATGCAGTGGCAGGTTCACTGAACAGGTATGCAGTGGTGGGTTCACTGAACAGGTATGCAGTGGTGGGTTCACAGTACAGGTATGCAGTGGTGGGTTCACAGAACAGGTATGCAGTGGCAGGTTCACTGAACAGGTATGCAGTGGGCTCACTGAACATAACAGGTATGGTGGGCTCCCTGAACAGAACAGGTATGCAGCCAGGAAGGAACAAGCTAAGCCTAACTAATCTTTCCCTATGAGAGACAGTCTGCAGCAGCTCGCCCTACTCTCACTAATGCAGGCACACGAGTGAGCGTAATGGCCGCCGCTGCCTGCCTTTTATTAGGGATGGGAGTGGCTCCAGGGGCTAGTGTAGCCTAATTGGCTACACTGGGCCTGCTGACTGTGATGTAGAGGGTCAAAGTTGACCCTCATGGTGCATTATGGGGCGAACCGAACTTCCGCAAAACTTCGCCTGCGGGACGCGAACGCGAACCACTGAAGTTCGCATGGAACCGTTCGCAGGCGAACTGTTCGGCCCAACTCTACTCAACACCTGCGGCAGCACAGAGGGGGGAGGAGGAGGAGAAGGAGGAAAAGTCATGTGGGGAAGAGGAGTCAGATGATGAGGAAGGTGGTTTTTTTTTTAGAAAGAGGAGGAGGCAGCAGAAGAACAACCGCAGCAGGCGTCGCAGGGAGCTTGTGCTTCTCAACGCTCCCGTGGCATTGTTCGTGGCTGGGGGGAGGAGGAGGACTTACCTGACATCACTAAGGTAGAGCAAGAGGAGTTGGATAGTACGTCTGGACTGGGACTGGGGCAAAAAAAAATGTGGGGTAATTACTTCCATAGCAGCTCTCATATATTTATACCCCGTATCTATATGTTTCTCTTTTAAACCTGAGTTACAAACACATGGGATCTGGCTGATTGCTATTGTCCCCTTCATACAGTGACATCCGTAGCACAGCTTTCTATGAGTTTGATGAAGGGCATACAGGATGCGCATCTCTTCATCTGAAAAGCAGCAACACACAATTGCAACAATTTATTTACATTACATTTTTCAGTCTTTTTTATTGTGTTTTCCTAACACTTTACAAATGACATCATTAATTTTGATTGGGTTCCCAATTTTATTGCCAGTTTACGCTGCGGATTTATGCCAGTAAAAGGTGAGATGTGGGCTAAATGATTGGCTATTATAGATAAGGTGATGATGTGAATCCTATTTGCAGCAGAATTGTGGAGGGAAGCGTGTAATATATAAGAGCCACTGGAGCTTAGCATTTAATTCTCAGACTTTTAATGCCATATGTGACCCAGTGTTAACCCTTACAAACATTATTTATGAACCTGGCCAATTGTACATTTATATACATAAGCTACTGGGCCAGAAGTCATACCACAGATTCGGATTGACTATAGCTTCATATTTCACAGTGCTATTTTTTTGAACATGTTGTAATTTTTCACTCTATATGCCTTAAAGAAAACTGTAGATCAAACACAATTCAGAAAAAAAAAATACTCAAGAGAACTGTTGTGGGATCAAGGAAGAAACATCGAGTCTGGGTGCCATGGGTACCTGACTGTGCTGAAAAGGGAGATTTACACACCCGCTAGTGGCGGAAGTTTAAGCCTTGCCATAGGCAACCATTCAAATATCGTCATTAAGGGGAAATTTGGACATCCGTGGCGCCCGATTGACATCAAGCACTGGGGTCCTTCCAGCGTTCGATATTTATCGGACACCATGGGTGCCAAATTTTTCCCTCAATGCCGATAATTGAACGGGTGCCTAGGGCGGCATCTGAAAATTGCAGGGGTTCTTGCGGTTTTCTTTTCTGTGATTTACCGGGGGGGAAGGGGCAGTTAGCTGTGGAGGGGGGTGGTTGAGGTTAGCCATGGGGAGGTGAATGGTTTAGGTTAGCTGTGGACTGTGGGTGCCTAAGGTTAGCCATAAGAAAAGGGTAGTTAATGTTAGCCGTAAGGGGTGGGTGTTAAGGTTAGCTGTGGGGTGGTTACGTTTAGGCATTGGAGGGGGGAGGGTTCTGTGTGAGAGTAAAGTAAGGTTTAGCTGAAGCAAAATATCGGTCTCATTTACCAATATTTTACCATCGTGATTACCGAGAGAGGAGCCAATGGATAAGAGACGGTTGTGAGACGCTGTAAGATCTGTAGCTTTTTACTATCTGTAAGGTACAGCAACATAGAAAAAAAGTAATGTATAGGGTCTTTTTTTTTTGCAGTAGTTGTCTTTTAAGGTGCTGGATGATATAAGTAGAAACAGAGCTGTCCACAAAGTGAAGTTCTCATGCTGAGGAGGAGGTGAGGAGGAAAAGGATCATGAGAAACCAGGGAAGGCAAAGATGGAAGCTACTGTACATGTAAAGGGGAGTGGGCCTACACATGGGAATGAGACAGCACAAGACTTATGGCCTTAGGGACAAAAATAATCTGTGTAAGTAACTGCATATCCTCATGTGCATACTGATAATGTAAAAAGTGTCATCAGTCTCACTTCAATTTTTCAGTCTGAGAGTCTGATTAGCAGCTATTAAGTTTGCCATCTGTTGTGTATCAGCTAGCACGTGCGTTATTTATTTTTTTAAAATAGTGCTGTCTCGTTCTTCTTTTTTTTTTCCTTTAACCTATAGTCTGCAAATAATAAAAAAAAAAAATAAACATCATTTGAAGAGTTAGTGCAGCAACACTATACAGAGAAGCAGGAAAAAAAAGGGAAAGCAAAAAGTAGGGCGCCCAAGAGATATCGTTTTCAGCATAAGAACATTAAAGATTTTGAAATATGTTATGGTTTTGAAACTTGCAACATTATAGTTTTTGTCATATTATTTGTTTGTGCAAATTTTATGTTATCAAATGTGTTATTGTTTCTACGTTTGAAAGGGCGTCAGGAAAGGGGGTTTTAGGGTTAAGCACCACCAGTGGGAACTTAGGGTTAGGCCCCACCAGGGGTGTCTTAGGTTTAGGCAGCACCTTGGGGGGTCTTAGGGTTAGGCAACACCAGGGGGGTCTTAGGTTTAGGCACCACCAGGGGGTATTAGGGTTAGGAACCACCAGGGGTGGTCTTAGGGTCAGGCATCACCAGGGGAGAGTTCTGTGCGAGAGTGGGGTTAGGCACCAGCAGGGGGGGGGGGTCTTAGGGTTAAGCACCACCAGTGGGAACATAGGGTTAGGCCATACCAGGGGTGTCTTAGGTTTAGGCAGCACCTTGGGGGGTCTTAGGTTTAGGCACCACCAGGGGGTCTTAGGTTTAGGCACCACCAGGGGGGTCTTAGGTTTAGGCACCACCAGGGGGTCTTAGGTTTAGGCACAACCAGGGGGGGTTTTAGGGTTAGGAACCACCAGGGTTGGTCTTAGGATTAGGCATCCCCAGGGGAGGGTTCTGTGCAAGAGTGGGGTTAGGTTAAGCTGTATTATTGAATAATGAAACTATGTTTAAAGTTAGATTAAATATCTTTTCATTTTCATTTCCCGTCTGTTTTACAACAATACTTATCTATTACATGTTTTCGGCTTCACTTTGCACCCAGTTAAAAACGATCTTTATCGTTTATTACAATTTTATTATCCACCCGCGCCCTTTTTTCCCTTGCACCTTTATTTCATGTACGTCTACACAGCCTTTCTGATATTCATGTAAAAAGCACTAAGACTTAACCCTGAACTTTTGTTCAAGAGGGAATGCTGTCAGCCCTTGTCACTATTGGCAACACAGTCACATCCAATCATAATGCCTATCTCACAAATGCTGCTCATGGATGAGGCCTTCTGTGCTCCCCAGCCATGTCTTATCTCTTGCAGCAGAGACCTATGAATGGGGTTACTTCTGTGACTAGCAGTTTTGTGTGTAGTGATTACATGGTAATTAGTAACATCTGCTGAATTTTTGGAACTTTCCTTCTCCCCCCCCCAGATCCTGATTAGAGTTGGTGGCTGCCTGGGCTGCTGATTACTTGGTAAGAGCCAGAGGTCACCTGACCCCAGCTGCCTGTGGAGTAGAGCATAGACTGTGCTACGGAGCAGCAGAGCACAGAGAGCAGCTGGTGGGTTGAGTGCAGGCGAGGACAAAAGCCGTGTATCCAGGCTGTGCATGTGTGTAACTGAGAGGGATAAACCCATTTAGGAGGCGGCTGGACAAAGAGCCTATTCAGAACACAACCTTACAGCAGGGCAGGTGATTCTGGTCCTTTATCATCAGTCCACATATTCAAAGTTGTAAGGATGGCATTGTTTCCACATCGGACCACATTCACTGAGGTTCTCCCATCCTAAAGATCATTGCAGGGGATAAGTGGCAAAGGCCTGCTGCCCTAGCCTGAGTCATATTATTTGTCCACAACAAGGATTGTTGGATGCTAATGAATTAACAGATTGGATCCTACAGTAATGTACAAGTACAGCAACAGAGGGAACTTGCTTAGGGCTCAGCCACACTATAATCGCTTTTCTGAGCGCTTTGTGATTGATTAGTGCTTTTTTTAAAAATCGCTCCCATTCACTTTCATTAAAATCATGGTAAATCGTGGTAAAATCCTGGTGATCATGCAATCGTGGCCATTTTTTATGCAATTTTAATAATAGTGAATGGGAGAGATTTTTAAAAATCACAAGTGCTTAGAAAAGCACTTATTGTGTGGCTGAGCCCTTAAAGAGCAACTGTTAGCCATAATATGCTCCCCCTGCTTCGAGTCCGCCTGGAGAAAAGCGCAATATAAATGTTCAGTGTCTGTCAGTGTCTCTTTGTGGTGTAACATATGCAACATCCTTGTAAAGCCTCCAGCATCAAATGTACAGCGCCTTTGGCAGCAGCTCCCATCCTCTGTGTGTTACTCCATATTTACAGTCTGGTTTTTCTAGTATAGCCTCCTCTTTGATATTAAGCATCCCCTTTTCTATGTCTACCCGCCCAAGGCCTGGGCCTTTGTGGCCTTTTTCAGAAATCCCTCCCTGACTGTGCCTCGATTTTTCCGCTCAGGGGATCATCAGGAGTTCTTACTTGGGTCTAACTATTAGACCACTACCACCAAAACATCAACATGCCAGACATGACATCAAGACATATAAAGATGGCTGCCTCTGTATCTCTCTCTCTCTTCAGGTTTGCCTGAAAGTACAGCCATTATCATTCCCAGCTTCAAAGTTGTTTCACCGTTGTACTTACTTCTACTGTGAGTGCTGACAGCGTAAGCAAACACAGACTCAGATTAACAGACACAAGTTGTAGGCAGTTGCATTGTGTGCCATTGATTTGTATGCCTACAGTGACTCTGAGCAAAAGCTTTAACTCACTGCAAAGATGAACAAAGATTCACTGATGATAATGTCAAAGCCAGGAGATCTTGTACATTTCCCTTGAAAAGTAGATTGATCGTACAGGTGTGGACCAGATGTAACTTTCACCCCATCTGCATGAAAAGATAACGGCAAACTGCCATAAATAAAGCCAGTTTAACCACTACACCACTAAAAGGGGTTTTCCCTTATGGATTAGAGCAATTTGTATATTTCAGTGCTCCTCCCGTTCATTTGCCAATAACTTTATCATTACTTATTACACCAAAATGATCTTTTTTTTTCACCATCAATTAGGCTTTTATTGGGTGGTACTGTTTTGCTAAGAATTATTTTATTTTATATGTATTGTAAGTGACAAACAACAAAAAATGGCCCCATGTTGATGGTATAATTATTGGGTTTAGTGTTAGGAGTAGGTGGTGGTGGTGTGTGTGTGGGGGGGGGGGGGAGGGGGGTAGTGTTGTGCATATATAGGGGATGGATAGGATGAGAGTTAAGGCTCATACACACATCAGACTATAGTCTTTGGAAAATGAAAGATCACAGACACAAAAGATCAGTATCTGCAAAAGATCTGTTCCTGCCAAAAATCCATTCCTGCAAATTGCATTCATAGTCTATGAGATCTGCAGATCATCATACACACATGATTTAACTGACATTCATCTGCAGATCAAGCAATCATCCGCAGATCTGAAAATCCATCCTGGTGGATCTGATCTGCAGATGAATGTCAGTTAAATCATGTGTGTATGATGATCTGCAGATCTCATAGACTATCATTGCAATTTGCAGGAATGGATTTTTGGCAGGAACAGATCTTTTGCAGATAATGATCTTTTGTGTCTGTACAGCATCTGTGTGTGCAGCATCTTGCAGAGATTTTTTTCTGATGGGGAGTTCAGCTCCATAGAAAAGACTGCGTAGAGTATGGCTCTCATACTACACGAAGGGTCGTAAGATTGGTCTGTGATCTTTCATTTTTCAAAGACTATAGTCTGAAGTGTGTATGCACCTTTAGGCTTACAGAGTGTTGGTAGAATATTGGTATAATTACCATTATTCTACTATTGAGGATAATAGAATATCAGTGAAATGACCGATATTCTACCAGCGGTATTAAGCGCCCATTTTCCTTGTGCCTTTATTGCATAGATGCCTCCTAGAGCTTCCCTGCAAAGCTTTCCTGGGGCCTCCTTCCTATGTTCCCCCTCCCTCTCCTCCCTTGGGAATGGTCGATTATCTGATGATCCCAACAGGGAGGAAAGCACATACTTCTTCCTTCCTTTCTCCAGGCAGTGCTCTCCCGGCTATCTCTGCTTATCCTTCTTTTTATCAGACTCACTAGCGGCAGCAGTGACAGGGCTTACCTCCCCCTGTGTCTGGTCACTCAAGCGCTACTTCTGCAGCCACTAGGGAGCGTAGGAGAGACCCCCTCAACCAAAAGGGCTGCTTAGTCACATCACTGCTAGGGGGGTCTTCTGGTCTGGTGACCCTGGTGTGGTTGCAAGCTCTGCATCTCCTCTTGCTACCATGCAATTAGCATAATGCACATTACAGAAACAACACACACATTGTATGCATAGCACAAATTGCACTATCTATACAACACACAACATGTTGGCCGTGTAAACACCAGTTAAAAATGCTGGGAACACACATTTCGTTTTCCCACTCGATACATAAATTCCATTATGTCCGATATGCCGCTTGATCGTTTTACCGCTTGATTCCTCATAGAAGTGAATGGAAAAAAAGATAAGAAAAACAAGCAGAAGATATGAGAATCGAGCGAAGAATCGAGTGGAGAATCGATCAAGCAGAAAAACGTATCGTGTGTTCCCAGAATCCCAACATTAAATGCCCAAATGTTCTCTTTTTGTGCGCCATATAAGGTGGATGTAACTACATTATGTTTTCACAGTGTGAGCTAAAGCAGCCAGGAGGAAGGGGTTAAAGTATACCTGAAGTGAGAGGAATATGGAGGTTGCAATATTTATTTCCTATTACACAATAGTGATAAGCGCAAATTTTGCATCGTAATTCACAATTGCGATACGAAATCGTAACACGGAATTTCAGGAAAATTCATAATTCATTTTGTTTGTAAACGTAATCCGGAACCATAATTCTGCAATATTGTGTAATTTTTTGCGCAATTTTGTGCTGACTTAGCGGTTAATAGCAAAGATTGCATACATAGCAAAGCCTCCATACATGCTATTGTCACCCAATCTGAAAATCATTTTAACCACTTTACCCCCATAGGTGCGGATATCTCCGTCCCTTTTTCCATCCTTTCACCCCAGGGACGGAGATATCCGCACCTCCCGCTCTCCCACCGCTGTCCGCGCTCCTGCTCTCTCGTGCGCATGCTCCTGCTCTCGTGCACACCGCCGCCCACTCGCCCGAAGATCAATGAATGGGAAAAAACGTTCCTGTTCGATGATCTAAGCCCCCCGCAATGATCAGCTGCTTCTATGAGAATCATTGTGAAGAAAAAAAAAGTTTCCCAGCCTCATAAGACTTCCTGCAAGCGTATTTCCTACACTTGCAGGTCGCATAAACAAAAAGTTACTGTGGCCATCTTGTGGCCAAATAGTAAAACTACACCCTAAAGCATTTTTCATATACAAATACATTAGTTTTACACTAAAAATTAACTCATTACCTCCCACACTCCCCAATTTTTTTTTTGTAAAAAAATAAATAAATTACAATTAAAAAAATAGATAAATGGTTACCTTAGGGACTGAACTTTTTAAATATTTATGTCAAGAGGGTATAATACTGTTAATTTATTAACTATGGGCTTGTAATTAGGGATGGACGCAAAACTGAAAAACATGCACCTTTATTTCCAAATAAACTATTGGCACCAAACATTGTGATAGGGACATAATTTAAACGGTTTTATAACCGGGACAAATGGCCCAATACATTTCATGGGTTTTAATTACAGTAGTATGCATTATTTAAAAACTATAATGGCCGAAAACTGAAAAATTATGATTTTTTCCCCACATTTTTTTCCTATTTTCCCATTAAAACACATTTAGAATAAAATAATTCTTGGCATAATGTCCCACCAAAAGAAAGCCTAATTGGTGGGGAAAAAAACAAGATATAGTTCATTTCATTGCGATAAGTAATGATGATAAAGTTATAGACGAATGAATGGAAGGAGCGCTGAAAGGTGAAAATTGCTCTGGTGCTCAAGGGGTAAAAAAAACCCTCAGTTGTGAAGTGGTTAAGGAGAAGAGTGGAAACAAGTCAAAAAATGTCTATTTTTCAAAATTACCTTGTAGTTTTTAAGAAAATTGATATTAAAATGTAAAAAGGATTTTTTTTTCCTTTGCATTTTTTAAGATCGATTTTCCTAAATAATTTTTTGGACTTATTCTCACTATTCTCCTTTAGGGCCCATTCACACTTGTGTTTGCTTGCAGGGGTGATTTTTCAACAATGTCACGTGGAAAAATCACTAAACACAGCGGCGATGTTTCCTCGATCGCGTTTAGCACTTCTATAGCACTGAAATGCGATCACCGGGAAATCGCCTGAAAATGATGCAGGTAAAGCATTTGCATTTCGCGTTTTTGGGTGATTTGCTGCGATTAGCGTAAATCGCACATGTAAGAATGGGCGCATAGACTTTTATTACACTAGCGCTTTTAAAAAGCGCTGGCATTTGAGCGTTTTGCCGAAATCCCGGCAAAACGCTTTAGTGTGAATGGGCCCTAAAGGCCTGCACACATTGCTGCGCTTTTCAAATCGCATGCGTTTTTTAATCTCAAGGGACTTAATTCACAAAAGAGTGCTAATTGTTAGCACGGCCGTTTTCGTGCGAATTTTCGCATTGTGCGCTAACGTTTTCGCTCGCAAACGAAAATTTTTATGCGAAAACTATATCGATTTTGTGCAAAAATTCGTGTTTGTGCACGAAAACGTTATCGTTTTGCGCAAAAAATCACGATCGCGCGCAATGCGAAAATTCACGCGGAAACGGCCGTGCTAACAGTTAGCACTCTTTTGTGAATCAAGCCCCTAGGTCTTTTGAAAAATCATGAAAATGGTGGAGACCTGTACACACTGGTGCCATGTGCTTTTTTCTATTCTCATGAAGGCTTGTGATTTAAAAATCACATGCAATTTTAAAAGCGGAGCAGTATGTACAGGCCCTTACATGTGTAGCCATTTTTTGTGACAATAGTATGCAAAAATTACGCCAAATTACGAATAGATCAAACAAAATCAATGACATGTCCAAATTATAAGTACGTATGGCCGCAATTGCGAAAATGTATTTGAAATTCCTTGTAATCGTAATTAGCAGATTACAATCATCACTAATAAGCAATGCAGATTGCCTGGCTGTCATGCTGATCCTCTGCTCTGATACTTTTAGCCATAGACCCTGAACAAGCATGCAGATCAGATGTTTATAACTGAAGTCTGACTGCATTTGCCATATGCTTGTTTCAGGTGTGTGATTCAGACTCTGCTGATGCATGAAATATCAGCAGGACTGCCAGGCAACTGGAATTGTTTAAAATAAAATAAATATGGCAGCCTCAGTTCAGGTATCCTTTAAAGCGAACCTGAACTCACTACTTCCTCTCTGGTCTAAAAGATAGGCAACAGCATTATAACCTTTAAAGAAAAAAAAATCCTTGTTACAGCTAATACAAATGCTGCAATAAATCTGTGTTGTGTTAACTTTCATGGAAGCAGACATAGGGGTAACACCCTGTGTTTACAAATTAGCTGCTCTGCCGGGGTAACCAACTGACACAGCTGAGAGATCATGATTAGTCACAGATGAGGGGGAATTAGACAGGCTAAACTCTCTAAATACATACAGGGTGCCTTTCTCTCTGTTTTCCTTCTGTCCTGTGCAAGAGTTCAGGTCCACTTCAACAGTAGGTTTTATGAGTGAAGCTGTTGCTGTTCAGCGTACAATAGGTTAGGTCTCAGCCCTATGAAGATAGCAGCCTGCAGCTCTGGAACACTGCAGTGGAGGAAATGGCAGACGAAAGACTTTAGTGATTTGCATAAGATCAGCCAATGAAGAAGCTTTTACACAGATAACAACAAGCTCTGCCACTCAATGCCTACTCATGCTTGGCAAGAAATAACAGGAAACTGCTGATCTGCCTTGTACAACACTTTACAACAAGCCTTCACGCTTACAGGTATATTATCAGCCCTGCAACAATCCCCCACACTATCCAGTTCTATGGATAACAAGCTGACACATCATTGCATTCCAGCGGTTCTGGAGGTGTGTTTAGCTTCTAAGGGTACAATGGTTAATTTGCATATATTCAGCAGTGGTGCCTGGGAGACATCTCGAGCTCACTCCAACCTGAATTATCGCAAATTCTTTCTGTTTTAGGAAAGCAAACTTTTGTTATGGATAAGTAAGTAAGTAACATTCTACATGAAAAAGGGAAAATGAAAAGAAAATCAACAAGGCTGTAGGCCTGCAAGATTCACTATATTAATATTTCCTAACACTGGTATTTTCTCTTTCTGCTGATTACTAGTTTGGAGCAATTTAGACAGAATGATGGATGCTACTTTCCTATGACAAGAATTTTAACAGCCCTCCTCACCCAGCTCTCAGTGCACACCCAATTATGTGTCTGAGCTGGTAACCTTGAATTTATGTTGCCATGGTGAGAAACTGGTCATGCATTATGGATTATCATTGAAATTCTACACCCCTACCTAGCATAATGAGAGTTGGGGACTTAATCAAATCAGCCATTCTGTGTGACACAAAGTGAAGAGCTAGCTCTTTTTGTTCAGAGTCTGGAGAAGAAAAGCATTGCCTGATGGACTGGCAGCTGCAGGGCTGCAAGCCTGATAGATTGACCTTATATACATTTGTGAATGTATAGACAGATGGCTCTCAGTGCCTGGAATCTGCAGCTCAGGAAGCAGCTGTTCTGATAACCTCTGCCGGCTCACCTAGTTGTCATGGAACACCGGGCAGAGGCTGGGAATGCAGATACATACATTGACATTACAGAGTAAATTACACTAAGGTGCGAGCCAATGCAAGCAAGGATTACCGTACATCAGTGATTCTGAGCACTGACAAGTCAGATATTTGGGAAGAAGTCACATCTCACATCCTGTGTTGGAAATCGGGCTTTATTTAAAGTGAACCTGAGGTGACAATAAAATGATAAGTTAAACTATTATATTTATCCTCCTACTTCTCAAAAAAGGCTTTTTTTAATATCTATTGGTTTTATTTTATATTTAAAGTGACACTGAAGCGAAAAAATGTATGATTTAATGAATTGTATGTGTAGTACGGATAATTAATAGAACATTAGTAGCAAAGAAAAGAGTCTCATCTTTTTATTTTCAGTTATATAGCTTTTTTTTTGTATAACATTTCATCATTCTCTAAGATTTGCAGTTTACAAAATGACACTCTGTGTTTTAAATAATGAAGCAGAGCAGAAATAATGGCCCTTTGAATTTCCTGGCAGTAAAACCTTAAAGGGGAACTTCAGCCTAAACAAACATACTGTCATTAAGTTACATTAGTTATGTTAATTAGAATAGATAGGTAATATAATCTCTTACCCACCCTGTTTTAAAAGAACAGGCAAATGTTTGTGATTCATGGGGGCTGCCATCTTTGTCATGGGGGCAGCCATCTTTTTGGTTGAAAGGAGGTGACAGGGAGCAGGAGACACAGTTCCAACTGTCCTGTGTCCTGATCACCCCTCCCAGCTGCACACGCTAGGCTTCAAATGTCAAATTCAAAATAAAAAAAAAATTTGCACCAAAACAGCAGAACGAGAATAACAAAATCAGAAATCCCATCATGCTTTGCACAGCATCAGGGGAAAAAAGCCCGGGCAGTTTTCTTCTGTGCAGCTAAAAATGAGGCTTGTATAAGAGAAACAACGTTCTGATGCTGTGAAACTGTTAAAGAAACACCAAGCCTTTTCAGTGCAGCTGAGTTGATTTTTAGTCCGGAGGTTCACTTTAAAGAGAATCTGTACTCTAGTATTCTTACACTAAAAAGCATACCATTCTATTCCTTATTTTCTCCTGTGCCCCTCTGTGCTGTTTCTGCCACTCTCTGCCGCAATCCTAGCTTGTAATTAACAGTTTTAGGCAGTGTTTACAAACGAACCAGCTTGTAATAGGCTCACTTAAACAGAGTGTGTACAGAGTGTGCAGGGCGCCTGCAGAGGGTGTGTATCGCTTCTATCCAATCACAACCAGCCCTGCACATTCCACACATTCAAGCCTTAGCCCGACAGACACGACAGAGGAAAGGAGATAAGATTTATTACAGAGACAGTGCAATTAGGAAAGGCTGCAGTAAGCCAGAGCACATTAGAACAGGCATAGGAACTTATAGGATAGAAGAACTAAGGCTGAAATATTTGTTACAGAGTCTCTTTACCCACTTCAGCCTTCAGTCGTTTTCACTTTATGCATCCGAGCAATGTTCCATTAATTAGCCTATAACTTTATCACTACTTATCACAATGAACTGATCTATATCTTGTTTTGTCCGCCGCCAATTAGGCTTTCTTTGGGGGGTACATTTTGCTAAGAGCCACTTTACTGTAAATGCATTTTAACAGGAAGAATAAGAAAAAAACGGAAAAAATGCATCATTTCTCAGTTTTCAGTCATAATAGTTTTAAAATAATACATGTCTCCATAATTAAAACTCACGTATTGTATTTGCCCATATGTCCCGTTTATTACACCATTAAAATTATGTCCCTATAATGATGTATGGCGACAATATTTTATTTGGAAATAAAGGTGCATTTTTTCCGTTTTGCATCTATCATTATTTACAAGTTTAGAATAAAAAACATATAGAAATATTTCATCTTTACATTGATATTTAAAAAGTTTAGACCCTTAGGTAAATATTTACATTTTTTTTTTAATTGTAATGGTTTGTTTTTTTTATAGTAAACATTTTATTTGGGTAGTTTTGGGAGGGTGGGAGGTAAACAATGTGTTTATAATGTAAATGTGTGTTAATTTTTATTTTTTTTTAAATTTCAGATGTAGTATTACTTTTTAGCCACAAGATGGCGGCCATGAGTTTGTTTACATGACGTCACTCTAAGCGTAGCATGCGCTTAGAGGGACGCACGGGAGACGCAACAGCCAGAAAAAGTGGAGCTTCTGAGAGAAGCTGTCGCTTTTTGTGCGGGGGAGAGGAATCAGTGATCGGGCACCATAGCCCAATACACTGATTCGTGGGCTAACGATCCGCGGCCGGGGAGCGCGCGTGCACGCGCGCGATTGGCCGCGGGAGCGTGCGGACGCGTACATGGCCTCCTGGGCGTAGCTAGTACGTCCAGGAGGCCAAAGTAGTTAAACAGACAAGAAACAGTTAGATACAGGTTGAGATAAGTGCTTCAGAAAACAGCACTGCAGCCCGCCCAAGTTGGGTTGGAGAGCTCAGGGAAGCTCTTTTGCATAGATAACAACTGAAGTTTCTTAACAAATATGAGACTAATATTAGTGCTACTAATGGCCTATTTCTTAGTTGTACTACACATACAAATAATTATATCATAAGTTTGTTTTCACTTTAGATTCCTTTTAAACATTTCCAAAGTAGGTTGAATGTTTTACTGTCAATAATTAGTGACAGACTATTAAGTGTCCCAGCGTTAGAAAAAGGTCAAGCAGTTGGCTGATGGTGTAATGGTTAAGGGCTCTGCCTCTGACACAGGAGACCAGGGTTCGAATCTCGGCTCTGCCTGTTCAGTAAGCCAGCACTAATTCAGTAGGAGACCTTTGGCAAGTCTCCCTTACACTGCTACTGCCAATAGAGCGCGCCCTAGTGGCTGCTGCTCTGCTCTGGCGCTTTGAGTCCGCAAGGAGAAAAACGCAATATAAATGTTATTTGTCTTGTCTTGTCTATTTGTCAATGTATTTTTTCTCTTCCTGCCCTTAGAAGTTGTATTCTGCCAGGATAACTTTTATGGCTGTAATTTGCTTATCAGTGATGTTTACTGTATTCCCCACAAAGTACCGACAAGACAGAAGCTGTCACTTCCATGCCTAGAAATTGACTCTTTCAGGCAGAGAAATAAAACAAGTAAAACAACCTGGTTATTAATATGTTTTGTACTGTACGTACACATGTTTATCTCTTCATGTCACATATCGCCTTTACACTAAACAGGCTCTCTACACTTATAGACACCACTGCATGAAATTGAATGTAAAAATGACACCTGTCACTTTTGGGGAATTTATAGAAGTATAGCTGTGATCCATTGGCAGGCTGAAGACTCATAAAGGGTTACAATGACTCCCATGTACACGAAAGGAAAAAAAAATCCCTAATGCTCAGTGGTAAGATGGGGTCAAGGCAAGGATCCTATACTATAAAGTCCCTGTGTCACTGTGTCCGTCCGTCCGTCAGGGCTTTTTAGTACTGCGTATGTGCAGGGACAAGACGCAGAGACACCGCCGAGAGCCGAAGGAGGGCGGAGCCAGGAGGGACGGGCGTGTGTGTGCACGCACGACGGGTGCGCGGCGGATGCGCACGGTGCATTAGGAATGGACCTAGCCCGTTTTTAAACGGGCTTAGGACACTTAGTAGCATATAATATAGTAGTGAGAGTTAAGTTGGTGATGGTGAGTACTTGAGTTACGTTAGTGAATACTTACATGATTAAATAAATGGGTATCACATCCAAATTATGAGGCTGTCAAGGCAGATTACTTTTTGGCTAGCACAGGGCTGCGCAAACTATGGCCCGCAGGCCACATCTTGCCTGTTAGTGTTTTGAATCTGAGCCACTGATAGAAGCGGTGGCCCGGATTCAGGAGGGAAGAATGGTGCCCTCTAGAGAATTGTGGCCCACAGCGGAAAAAGTTTCCCCACCCCTGGGCCAGTGGCACATTTGTGAGGTTTTTATTGACCTGAAGAAGCAGGAAATGCACACGAAATGCGTTGTCTGACCCTACTGTGTGTAATATGTAAAATTATATCAAGTCATATTAGCTATTTTGAGATCTTCTTTTTGAACATTATTTTAAAATTTTGGGTGCCTGCCCCAACCAATACACACATTTTGTAATTGAATAACTCAGTGAATAGGTAGAACCTCTGTCATATCCAAGGCATCTTTAAGATGGACAGCTTAGCGGCACATTTGTCGTGCCAGACACAAGTATCATTCAGGTACAATGAAAATGTAGCCAAATGGCAGCGTTTCTAGCACTTGACACATAGTGGTGTAACTCTACGGCAGAAAACCGTGACATGTTGTGTCTCAGTAGAACTGTACCTTCAGAAAAAAACAACAATAAACACAGGAACAACAGGATGGTGTAGTACATTACAATGTAGTAAAATACAAGCAGATTGAGAATAAGTACTCACAAAATGAGGTTGCAATAGGGGCAACCAACCAATAAGGTGGTGGAGGGTACAACCGTCTCCACTCAGGTATACGGGTCTCTCTATGTGTGGTCGCACTCTTGAAGAGAAAAAAGGGGGAACAAAGTGTGCCGGCAGGCTTACCGTGCTCCAATGGTGGTGAAAAGGTAACAGGGAGAAAGAGGCACCCAAAGGTAATACAATATATTAAAACCAATAAAATAAATAAATGAGAGGTGGTTACCTCAAAGATGACACAAAGAACAAAGTAATAATCTGTACATTTGAAATTGCACTATGGCAACATGTTTCATGAGTAGTACATAGAACTAACTTCCTCAGGCCAAAAATAAGTACTAGCCGTATCTCTAAGCCGAGCAATGAGCGCCTCTTCTAGGTTAATTCACCGCCTCCAGCTGCCAATCTGAAAGAAGCCTAACATAGCCACAGCTAGCCAATAGCCAATAGCTATCAATGCACCGCATTGACAGGCCCTTTAAATTAAGTTCATGGCAGATCTTTCAAAGGACACACAAAATATAGACTATACCCCTAAAATAAATCTGTGCCCGAACCCAATCATATAAATCGGACCCACCAAATATACAGATGTATAGGCAGATTCTCTAATACAGACAGTCGGCTGTACCCAGATAGAGATGGCACAAACTTCCATTTTCGAACTCGTGAACTTCGCAAACCGCAATAGACTTCAATGGGCAGGCGAATTTTAAAAATTACAAAAATTGTTTCTGGCCGTGAAAGTGACGTAAAAGTGGTTTCAAGGGGTCTAACACCTGGAGGGGGCGTGGCGGAGTGGGATACATGGCAAAAGTCCTTGGAAAAATTAAGTATTTGATGCAGAGCAGGGTTATAATCCCTAAAGGTCAGAAATCACACTGCATTGCTAAATTGGAGGCATAAAGTGCTTTAAAACGTCTTGCGTGTGTATACATGGATCAGGTAGTGTAACTCACTGCTTAACGCACCACCACAAACAGCTGCAAAGGCTGATTATATTTGTGTGCTGCTTTTATTAATATGTGCATACCATTGGTGTTTGTGTTTTGCGATCTGGTGCCTTCGCAAAGCAGTTGTCCCTAGTTGGGTGTTAGGCTTCCCACGACTCAGTTTCTTTTGGCAGAGGTTGCAGATGGCATTGCTGGTATCAGAGGCACACAAACAAAAAAAAGCCCCACTGGTGAGCTTTGGAATGTCGGCATTCGGGTGGTGGCAACAACAGGCGTTGAAGGGCGTGTTGGCTGGATTACCCCAAGTGTATCACTAAATGCATCATGCGTGAATAACTCCTCTGACACATCAAGTGGAGCAGCTGGGTTGCTAGTGGCAGTAGTGTTATGTTTTTGTGTGAAACCATAAGCTGAGCAGGAGGAGGCATCAAGGAGGTTCTGTGCGGAAGCTGTAGAAGATGTGGTGCGCTGTTTAAGCCAGTCAACCACGTCCTCAGAATCTTGGGGGTTGAGGGTACGTGCCTTCTGAACACTGTACTTTGGTCAAGGGCCGCACAAAATCACACCAGCACGACCTCAAAATACCTGCTTGGTGGCCTTTCTCTGCCTGTTATTTTTCCCATATTGGGGTGTATGCAGTACTACTAACAATATTCAATAGTGGTAGACAGTGTGTGTAATCACAAAGAGGCATGCAATCAGTGTCAAATACCTAGCAGCTGTGTGTGTGTGTGTATATAACTGGCTGTGTACTTGAACACACACAGACAGATATGCACTGGTCTAATACTTTGTGCAGTCACACAGATGCAGTGGAAAGATGTGCACTGGTCTAATACAGTGTGCAGTCACACAGATGCAGTGGAAAGATGTACACTGGTCTAATACAGTGTGCAGTCACACAGATGCAGTGGAAAGATATGCACTGGTCTAATACAGTGTGCAGTCACACAGATGCAGTGGAAAGATATGCACTGGTCTAATACAGTGTGCAGTCACACAGATGCAGTGGAAAGATATGCACTGGTCTAATACAGTGTGCAGTCACACAGATGCAGTGGAAAGATATGCACTGGTCTAATACAGTGTGCAGTCACACAGATGCAGTGGAAAGATATGCACTGGTCTAATACAGTCACATAGATGCAGTGGAAAGATATGCACTGGTCTAATACAGTTTGCAGGCAGTCAGTGGGACTACAAATACCAAGCACGCAGCAACTGTCTGTGGGCTGGATTGTCACCCACAAAGAGAGCTAAGTTAAATCACACAAATACAGTGGGAAGAAATGCACTGGTGGCAATACAGTGTGTCAGCAAGCAAGGGCCAGCTGCAAAAGGGCTGTATCTATGCGTTCGTGTCACAAACACACACACACAAAAAAAAACACATGAAAAGAATATTAGCACTCAAAAGAGATGTTTTGGGGTGCTTTCAGCAACAAATATCAGCGAGGAGCAAGCTAACAAGCCTAACTAACTCTTTCCCTCTCTCTGCAGCAATGTCTCTCCCTTCTCTCACTAAGCAGGCAGCAGACAGACTGAGAACATGGCCGACACTGCTGCCTTTTATAAGGGGGGGGGGCAGGGGTCCAGGAGGGAGTGCTGCCTGATTGGCTGCCATGTGTCTTCTGACTGTGATGTAGAGGGTCAATGACAAGTATAGGAGGCGGAGTGAACGCACATAAAAGTTCGCTGTACGCCGCGGATGCGAACAGTGAAAATTTGTGCGAACTACCCGCCAGGGCAAACCGTTCGGGCCATCTCTATACACAGAGCCTTCCAAATACATGCAGATACAGCACCAACTTGCTTCTTGTGATGCACGGCAGTGCAAAGCACAACCCACTATGCAGTGACAAACTCACAATCCTCTCCAACTCCATGCAGCACCGCACAATAATGAAATTACTCTGGTGCGTGTGCAAAGGGGCAGAGCTACAGTGCAAGAGCTGGCATCAGGCCCGCCCCCACCACTGATGCCAGGTCACCTCCTTGCTCTAGAGTGTCTGGATCTCTGCTATTGCCACACATCCCAATAGCTCCCCCCACCAAATACCCGAAAGGGCTGGAGGGGAACATGAGTGATTGGAAAATAGGAATGGAAAGGGTTAAATCTGGGAGGAGAAGCATTACCAAGCAGAAAGAAAGCAAAGAACCCCCTATAGATAGCACACTCTGGGCCTGATTCACTAATCCGTACTAAGCCGGTTAGTGTGCCTCATCACTTAGTGGGCAAAAATGACAGCGCTAACTTTATCTGAGGTTAGTGTGCCTTATCTGCAGTTTGTGATGTAGCTTTGTCCATCTGTTAGTGTGCACAAAGCTATTTAGTGTGCACAAAGCTACTTAAGGCACACTAACTCAGATAATGCACACTAACCTCAGATAAGGCACACTAACTGGCTTAGCGCCGGAAAACTCTTTTTACTCCGGCGCTAACACTTAGTGCCGGTTAGTGGATCAAGCCCTCTGTGTGTACTGATCAAGGCTAGATTTATACTTTTCGTGACTCTAGGCCAAGTATGTTGTGGCTCCCCTTTCTTGTGCTGCAGCGCCCCTCCCATCCCATGTGCACCCCCCTCTTCCATGTGTATCATCCATGTACTGTACTGTAGCCCCTCTCTCTTATGAGCAGCTTCCTTCCATCATTTTCCCTTTTTCATGTGTTGCTCCCCATTTCAGTTTCCTCTTCCATATCTAGTAACCCCTCCTTCATGTCCAGGTGCCCCCACCCCCTGGGCTGAAGCTGCCCAAGACCCAGGCCTTTGTGGCCTTTCCTGAAATTTGGCCCTGGTACTGATAGAATACTGTGTAAGGTATATGGATTACAATTAACTTCCAGTTTATGCAGTTTGTACATAAACCAATCAAATCCCGCTGAGGTAAAATTTGATCCATTTCAAGCTGCATACGTTTGCATACAAAGTTTGCATAATCCTGCATCAACTCTAAATCTCATTGACCATCCCTAATTACAATAAAAGCTAAGTATCAAGATGCTGAAAAGCCAATATGGACATACAGTAAACCATCTTTTTACTACTATATATAAATGTGAGATACATTAGAAATATAACATAAATTACTGATTAATGCATTTAAATTGTATTTTTTATTACTGCATACTATTTGCAGCATTGAAATAGCATTTTTATTAATGCATAATATTTGTTCTCTATGTTTAGATGTATTCATTGTTGCTATGTTTGTTCTCTGTTAATTTGTAAGCTCCGCAATGATTTCTTTGGTGATGGAATAAAACATACAATCAATAAACATACAAAAAGCTAACACGATTCACATGAAAATGTCTATCTGCTGCTGTACGTAAATGTGAAATACATTAGAAATACAAAAGGTCTAGAAAGAAGCTATATTTCATGTTAAATATCCCGGATCAATATGAATGTTGAGCTTCTATGAATCCAGTGTTTCAAGTTTACAAATCTGCAGGGTGTCTAATCTGTGTAACTATGTTTCACCAATGGTGTACAGACTGATCAATACTCATCCGTTTCATGTCGGCTGGATGTTCATTGTGCTCTGAGTAAGATTCTAAAGGCATGGTGTGCGTCTAAAGAAATAATTATATGGGAAGCACACTATATAAGCCCAGAAACTGCATCCAGCTTAAAGTGGACCTGAACTCTTGCACAGGACAGAAGGAAAACAGAGAATTGCACCCTGTATGTATTTAGGACTCATGCACACTAGGGGCGTTGTTGAGATTTCTTAAGCACTGGCGATTTCCAAAATCGCCCTGAAAGCCCTTGTGCAATGATTGTCGATGACAAAGTTCACATCTGAGCGGTTCATTACCGATCCGCTCAGATAAGCGGTGCATGGGCCATTTTTGAGGCGATGCCGCCTCAATGGAAGGTGGTGCTAGTAAAAAAGGGCGCACAGAGATAGTGGACAAAAAGGGCGCCGCCATAGACTGCAATGCAAAATATCGGCTATTCGGCGCCCGACAGGAAAAAAGGGCGCCCGAGAAATACCGGTTACAGGGATTGTGTTAACAAAAGTTTTCGTTTACAGAATAAGGTTTATAACAAATATCGTTTACAAGTTCGTTTTGACTTTGTGTTATACTTAGTTTTTCGTTTTTAAATTTCGCTTATAACAGTTTTTACTTATATTTTAGTTTTAAAATTTCGCTTACAAAAGTATAACAACTAAATTTTCGTTTACACTTCTTTGATCATTTAAAAATTCGTTTTCATACGTTTAATGCTTAAATGCCGTTTTCAACCTTATTGTATTAGAAATACATCGCTCTTGGTATTAACTTTGTTTTTACACTTATAATGCGTTGATTATAGTTACTAAAATATCGCTTTTAATATTACTGTTATTTTAAGATTTCTAATGCGTACGTGATTGTAAGGCTATCTATTGTATTGTATATATTTATATATACTTTTCTCTATTTATAATATTAATGTATACGTGATTTTTAAGGCTATTTATTCTATTACAAATATATAAATTATTTTATTCATGTTATTTGTAGTGAAGTATTTTAAGGATTAAATATATTATTGTTTATATGTGTTTAGCTTGTTTGTGCGGTGGGGATGGTTAGGTTTAGGCATTACCAGGGGGGGTCTAGGGGTTAGGGATAGGTACAGGGAGGGTTAGGTACAGTTACAGTATAATATACGTAACCAGGGGGTGGTTAGGGTTAGGCACCACCAGGGGGGTGGTTAGGGTTAGGCACCACCAGGGGGGTCTAGGGGTTAGGGTTAGGTACAGGGAGGGTTAGGTATAGTTACAGTGCAATATACACCACCAGGGGAATGGTTAGGGTTAGGCATCACCAGGGGAGATTTAGGGTTAGGCACCACCAGGGTGTGGTTAGGTTTAGGCACCACCAGGGGGGTGGTTAGGTTTAGTCACCACCAGGGGGGTGGTTAGATTTAGACACCACCAGGGGGTGTTTAGGTTTAGGCACCACCAGGGGGTGGTTAGGTTTAGGCACCACCAGGGAGGTGGTTAGGGTTAGGCACCACCAGGGGGGTGGTTAGGGTTAGGCACCACCAGGGGGGTGGTTAGGGTTAGGCACCACGGGGGGTCTAGGGGTTAGGGATAGGTACAGGGAGGGCTCTGTGTGAGAGTAAGGATATGTATAGTTACAGCACAATATATGTAATATGTACAATTTATTAAATTATGTATATTTAAACAAAGAGGGGGTCTAGGGGTTAGGGATAGGGATAGGGAGAGATCTGTGTGAGCCTACAGTTAGGTATAATTGCAGTAAAATATCTGTAAAATCTACCATTGCATTGCTATGCTTAATACAAGTGTAAATATTGTTTTTGTTATAGACGCTATTTGAAGTTTCATTTCAGAATTCGTTTGTTGTTATAGACGGTATTTTACTATTTCATTTCCGTTTATTTAACCTATTTAGCACTACATTTTCGTTTACAACCTCTTAAACGGAAAATATGGTTTTGCATTAAAACTTACAATTTCGGCTATACCCCGCGCCCTTTTTTCCAGGCGCCCTTTTTTGATACACGCATGGAAGGTATAGGAAAAACGCAAAGCGCTCAAAAAATCGCTTTGTGCAGCGATTGCGTGAGCGTTTGTAAGAATAAATACATTGGGCTTGATTCACAAAGCGGTGCTAACCTACTTAGCACGTCTAAAGTCTTTAGACGCGCTAACCAGGGTGCTAAGTAGGTTAGCACCGGATTTCTCAATCAGATCGCGCGCTAACTTTGCGTGCGCAAAGTTTTACGCGCGCAAAGTTTTACGCGCGCTAAGTCCCATAGGCTTTAATGAGCACTTCGCGCGGAGTGCCCTGCGCTCTGTGCAGTACGCGCGTAAAGTTTTACGAGCATAAAGTTTTGCGTGCGTAAAGTTTTATGTGCGAAAAGCTTGTTTAGACGTGCTAAGGGGGTTTTCACAGGCGTGCTAACAGTTAGCACCGCTTTGTCAATCAAGCCCATTGTATTTATTCTTTTCCGGGTCAAAGAGGTCACTTTCTGACTTGCGTCAGGGAGTGAATTAAAAAAACGCTAGGGAAAAGAGTTTTTAACAAAACCGCATTGCCCACCCAAGCGCCAGGACAGGAAAAAAAAACGCCTCTAAAAAGCCCAACGTGGACGGACACGCAAGCAGAATGCAATAGGAACGAGGCCTGAGAGAGTTTAGCCTGTCCATTTCCCTCTCATATGTGACTAATCACTCCTGTAATTTGATCTCTCAGCTGTTTCAGCTCAGGAATCTTGGCAGAGCAGCTAATTTGTAACAATGTGTCTGCTTCCATGAAAGCAGGACACACTGCAGATTTACTGCAGGATTTCTATCAGCTGTATTTCTATCAGGATTTCGATCAGCTGTAACAAAGAAATGTTTTCCTTTAAAAGTTATTATGCTGTTGCTTATCTTTTAGAGCAGAGAGGAAGGCGTACATCAAAAAAGGGCGTCGGGAAAAAAGGGCGCGTGGTGTAAACGATAAGCAGTATTATCGTTTATAAAAATATTGTGTAGAATTTCGTTTACAAATAGTGTTTTAAACATTTATAAATCATTAAATAATGTGTATGAAATCAGCAATTCTTAAAACGTTAATCTTCCCTGTTTCTAAACTGAAACTTATAATTACGTTTGTTAAAAAACAGTAATATTTGTTTAAACATTATAATTATATATTGTTATGAATAATCTTGATTTATCGTTTATTATTATTATGATAAAATGTGAAAATATTGTTTATAACAATGATATTAATATAAGTACATTCATAATAACTGTTGATTAGTATTATTAAAACTGTACTAAAACTATACCTAACCCTACTCTCACACAGAACCCTCCCTGTACCTATCCCTAACCCCTAGACCTCCTGGTTGTGCCTAAACCTAAGACCCCCCTGGTGGTGCCTAAACCTAAGACCCCCCTGGTGGTGCCTAAACCTAAGACCCCCCTGGTGGTGCCTAAAACTAACCACCCCAAAGCCCTCCCTGTACCTATCCCTAACCCCTAGATCCCCTGGTGGTGCCTAAACTTAAGACCCCCCTGGTGGTGCCTAAAACTAAGACCCCCCTGGTGGTGCCTAAACCTAAGACCCCCTATGGATAACAATGTTTTACAAACATTAATAAATAAAAAATTAAAAAAAAAATTAAATATTTTTTTTTGGGTGGATAATAATGTTTTAGAAATGTTTTACAAATAGTGATTGTAAAAAATATATTGCAATTTACGTTACGTACTGATCGCTTTATTTTGTAAATAATAATGTTTTACAAACAGTAAGGGTTAAAATGTTAAATAATGTTTTAATTAACCACTTTACCCCCGCCCGTACGAATTTCTCCGTCCCTTTTTCCATCTTTTAACCCCCAGGGACGGAGAAATCCGTACTTTCCGCGCTCCCGCCGCTGCCCGTGCTCCCGCTCGTAAACACGCCGCCGGCCGCTCGTAAACACGCCGCCCGCCGCTCGCCCGGAGATCAATGAATGGGAAAATCTATTTCCATTCGTTGATCTAAGCCCCACAATGATCCGCTGCTCTCCGATGAGCAGCGCGATCATTGTGAAAAAAAAACCACTTACCCAGCCTTCTAGTACTTCCTCCAAGAGTCCGGAAGGATGCTTGGAGGTCGCATTAAACAAAAAGTTACTGTGGCCATCTTGTGGCCAAATAGTAAAACTACACCCTAAACATTTTTCACATACAAATAAATTACTTTTACACAAAAAATTAACTCATTACCTCCCACACTCCCAATTTTTTTTTTGTAATTAAAAAAAAATTAAAAAATTTACAATAAAAAAAAATACATAAATAGTTACCTTAGGGACTGAACTTTTTCAATATTTATGTCAGGAGGGTACAACACTGTTACTTTATAAACTATGGGCTTGTAATTAGGGATGGACGCAAAACTGAAAAAAATGCACCTTTATTTCCAAATAAAATATTGGCACCAAACATTGTGATAGGGACATAATTTAAACGGTTTTATAACCGGGACAAAAGGGCAAATACATTTCATGGGTTTTAATTACAGTAGCATGCATTATTTAAAAACTATAATGGCCGAAAACTGAAAAATAATGAATTTTTTCCCACATTTTTCCTATTTTCCCATTAAAACACATTTAGAATAAAATAATTCTTGGCATAATGTCCCACCTAAAGAAAGCCTAATTGGTGGTGGAAAAAACAAGATATAGTTCGTTTAATTGTGATAAGTAATGATAAAGTTATAGACGAATGAATGGAAGGAGCGCTGAAAGGTGAAAATTGCTCTGGTAGTCAGGGGGTAAAACCCCTCAGTGGTGAAGTGGTTAAATAGGATAAATATGTTTAGTATGTTTATAAACGTTATTCGTCACGGGCTCATTTTCTAAACGTAAATCATCGCAAGCACAGTTATAAAACATTAAAAATCTCCGGGCGCCGTTTGTAAAACATTAATAATCTCCGGCACCCTTTTTTCCCTGTTCGGCGCCCATTAAACGATATTTATAATGGGAGTGAATGGGGCGCCCTTTTTGTCCACTTGTCTTATGCGCCCAAATCTCCTGCTTCCGAGAGGAAGTTCTAAGTTCAGGTCTTCTTTAAAGTGTAGCTGAAGCCAAATGTGATTTAGTAAGGGTGAATAAATAAATAAATTGATAAAGATACCTGATGTTAAAATACATACATAGGGTTATTCCACGTGCATGCGTACGTTTAATAAAGTTGCCCGTTAGAAGGGGTGTAAAATTACCAATATTCTACTTCTTTTTCACTTATATTTTACTATGACCTAACCCTACTCTCACACAAAACCCTCCTTCTACCAATGTCTGACCTTAAAGGAGTTCTGTGGGGGCTGCTGCAGATAAAAACAGACACTTACCTGTGGGGCTTCTATCAGCGCAGTACAAGAAAACTTCGCACTGCGCCTGCGCAGTAAGCTCCCGATGATGCAAACGGGAGCGCGCATTATTCGCCTGTGTTAGAACAATAATAACCCAGTGCCGGGGCGGGGAACGGCATATCGGAGGAGGACGGCGTGGGACATGACAGCTACAGGGGGCTGATAAAAGCCCAAGGTAAGTGTCTGTTTTTATCTGCAGCAGCGCCCACAGAACCCCTTTAAGACCGCAAATGGAGGTGCTTAACCCTAAGACCTGCCTTGGTGGTGCGTAACCTTAACCCCCTTGGTATTGTTTAACCATAACATCCTCCACCCACCCACATGTGTTGCCTTACCCCATCCACAGGCGTCCTGTTGAAGAGGGCACCCGATAAAAGAGAGGGCAAGCCTGACTCCCACTATTTTATCAGGTACCCTTTTCAACTGTTCCAATGGACATTGCTGTGCGTTGATAGCACATGCAAAATGTATGCACAGTTGCACACATATTACATACTAGCTGATGACCCGGCGTTGCCCGGGTATGTATTTGGCTGATGCCGGCTCCGCCCACTTTTTTCTAACCCTAACACACAAACAATCAATGCCCAAGTTTGTGAGCTTTGGCATCAATAATTTGTATATTCCCAAAGAAATTAAGTAAATCAGATTGGCGGTTTGTGACTCCGCCCCTCTCCAGCATTTGAACCTCAGTCACCCAATGACCAGCTGTAGCAGGTTTTAGGCATCTGCTATTAACAGTGTAAAGATGGCAATTTAAATATTCCCCTTGAAAATCAACCAGTGAATTTTGATTGACTATTATAGGCTCCACCCACTTCCCTGAAAATTAATCTCAGTCACCCAGTGACCATCTGGGCAAAGTTTGATAATCCTGCCATTAACAGTGTAAGAAGGCCTGCAGTTTATATTTTCCCAGTGAAATTTGTTTTTGGCTCTGTCCACTTTTTGTAACCTGGACACATAGTCACTCAATGACCAAGTTTGTGAGCTTTCGGGTCCTTGGCATCATTAAAAACAAATCTGATCAGCTGTTTGTGGCTCCACCCCCTTATCAGAATTTGAAGCTAAGTGACCCAATGACCAACTGCAACAGTTTTGAGGCTTGTGCCATTAACAGTGCAAAAATGGCAGCAATTTTAATATTCCCCTTGAAAATCAACAGGTGAATATTGATTGGCTTTCTTAGGCTATACCTACTTTTCTGAATATTAATCCCAGTCACCCCGTAACCAACTGTGTAAAGTTTGAGAACCCTGCCATTAACAGTGAAAAAGGGCTGCAGTTAACATTTTCCCAGGGAAATCTGGTTTTAACTCCACCCAGTTTTTGTAACCTTGACACATAGTCACTAAATTATGCAGGAGAACAGAGGCGCCAAAAGGATAAAAGGAAGCTAAATGAGCTTAAAAAACAAATTCTTGGTAAATAGAGAAGGTAGTGGTGGACTTACCTCCTCCAAGTAGACACACAATGACTGTAGTAAAGACAGTCAATAAAGACTGTCTCAGAGGTGCCTGGCTCTTCTACTGACCACATGCTATTGCTCCGTTGTTATTGCCTGATGAAGTGGGATCAAACCTCTGAAACGCATTGCATATTTGGAGTTCAAAAATAAAATATATTGACTGTCTTTACTACAGTCGTTGTGTGTCTACTTGGAGGAGGTAAGTCCACCACTACCTCCTCTATTTACCAAGAATTGGGTTTTTAAGCTCATTTAGCTTCCTTTTATACTTTTGGCGCCTCTGTTCTCCTGCATAATATTGAGTCCACCCTGGGTGGAGGGTTGAACCCCCTTTTTCTCATCTACAGAGAGCGAATCCTTATTCCTGAGTGGGGTCAGGAAAATCTCCCCACCTGCCTTTACAGTGGTTGCCTAATTGGTAACCCTGGTTTGTGAGTATTAATATTTACTCTATCTAGTAACCATTTACCAGTACATATTACACTATTGGGGCTCTTGGTGTTCCTTGTTTTTACATAGTCACTGAATGACCAAGTTTGTGAACTTTCGGGTTCCTGGCATCAAAATTGTGTGAATGGAAGCAGTTTATCCAGCAAAAAAATCCGATTAGCTGTTTATGGCTCCGGCCCTTCAGTGAATTTGAACCCCAGTCACTTAATGACCGACTGTAGCAGGTTTGAGGCCTCTGTTAACAGTGTAAGAATGGCAGAAATTTCAATATTCCCCTTGAAAATCAAAAGGTGAATTTTAATTGGCTGCTGTAGTCTCCACCTACTTTTCTGAATATTAATCCCAGTCACCCAGTGACCAACTGTGTCAAGTTTGAGAACCCTGCCATTAACAGTGTAAGAATGGCTGCAATTTTATATTTTCCCTTGTAAAAAGTTAGTTGTTTTTGGCTGTTTCTAACCTTGACGTACAGTCACTCAATGACCATGTTTATGAGCTTTGGGGTACTTGGCATCAATAAGTAGAATTTTTCCAAATTTAAACCCCAGTCTCCCAGTGACTGACTGTACCAGATTTGAGGTATCTGCCATTAAGAGTGTAAGAATGGCAGCAATGTAAATATTCCCCTTTAAAATCAATAGGTAAATTTGGCTGTTGAAGGCTCCACCCACTTTTCTGAATATTAATCCCAGTCATCCAGTGACCAACTGTGTCAAATTTGAAACCTCTGCCAATAACAGAATGACTGAAATCAATCTAACAAACCTGATTGACTGTTTGTGGCTCCACCCCCTTTAGTTAATTTGGACCCCAGTCACCCAATGACTGACTGTATCAGGTTTGAGGCCTCTGCCATTAACAGTGTAAGAATGGTAGCAATGTAAATATTCCTCTTGAAAAATCAACAGGTGAATTTTAATTGGCTGTTGTAGGCGTCACCCACTTTCTAACTATTAATCCCAGTCACCCAGTGGCCAACTGTCTTAAGTTTGGGAACCCTTCAATTAACAGTGTAAGAATAGTTGCAGTTTATATTTTACTATGTAAACAATGTAGTTGTTGGCGCTGCCCACTTTTTCTGAACTTGACCTATAATTCCTCAATTACCAAGTTTATGAGCTTTGGGGTCCTTGGTATGAATCATTTTTATATTCCCATTGAAATTAATCAAATCTAATTGGCTGTTTTTGGCAGCAATTTAAATATTCCCTTTGAAAACAGGTGAATTTTGATTGACTGTTATAGGCTCCACCCATTTTCCTAAATATTAATCCCAGTCACACAGTGACCACCTGTCCAAAGTTTGAGAACCCTGCCATTAACAATGTAAGAATGACTGCAGTTTATATTTGACATGTGAAATTTGTTTTTGGCTCCACCTACTTTTTATAACCTTGACACAGTCACTCAATGACCAGGTTTGTGAGCTTTCAGGTGCCTGGCATCAAAAATGTGTGAATGGAAGCAGTTTATCCAGCAAAGAAATCTGATTGCCTGTTTTTGGCCCTTTAGTGAATTTGGACCCCAGTCACCCAATGACTGACTGTAGCAGGTTTGAAGCCTCTGCCATAAACAGTGTAAGAATGGCAGCAGTTTAAATATTCCCCTTGAAAATCAATAGGTGAATTTTGATTGGCTGTTGTAGGCTCCACCCACTTTCCTGAATCTTAATCTCAGTCACCCAGTGACCAAGTGTGCCAAGTTTGAGAACCCTGCGATTAAAAGTCTAAGAATGGCTGCAGTTTACATTTTCCCAATTAAAATGAATGGCTGAAATTTGATTGGCTGTTTTATGCTCCGCCCACTTTTCCTGGATTTGTAAACTCGGTCACCAAGTGACCAACTGTGCCAAGTGTGGGGACTCTGGCTTGATTACTGTGAGAATGGCAGCCTTTTCCATTTTTTTCATTGACTTGAATGGGTGGAATCTGATTTGCTGTTTGTAGCTCCGCCCAGGTGTACAGGGGGGACGCGAGACCCCCAGAACATATCATCCCAGGTAGTAAGGGATCTTTATGCCAAGTTTCGTTCAAATCCGTCAAGCTGACACCCCCCCCCCCCCCCCACACACACACACACACACACACACACACACACACACACACACACACACACACACACACACACACACACACACACACACACACACACACACACACACACACACACACACACACACACACACACACACACACACACACACACACACACACACACAATTTTATATATATATGCCCCTATTATACCTATATTGGCTGGCCAATTGTGGCAAGTTTGTGAGTTATGTTGCGTTTCAGTCAATAACACAAGTAATGGGGTACACATCAACATAAACAATACCTGATGCATTGCACATGCATAAACTCAACATGCACAGCAATGTTAGCATGTTCACTCATAGTTTTCTGTCAAAGTGGTCAGCTGTCAATTGCATTATCGATCAGGATCTGATCTGACAGAAAATTGCATTGTGTGTACTAGGCTTTACTCAGCATCAGAACCTTCAGCTTTTCCTTCGCTTGTTCTCCCCTCCCCATCCCTTCTTCCACACATTCACCATTATAGGGAACAAACTGCTTGGCTGTAGCTGACTATATTGTCTGTACAGCAATAACTTCTAAAGCTGTCCCCCAGTCAATATAAGTGACAATTATTGGGTGTCTGTTTAGATTAAAGCTAGATTTACATTGGAGACTGTGAGGCAGTGCATTCACTGACTTTTCACTGCCTGTCAGCTGCTTTCAAGTGCCCTATCAGATGATGATGATGATGAGGCGGGGGAGGGGGGGGGGGCTTGGGTCATGCTGTCTTGTTCATCTGCAGAGGGAGGTCACAGAACAGCATAGACTGACCATTATGTGTTGCTTAGCTATCTAAATCATAGAGATAGATAATAAAAGTTGATACCTTTCACTTTATATACCTGTCCTTCAAACCTGGTGGAACAGACCCTACTCCAAAAGTAAATTCTTGCTTAGCTGAGCTACAGGCATGGATGAATGATAACTGGTTGAAACTGAATGCTGACAAAACTGAGGTCCTTGTTGTCCAAAGCCAGCGCTTGCCATCAAAACAGCTCTATCCTAAATCGACACCAATCAGGATAGGGAATTCAGACATAAACAGCTCAAACCTTGTGCACAGCCTTGGTGTGCTAATCGATGGGGAATTGAGTTTCAGAAACCAAATTTCGTCCGTAGTCAAATCTTCCCACTTTCATCTGAAGAACATTGCAAAAATTTAACATCTGATTCCCCTAGTTCACGCCTTCATCACATCATGGCTGGACTACGTCTGCAATGCCCTTTATGCAGGCCTCCCCAAAAAGGACCCACTCCTCCTCCAATTAGTGCAGAATGCTGCTGCCAGATTGCTAGCAAACCAGCCCTGCCACTTTCACATTACACTAATCCTTCGCTCACTGCACTGGCTACCAGTAAAAAGGAGAAAACTCTTCAAGATTGGACCGCTGACATTCAAATCACTGCACAATTTTGGCCCTGGATACATGAAGGACTTGCTGAAGCTGCACCACACCTCTCACAACCTCAGATCAGCAGGTTCTATAAACTTGGTCACTCCCAGAGTCCACCTCAAAACCTTCGGAGACAGAGCTTTCTGTCATGCTGCCCCTACTCTTTGGAACTCCCTACCATACCCAGTAAAGGGAGCCCCATCCCTTGGAGTTTTTCAAATCGACTGAAAAGCCACCTGTTTAGCTTGGCATTTCCAGACTTATAGAATTCTTCCTGTGTTCCACGACTTACCAATCAACCAATTATTGGTCTGAGCCGTGCTTACATGCTTTGAGTCCTACAGGAGAAAAGCACTTTACAAATGTTATTTGCTGTTGTTGTTGGAAATTTTCTAATTTTCTCCTAACATCTGTTTCAACTGTTCTAACAAGAACTAGCAAGAAATGCAAGTCAGAGGGTAGAGTTAAATGTCTCTGGGAGTTTCTTCCCACCACCTGCTGCAAACTAGAAGTAACTCTTGTTATGCCCATTCCCAAAATAAAAAAAAATAAAAAAAGCTTTTTTAGTATGTCACTAGAAAGGTCCAGGACCACTCTGGTTTGCCTCATGTGGGAGACTAAAATAAATATAGCAACTGCAGGTCCTCGGCTCATATGATCAGTGGCTTTATAAAGTAAGGTTGGACCTTTCAATAGGCCTTCCACCAATTAGCTGTAACCTAGTGCTAGGTCTATCAGTTTCCCTTCCCTATCTAAAGCAAGTAATCACTTCAGGATCTTGGGTAATTACCTCTTAAAGGGACCCTAAGCAGTGTGATAAAAAAATAAGCCTGGACTTACTCGGGGCTTCCTCCAGCCCTCTGTAGGCCATGAGGCCCAGTTAGTACAAGACGTGAGTCTCCCAGTCCCCACCTTCAATAGGCCTTCCACCAATTAGCTGTAACCTAGTGCTAGGTCTATCAGTTTCCCTTCCCTATCTAAAGCAAGTAATCACTTCAGGATCTTGGGTAATTACCTCTTAAAGGGACTCTAAGCAGTGTGACAAAAAATAAGCCTGGACTTACTCGGGGCTTCCTCCAGCCCTCTGTAGGCCGTGAGGCCCAGTTAGTACAAGATGTGAGTCTCCCAGTCCCCACCCCAACTACATGAGCCCCTCCAACTGCCTCCAGTGGTAGGCAGAAATTTCGCATATGCAAAATTTTGCATTGAAATTCGCATTTCCGCATCGTTATCGTAATGCAAAATTTCAGAAAAAATCTTAATTAATTTAGCATGTAATAGTAATATTTCATAATTCTGCATAATTTTTCATGTAATTTTTGCGCAATTTGGTGAAATGTTATGCTGAATTTGGTGGTTAATAGCAAAGCCCACATACATGCTATTGCTAATAAAATTGCTACATATGTTCAGGAGAATAGTGGGTGCAAGTTAAAAATTTTTTTTTTAAAAACACCTTGTAGTTTTTGAGAAAATTGATTTTAAATATGCAAAGAAAAATGGTTTTTAAATTGTAAATGTTTTGTTTAAAAAACATTTTGCATGTTTAAAATCGATTGTCTCAAAAACTGCAAGGTATTTTTGGAAAATTCTTTTTATGACTTGTACCCACTATTCTCCTTAAAATATGTAGCAATTTTGGTGTCACTACCATGTATGGGGGCTTTGTTATTCACTGCCAAAGTCGGCACAAAATCACACGTAAATTACGCAAAATTGTAGGCGTAATTACGAATCACCATATGAAATCAAGTTCATTTACAAACCGTAATTATGTATAAGCGTAAATGTGAAAATGTATGCACAATTTTGTATAATCGGAATTAGCTGATTATGATCATCACTGACTGCCTCTACTCTGTTGCACGCCAAAATTATTATTATTATTATTGTTATTATGTCTAATGTTTGTTAAAAAGAACTCCTCCAAGTGTCTTCTCCCTTTTCTCTGAGGCCTGCATAATTTTAATAGCATTCAAAGACCTTTTGCCACTGGTGGGAGTAATTTTTTTAGGAAGACCACTTAAATCAAGAGTCTTCTGCCTCTCCTCTGTGGGACCAAGTTAATTATTAATAAAAATTAGCACTTCAAGGGTCTGCCTATACTCAGAGGCCTGTATAATTATTTAGTCAAAATTATTCAGTAACCTTCTGCCTATAAGCATGGATTTTTTTTCAGGAAGGCCACTACAAGTCTCTTGCCCTTGTTGTGTGACCTGCATAGATTTTGATTTAGAAGACCCTTCCAAGGGCCTTCTGTTTCTATTCTATTCTGAGGTATGCATAATTAAAACAAAAGTAGAACACTTCAAGTGCCTTCTGTTTCGGCTGTGAGACCAACCTATTTTTTTATTTTTTTTAGAGGACCCTCTTAGGGCCCTTTGCCTTTACTAAGAGACCTGTGTAATTTTTTAAATAAAGAAAAAAATCAATTACCTTCTGCCTCTGCTTTGAGACCCCTACAAAGACCTTGTTTCCATTGCTTGAAAAAAAACCTTTTTTTTTTCAGGCAAACTGTTTTCAAAGTGTACTGAGGGAATTTCAACCAAAAACAGTAACCACATGATCATGAGCAGTCATTGAGAGAAGTATACACTGATCACAATCAGATTATATATTGATAATTTTATCCTCCACACATTCTTCTGGCACATCCAAGACTTTTAAGGAACCTTTCTCCTTCTCTAAAACTTTCTTCCACACTTCTTGTTGTCTCTCTCCCACCTTTAAGTCGTAAAACCTCACGATTTCATCTTAACATAATCAGAGCTATGCTCTTCAGGTTGTCATTTCACTGCATATATTGCTACCAGGGGTGTAACTAGACTTAATAGGGCCCCCTGCAAAAATGATAGCTGGGGGCCCCCTTGGTCCCCATGCAGGTCATGTGATTGGGAACTGGCAAATGGCAGAAGAGAGTGTTCTGCTGTGAAGCAGCATCTGGAAGCAGAAAAAAAACTACACACATTCCTGCACATGGTTTTTGTGAGCAAACATGGAGGTTTTTTTGCTAATTGGCTGCACTTGTGGTTGGGGAGAGGGAGAAAGAAGGGCCCCCAAAGCCTCTGAGCCCCCTTGAAATCGCAGGGGTCACAGGGCTGATTGTTACGCCCATGATTGCTACTACTAAAGACAGCCTTTGTCCTTAAAGGTGTTCTTCCGTGAATGAGGAAAAAAAAAGTGGTTTATGCATAAACTATTAAACATCCTTCTAAAATAGTGTAAAACGTTTTTTTAAAAAATGAATGGTTTCATCAATACAACATGTAATGTAATCAGTGACGGATGACGGCTGGGAGGCTAATCCATTTGTTAGGGGTGTTTTTTTTTTTTACTTTCTTTTAACAACCATAACTCCTGCCTAAGTAGTTTTCAGTGGTAGAACCCACTTCTAGCAGGAATTGCCATTACAGCCCTAACTGCTGAGCTCAGCTGAGCTGCTGAATATATGTTTACTTTGTTGCTAGGCAACCAGAGAGTGCAGAGACTCGTTTGTGAAAAAAGAGTCATAAGCTGCTGGGAGAATGAATCAGTCCCATCTACACCATATGAATCTTTGTCAGATTCGTTTAAATTTGATTCGATTCATTGATTTGATTTGATTCAATCTGACATGTCTGATTCATGATTCGATTCAATTCGATTCAAATTTAATTGAATCATGAATCGGACATGTCAGATTGAATCAAATCAAATCAATGAATCGAATCAAATTTAAACGAATCTGACAAAGATTCATATGGTGTAGATGGGACTGATTCATTCTCCCAGCAGCTTATGACTCTTTTTTCACAAACGAGTCTCTGCACTCTCTGGTTGCCTAGCAACAAAGTAAACATATATTCAGCAGCTCAGCTGAGCTCAGCAGTTAGGGCTGTAATGGCAATTCCTGCTAGAAGTGGGTTCTACCACTGAAAACTACTTAGGCAGGAGTTATGGTTGTTCAAAGAAAGTAAAAAAAAAAACCCTAACAAATGGATTAGCCTCCCAGCCGTCATCCGTCACTGATTACATTACATGTTGTATTGATGAAACCATTCATTTTAAGAAAAAAAAAAGTACACTATTTTAGAAGGATGTTTAATAGTTTATGCATAAACCACTTTTTATTTTTTTCCTCATTTGCGGAAGAACCCCTTTAACTGATTTGTATGTTTGTTCAAAACAGATATTAGTTGACCAAATTTAATCTGAAGCTATTTTTATTTCTTTTTATACTTCAGACGTGTTCCCTATTGTGTTTTAAAGTGTTCTGCCGCATTAGCGCAGCAGAACAAGTGATCCTGTCCCCATAAAGTATTTCTTTTCATTCCACAACCAATTTAGCTGCAGAAAATGCTGCCAGGAAGAGGCAGAGCTGTTTACATGAGCTCTGCCTCTTCATCTGTCAATCGCTGCGTATCCCCGCCTATCTCCGCCTCTGTCTTTCCCCTTCTAATCATCAATCTGCCCCTCATGCATGCTCCTGGGGCAGTGTGAGACTCGCAGCACAGATACACAGAGTCTCACAGCAGCACAGAAAGAGAAGCTGCGGGAAGCTCTGGCTGCACTATCCTGTGTTGAATAAAAAAAGTATGCATGAAACAAGGGAGGCACTCAGCTGCACGTGCAAGCAGACCACCCTGCTCTGTGCACAGTACAATACGGAGCAGGGTGGCATGCACAAGCATGCAGGTGCGCGCACTCGTACCACAACTGAAGCCGCGACCCAGAAGCTGTCACAGGGTCGTGGCCATTTTATAAAGGAAGTGCAGAATTTTGTAAATCAATATAAATAGCAAAGGAGAGGGCTCTGAGCAGCAGTAAGCTGAAAAAAATGATGCATAAATTATTGGCTTTCCAGCAATGTCTTTTTTATTTAGTGGATCTGAGATAAACTTTTACTCATTGCATAATTGTGTTCCTTACATATAGTTTATAGGGCATTCCTCAAGCCAAATATTTTTTTTTGTTTGTTTTATTACTCAAATTCCCTATAAACTAAACAAGCCTCACCAACAGCTCCTCCAGCGCCTAGGCACTCTGAGACCCATGTAGCAAGGGCTAATGGGAGCTCAGTCTGGGCAGGAGGAGGAGGTTACTAGCCAGAGATTTCAGAGGCAGAGGGGAGGAGAGAGGAGGATAAGGGAGTAAAGTTTTTCACAGGCTGAGGGGTGGAGATGCAGAGAAGCTTGCCAGTGTGTAATGATCACAAGCTGAACATGGCTGCTGTCATTGTATCACAGGAAAAAATAATAATCTGCCATTAAAGCTGTCTGCAGCTAGATTTGCTGTGTAAACTATCTAAACTTTAGATAAGATATATAGACAAGTTACTTGTTATAGTTAGTTTTTCATCTCAGATCCGCTTTAATTTTTTTTTTAGACTTCAGATTCTCTGTAACGAGGATTGTGTTACTTGACCTCAAGTAACCTCAAGTATACCTACATCTAACACTACCCTCCCTCACAAATGGCTAACAATAGCAATCCCCCCCCTCCCCCCCCACACACACACACATGCCTACACAAGAGCAGTGTCGTAGTGCGCTTAGCAAGCCGCACTAACGGGGGGGGGGTCATTTAATACCCAGCACTGTGTGAAAAATAGCCTAGGTATGCTACTGGTCTGCTACTGGTCTGAATCACTGGTCTGCTACTGGTCTGAATCACAACCACACACCGGAAACAACAAGCATGAATCTTATCTTGTCAGATCTTTGTCAGAAGCATCTGATCTGCATGCTTATTAACCCTCCTGGCGGTTAAATTTTTTTGCCAAATAGGCAGAAATCCTTTTTTTTTTAAAATGTTTTTGTTTTGTTTCATGTAAAGCTACCAGAGTGGTAGCTACATGAAACACCACTAGAGGGCGCATGTGTCCCGCTGCATGCGGGTGATCGCCGCAGAGCGGCGGCGATCAAGCTGTACACGCGGCTAGCAAAGTCCTAGCTGCGCGTACAGCACTTTAAATGGGGCAAATCGCCCCACCAGGGGCTGAGATATCTTCCTGCGCGGCATAGCCCGAGCTCAGCTCGGGCTTACCGCCAGGAAGGTTAAGAGTCTATCGACCTGCAGGAAAGCCAGGCAATGTACATTAGTTTAACCTCCCTGGCGGTAAGCCCGAGCTGAGTTCGGGCTATGCCGCGCAGGGGGAGATCTCAGCCCCTGGTGGGGCGATTTTCATTTTGTAAATTGCTGTGCGCGCAGCCAGCACTTTGCTAGCCGCGCGCACAGCTTGATCGCCGCCGCTCTGCGGCGAACGGCCGCACGCAGCGGCAGAAGAGGGCCCCCCCCCGCCAGAGCCCTGCGCTGCCCGGATCAATGAGTTCCGGGCAGCGCTATGGGCTGGATCGTGTGTCCCTGACGTCAGGACGTCGGCTGACGTCCATGACGTCATCCCGATCGTCGCCATGGCGACAGGAGAAGCCAAACAGGGGAACGCGTTATATACGCGTTCCCCTGTTTGCTATAGATGCCGGCGACGATCGGACTAGAGGGCCACATGCGCCCTCTAGTGGTGTTTCATGTAGCTGCCACTCTGGTAGCTTTACATGAAACATTAAAAAAAAATTAAAAAAAATTGGAATTCTGCAATTTTTGCAGAAAAAATTAACCGCCAAGGAGGTTAAAGGAAATAAATATGTCAGCCTCCAAATGTCTCTTTTCTCTCGGGTTCCCTTTAATGTACTGCGCTACTCTGGGTGCTTCTCCCATACAAACCATAAACTTACAGAGGAGCTTGCCTCAGTCTCTTGGCACAGTAGACAATCTCATACAACAGAAAATGATCTCTCTCACCATGAAATGGTTGACATTTGTTACACTTTCTATTCCCTGGGTAGACTTTATCTGGAAGTATGTTTTATTTATTGTGTGACTTGATGTATGGCTTTATGGACCTTAATCTAATATGCATACTGTACTTATTATTATGCACAATGAGCTACTTCGCTCGCTGTGAACCTACCAATGCCTTCAACTCCAGTTTTTTTAAGATTGCTATTACATACATTGTATTACTGCATTTAACACATAGATCTCAATGAATTAGCATATACTAATACATCATGAATTATGAGAACCTTTCAGAGAGAAGAATGGGTAATCATTGAAATGCATTTGACTGCCCAAAGGTGTTCATCATAAATGAATAAACTACTGATTAAATTGTGCGTGCTCAAGCTGCTAAGACTCTTGTATATTAAAGAGAATCAAAAGCTTAAAAACGACTTGTCATAAAATAACATCAGTGATAAAAATATATAGATCTATGATAAAAATAAATACTAATTCTTTCTGCAAGGTAATGAATTCTATTCATTAGCCCTGAAGCCACGCCCCCGTCTCAATTTCGCCCCTGGCGATTTCTCCTGGCCAGCGCGCACAGCATTTTGGGATTGCTGATGTCACTGGCAATCCCAGCTATTGAGTCCGGCTTCATTTGCAAAGTCTCGCGAGATGACGCATGGTAAACACCTGCATCACCTCACGAGCGAGAGACACGGAGGAGCGGCAGAGACCAGGAACCCAAGCTGAAGCTGCTGCATAGCGGGGAGAGACAGGCTGAAACAGGGAGAGAGGCTACTGGCTGCACATCGGGGAGAGACAGAGGATTTAGAGACGGCTGCAGGAGGATGACGTCATCAGTCCTTCCTATCTGCACGGGATTTCCCAGGCACATTTACATGAAGGGGAGGGCAGAAGACTGGAGGGGAGGACAAATGCTGGAGGGGAGGCACAAAGCTGAGAGGTGTACTGTCCCTGGCTTCAGCGTGAGAAGCAAGATGGCGGTGCTGCAGCAGACACACATGTGAGTCTATTCTATCCACTACGATATACGAGATGTAAACTTTATAGGTTTATTTAACTGTATAAAGTGCCTAGACTGCATATCTGTATTGCCATTCAAACCTTTTTTTGGCTGCAGGTAGTCTTTAAATAACCCATTCTTAGCTATGACTGATAACTACTTGAACATTATGGTCTGCAATGTGAAGCCATGGTGAGTTAACAAATCAACCTATACACTGTGGCTGTGGCTATATTTATGGCTCTGTTAGGGAGTATATTAAGAGAGAGAGGCAACTAAGAAGGTCTTGATTCATAGAAGGATTGTGAAGCCTTGTGGCTGAGGTGGCCTATAACGACCACCTCTGCTGAGAATCTAGCATGTGGCTGTGGCTGGACAGTGCAATGGATATGGGCTCTGCCTCTAACACAGGAGACTGTGTGACTACTAGATATGTTATCCTGCCCCATCTCCAGTCAAGTGGAGTCACTTGCAGTAAGCAAATTGAGTAGAAGGCCTTGAAACAGACAGGCCTCCTCCAAATGGTCTTCAAGTAAGATAGAAAACTGCAAGGAAGATGCAGAGAAACTTTTGCCAGCTCTCCTTAGCAGACATCAGTACGCACCATCCACACACCCCCCCCTATACTTTCCAATGAGGCCATTTTTTCACCCTTCCCCCTGAAGTCAGGTGGAAAAGGATGGTCAATCCAACCTGATCACCACCCGGGCCACTCCCCCTCCCCCCATGAAAGACTAGCTCCGGTCAGCCATTTTACATTCTGCTTTAGCCAGTGTAGGGAGAGGAACTGCTGCTGCTGGTACAGGGACAGTGCTAGAGAGGCTGTGTTGTATATATTGTGCTGTGTTGCGCCTCTGCTGGTGCACCAACTAGGGATCTCCAAAAGTCTTTTCAGAACTCTGTGACTAGAACTAGAAGGACTATCTTCTTAAATTGATTGAAGATCTCCGCGGCCCCTTCCACACATGCCGCTCCCCGCCGATGCAGACGCAATACCGCCGGCTTCTGCTGTTCTCCCTGCCTCCCACACCTTTCACCCACACCCATGCTGGCACCCAGGGAACCCATGGGTATACTTAGTATAACTGAGAGCTGCGGTGGGGAGCAGGTTATTTGGTGGCAGCCGGTGGAGATCTTCAATCACCTTAAGAAGATTGCAAGATTAAAGAATATTGGCGTGGGACCTTTTCTGAGGATATTGGTGTGGAAACATTTTTTTTTAAAGGTACAGGTAAGTATTTCTGGTTAATTTAGAATAATAAAGGACTTTTTTCGTCGTCGTGTTTTTTTTTCACTTAACCCTTTATGGAAATGGGTAAGGGGTACTTTGTAACTCTATACTCATTTCTTCTGGGAGGGGGGTGGACATCTGGGGATCCCCTTCTTAAAGGGGACTCCCAGATGGCACTATGAATCCCCCCCAGGGAGTTGTCGCCCCGCCTTCTCCTGGGGCACCGGAGGTGGGGAAGAGCCCCTTGTCCATGGACTGGACAAGGGCTCGGGGGGGGGGGGGGTGAGGGGAAGGCTTGGCCACCCCTCTCCCCCGGAGCCCCCCCATACTATGGACCATGCGGGCTGGTATAGCTCAGGGTGCGAAGCCCCGATCAGCCGGGGCACCGCATTCTGGCTATCCCAGCCTGCATGGGGGCAAGGGGTTAAATATGCTGGGTAGGGGGGACCCCACGTCATTTTCTTATCAAATTTCCCGCACTCTGAACATTAAAAAAAGTATAAAAAAAAATAGGAAAATATTATTTTTTCCCACTATATTTTTAACATATCCTGCAAATTTGGTGTTTCTAGGATGTAAGGAGGCTTTGCTATTAACCTCTAAAGTCGGCGGGTTTTGCTTCATTATCTAACTGTCATTTACCATATTTAAATGTATCTTTTTTTCCTTTGAAATTTGAAATCGATTTTCTCACAAACTACAAGGTCTTTTTGAAAAAAAAAAAAACATTGCTCTTGTTCCCACTGTTATTCTTAACATTTCTGGAAAACTTGTTATTTCTACCATGTAAGGGGGCTTTGCTTTTAACTGCTAAAGTGGGTTGGTTTTCTGGGGATAATCACGAATATTTTTCCCACGGCCGTGATCACGGGCCGAATACTTGGAATAACGGCTGAATTTGTAAATTTAGGCTGAACGTCTGAATGGCTAAATTCACTGAATTTGTGATTGACTGCCGTGCCGTGATTGATTCCCAATCACGGATTCGGATCACGATGTTGGATAGTGAAAAAATGCTTGTGAATCACAGCTATGCCATGATCACGGATTGTATCCGAGCAACACTAGCTGTATGTTACTTTGTGTCATAACAGCCACCTAGCACACAGCAGTCAGTATCATAGTAGATTGTTACTCACATTTTTGACATTTACGCATAAAAAAAGCCCCTGCGTAAAATACGGAATTTCTGTGGAACATTTCGATCTTGATCCCCTTCCGCCATGCCAATGCCCGGGTTTGGGTACACCTTGTATACTTCTTTGAAATAAATTGTGGCTGCAAAGATGCCCTGAAGGTGTAAAAAGATCGCCCTGCCACTAAAGTCAATGGAGCTTGCTGCAATTGATCGGTTAATGACAGCTCACGTTAGCATTCACTGATGCGTTTGGCCATCACTATTTACAGAGAGAGGTGGCCCGAACTGTTCGCCGGCAGACAGTTCCTGGCGAACAATGCGTGTTTGCATTCATGTCAGCAGGCAAACACATATGGCGGTTTCGACCCCCCCCCCATACATCATCATGGAGCCAAACTTTGACCCCTCACCCCAGAGTCAGCAGGCATATGACAGCCAATCAGCTATGTATCCCTCCTGGACCACACCCCCCTATAAAAATGCCAGCACAGCAGCCATTTTACACTCTGTCTGTGGCTGCTGTGTAGGAGTGTTGGGAGAAAGCTGTGCCGCTAATAGGGATAGCAGTAGTTAGACCTCTGTTCTGTGTCACCAGTGAAGTTTCTTTCTGCTAGTACAGCGTTCTGAACACCCAAGAGCCCCTATTGTTATATTGCAGTTCTGTGTGTCTACTGACTGACTGTCCAGTGCACTGACTTTAGCTGTGGGACACAGGTGTTCACACTGCTACTAGTGGTACAGTACCTTGCATAATAGCCCTCATAAGTGGTGTTTTATTGTTTTTCTTGATATTGTTATATTGCAGTCCTCTGTGTCTAGTGCACACGTTAGCTGTTGGAGACCGGTCTGCTCGCCCTATTAGTGCACCGACTAGATAGCCCAATAATCCTTCACCTCCACTACTGGCATCATCTAGTATCAACTATGCCCCCTTATAGGGCCTATATTGTGAAGTGATTGTTGCAGATAGTATAAACCCATCTGTCATGCGACCTGTGTGAAGTGACATTCCGTTTCCCAAAAAAACAGCTGAGTGTCCCGCGAACGTGCGAGCAAGCATGGTGACTAGAGATGGCTATAACGGTTCGCCTGCGAACGGTTCCCGGCGAACTTCCGTGGTTCGCGATCGCGGAGAACCACAAACTTTACTGGAAGTTTGGTTCGCCCCCATAGTGCATCATGAGGGTCAACTTTCTACATCACAGTCAGCAGGCACATTGTTGCCAATTAGGCTACACTCCCTCCTGGAGCCCCACCCCCTTATAAAAGGCAAGCAGCGTCAGGCATTGGACTCACTTGTGTGCCTGCAGTAATTAGAGAAGGGATAGCTGCTGCAGGCTCTCATAGAGAAAGCTTAGTTAGGCTCTTGTAGGCTTGTTAGCTTGCTCCTGGCTGATTGTTATTGATAAAAAAAACACCCATCAACAGCTCTTTTGAGAGCTAATCTTGTTCTTGTGATCTATTTTTATTTTGTGTGTGGCCCACTGACACTTGTGTTGCATAGACAGCCTTGGTAATTCCTACTGTGTGTGCCACTGCCAGGCCCAGCACATTCAGTGACTACCTGTGTGTGTGACAGGTGCACATTGTAATACCCATCACTGCATATACCTACTACCTGTTGTTCACGTCAGTGCACCCACCTACCTACGTGAGCACACGCAGTCTGTCACTGAGCCTGTCCAGCACCTGTCTGTGTGTGACAGGTGCACATTGTAATACCCATCACTGCATATACCTACCTACCTGTTGTTCACTTCAGTACACCCACCAACCTACGTGAGCGCACGCAGTCTGTCACTGAGCCTGTCCGGTACCTGTCTGTGTGTGAAAGGTGCACATTATGATACCCATCACTGCATATACAGTGGCTTGCAAAAGTATTCGGCCCCCTTGAACCTTTCCACATTTTGTCACATTACTGCCACAAACATGAATCAATTTTATTGGAACTCCACGTGAAAGACCAATACCAAAAGGTTTACACGTGAGAAGTGGAACGGAAATCATACATGATTCCAAACATTTTTTACAAATAAATAACTGCAAAGTGGGGTGTGCGTAATTATTCAGCCCCCTTTGGTCTGAGTGCAGTCAGTTGCTCATAGACATTGCCTGATGAGTGCTAATGACTAAATAGAGTGCACCTGTGTGTAATCTAATGTCGGTACAAATACAGCTGCTCTGTGACGGCCTCAGAGGTTGAAGAGAATATTGGGAGCAACAACACCATGAAATCCAAAGAACACACCAGACAGGTCAGGGATAAAGTTATTGAGAAATTTAAAGCAGGCTTAGGCTACAAAAATATTTCCAAAGCCTTGAACATCCCACGCAGCACTGTTCAAGTGATCATTCAGAAATGGAAGGAGTATGGCACAACTGTAAACCTACCAAGACAAGGCCGTCCACCTAAACTCACAGGCCGAACAAGGAGAGTGCTGATCAGAAATGCAGTCAAAAGGCCCATGGTGACTCTGGATGAACTGCAGAGATCTACAGCTTAGGTGGGGGAATCTGTCCATAGGACAACTATTAGTCATGCACTGCACAAGGTTGGCCTTCATGGAAGAGTGGCAAGAAGAAAGCCATTGTTAACAGAAAAGCATGAGAAGTCCCATTTGCAGCTTGCCACAAGCCATGCGGGGGACACAGCAAACATGTGGAAGAAGGTGCTCTGGTCAGATGAGACCAAAATGGAACTTTTTGGCCAAAATGCGAAACGCTATGTGTGGCGTAAAACTAACAATGCACATCACTCTGAACACACCATCCCCACTGTCAATTATGGTGGTGGCAGCATTATGCTCGGGGGGTGCTTCTCTTCAGCAGGGACAGGGAAGCTGGTCAGAGTTGATGGGAAGATGGATGGAGCCAAATACAGGGCAATCTTGGAAGAAAACCTCTTGGTGTCTGCAAAACACTTGAGACTGGGGTGGAGGTTCACCTTCCAGCAGGACAATGACCCTAAACATAAAGCCAGGGCAACAATGGAATGGTTTAAAACAAAACATATCCATGTGTTGGAATGGCCCAGTCAAAGTCCAGATCTAAATCCAATCGAGAATTTGTGGCAAGATATGAAAACTGCTGTTCACAAACGCTGTCTATCTAATCTGAATGAGCTGGAGCTGTTTTGCAAAGAAGAATGGGTAAGGATTTCAGTCTCTTTATGTACAAAGCTGGTAGAGACATACCCTAAAAGACTGGCAGCTGTAATTGAAGCAAAAGGTGGTTCTACAAAGTATTGACTCAGGGGGCTGAATAATTATGCACACCCCACTTTGCAGTTATTTATTTTTAAAAAATGTTTGGAATCATGTATGGTTTTCGTTCCACTTCTCACGTGTACACCACTTTGTATTGGTCTTTCACGTGGAATTCCAATAACATTGATTCATGTTTGTGGCAGTAATATGACAAAATGTGGAAACCGTCAAGGGGGCCGAATACTTTTGCAAGCCACTGTACCTACCTGACAGTCACTGTTGTTCTATCATTGAGCTACCACAGCCCGGCGACCATATGGGCTTGAAAACTGCACTCTGGCCATGGTGCGCACCAGTCCAGCACGGCTGTCACTACACAAACAGCTGTTTGCGGTGCGTTACACAGTGAGTTTGGTGTGTCAGTGTGAAGCAGTACTCTAATTACACTCCCTGATTGATGTATACACATGCAGGATGTTTTAAAGCACTTTAGGCCTGCAAATTAGCATGCAATGTGATTTCTGTCCTTAAAACGCTGCTTTGCGTCAAATCCAGATTTTTCCCCGGGACTTTTGGCATTTATCCCACTCATCCATGCAAAAACTCTGATGTTAGACCCCTAGAAACATCTTTTCCATCACTTTTCTGGCCAGCATAAGTGTTTCTAGTTTTCAACGTTCGCCTCCCCATTGAACTCTATTGCGGAAATTCGCGAACCTGGTTTGCGAACCAAAAATCGGAGGTTCGGGCCATCTCTAATGGCGACTACTACACACCACTATACAAAGATTGCTGCGGAGATGACTAACATTTATGTCCTGGAGGTGTCAACTAGTAAAAACAATGATTTGCTACTCTGAGGTTATCACTAATGCGGTTGTTTGTGGTGTGGAAAACACAGCATTTCCTCTGTCAGTGTGAAGTGGCCCTAACCCTCACACTACCTGATCAACCTGTACACACACCAGATGTTTTAATGCACTTTATTCCACAAATTTAGGAAAGTAATGAGATTAAAACACAACCCCGCGTATACTAAGTAATTTTTGGTGAAACCTTTGGCATGGATTCCCCCAGTGGCATAGCTAAGGAGCTGTGGGCCCCGATGCAAGTTTTACAATGGGGCCCCCCCACACACTGTATACATAACAATTGATACGGCACACCAAAGCCTGCCAACGGCAACTACAGTGTCAGAGGTGCGAGAAGGGGATGGGGAACAGCTAATTAATGATTACCACTATTCAAAGTATCTATAGAAGTGATTATTATGAGCACAGGGCCAATAGAGAGCTAATACTGTAGTTGAGGGAGGGCCCTTTCGGAGCCCCTCTGGCCCAAGGGCCCCAATGCGGTCGCAACTTCTGCAACCCTTATTGCTATGCCCCTGGATCCCCCTCTGGCATGCCCCTATCCAGGTGTTAGGTCTCATGAGAAAATGTTTCTATAACTTTTGTGGTCAGAAACAGTCCTTATAGGTTTTAGAATTCGCCTGCCCATTGAAGGCTATGGCGGTTTGATGTTATTGACATCACTATTTACCAGGGCTGCCTGCGGTGGAACAGATGGGACCAGACGGACACCGAGGGAGCCCACGGACTACAGCGGGCTAAAGGAAGTCCCAGGTAAGTGTTAATTCCTTTGAAACACTTTAAGAAAAAGAGGTGTCATGAAAAATTGATTTGATACAGGATGCTTATTTTCATACATATAAAAACAAGGAACACCAAGAGCCCCAATAGTGTAATATGTACTGGTAAATGGTTACTAGATAGAGTAAATATGAATACTCACAAACCAGGGTTGCCATTAGGCAACCACTGTAAAGGCAGGTGGGGAGATTTTCCTGACCCCACTCAGGAATAAGAAGTCGCTCTCTGTAGATGAGAAAAAAAGGGGGTTCAACCCTCCACCCAGGGTGGACTCAAAAGTCCACCACTACCTCCTCTATTTACCAAGAATTTGGTTTTTAAGCTCATTTAGCTTCCTTTTATCCTTTTGGCGCCTCTGTTCTCCTGCATAATTTTCATACATATATATTTTTGATAATAGGGATAAGTAAAAACTACATACACACATTATATATATATATATATATATATATATATATATATATATACTGTATATATATATATATATATATATATATATATATATATCGCTGGCATTCAGCAAGGCGATGTTGCTAATGTATCCCTATGGGATCATACTCACTGCAGCATTTGCAATCTGCATAAATCACAAACGTGCTGCATGCAGCCCTTTGGGTGCCAATGCGATGTGATTCTCATTCTGTTCTATATGTTTGCCTGGATCTGTGTCTATATCCACAGGTCCAGGCAAATATAAAAAGCTCCTTTTAATCCATGTCTGCAGTATTTAACAACTTGTTTAATGTATTTTAAATTGAAGCTACTATATGTGCTGGGAGGACATGGCTATTTTACCTTCCCACAATCCCCTGCGCAGAGCGTACAATTAATGGACCTATTTATATAGCTGAAAATTATTATTTTGCAGCTCTAAAAGCCCTTTAAAGCTAAGCAGTAACAATGAGGCATTTTTAACACATCAGAGCTACCGCAACGTGTCATTCTAGCTTGACACTTTACAGCTACAAGATTTCAAATAATTAACATGGCAAAGTCACATTATAGCTGAAAAAGCATTTGCTATTCTTGCTGCTTTATACCTCTCTGAAATAGCTTTGCCACATACAGTGGCGTTCCTACCATTGGGCGCAGGGGGGCGTGGGGCGCAGGGGGGTGTGGCGCACCGGGTGATTGACAACTAGGGGGGTGTCGCCACGACCCCTGTGGTAGGCAGAGCAGGAGGTAAAGTAGCACTATAAGGAGGGGCAGCGGCGGGGAGGGGAGAAATATCCCCCCCTTCCTCACCTGGGTCCCCTCCTTCAGTGCTCTCTACCTCCAAAATGCAGCAAACAGGCAGGCCTAAGGTCGGAGATGTGGCACGTGATGGCGACGCAGCGTTCCAATGGCTGGAACGCAGTAGCGAGGTGAGTTATTCTCTTCCCCGCCCACCCGGCCTGCCTGTTTGCCGCATTTTGGAGGTAGAAAGCGGCGCGCTGAAGGAGGGGACCCAGGTGAGGTAGATAGATACTACCTACACTGGGGGAAGCTATACTACTTACACTGGGAGCCACTATACTAGCTATACTGGGGGCCACTATACTAGCTATACTGGGGGCCACTATACTACCTACACTGGGGCAGCAGCTATACCACCTACACTGGGGGCAGCAGCTGTACTACCCATACTGGGGGCAACTTTATTTTGTATACTGGGGCAACTATATTACCTATACAGGTGGCACCTATACCTGGCATTACCTGCCATGGCGCCAGGGGGGTGCTGAAGCACCCCCTAAAATTCTCCAAGCACCCCCCAGCATGAACTGACTTTCGGCGTCTAATAGACGCTGTGTCAGTTCATCAGCAGCCTGCAGCTCCGGCAGTGGCAGAGCAGGGCTACGGTAAAATGGCGTCCGAAGCCCTGCTCTGGAGACTTTGAGTCTGCAGTACAGGGCTTCGGGCGCCATTTTCCTGTAGCCCTGCTCTCAGCGCGGGAGTTTCAGTTGCTGGCTGCAGAGGATCGTGGGAGCTGTCGCCAGACGGAGGGTGAGTAAATGGTTTTTTTTTTTCATTTATATTAGCAGGTGTATTTGCTGGTCAGGTCTGCCACATGATTGCACGTATTTTCTGGTCAAATCTGCCACATGATTGCATGTATTTTCTGCTCAAATCTGCCGACATGATTGCATGTATTTTCTGGTCAAATCTGCTACATGATTGCATGTATTTTCTGGTCAAATCTGCCACATGATTGAACGTATTTTCTGGTCAAATCTTCCACATGATTGCATGTATTTCCTGGTCAAATCTGCCACATGATTGCATGTATTTTCTGGTCAAATCTGCCACATGATTGCATGTATTTTCTGGTCAAATCTTCCAAATGATTGCACATATTTTCTGGTCAAATCTGCCGACATGATTGCACGTATTTTCTGGTCAAATCTTCCAAATGATTGCACGTATTTTCTGCTCAAATCTGGAGACATGATTGCACGTATTTTCTGGTTAAATCTGCCACATGATTGCATGTATTTTCTGGTCAAATCTGCCACATGATTGCACATATTTTCTGGTCAATTCTTCCACATGATTGCATGTATTTTCTGGTCAAATCTGCCACATGATTGCACATATTTTCTGGTCAATTCTTCCACATGATTGCATGTATTTTCTGGTCAAATCTTCCACATGATTGCATGTATTTTCTAGTCAAATCTGCCACATGATTGAACGTATTTTTTGGTCACATCTGCCGACATGATTGAACGTATTTTCTGGGCAAATCTGCTCACATTATGGGTATTTTCTTAAGAAAACCTGCACAATTATGTGAATTTTCTGGGGAAAGGGTCACCAAAACTTGGGCCCACTGTATTTGCGTTGCACTTTTAAAGGGAACCCGAGGTGAGAATAATATTGAGGCTTCCATATTTATCTCCTTTTAAGCAATACCAGTTGCCTGGCTGCCGTGCTGGTCCTCTGCCTCTAATTCTTTCAATCATAGACCCTGAACAAGCATACAGCAGGTCAGGGGTTTCTGACAATGTTGTCAGAACTGACGAGATTAGCTGCATGCTTGTTTCTGGTGTAATTCAGTTCACCACTGCAGCCAAAAAGATCAGCAGGGCTGCCAGGCAACTAGTATTGTTTAAAAGGAAATAAATATGGCAGCCTCCATATCACTCTCACCTCAGGTTCACTTTAAATTACAGTTAGCTCCGCCCTCATCCGGTCATGGCCATGCCAATTTCTCTGCCGCGGCCTGCTTCGTGCACTGCAGGTTATGGCCACACCCATTTTTTTTTTGGGGGGGGGTGTCTTATAATACAAAACAGAGTAATAAAAGCGCTCGCTTTACACTAGTGATATCAGTGAGAGACTAAAACTGTACAGTCAATAGTCCACAATTTTCATTTGCCAGGTGCTGCAATCAATTCTCTGGCTTATACCCATTGATAAAAAGTCATTAGATGGTAATTGTGCTCTCAGCATAAACTTTCATTCATCCGCCCCTCCCCCCTTCATGGACTCACTCACCAGATGACTAGACCAGACTGCGCCTCCGGGGTGTATGGCCCCCCGTCGCCTCACGATCACACTTGTTCCCCTCCTTAGTGGATGCAGGGCTGTTCCGTGTCTGGTTAGGTCCTTGGGTTAGGTCTTTGAGGCATAAAGGGGCGGAGCCACGGAGTGACGTAACACACAGAGCAGAACGAGCGCCGAGAACTGGCTTGGCGTCTCGGCGGTATTGAGCAGCTTTAAGCATTTGAGTTACACTGAAGGGGGAAGTAGGTATCTGGCGGCCGCCTGTAACTGACTCTACCCATAAGCCCAAGTGTACCCAACATTGCTGGCTCAACCCTTACGTTTTTTGAAACGTTTTTAACCCTTTTTAAATAAAACGGAGTTACACTATAGGAGGCTGGTCTTCCTGTTTTTTCTCTTTCCGCCTACTTTATACCTCAAAGACCTAACCCAAGGACCTAACCAGACATGGAACAGCCCTGCATCCACTAAGGAGGGGAACAAGTGTGATTGTGAGGCGACGGGGGGCCATACACCCCGGAGGCGCAGTCTGGTCTAGTCATAGACCGCAACATCTGGTGAGTGAGTCCATGAAGGGGGGAGAGGCGGATGAATGAAAGTTTATGCTGAGAGCGCAATTACCATCTAATGGTGTCTTATAATACCCAGCACCGGGTGTCAGATGCCCTAGGTACGCCACTGGCCACATATATGTATTTGGCAATGGTATTTCCGTTCCAGCTTCGTCTAACCCAAACCTACACCCTTGAAGTGATACCTACTCTAAAGCTACATACTCACTTCACGATGCAGGAAGATGAATCCAGCGACCTCTCCCTGACGACAAGATCTCCTCCGATTCATCTTCTTCCATCACAATGTTACACAACAGGCTTGTAAGAGACTTCAAGCAATTGCGGTACTTTGCGCAGGAGTCGTCAGGGATCTTAAAGATCCGTCATGATGGACTTATTGCCGAGTGACGCTAAGCGACTTTCATGTGATCGTGCACCTGTACCCACGTTAGGAGATCGTGGAAACGTCTGCTTGACGCTCAAAAAATAGCCAATCATTAGGAAAATTGTTGAAAAAGTCCTGAGTTGGGTATGGGCCTTAACATCTTCCTGATTTTTTTTCCTCTTATACCCACTGTCCTCCTCCACATACCCTGCAAATTTGGTGTTTCCAGCGTGTGAGGGGGCTTGGCTAATAACCGCTAAGGTCGGCGGCCAGTGACATCAATGTAAAAAATGTGAAAAAAAAGAAAATTGCATGAAACGTGAACAGCCCATGTAGGCGGGAACTGTTCGCAGGCCTAATGGCCCATACTCACGGGCTACATGCGGCGCGCGCGTGTTGCGGCGACAGGCCGCCCATGAGTATTCGGCATTGCACGGGCGCGCACCCCGAACTGTCGCCCGTCGCTGATGTCACCAGGCGATTGGCGCGGTCAATCGCCTGGCGACAGTCGCCGCCGCAACTCCGCCACAACTGTCGCTAGTCCGCGTGAGTATGCGGACTAACGACAGCAACATAATTGCAAATAGACGGCGCTTCCGGCGGGGGGAGGGACAACAGTGACAGCTTCCGCCGCATCAGTTGCCAGGTCCCTCCGCCGTGTGTATGCGGAGGGACCTGGCGACGAGCTGTCGCCGGCATGTCGCGCACATGCTCCCGTGTGCTAGCAACATGCCAAAAAGTTGCCCGTGAGTATGGGCCATAACTGTTCTGGCCATCTCTACCCAGAAATAGATAAAACTGAATTAAATACAACTACAAATAGAAAAATAGAGGTGGCTTATCTCAATAATGACAAGTTCATACAAAGCCTTCTCTATTTTTTAATGTTCTTTAGCTGTTTTTAACTCAGTTTTATCTACTTCTGGGTGCCTCTTACTCCCTTTGTGCTTTTCACCCTCCTTTGGGAGGTGTAACGATTGTGGAATTCTCTCCGTGATCAGCGCACAGGACGTGCGCTGACACTGCGGAAATCCTCCACAAGCACATAATTTGAGGGAACCCAGCAAAAGGTGCAACGCACCTGTAGAGGGAAATTCCTGTCGGCAGGTGGAGCTGTGGAGTGCAGAGGAACAGCTCCTCTGCCCTGCCACAGACGCCAGACAGGAATTGTACGAAGGGAAGAAACGCAGGGCAAGATAGCCCTGAAAGTGAGAGATCAAAGCGACAGAGGGTATGTGTGTCCACCAATCTAGTCGCCACCCTGCGACGATGAACACACAACCATGAAGACCAGGTGAGAAGACAATCGCCAGAGATGGCTATTGCTAACAGTGACACAAGACCGAATAAGCACAGATGAGGAATGTATGTATGTCCACCAATCTAACCGCCAACCTGCGATGGTGGACACACAACAAAGGAAACTAATTGAGAACGCAATCGCAAGAGGAGCGATTGCGAAAGAGAATGAGCACAGGGACAGAATGTATGTATGTGCCCCAATCTAGTCGCCAACCCGCGACGGTGCACGCACAACAGCAGAAATGAAGTAGGAATGCAATCGCGAGAGCGGCGATTGCCAGAGGTGACACAAGGCTTAAGCAAGACAGGGCATGAGAGTAGCAAAGGCACAGTAATCATACAATGAGAAGATAAGGAAAATAACAAACGCTAACTAAACACGAACACCACACTCATTCGCAACAGGGAACGCGTTTACTGTGCGGTCTCCGTGTGTTAAGCACAACAGAGACAAGCACGCCTAACTAACCACCGACAGACAAACATGAAACATAGGACGTGAGCGCTTGCTTAACGGTTACCTCACTGAGCCTCCAGCAAGCGGACATATCAGACAAGACAGATACACGAAAACAGGAATAAGTGAGAGATACGATCCACTGCTCTTTCTGCCAGAGCGAGTGCGATCCAAGTAAGGCAACAGAGCTTGCAGGATCCCCTGCTCTTTCCGCCAGAGCAAGTGTGACCCAAGTATAGCAAGATAGCTTAGCAGGATCCACTGCTCTTTCCGCCAGAGCGAGTGTGATCCAAGTATAGAAACAGAGCGAGCTGAATCCACTGCTCTTTCCGCCAGAGCAAGTGCGATCCAAGTACATCAAGAGAGACAGAACAGGCAATACAAATAATACAATCCTGACTGCTCTAGCAAGGATGCCTAGCGCAGTCCCAGGAATTACTCTAAGCTAATCTTCAAACAATAAGCATGGCTGACACTCCAGGAGTGTTTCACAGGACAAACCCTTATGACCAGCGACGTACTGTGGAATCACATGGTATATATAGAGCAAGCCTACAAAGGATGTGGCTAGGCAATTTGCATGACAAATGTATGCAAATCCCTCAGCAGCAGCAAGCTGCAAAACTGACAAAAGGTCTCTTTTCCAGAGACCTGCAGAATGCAGACCTGAACAGTGGTCAAAAAGCTGCCTGCCTGCACAGGCAGCTGAGCGGATCATTACAGGAGGGTTGTACGTTGGTACCTAGTGGCTTTGCCATCGATATGACATTTGTTGTTTTTCTCAAGACTGCGACCACATCTAGCTCCAGACAACTGAGTGAAGTTAGGTTTATATATCTCCACTTGCTTTTAGCGGTTGGTTGCCCCTCATGCAACCTTCCTCTGTGAGTACCGTAATTCTTGTCGTTTTCCATCACTCTTCTTGTGACACACTGCACCATGTGGGCTCCTGTTGTTTCTGTGTTCTTCATTTTTTAGGGTGTTTGGTCACCCTACTTTTCTGTTACTGAAGGGGAATTTAAGATGTTGGTACTGAAGAGCTTTGGAGAAACATACAGTACATGTCTATGCATTGTGGTAGGGTTTGGGATTCACAATAATGTCGGTAGGCACAGCAAATCAAGTACTTGTAATTATTTTTTGTTTTATTTTATTTTTATTTTTTCCCCACAGTAATGTTTTACAAGAAAATTATGATTAAAAATAAATACTGTATGTAGAATGCTTTACTAAAAAATGAACTTGCCAGTTTGGTAAATGTTCTTGTAAATTTCTGGGAATGTCATTTTAACAAAACAAAGAAAAAAAGTCTATTTTATAATTCCCTTTGAAATACAATTTCTTTAAATAATGAGTCATTTGGGGAATCAAACGTTGATCATTAAAAAAAATTCTTATGTGAAATCAAAAGTTTTGTCTGTATTCTATTTAAGAAGTAATATAACCACTAGGCATTAGCATAATCACACCATCAGGGCTTCAACATTGTATGATAATGGTCATATTAAAGTATAAATGGCTCAAATGAGATGAACATGGCAAGAATTTTATTAGGGTTCACAAACCTTGTTTCACTAATTTAATTTTATATTATGCAAAATATTTAATGATACATGAACAAATGTTATAGGTTATTCAAAAGAGATTAGTATAGTACAGGGGCAAAAAAAAATGTTTCACTTCAAATTAGCTGAATTTTTATGAACATGCTCATATATAATACAAGCACATGTAGTACATGGTTAAAGCGGGTCCGAGATGAAAAACTAACTATAACAAGTAACTTGTCTATATATCTTATCTAACGTTTAGATAGTTTACACAGCAAATCTAGCTGCAAACAGCTTTAATAGAAAATGATTATTTCTTCCTGTGATACAATGACAGCAGCCATGTTGTTTGTAAACATTACACAGAGGCAGGCTTATCTGTATCTTGATCACTCAGCCTGTGAAAAAAAACGAATCCCCCCTCCTCCCTCCTCCCCTCTGCCTCTGAAATCAATGGCTACTAACACATCCCCCTCCTCCTGCCCAGACTGAGCTCCCATGAGCCCTTGCTACTGCCAAGGCTCTCTGAAAACCTGTGGGCGAGGTTTATTTAGTTTATAGGGAATTAGAGTATTAAAACAAAAACAAAAAAGTATGTGGCTTGAGGAATGCCCTATAAACAATAGGAAAGGAACACAATTATGCAATAAGTAAAAGTTCACCTCGGATCCACTTTAACTCAAACCTATTGTAAATTTACAAAGTGGCCACTGATACTAGCAACAATAGCTACTGGAGCTGTGGCTTTTTTCCTATTAATAATAAGTTACGCAAAGTGCCTATAGATAGCATAGGAAAAGCTTGAGTTAGTTTGTCAACTTTTCAAAAAAAAGACATAATAAACAATTTACTGTTCATTTTTAAAAAATAACTCAGCAAACTATATGTATGCATTTCAAGTAAGCTGTATTTTCTCTGATATACTTTTGTCTGGCCTAGAACCAGTGTGGTACCTAAGGAGCTGTGGGCCCCAACTGGGCTTTCCCAAGAAATCTATATATAATTATTGATATGGTCAATTTTATCTCGGTGGTATTATACACCTAGTAGGTTACATAATATCTTTCCAGAGTTGGATGATAAATGCTGGAGATGTGGTGGAGATACTGGCTCACTTCTACATCTCTTATGGACCTGCCCACTCTTTTCAGGTTTCTGGAAAAAAATAGAAAGGCTTCTGAAACACGTTACCGAACGAGAGGTACCATTCTCCCCGGGAATTTTACCTCTTACCCCACAATTCATGGTCAATGAAGGCCTATAAAAAATCGGTAGTGCGACACATATTAAACGCGGCCAGATGTGTACTAGTGCGGAAATGGCGAGACGTTACTGTACCTAGCACAGGGGAATTAATAACAGAACTAGATCACATATACTCAATGGAACAACTAATACACTGCACCCTGAACAGATCAGAAGCCTTTCGCAAAACGTGGTCGTTCTGGAGTATGTTTAGGGGATCTGAAGACTTTATCAAAGTACTTAACGGGTTAATGTGAATACAATGACATAGAGGTCCCTGGGGATTCCCTGGAGTTGACACTGGAGGTTTTCTTTTTCAAACTACTTAAATAGATTTAGGGGGGGGGGGGGGGGACGACGACGACGCGCTACGCCTAATTGGGGCATGCAGGACTGCATGCTCACCTTAGCTTGATTTAAAAGTTTAAATAAAAATGTTTACCTTTAATGTTTATGCTTTTTCTGCTTAACAAAATCTTCACTTGTTGTTACATAGTTACATAGTTATTTTGGTTGAAAAAACACATACGTCCATCGAGTTCAACCAGTACAAAGTACAACTCCAGCCTGCTCCCTCACATATCCCTGTTGATCCAAAGGAAGGCGAAAAAAACCCTATAAGGCATGGTCCAATTAGCCCCAAAAGGGAAAAATTCCTTCCCGACTCCAGATGGCAATCAGATAAAATCCCTGGATCAACATCATTAGGCATAACCTAGTAATTGTAGCCATGGATGTCTTTCAACGCAAGGAAAGCATCTAAGCCCCCTTTAAATGCAGGTATAGAGTTTGCCATAACGACTTCCTGTGGCAATGCATTCCACATCTTAATCACTCTTACGGTAAAGAACCCTTTCCTAAATAAATGGCTAAAACATTTTTCCTCCATGCGCAGATGATGTCCTCTAGTCCTTTGAGAAGGCCTAGGGACAAAAAGCTTATCCGCCAAGCTATTATATTGCCCTCTGATGTATTTATACATGTTAATTAGATCCCCTCTAAGGCGTCTTTTCTCTAGACTAAATAAACCCAGTTTATCTAACCTTTCTTGGTAAGCGAGACCTTCCATCCCACATATCAATTTTGCTGCTCGTCTCTGCACTTGCTCTAAAACTGCAATATCTTTTTTGTAATGTGGTGCCCAGAACTGAATTCCATATTACAGATGTGGCCTTACTAGAGAGTTAAACAGGGGCAATATTATGCTAGCATCTCGAGTACGGTTATTTAACTTGTTGTCGATGAGTCCTCTTAAGTCCTTCTCCAAGTTTGATGTCCCCAACTGTATCCCATTTATTTTGTATGGTGCTAGACCATTGGTACAACCAAAATGCATGACTTTACATTTGTCAACATTGAATTTCATCTGCCATGTATGTGCCCATATAGCCATCCTATCCAGATCCTGTTGCAATATGACACTATCTTCCTGAGAGTTGATGATTCTGCACAATTTTGTATCATCTGCAAAAATAGCAACATTGCTCACTACTGCATCTACTAGGTCATTAATAAATACATTGAAGAGCACTGGACCCAGTACAGACCCCTGTGGGACCCCACTGCTAACAGTCTCCCATTTTGAGTATGATCCATTGACCACAACTCTTTGTTTTCTATCCATTAGCCAGTTCCCTATCCATGCACGCAGACTCTTCTCCAGTCCTTGCATCCTCAACTTTTGCACCAGACTTCTGTGGGGAACAGTGTCGAAGGCCTTTGCAAAGTCCAAGTATATCACATCTACAGCATTCCCAATATCCATATTAGCATTCACTACCTCATAAAAGCTGAGCATGTTAGTCAAACAGGACCTGTATTTAGTAAACCCATGTTGATGCTGAGAAATAAGATTATTTTCTACTATGAAGTTCCTTTCTGGGAAGAAAAGAGCGGGAGGCATCTGCTTCTACATCAGCTCCTCATGGTGTCCCCCCCCCCCCGGTCAGTTCTTGACAAGAAATGCTCCCCAGACCTGGAACTCCTAATAATTAACTGTAGGCCGCCATACTCGCCGCGCGAGTTCTCCTCGTATGTCCTTGCCGGAGTATACATCCCTCCGGATGCCGATGTCAAATCTGCTCTGCTAGCCCTTAATGAGACCATCTCGCAGTGGGAGACATCCCTCCCGGACTCTCTGTTCATCATCGCTGGGGACTTCAACAGGGCCAACCTCCAACAGGAGTTGCCACGCTATAACCAACATGTAGCCTGCCCTACCAGAGGCTAGAACACTCTTGACCACTGTTACACAGCCCTGAAGGCTGCTTACAAGGCGGTCCCATGGGCGGCTCTCGGCTCCTCGGACCACTGCCTCGTCCACCTTATTCCCACCTACAAGAGGCGCCTGGAATCAGCTAATCCGACAATCAAGTCCGTCAAAGTGTGGTCTGACGAGGCCAAGCTGAAACTGCAAGCCTGCTTTGATTGCACGGACTGGAAGTCCCTAGAAACGCCAGACCTGGATGAATGGGCAGATAACGTCGCTTCATACATCAGTTTCTGCGAGGACTCTTGCGTACCAACAAAATCGTTCAAGGTGTACCCGAACAACAAGCCATGGTTCACTAACAAGCTTCGCCGACTGCGGAATAGCAAGGAAGCTGCACACAAGTCCGGCAACCAGGAGGACTACAGGAGAGCGAGAAATGACCTCAACCGGGAGCTGAGGGCAGCCAAAAAGGAGTACGCTGAAAAAATGGAACAACACCTGCGATCTATGGACTCTAGGGCTGTATGGAAGGGGCTGAAGGCTGTCACTAATTACAAGCCCCAACCTAAACATGCAGCACCCAGCCTAAAACTCGCAGAAGAACTTAGCAGTTTCTACTGCAGGTTTGAGAACCAGGCACGGGAAGGGCGTCTGGTACCGACCACCCCCGCCCTAGGCCCTGTGAGCAACATCCCGAACCAGTTGGCAGTGAGCGAGGCCGACGTCCTGCGACTCCTATCAACGCTAAATGCCAGGAAAGCCTCCGGCCCCGACGGCGTATCTCCAGCCTGCCTGAAAACATGTGCCCAACAACTTGCTCCTACCCTCTGCGACATCTTCACCAAGTCACTGCAGTAAAGCAAGGTTCCCACCTGCTTCAAGTTGTCAACCATCGTACCTGTTCCAAAAAAGCAGGGGGTCGCGGACCTCAACAATTTCAGGCCTGTGGCCCTGACGTCTGTCATTATGAAAACCCTGGAGCGGGTGGTCCTAGCCTACCTCAAGCTCTCCACCTCGCCCCTACTCGACCCCTTCCAGTTCGCCTACAGAGCAAACAGGTCTACCGATGACGCAATCAATATCTGCATGGAGCTCATCAATGACCACCTCGACAGGCCAAACACTTATGTCAGAATCCTTCTCCTAGACTTTAGCTCGGCTTTCAATACCATCTGTCCACGCATACTTCAAGAAGACCTAGCTGCACTTGGCATTCACTCTAGTCTACGCCTGTGGATCACGGACTTTCTCACCAACAGGTCCCAAGTCGTCAGGCTGAGCAACATCCGCTCCCAAGTGGTGACAATGAACACAGGGGCTCCTCAAGGCTGCGTGCTGTCTCCGCTACTGTTCTCCCTCTACACGAACAATTGCAGATCGGAGGCAGACTCAGTCAAGGTCATCAAGTTTGCAGATAACACTACCATTGTCGGCCTTGCCACTAAGGACAACATCCAGGAGTACTGTCAGCAGGTGGAGAGAATTTGCAACTGGTGCAAGGATAACAGGCTGGTGCTGAACACAGCAAAGACCGTCGAGCTAATCATTGACTTCAGGAGGTCTGCTCCCTCCCCACCTCCAATCTGTATTGACGGCACCGAGGTGGCCAGAGTGCCCTGCGCCCGCCTTCTGGGCACTACTATCTCCAACGACCTCAGTTGGAAGTCCAATATCACTGTCATCCAACGGAAAGCACAGCAGAGACTTTATTTCCTACGGCAGCTGAGGAAGGTTGGCATGACCCAAGAGATTCTGACCAGCTTCTACCTGGTCTGGTATGATGGCGCCAGCGCCAGTGACAAGCTCAAACTACAGAGGGTCATTAGGTCGGCGGAGAGGATCATCGGGTGCCCCCTCCACTCACTTGCACTACTGCACAACAAGAGACTGAAATCCAGGGCACTGAGGATTGCCAATGATCCCTCGCACCCAGGCCACTGTTACTTCAGTGTTCTCCCCCTGGGCTGAAGACTTCGGGCCATCCCCACAAAGACTGCAAGACATAGGAACTCCTTCTTCCCATCGGCTGTCAGCCACTTGAACTCACTCCACATACTCCCATCTGTGCAAGACCAACAAGCGGGGGGCGGGCTGCGACACTCCCGTTCGGTCAACTGAAGCAACAACCTCACAAGGCTAACCGCTGGTCAGCTCAAGGCCACAAATGAACTGTGATGTATGTAATTTTTCTGACGCAAATTGTATGCAAATGTAATGTAATCTATCCCTGCTGCTATGCACTCTTCTCTGTTTTCTTCCTGAGCTATATGTATGTGCCAAAAACAATTCCGGGCATGATTGCTCATGCTTGGCGAAATAAACGATTCTGATTCTGATTCTGATTCTGATTCTGTTTCTGATAGTATCTCTTAGTAACCCCTCAAATAGTTTGCATACAACTGATGTTAAGCTTACAGGTCTATAATTTCCTGGATCTGATTTTTTGCCCTTCTTAAAGAAAACCTGAACTGAAAATTAAAAGTCAAAATAAGCATACACAAGTCATACTTACCTTCCATGTAGTCTACTCCTCAGTGTCTTTCTCCTGTCCCGCGTTCTGTTTGTTCACTGTGATCAAGGGAATTTTCCGTCCTCCATTTTGAAAATAGCCATTACCCATAACAGCTTTCTGGTCAGCACACAGTTAAACTGTAACATCGCCCACTTGAGCCATAGGGAAACATGGACATTACCTGGTACATCCGTTTTCCTCTCAGCTATAACTGACAGCAACTGATATTTTACTGACAGCAACTGATATATTTCAGATCTGACAAAATATTGTCAGAACTGGAAGGGATTATTGTCAGAAGAAAATGGTGAGCCTCTGAGAGGAACTGATGGCAAGGTAACTATGTAATGTTCATTTGAAGTTACCTCATGTGTTTATTTTAAATATTTTTACTCAGTACAGGTTCTCTTTAAATAATGGGAAAATGTGGGCTGTACGCCAATCCACTGGGACTCTGCCAGTTGCAAGAGAGTCACAAAAGATAAGATAAAGGGGTTTAGCTATAACTGAACTTAATTCCCTTATGCTGGGAATACACGATTCGTTTTTGCCTTCGTTTAAACCTTCGATTGTGCCTTTTGTCCTTCTTGATCCCGAAATAATCGAACATACGGTTAATATCACCACCCACGGTTTCGTTTTTTTTTCCGATTCTGATGGTTTCGTTTTTCCAATGATCGAAGGCTGCAAAGAAACGAAACGAAAATCCCTTTTTACAGGGACGGACTAACATAAACGAATATATAATCTATCTGAACAGCCATCAAGCCTACCAATGGCTCGATTAGATGGATAAAGAGAGATAATATCAAACATGTTCGATCACTAGTCGTTCGTTTTTGGGGTCTATTAATCGAAACTATAATGAGATTATGACTATTTTCACATACGTTTTCAACACTCGATTCGTTTACCGAATGAAACGAAGGCTAAAACAAAGGCAAAAACGAAACGTGTATTCCCAGCATTAGGACCCGAGGATGCATGCCATCCGGGCCAGGTGCCTTGTCTATTTTTAATGTATTTAGTCTTGCCTTCACTTCTTCCTGCGTTAAGTATTTAATATATCTATATGTCTATATTAGGACTTCTGTTAATAGGTAATACCATTCCAACGGTGTATCTAACTTATGCTCATATTAACAGAGCTGCATCTCCAGATGTTTCATATGTTAAAAGCTCGTGTAATGGATAGCGGATATGCCGCCGCGGAGACAAGCGGCATGGCGGCTATCTCCACGTATCAGCCAGTGGCTTCGGCCACGCACTTACATGCTGGTGCTCTGCCTGGTCCTTTCATTGCACATAGATTGAGGGCTAAGTGCGCGCGCGCCAGGCGACAGGACCTTTATTTGAATAGAAGGGGAGTCAGCTGATCTGCCAGGTCAGCTGACTCCAAACGCTATCTCGGATTGGCTGAGTGACTGGGGCGGCACTGCGGAGCTGCTATGTATATATACTGGTAGTCTGTCAGTTGTCCCGTGTCTGCTGTTGCGAATGCTAACGTGTGAGCGCTCAGACCTAGTCAGATCCCAAAGTGTGCTAGAACCAGCCGGAGCTGGGGATCCACACTTAGCCAGAGTCTGTTGATAGCTTAACCCTCCTGGCGGTTTGTCAAAATCCGCCAGGGGGCAGCAAATACGTTTTTTTTTTTTCTTCTTGTAGCGAGACGAGGTCTCGCTACATGATAGCCGCTGCTCAGCGGCATCCCCCCAGCCCCTCCGATCGCCGCAGGCGATCGGAGATCAAGAGATCCCTTTCAAAGAACGGGATCTCTTGGAGGGCTTCCCCCGTCACCATGGCGACGGGGCGGGATGACGTCACCGACGTCATCGACGTCGTGACGTCAAAGGGGACTCCGATCCACCCCACAGAGCTGCCTGGCACTGATTGGCCAGGCAGCGCACGGGGTCTGGGGGGGGGGGGGGGCTGCGGCGACGCGTATAGCGGCGGATCGGCGGGTAGCGGCGGCGATCGGGCACTGCACACAGCTAGTAAAGTGCTAGTTGCGTGCAGCAAAAAAAAAACGTGGGCTGTACGCCAATCCACTGGGACTCTGCCAGTTGCAAGAGAGTCACAAAAGATAAGATAAAGAAGTTTAGCTATAACTGAACTTAATTCCCTTAGGACCCAAGGATGCATGCCATCCGGGCCAGGTGCCTTGTCTATTTTTAATGTATTTAGTCTTGCCTTCACTTCTTCCTGCGTTAAAGAGGAACTCCAGTGAAAATAATGTAGTAAAAAAAGTGCTTCATTTTTTACCATAATTATGTATAAATGATTTAGTCAGTGTTTGCTCATTGTAAAATCTTTCCTCTCCCAGATTAACATTCTGACATTTATTACATGGTGACATTGTTACTGTGGGCAGGTTATTTAGCTGTTTCTAGCTGCTCTGTCTGTTACAGACAGCTAATAACAGCTATTTCCTGTCTCTGAACACTGTTACATTGTGGCAGTTTGCCAGCAGTACCGCGGTATTCAGAGCCTCTTGTGGGAGGGGTTTCAGCACAAAATCAGTCACACAGCGCCCCCTGATGGTCTGTTTGTGAAAATCATTGTCTTTCTCATGTAAAATGGGGTATCAGCTACTGATTGGGAAAAAGTTCAATTCTTGGTTGGAGTTTCTCTTTAAGTATTTAATATATCTATATGTCTATATTAGGACTTCTGTTAATAGGTAATACCATTCCAACGGTGTATCTAACTTATGCTCATATTAACAGAGCTGCATCTCCAGATGTTTCATATGTTAAAAGCTCGTGTAATGGATAGCGGAGATGCCGCCGCGGAGACAAGCGGCATGGCGGCTATCTCCACGTATCAGCCAGCGGCTTAGGCCACGCAAGAACGGGATCTCTTGGAGGGCTTCCCCCGTCACCATGGTGACGGGGCGGGATGACGTCACTGACGTCATCGACGTCGTGACGTCAAAGGGGACTCCGATCCACTGATTGGCCAGGCAGCGCACGGGGTCTGGGAGGGGGGGTGCTGCGGCGATGCGTATAGCGGCGGATTGGCGGGTAGCGGCGGCGATCGGGCACTGCACGCAGCTAGTAAAGTGCTAGCTACGTGCAGCAAAAAAAAAATAATTATGCAAATCGGCCCAGCGGGGCCTGAGCGGTGCCTCCCGGCGGCATAGCCCGTGCTCAGCAGGGAGGCCAGGGAGGTTAAAGTACTAGCTTATTGTATTATCTGTTATGACCTTCTGCTGCCGTTGACTATTCTCCTGCTTACTGACTCTGTACCTCTACTCATCTTATTCATGTTGCCGACCCTGCCTGAACCTAACACTGAATCAGTCTTCTGTCTTTGTACCTTATCTGCCCGTACGTTGCCTACTCTGCTTGTCTGACCTTCTTGCCTCACCAGTGGGCCTAGCCACTGGCGAGGGATCGGTGGCTTTGCACCTGCTCCTCAGGTGAAGCTCAACTGCAGCACTGTCTGTAAACACCTGCTCCTCAGGTGCCCCTTGGCTGCAGTGTAGTCTTAATCACCTGCTCCTCAGGTAAATATCCTTTTCAGCACTGTCTGTAACACCTGCTCCTCAGGTGTCCATTGGCTGCAGTATAGTCTTTATTGCCTGCCCCTCAGGTGAATATCCTTTGCAGCACTGTCTGTAACATCTGCTCCTCGGGTGTCCACTGGCTGCAGTATAGTCTTAATCACCCGCTCCTCAGGTGATCATTCTCTGTAGCTCAGTTGGTGATACCTGCTCCACAGGTGTCCACTGACTACAGTACAGCCTGACTCGCCTGCTCCTCAGGTGATCAGAGGCTGCAGTATTGTCTGAATCACCCGCTCCTCGGGAGACTTCATATTCCTCATTACTGTTGCACCAAACACTATCTCGCCTTGGTAGTCCTGTGTCTGGCTATACTAGCATTATTGGTGATTCTGCAGATCACCACATAATCAGGTATAGCATCTGTATTATTGGTGATACTGCAGATCACCAATAATCAGAAAATCTGTTTAGCTGACACCAATCGTTACAGCTCGCCTGTGGATAATTATTTGCTGTCCTGAAAATTGTTACTCTATCAACAGTTTAAAACAAAATTTAATAAAGAATATTAAAAAAATAAAAATAAAAAATAATTGATATGGTGCACCAAAATAGGGATGCTTATTCAGATTCCGCGGAATGGAAATTTCTGCATTTCCGATTGGAATTAGGAAATCCGGTCTCCCGCCACTTGGTAATTTAAGCCCAAACACAGAACTCGGGAGCATTGGAGCAATCAGAGAATGCACATTTTTTCTTCAAAATTTTAATGTTAACCACTTCCCGACCGCCCACTACACAGGGGCGGCGGGGAAGTGGAGCCCTGCAGGACGGCCTCACCCACAGAGGCGGCGGTCCATTTAAGGGCATGGGCGGAGCGATCGCGTCATCCGTGACGCGATCCTCCGCCGGCGCCTGTCACCGCTCGCTCGCCGCAACATCCCGCCGGCTATACGGAAGCGCCGGCGGGATGTTAACCCCGCGATCGCCGCATACAAAGTGTATAATACACTTTGTAATGTTTACAAAGTGTATTATACAGGCTGCCTCCTGCCCTGGTGGTCCCAGTGTCCGAGGGACCACCAGGGCAGGCTGCAGCCACCCTAGTCTGCACCCAAACACACTGATTTCTCCCCCCCCTGCCCCAGATCGCCCACAGCACCCATCAGACCCCCCCCCTGCCCACCCCCCAGACCCCTGTTTGCACCCAATCACCCCCCTAATCACCCATCAATCACTCCCTGTCACTATCTGTCAACGCTATTTTTTTTATCCCCCCCCCCCTGCTCCCTGCCCCCTCCTGATCACCCCCCCACCCCTCAGATTCTCCCCAGACCCCCCCCCCAGACCACCCCCCCTGTTTACTGTATGCATCTATCCCCCTGATCACCTGTCAATCACCTGTCAATCACCTGTCAATCACCCGTCAATCACCCATCAATCACCCGTCAATCACCCCCTGTCACTGCCACCCATCAATCAGCCCCTAACCTGCCCCTTGCGGGCAATCTGATCACCCCCCCACACCAATAGATCGCCCACAGATCCGACATCAGATCACCTCCCAAATCCATTGTTTACATCTATTCTCTCCTCTAAACACCCACTAATTACCCATCAATCACCCATCAATCACCCCCTATCACCACTTGTCACTTTTACCTATCAGATCAGACCCTAATCTGCCCCTTGCGGGCACCCAATCACCCGCCCACACGCTCAGATTGCCCTCTGACCCCCCCTTATCAATTCACCAGTGCATTAATTACATCTGTTCTTCCCTGTAATAACCCACTGATCACCTGTCAATCACCTGCCAATCACCTATCACCCATCAATCACCCCCTGTCACCCCCTGTCACTGCCACCCATCAATCAGCCCCTAACCTGCCCCTTGCGGGCAATCTGATCACCCACCCACACCATTAGATCGCCCGCAAACCCGCCGTCAGATTACCTCCCAAATGTATCGTTTACATCTGTTATCTTCTCTAAACACCCACTAATTACCCATCAATCACCCCCTATCACCACCTGTCACTGTTACCTATCAGATCAGACCCTAATCTGCCCCTTGCGGGCACCCAATCACCCGCCCACACGCTCAGATTGCCCTCTGACCCCCCCTTATCAATTCACCAGTGCATTAATTACATCTGTTCTTCCCTGTAATAACCCACTGATCACCTGTCAATCACCTGCCAATCACCTATCACCCATCAATCACCCCCTGTCACCCCCTGTCACTGCCACCCATCAATCAGCCCCTAACCTGCCCCTTGCGGGCAATCTGATCACCCACCCACACCATTAGATCGCCCGCAAACCCGCCGTCAGATTACCTCCCAAATGTATCGTTTACATCTGTTATCTTCTCTAAACACCCACTAATTACCCATCAATCACCCCCTATCACCACCTGTCACTGTTACCTATCAGATCAGACCCTAATCTGCCCCTTGCGGGCACCCAATCACCCGCCCACACGCTCAGATTGCCCTCAGACCCCCCCCCCCCTTATCAATTCGCCAGTGCATTAATTACATCTGTCCTTCCCTGTAATAACCCACTGATCACCTGTCAATCACCTGCCAATCACCTATCACCCATCAATCACCCCCTGTCACTGCCACCCAACAATCAGCCCCTAACCTGCCCCTTGCGGGCAATCTGATCACCCACCCACACCAATAGATCGCCCGCAGATCCGACATCAGATCACCACCCAAGCGCAGTGTTTCCATCTATTCTCTCCTCTAAACACCCACTAATTACCCATCAATCACCCATCAAAAACTCCCTATCACCACCTGTCACTGTTACCTATCAGATCAGACCCTAATCTGCCCCTTGCGGGCACCCAATCGACCGCCTACACGCTCAGATTGCCCTCAGACCCCCCCTTATCAATTCGCCAGTGCAATATTTACATCTGTTCTCCCCTGTAATAACCCACTGATTACCTGTCAATCACCTATCAATCACCCATCAATCACCCATCAATCACCCCCTGTCACTGCCACCCATCAATCACCCCCTGTCACTGCCACCCATCAATCACCCGCTGTCACTGCCACCCATCAATCAGCCCCTAACCTGCCCCTTGCGGGCAAACTGATCACCCACCCACACCAATAGATCGCCCGCAGATCCGACATCAGATCACCACCCAAGCGCAGTGTTTCCATCTATTCTCTACCCTAAACACCCACTAATTACCCATCAATCACCCCCTGTCACTGCTACCTATCAGATTAGACCCCTATCTGCCCCTAGGGCACTCAATCACCCGCCCACACCCTCAGAATGCCCTCAGACCCCAGCCCTGATCACCTCGCCAGTGCATTGCTTGCATCCATTCCCCCCTCTAATCACACCTTGAGACACCCATCAATCACCTCCTGTCACCCCCTAGCACACCTACCCATCAGATCAGGCCCCAATTTGCCCCGTGTGGGCTCCTGATCACTCGGCCAAACCCTCAGACCCCCTTCCGATCACCTCCCCAGTGCATGGATTGCATCTATTTTCCCCTCTAACCACCCCCTGAGACACCCATCAATCACCTCCTGTCACCCCCCTAGCACTCCTATCCATCAGATCAGGCCCAATACAACCTGTCATCTAAAAGGCCACCCTGCTTATGACCGGTTCCACAAAATTCGCCCCCTCATAGACCACCTGTCATCAAAATTTGCAGATGCTTATACCCCTGAACAGTCATTTTGAGACATTTGGTTTCCAGACTACTCACGGTTTTGGGCCTGTAAAATGCCAGGGCGGTATAGGAACCCCACAAGTGACCCCATTTTAGAAAAAAAAGACACCCCAAGGTATTATGTTAGGTGTATGACGAGTTCATAGAAGATTTAATTTTTTGTCAAAAGTTAGCGGAAATTAATTTTTATTGTTTTTTTTTCACAAAGTGTCATTTTTCACTAACTTGTGACAAAAAATAAAATCTTCTATGAACTCGCCATACACCTAACGGAATACCTTGGGGTGTCTTCTTTCTAAAATGGGGTCACTTGTGGGGTTCCTATACTGCCCTGGCATTTTAGGGGCCCTAAACCGCGAGGAGTAGTCTAGAAAACAAATGCTTCAAAATGACCTGTGAATAGGACGTTGGGCCCCTTAGCGCACCTAGGCTGCAAAAAAGTGTCACACATGTGGTACCGCCGTACTCAGGAAAAGTAGTATAATGTGTTTTGGGGTGTATTTTTACACATACCCATGCTGGGTGGGAGAAATTTCTATGTAAATGGACAATTGTGTGTAAAAAAATCAAACAATTGTCATTTACAGAGATATTTCTCCCACTTAGCATGGGTATGTGTAAAAATACACCCCAAAACGCATTATACTACTTCTCCTGAGTACAGCGGTACCACATGTGTGGCACTTTTTTACACCCTAAGTACGCTAAGGGGCCCAAAGTCCAATGAGTACCTTTAGGATTTCACAGGTCATTTTGCGACATTTGGTTTCAAGACTACTCCTCACGGTTTAGGGCCCCTAAAATGCCAGGGCAGTATAGGAACCCCACAAATGACCCCATTCTAGAAAGAAGACACCCAAAGGTATTCCGTACGGAGTATGGTGAGTTCATAGAAGATTTTATTTTTTGTCACAAGTTAGCGGAAAATGACACTTTGTGAAAAAAAACTATTAAAATCAATTTCCGCTAACTTGTGACAAAAAATAAAAACTTCTATGAACTCACCATACTCCTAACGGAATACCTTGGGGTGTCTTCTTTCTAAAATGGGGTCATTAGTGGGGTTCCTATACTGCCCTGGCATTTTAGGGGCCCTAAACCGTGAGGAGTAGTCTTGAAACAAAAATGACCTGTGAAATCCTAAAGGTACTCATTGGACTTTGGGCCCCTTAGTGCAGTTAGGGTGCAAAAAAGTGCCACACATGTGGTATCGCCGTACTCGGGAGAAGTAGTACAATGTGTTTTGGGGTGTATTTTTACACATACCCATGCTGGGTGGGAGAAATACCTCTGTAAATGACAATCTTTTGATTTTTTTACACACAATTGTCCATTTACAGAGGTATTTCTCCCACCCAGCATGGGTATGTGTAAAAATACACCCCAAAACACATTGTACTACTTCTCCCGAGTATGGTGATACCACATGTGTGGCACTTTTTTGCACCCTAACTGCGCTAAAGGGCCCAAAGTCCAATGAGTACCTTTAGGATTTCACAGGTCATTTTGAGAAATTTCGTTTCAAGACTACTCCTCACGGTTTAGGGCCCCTAAAATGCCAGGGCAGTATAGGAACCCCACAAATGACCCCATTTTAGAAAGAAGACACCCCAAGGTATTCCGTTAGAAGTATGGTGAGTTCATAGAAGATTTTATTTTTTGTCAAAAGTTAGCGGAAATTGATTTTAATTGTGTTTTTTCACAAAGTGTCATTTTCCGCTAACTTGTGACAAAAAATAAAATCTTCTATGAACTCGCCATACTACTAACGGAATACCTTGGGGTGTCTTCTTTCTAAAATGGGGTCATTTGTGGGGTTCCTATACTGCCCTGGCATTTTAGGGGCCCTAAACCGTGAGGAGTAGTCTTGAAACGAAATTTCTCAAAATGACCTGTGAAATCCTAAAGGTACTTATTGGACTTTGGGCCCTTTAGCGCAGTTAGGGTGCAAAAAAGTGCCACACATGTGGTATCGCCGTACTCAGGAGAAGTAGTATAATGTGTTTTGTGGTGTATTTTTACACATACCCATGCTGAGTGGGAGAAATATCTCTGTAAATGGACAATTGTGTGTAAAAAAAATTAACAAATTGTCATTTACAGAGATATTTCTCCCACCCAGCATGGGTATGTGTAAAAATACACCCCAAAACACATTATACTACTTCTCCTGAGTACGGCAATACCACATGTGTGGCACTTTTTTGCAGCCTAACTGCGCTAAGGGGTCCAAAGTCCAATGAGCACCTTTAGGCTTTACAGGGGTGCTTACAATTTAGCACCCCCCAAAATGTCAGGACAGTAAACACACCCCACAAATGATCCCATTTTGGAAAGTAGACCCTTCAAGGTATTCAGAGAGGGGCATGGTGAGTCCGTGGCAGATTTCATTTTTTTTTGTCGCAAGTTAGAAGAAATGGAAACTTTTTTTTTTTTTTTCTCACAAAGTGTCATTTTCCGCTTACTTGTGACAAAAAATAATATCTTCTATGAACTCACTATGCCTCTCAGTGAATACTTTGGGATGTCTTTTTTCCAAAATGGGGTCATTTGGGGGGTATTTATACTATCCTGGAATTCTAGCCCCTCATGAAACATGACAGGGGGTCAGAAAAGTCAGAGATGCTTGAAAATGGGAAAATTCACTTTTGGCACCATAGTTTGTAAACGCTATAACTTTTACCCAAACCAATAAATATACACTGAATGGGTTTTTTTTATCAAAAACATGTTTGTCCACATTTTTCGCGCTGCATGTATACAGAAATTTTACTTTATTTGAAAAATGTCAGCACAGAAAGTTAAAAAAATCATTTTTTTGCCAAAATTCATGTCTTTTTTGATGAATATAATAAAAAGTAAAAATCGCAGGAGCAATCAAATAGCTTCAAAAGAAAGCTTTATTAGTGACAAGAAAAGGAGCCAAAATTCATTTAGGTGGTAGGTTGTATGAGCGAGCAATAAACCGTGAAAGCTGCAGTGGTCTGAATGGAAAAAAAGTGGCCGGTCCTTAAGGGGTAGAAAGCCCTAGGTCCTCAAGTGGTTAAATAATTCACAGGGCTCGAGACACAACAAGAGACGATTTCCATTTTTCCCAAAACATTTTTAATTTTTTTTTAATTCTCTGATGCAAAAGATGACTAATAAAATACTCCTGGAAGATCATAAAAAAAAGAAAATCGTAAAATTGGAAAATTGGAAATTGAAATTTCTGCGGAATCGGAAATGGGCATTTCCAACTATCCCAGCATCAAAACCTGCCAAGGACAACCACAGTATCAGAGGTGCAAGAAGGTGATGGGGAACAGATGATTACTGGATAATGGTAATGATTACTGGATTACCATCCAGGAGTGGGAGTTTCTGGGGGAGACTCCCTAACACTGCTACTGCCTACTGAGTGCACTCTTGTGGCTGTCTTACAAGTACTTTGACTCCAACAGGAGGAAAATACTATACAAATAACAAAAAACAATTGCTGATTCTTCTGGGCACTGTACTTTTGATGGAATAAAAGCATTTCTGGACTAAGACTTTATCTGATTGGTCTGTGGATAACAATTTTCCATTACTATATAATGGATGGGATAATTTATCCTGTAGTCCAGATCCCATATTCAGGTGTGAGGGTGCAACGCTACTACTAGTGATGAGCCAAAATTTCATGTTTTCGTAATTACCTGAAATTTGCAATTTCAACACAAAATTGTAATTCATAATTATCAGAAAATTCCTAATTCGCAATTTCGTAGTTCTAATTTTGTGTTGTAATTTCTTGTTAAATTGTAATTTTGTGTTTAATTGCATGTTACCTGTAATGTCACGAAAATCGTAATATCGTGTTTAAGACAAAAATGGGTCCCACAAAATACTCGTATTTACAAGAATTTTAGTAATAATGAAAATGTAATCACAAAAACTATCATTACAAAAATGATCTTAATTATGAAAATGTGTGTATGGTTACAACCATGGCAAATTTTGCATACTTTTTCATAATTAAAATGTTTCAACTACAATCGTCATCGTAATTATGAAAAGTATGCAAAATTTAATGAAAATGTAATTAGCACATTACAATCTTCCTTGCTGATTGAAGAACCTGGCACTTTCTTCCAAACTTTAACCAGTAGCCTTAACCAGTTATATTTAGCTTGGAGATAATAGGGATATTCAGGCACTGATACTTTCTGATAGAAGCATTGCATTGATAAAATGTAACTTGTAAAATTAATTAGTCACCACTAAGAAAGCTGTCCTACAAAATTGCATTAAAATAAAATGCTTGTAAACACGTGTGAGCACAGCATAGATCTTATTTCAGCAGCTCACTGAACTGCCCTCAGCCAATAAATGAGGAACAGGAATGTAGGAGGAGTGATGACAAGCTTCCTTCTCATTTTCAATGTACCAAATAGAGCCAGGCTAACTGAGATAAAATGTATTATGGCAGAAACATTTCTGATTAGATTGGAGTGCTTGCAATGCAGGGTGAGGTTCCAGGCTGCATAACAAACACAGAGCAGTGGGTAAATGGAATTTGATTTTTTGGCTGACAATCCTGCTCTAAACTGGGGTGGCACTTTTTACTGGGGATCACACCTTTGGCTAGCTACTTATACTGGAGGGCTACATTTTATTTTTATTTATATATTTTTACCTATTGTTACAGGAGAAGGGGCCTCCGGCTGGTGGGGAGGGCCACAATTTATGTGCCACTTGGGGCCACAAAAACCTTAGCAGCACTGATGCATTTGAAGGGTTTGTAAGTTAACATGTTTTATCAGGCTAGCTCTGGATCTAGCTCAGAAGTTTAAAGGGATACTGTAGGGGGGGGTCGGGGGAAAATGAGCTGAACTTACCCGGGGCTTCTAATGGTCCCCCGCAGACATCCTGTGTTGGCGCAGCCACTGACCGATGCTCCGGCCCCACCTCCAGTTCACTTCTGGAATTTCTGACTTTAAAGTCAGAAAACCACTGCGCCTGCACGGCCGTGTCCTCGCTCCCGCTGATGTCACCAGGAGTGTACTGCGCAGACACAGACCATATTGGGCCTGCGCAGTATGCTCTTGATGACATCAGCGGGATCTAGGACACGGCATCGCAGGTGCAGTGGTTTTCTGACTTTAAAGTCAGAAATTCCAGAAGTGAACTGGAGGCGGGCCTGGAGCATCGGTCAGTGGCTGCGCCGACACAGGATGTCTGCGGGGGACCGTTAGAAGCCCCGGGTAAGTTCAACTCATTTTCCCCTGACCCCCCCCCCCCTACAGTATCCCTTTAAGGCCTCTTGCACACTGCAAGTGATTCCGATTCAGATTCCGCTTATTAATCAGTTTTTACATCCGATTCCGATTCCGATTTGCAGTTTGCTCCCTGCACACTGCAAATCGGAATCTGAATCGGATGTAAAAACTGATTAAAAGGCGGAATCTGAATCGGAATCACTTGCAGTGTGCAAGAGGCCTCAAACTGGTAAATGTTTCAGTTGTGCAGTTGTCGTTACTGTTAATCTTGAAATGATGTCTTTTCATTTTTCACCCTTATTATTTAGATAGGTTTAATTTGCACACTCATTATTACAGAAGAATGGATCCACAATGCTAAGACCAGCATGCAAAGACACACAATTGCAGCACAATCTACTGATCATAAGTCAGAATTGCTTTATTGGATTCAGAAGTAAGCAGCATGACTTTCGCCCCAGGCAGCCATAGTCTCAGAGGTGAAATGCCTTTACAGTGAGAACACTGTGATATAATCTGCTGTACCAGTCTGTTCTCTCAGACTTTAGTCTTTTTTCTTAATCTTTCCCCTTTCTTCTTGTGCTGTAATTTCTGCAGCACAGTTTCATACACCACAATACAGACTGTATTTTACTTAGAGATTAGTAAATCAAAAAATTACTGTTTTCTTCCTGTAAAAAAAGCTCTTAGCCATTTCTGCCGCCCGGACGTGAAGCTCACGTCCGGGCGGTTGCTCTGCTGTGGTGCCGTGCTTCGACACGCGACCGCGGGCGCGCCCTCCTGCCCCCGTGCTGCCCCCCGGTAGCCATGGGATCAGTGAATGGGAACATGGTTCCCGATCACAGATCCGTGTCCCCAGCAGAAAAACCGAAGCGCTCTTACAAGAGGCTTCAGTCTTTCTGCACGTAAAATTTTCCGCGTCCCCCTTGTGCCTCCGGTTAGTGAGAAGCAAAAGGAGGGAAAAAAACTCAAGGTGGCCATCTTGTGGCCAAATAGTAAAACTACATCTACATATTTTTTACATTACAATTTACACATATAATAACATTAAAAATTAACTGTTTATTTCCCACACCAAAATATTACCCAAATACAATTTTTAATGGAAAAAAAAATTACAAAAAAAAAAGACATAAATAGTTAACTAAGGGTCTGAACTTTTTAAATATGCATTTGAAGGGGGTATACTACAAACATTTTTTAAATTATAAGCTTGCAAAAAGTGATGGACGCAAAATATTCCAAGTAAAATATTGGTGCCATACATTGTGATAGGGACAAAATTTAAATGGTGTCATAACCGAGACAAACGGGCAAATAAAATACATAGGTTTTAATTATTTTAAAGCTATAATGGACGAAAACTGAGAAATAATGAGAAACATTTTTTTCCATTTTTTTCATATGAATCCTGTTAAAATGCATTTATAAAAAAATAATTCTTAGCAAAATGTACCACCCAAAGAAAGCCTAATTAGTGACGGAAAAAACAAGATATAGATCAATAAATTGTGAAAGTAGTGATAAAGTTATTAGCGAATGAATGGAAGGTGAAAATTGCTCTGATGCATAAGGTGAAAAATCCCCGCGGGCTGAAATGGTTAAAGGACCACTATCGCGAAAATCGTAAATTATAAAATGCATGTAAACATATACAATTAAGAAGTACATTTCTTCCAGAGTAAGATGAGCCATGATTTACTTTTCTCCCATGTTGCTGTCACTTACAGCCGGTAGTAGAAATCTTACAGAACCGACATTCCCTGAAAAAGATTTATTTAACCACTTGATGACCCAGCCTTTACCCCCCCCCCCCCCCTTAAGGACCAGTGCTGTTTTTTGTGATCTGTGCTGGGTGGGCTCTGCAGGCCCCAGCACAGATCAGGGTGCAGGCAGAGCGATCAGATTCCCCCCCCCCCTATGGGGATGATGTGCAGGGGGGGTCTGATCGCTCCTGTCTGCCTGAGGTTTGCGGGGGGGGGTGGCACCTCAAAGCCCCCCTCTGCAGTGAAATTCCCCCCTCCCTCTCCTACCTGTCCCCCCTGGTGATCGGGGCTGCACAGGACGCTATCCGTCCTGTGCAGCCTGTGACATAAAATTTACCATTTATGCTCAATACAAGAGAAAAAGTAGACAAGACAAAACATTTATATCACACTTTTCTCCTGACGGACTTTTCTCCTGAAGCACCAGAGCTGCAGCCGCTAGGGCATGCTCTATAGGCAGTAGCAGCAGTGTTAGGAAAACTTGCCTAAGGTCTCCTACTGAATAGGTGCTGGCTTACTGAACAGTCAGAGCTGAGATTCGAAATTTTAGGCCAGCTTCAGTTACTACTGTAGTGGTACAGTGGTTAGTGTGCTTGCCCACCACACAGTGAGACCCAGGTTCAAATCCCAGCCAATGTGAGTTGGCTTTTATGCTACAAATCCTTAAAGGGAACCTAAACGGAGAAGGATATGGATTTTTCCTTTTAAAATAATACCAGTTGCCTGAATCGCCTGCTGATCCTGTGTCTCTAATACTTTTAGCCACAGCCCCTGAACAAGCATGCAGATCAGGTGCTCTGACTGAAGTCAGACTGGATTAGCTGCATGCTTGTTTCAGGGTGTGATTCAGCCACTATTGCAGTCACAAAGATCAGCTGGACTGCCAGGCAACTGGTATTGTTTACAGGAAACATCCATATCACTCTAAGTTAAGGTTCCTTTTAAGCAACCTAATGTTTCTATTGCATTGAGCATAAATGGTACATTTTAGGCCAGCTTCAGTTACTACTGTAGTGGTACAGTGGTTAGTGTGCTTGCCCACCACACAGTGAGATTTGGGTTCGATTCCCAGCCATGGTATGATGTGTACTGGTTTTTGAAATAGGATAATTCCCTGGCAGATGAGACCCTCCTCTCTCCAGTAGGAGGGAGGTGGCCCACAAGAGGCTAATTAAAATCTCTGTAGCAGCTGTCCCATAACTAATTAGTGTAGGCAGACAACTGAGTCAAATGGTATAAGGACCTTGCTTGAAGGTGGGAGGGAGGGTGGGCTTACAGCAGTGAGACCAGTGTGTTTGGCAATAATGTGTCTGCTGACAGTGATATGGAGAGTCAAAGTTTTGCTCAATAGAGCATTATGGGGCGAATCGAACTTCCGCAAAAGTTCGCCTGATGCAGGCGAATGCGAATCCCCAAAGTTCGCCTGGAACCGTTCGCAGGCGAACCATTCGCGACATCTCTATAAATAATAATTTATATCCATATTTTACCTACTGTTACACTTTTTCAGTATGAGGGACTGAGAGGTGATCTACCTGACATGTGTAAATACATCAGAGAGCAATACTAAAGCTTTGCAAATGAGAGCCAATACCACCTGCTTCGCCCATTCTGCCCCCCATTTGTGAATCCAATCAATGGTAGGGCTGGAACCCACTAAAGTGATTTTTTGAGCATTTAGGGGAGCGATTCAAAATGCTATTGATTTCCCTAACTGCTCAGCTAATGTTAATGGATGTCCCAAGTTCCACTGGAGCGATTGCGATTCATGCAGCATTTTGGTAGCGTTACCGATTGCGTTTTCAATGTAAAGTATATAAACTCTGGCGTAATCGCTCATGAATGGCTGCACATAGCGATTTGTGTGCAATTTTAAATGACTGCAAACTAAAATAAATTAAAATAAATTGAAAGGACCCATCAGAATTAAAATCGCTAATCGCAAATCGCTACCCAATCACTGGCAAAAAGCGCACACTTTTTAAAATCGCTACCAAAATCACCAGAAAACGCTTAAGAAATTGCTTACTATCCTAACAATGCTAAATTACAGAGGCGAGTATCAAGGTGGCATCTTAATTTGGTACGAAGAGCTGGTAAGGAAAAATCTCTCCCCACTCCAAAAATATGCTCTTACTTGGTCATATGACCTCAACTCAAATATCTCACATGATCATCTACTGAAGGCCTCAACTGTAATCAATAGATACTCGAGATGTAACTCTCACTGGGAAATGTCAAGGAAACTTTTGTTTAAACGGCATTACACCCCCCCCCCCCCCCCCCCGAAAAATAGCCTCTTTTGCTACAGATACGTCCCCTCTATGTTGGCATTGTTCTTCAGATGTTGGCACTTTAATCCACATGGTATGGGAATATCCCCAAATTAAGATATTCTGGCAACACATTGAAATGCTAATTAAAAAGTTTTTTCTGCATGATTTTAAATTATCACCAACCCTAGCACTACTCCTGGTTGGACTTGAAAAAACAACAACCCGATTACAACCTCAAATATGTCATGTCATACTAGCAGCCTTATCACTAATCTTCTCCAACTGGAAATCTGCAGACCAACTCTCTATTTCAATGCTTCTATTACTAGTCAACAGAAATTTGGCTCTGGAAACAAGGATTAGGAGTAGATCCGCAGGTTCTCAACTCAACTTCTCCCTCCCAGAAACCTGGTTACAGTTCACCCCATAAAAAGAGTACACATGCATGAAAGAGTATTGCTGATATTTCATCTGACCTAATGGACAATTCTTGTTTTCGGTTTATGTTTCTTTAGAGTTGCGAGTTATGCTCGCACTTAGTTTAGGATATTCTATGCTTTGCTTATGATATACTACTTTCTCCTGTTCTCTAAAATGTAGGCTATCGATGGAGCTTAGGCTCACTAGCTTCGTTAGCCCTCATGGTATAACCTAGAACTAATGATGTCAGCCTCGTCGGCTTAGCAAATGACACTATGTTAGGTCTTATGTACCATATATTTCAGGAGCAACGTGTAATAACTTTACTATATAGGACTCTTCCGCTGTTATGCTAGGATTGGTTATTTATAATGTAAGCAAGTAATGATGATGTATACTCTCAACATTTTGTATGCTTTAAATTTAATAAAAATTATTATAATGAGAAAAAAAGAAATTGCTTACAAAACGCTCATTAAAAATGCTAGTGATTGTGATAGCGTTTTGTAGTGAGTTCCAGGCCGTAGACAAATAGACGCCAAAGGAGTGGCACATGCTCTATCCTACTCCATGCCCCACCATGATATGTCCACGCTCCCGCCTGACTGTGTACAGTAACATCGGCCAGGAGAGTTCTGGACTTTAGAAGTACCGCCCTTGGTTCTCCTTACAAAACTGGCCTCAGTCTGTACAGAGACATCATTCATTGCGGATGGCAGGGATTTGATTGTGAGCTCCTTTGAGGGACAGTTAGGGCTCTTTTCCACTAGCAATAGCAAAAGAAAAACACAAACACAAGCGACTGGGATTTTTCATAAATTTTGTTTTGCGATTGCAATTGCTATTTTGCATTTAACATTCAACAATGAAGCACCATAGCTTCAAAAATCACCCCAAAAAGCGATTGCGACTTACAGAAAATTGAATCGCTATAGTGGAAAATACTTTTCATGGTCCCTATGTTAAAGTAGTAACCCTAGCGATTTAAAAATCACTAGCGTTTTTTGATTTTAAAGATATCACTCTCAGTGGAAAAGGGTCCTTAGTGACATGATAATATACTCTGCAAAGTGTTTTGGAAGATGTCTTTGCTATATACAATAGATACACAGTAATAATTATAATAATAGTAGCATAGAACTAGTACAGAATCTTAAAGACAACCTGTACTGAAAAAAGGGCCCATGGGGGATACTTACCTTGGGAGGGGGAAGCCTCTGGATCCGATTGAGGCTTCCCTCGTCCTCCTTAATCCCACGATGGTCACTCTAGGCCACTCTGAACGGCGGCCATGTAAATATTTACCTTCCCTGGTTCCAGCGCAGGTGCAGTAGCGGCTCTCGGCTTGGATCAGGCGTAACTAGCCGATCGCAATCGGGTCTGCTCTACTGCACAGACACAAGTCACCTGCACAGTAGAGCGGACCCGACTGGGATCAGCTATTTCCGCCTGATTCAAGCCGAAAGCCGCTACTGCACCTGCACTGGAGCTGGGGAAGATAAATATTGCAGGCGCTTCTGCGCCACAGCCTGACAATTTGTCGGCTGTGGCTTCAGAGGGGCCTAGAGAGACCACCTTGGGACTGAGAAGGATGGGGAGGCCCCAATCAGATCCATAGGCTTCCACCTCCCGAGGTAACTACCCCCAGGGGCCCTTTTTTTAGCACAGGTTCTCTTTAAACAGTTTATCAAACTTTTTGTTTTATTTATTTTGTATTTGTAACGATCGGTGTAACACAGAGAGGGTCTGATTATCGGTGATCTGCAGTATCACCGAGAATGCAGAATATACCCGATTATTGATGATCTGCAGTATCACCGATAATCAGATATATCTACTAACCTCTGGACACCAGAGATGAGAGTGTTTGGTGCAACAGTAATACTTTGAGGAAAGCACCCAGGGAATGGGAGCAAGACAGTAGGATCTACTGTGACGGGTTAGCTTCCTTCCACGAGCCTGCTGCTCCCCAAGGGGCAGAGCCAGGCTGAGACAGTGGGAAGGACAGAACGTTTATCAAACTTTTTGTTTTATTTATTTTGTATTTGTAACGATCGGTGTAACACAGAGAGGGTCTGATTATCGGTGATCTGCAGTATCACCGAGAATGCAGAATATACCCGATTATTGATGATCTGCAGTATCACCGATAATCAGATATATCTACTAACCTCTGGACACCAGAGATGAGAGTGTTTGGTGCAACAGTAATACTTTGAGGAAAGCACCCAGGGAATGGGAGCAAGACAGTAGGATCTACTGTGACGGGTTAGCTTCCTTCCACGAGCCTGCTGCTCCCCAAGGGGCGGAGCCAGGCTGAGACAGTGGGAAGGACAGAACGTGAGTGACACCAGTGGAGGAGTGTCACTGACAGATCTATGAACTATCTCCTAACAGTGGAGATAGTTCTCGAGGTCGGACAAGCCAGGCCGTAAACACACGGACAGATAAAGTACAGAGACAGTAGGCAGATACAGAATTCAGAGACTAGCCAGGTATTGGCAACAGAGAATCAGAAATACAAGGTACAAAATCAGAGATCAGGAGAATGGTCAGGAATGCAGAAAGTCATAACAGATAATCAACAATGTCTAAGCTTGAGTGTGAGCTCCAAGATTCTCACACTCCAGGACTAACTAGATCATACAAATAATACAGATGGTACAGAGTTCCTAGACTAAGGTCTGAGATCCGTAGCCATCAACACCTTGGAAACTAGTCTAATAAACACAGATACTGACAAGGTCTGAGTGCTAACATGTAGTCATCGCAACGCCAGACACCCGAGAAATGACCAGCACCCAGTATATATACACCAGCGCCTCCCCTAAGTGCTGGACCAATGAAAGTTGCTACAATTGTCAGCTGACCGGCCTGGTCAGCTGACCCTCCTCTGACTGCCATAAAGGCCCTGCCTCTCTGTGCGCGTCCTCCTAAACCAGTGTGGACTATCAGTCCCAGCCACACCAGTCATGCGTTGTAATGTTGCTACTGTATTGGATGCGAAATCCGCCGCCACGCTGTCTGAGCGTGCGGCGTTTCCTCCACATTCCGCCTTTCTGAGAGAAGCAGACCTATGCGAGCAACTAGCCGCATTGGACGCGGAATCCGCCGCCCTTTAGTTAGAGCATGCGGCGGTTTCTCCGCGCTCCAACTGCGCCCCGACTGCCATGTCAAACGCGGATTCAGCCGCCTCACTCTGAGTATTGGCGGCGGCTTTTCCGTGTTTTCTCACAGTATTCATCAAAAAATCTTAAAACTTTTCTGTTAATTTCCAGGATTGCGTAAGAATAAACCCCAGAGCTTGGATTTGGTCTCACTCTCAGCCTATTGGACCCACTGTAAAAAAAGCAACAACAATGAAAGTAATAACAGTATCAATTATAATAATTCCAAATTTCGTTTTCTGGCGACAGAAACACACCTATAGCTACTCTGAAACTTCTCATCCCACAACGATTATTTTCCTATAATATTGAGCCCTGGTGCATTTTTGAATTATTACGATAATTGGAACAAGGATCCTACCACAGTGTTGCCTTTGTTGGCATCTGAAAGGATGCACAGGGTGGTCTTAGATTTAATCTTCCCATTTGTTGCTATGCTGCAAACTTTGGAATTTATAATTCCATTCAGGTCAGCCATCAAGACTTTCAAGTTAAAAAATATCATGTAATTATTTTTCGTCAGTAGATTTGGCAAGTTTAATTAAGAGGATACTTCATTTACATAATCACAGAGTGAGTGTGACTGTACAGATGCATGTTCATCTTTTGAAGTCATTTGCATATTAGGCAAGGAGTCTCACCGGCATCGCCTGAGCATTTACATCCCAAAATTCTAAATCAGTCACTTTAATTTTTGTAATATACTGCTGGGGCTGCCACACATGCAGTGAAAGCAGCCTAAGGCCAATCAAGATTAGTATTTTTTTTTCATTGGGATACTGATAGGGAAATAACAATTGAGGTACCACACTGTGCTAAAGATTAAAAACTTCTAGTAGATATACGATTTTATATACACCACCTGTAAGCAGGGGTTTGCATTACTACAATCAGCGTAAAACCACAGCTTCATCATTAATTCCATGGCCAATGTATTGCTGATGTTCCAAGTGCTCACACTCATAGGAGGACATTTATCGAGTGTCTGAGGCTAAATATTGGTAGGTTTTCAGAAATCCAAGCAGAACCATCTCAAACACCTTATGAAACCTCTAGTACAGGCTTTCTCAACCAGGGTTCCCTCGAACCCCAGGGTTCCTTGAGGACTCTGCAGGGGTTCCTTGGCATTTTCCCCCATTGTGGAGGAAGTATAATAGCGCACATTATAATAGGGAATACTGTAAAAAGAAGCGCTAAATTGGGGGTCAGAATAATAATGAGCAAGGTATAATGAGTGTCAGTGTAATAGGAGGTAGTGAAATTAACAGCCTCACCTACATATAAAGACCACGCCTCCTGAAAAATAAATGCAGGGGTTACTCAAGATTAAAAAATTGTTTGCAGGGCTTCCTTGAGATCCAAAAGTTATTTGCAGGGTTCCTCCAGGGTAAAAGGGTTGAGAAAGGCTGCTCTAGTAGGTGTAGTTTCCTTCTTAAACTGTTCTAACAAAGGAGAAGTTATGAAGGTTCCCCAGACAATGCAGTGTGTGAGGGAAATTGCTGAGATAACCAATATATCTGCTGTATTGATACAGAAAAGAAAAGTAACAATAGCATAAATATATTATTCACGGTAGATGATTTAGGTTAACTGACAAGATGTAATGCAAATAAAGATAAATCTATTACAGCTAAAAAAAATCAAGTTTAGGAATTTGCAGCATCAGATTTTGTTTACCCTTATCTGCTTCATCTCTCACACACATTTTTTTTCTGAGTGAGGAATTCAGCAGGAGCCCTTCTCATATCATGTCTAGTCTACACTGTACTATCTGTAGAAGTTCTATTAAGCACTTCTTAATCTGTGACAGTTTAGGAATGGATTTGCTCTTTTCTTAACTGTAGTGCAGTTCTGGAAATACATGCTAAACTTCTGCTATTAGGTAGGATTTAAGAATAGTCTTATTATCATGCAGAACAGTTCCCACTGTTGATTAGAACTGTAAAGAAGAAAAATAAAACTGTTGGTAACGCTTTGATAAATCTGGCCCTTTGTCCGTGAAGATGATCAAACTCAGTCTATTGTTTTTTTTTCAAGGATTATATCAAAACTTTAGGACGGATACAATGTATGGGGAAAAATACATAAATCCAGGCACATCACCTGAAGTTAGGTTCAAGTTAGGAAATTTTAATAATTTATTAGGGAGGTGCTAAAGGGGTGTGGTCAGCAAAATGGCAAAGACAGTTAACCCTTTACACACTCACATGCAAATGTTCATACAAATGCATTCACAGAAATCAATCATCGAGGAACCACTGATGTCCCTACAGCTAAGTTAAAAGCTGGGGTCTTGGTACAAAAGAATATACTGTCTTTCATAGTAATTTTTAATCTTCCCTTTAAAATAACTTTTTGTCACTCTGCAATAGAAAAATAACCAAAAAGTAGGTGAAAAAGGTACTGTCCAAATTATTCGGAGTATTTTTGTTTGCTGGTGGCTTAACCACTTCCCAACTGAGGGGTTTTACCCCCTGACCACCAGAGCAATTTTCACCTTTCAGCGCTCCTTCCATTCATTCGTCTATAATTTTATCATTACTTATCCCAATGAAATGAACTATATCTTGTTTTTTTCGCCACCAATTAGGCTTTCTTTAGGTGGGACATTATGCCAAGAATAATTTTATTCTAAATGTGTTTTAATGGGAAAATAGGAAAAAATTTATTATTTTTCAGTTTTCGGCCTTTATAGTTTTTAAATAATGCATGCTACTGTAATTAAAACCCATTAAATGTATATGCCTATTTATCCCGGTTATAAAACCGTTTAAATTATGTCCCTATCACAATGTTTGCCGCCAATATTTTAGTTGGAAATAAAGGTGCATTTTTTTTAGTTTTGCGTCCATCCCTAATTACAAGCTCATAGTTTATAAAGTAACAGTGTTATACCCTCTTGACATAAATATTTAAAAAGTTCAGTCCCTAAGGTAACTATTTATGTTTTTTTTTTTAATTGTAAATTTTTTATTTTTTTTTAATTATAAAAAAAAATAAAAATTGGGGAGTGTGGAAGGTTAGGAGTTAATTTTTTGTGTAAAACAAGTTTATTTGTGTGTAGAAAATGGTTAGGGTGTAGTTTTACTATTTGGCCACAAGATGGCAACATTACCAATTTGTTTCATGCGACCTGCAAGCGTCCTTCCGGACGCTTGCAGGAAGTAGAAAGAGGCTGGGACTTTGTTATTTTTTCACAATGATCGCGCTGCTCAGCCGAGCGGCAGCAGGTCATTGCGGGGCTTAGATCAACGAACGGGAATGGATTTTCCCGTTCGTTGATCTCTGGGCGAGCGGGCGGCGGCGTGTTTACTAGCGGCGGGCGGCGTGTTTACGAGCGGGAACGTGGACAGCGGCGGGAGTGCGCAAAGTATGGATTTCTCCGTCCCTGGGGGTGAAAGGATGGAAAAAGGGGCGGAGAAATCCGTACGCGCGGGGGTAAAGTGGTTAATAGGCATTTTTGTGATACGATGTAAAAATATCACCTAGGAGAAAACAGGAGAAAAAAGGCCCCATCCAATTCAGTTTTCTCCATTTTTTTCCTAGGTGATATTAATCTTATCAATAAAATGCCTTTTAGCCACCAGAATCTAATCCAGAGAATACATGTAATAATTTTGACAATACTTTTTGGTGCCTTTTCAGTTGCAGGGTGTTGAAAAGTGATTTTAAATGGAACATAAAATTTATCTCATAGGGGAAAACTTAGGCTAAAAAGTGACTTGAACAAAGGCCAAATTAAATTAAATAAGGGCTATGGGGTCAACATCTTATCAATAAAATGCATTTTAAGCTACCATCAGGCAAGAAAATATACAAAATAATTTGGACAGAACTTTTTCACCTACTTTTTCAATTGCTGAGTGCTGAAAAGTTATTTTACACAGAAGTAGGAAAAGTATCTCCTAGGAGAAAACTTAAGAGTTTCATAACTAACAAACATACAGTCAGTAACATTACTTTTCTAATTGAGCTGGGTTGAGCAAGTGTCAATCCCCAGAGCGGGAAGGACTTGCTATCACTGCTAATGGTGAGTTTCTCTGCGGACCCAAAAGCTTGAATAGCAATCACCATCTTTTAGGCAGCAAGATTTTTGTGCGCAAATGTAACTTAACATGAAGGACGTGTGGGGACAAATGGAGTCCAAGGACCTTCCAGAGGAGACAAAAATGAGACAGGGATACTGGGAGCCCCTGATAGTGTAGTATATTGAGGCTATGGGCCAGACAACAGTATTAAATGTGCAGGATACTCACAAAGGTGAGTTGCAAGACCGGCAACCACAGTGTATTTGCCAGTGAGTAAAACCCGTCCTCACTCTGTTTTTTGTCTCTCCAATGCATGGGTCGCACTCCAGAAAATATTGAGTGTGGAGGTTCAAAAAGACCCAAAAACACGACCAGTACCCCAAGATTGGGGGGCTGGTATGGGATATCACTGGGAAGGAGGAAGTTTCCCAAAAATTGGTGTATATCTGTAAAAACAGTATTTAAACAGGGCTTACCTTTATAAAGAAGTGGTAACCCAAAATAAAATCAACATTTTTATTAGGAATCGACACTTGGTTGATAACGCGTTTCACGGACCACGGTCTACTTCCTCAGATCAGTACAAAAAGTGTCTTAAAACCAGCATTTTTCAAGCAGGGGCCGCCTCGTCCCTCCTAGTAATGTAACATGAAACACTTCCGCATTCTGCTTTAATAACTTACACTTTAATAAAGCAGAACTCTGGCCAAAACATGTAATCTGGTTTTCCATAGACTGCAAAGAGGTAAGAATGAGTGCTTCCACATATTGTGACGGAGCACTGAAAAATACAGCAGTCCATCTGCAGGCTCATATTGCTGTATTCCATTTACAAACACCTGCACAACATTCCCATGTCTGCCTCCCTGAAATAGAAACAGGTACAGCTTCATTACTTTTCAATCGGCACTCACAGCAAATAATCCTCACCATTTTTTTATTTTTATTTATCAGTAAGAGATCATATACCATTTTAATGATGTCATCATAACTAGACAAAACATCTGAGCCACATGTACAACATCCTTTGCCAGCATACAGACTGACAGTGTGTGTTTGGTTGATGTTACCCTTATGTATAATCAGACTTCTATAATTATTTAACCAGTTGGTTTACAGTCATTTATGAAGCCATTTCTACCCCAAGTTGGTACTTTCAGAATATTTAGATATGAGTTGGGGCTTGGCATGGTTCAAAGTGAACTAATATATGAGGATGAATGAATTGTATGCAAGTAGTTTAAAGCTGAAATATAGATCTATATATATATTTTTTTTTTTTTTAAGTTTGCAAGCCACTTTATTTTCCCATGAGAAAAATAAAAATGAAACTAAGGTGATGATTCACACAATGCAAAAAATATTTGTGTGACTGTAAATTACTTCTGGAATACCCATGATCAAGCTTGGGACAATTTGCCCATGAACATTTATATATAAATATATGTATATATATATATATATATATATATATATATATATATATATATATATATATATATATATATATATATATATATATATATATATTACATTTGGTCTGCCATAAAACCAATTTTATAGTTATTAGAATGGTGAGTTATAAAATATTACAGATTAATGTTTCATTTTTAAAGCATACCTTAGCACTTTTTTTACAATTTAAAAACAGGGCAGCAAGCATGTGCAGGAGGCTCTCCTCATGCCCACCGCTCCCCCCATTCTTCTCCGTCCCTCTCCAATTATGGTTTAATGTCCCCTCTGAAGCTACTTCCAGGTCAGGAAGGTGGGTGAGCACTGCGCAGACGCTGCCTGCCGATGGGTGCCCTTGATCGTGCACCCGCGGCTGGGAGCCCTCTGCGCCAAAAGCAGGTTTTTTTTGCATCATTATTTGCATTTTTACCTGACTCAATATTTTTGTGAATATATAATTATTTTTTGCAAGGTACATATTTTACTGAAAAGTGAGAATGTTCTTGAAAATGTTTTTTTTTTTTTAAATCTCCTGGTAAAATGTGCTTTTTTCTTGTATGCCTATACATTTTATATATTCGCACCCATGAGAAATCTATTTTTCCATACCCACATACCTCAATGCATTTGGAAAAAGTAAGTTTTCTTATTACCATATATTTTTGCTAATTATTGTAATCTGTGAGGAAATATATGGCCATGTTTGCTTATTACTATTGTTATTGATTTATATAGCACCAGCATCTTCCCTGGTGCTGTTTATCGCTACTCACTGCAACCTGGTTGTCTACAACTGAGCCACCTTCTATTATTCAGAGAAGATAAAACCAGTGCATGAAGTCCCCAAAAAAGAAAATACGTCTCTGAATATATAATACAAAATATGTACCGATATATATTTCACTGCTTTCCTGTTTTAATTAGGAAAAAAATGGTGGATAGAAACCACTCACTCTATTTCAAGACAGTGCCAAGACCAGGATAGCCAATCCAAAAGTAAAATGTCAACAAGGGAAGGTCCGAACAATGTCCACAAAAGACAGATTATTTTATTATGGACGTATCCAAAGTCATTTGATGACTTTGGATACGTCCATAATAAAATAATCTGTGCGGACCTTCCCTTGTTGACCTTTTTTAATTACATGTGATTAAAAAAAATAAAAAAAAATATTTATGGATTTATTTATTTACTGTAAAATATCACTTTTAAATATTTCTTATTAGCAACCTCTAGCTATCATTTGGTAAATTTGTATCAAGAACTCTTCTTTTTCTAAGCTTGTACAGAAGCAGAATTTGATAACACCACATTATGATCCAGGGATGTCCATCAACCGTCCTCTGAGATGGTCTCTATGCCTATATTTTGTAATAGAGCACAGTTTACCTATTATTAATATTATTACTAGTAGTATTTAGTAGTAGTATATAGCACCAACATCTCCTGACAACTTCCGCAGCACTGTACATTCATTCCACCTGCTGAATAAAATAATTTTGTGTGACACTGGGGTTGGAAACCCCTGCAATAGACTGATGTAGACAGAAAAAAAAACACATATCACTTTTTATCTGCACTAGAAAAGTAAACTATACAGTATAGTTAGACTTCTTTGGTTTCATGCAAGATGATCTAATCACATAGTCAATGCACAGGTTTGGATTTACATCACAGGAGTCCAGGGCCGCCATCAGAAATTTTAAGGCCCCTCACACATCATCAGGCCTGGACCTCCCCCCCCGGGCCCACCCACTGGTTGCTGTGCCCGCCCACTAGCCACCCCACCCCCATGTCCGTGCATGAAGTGTGCTGTGGACACAGTATAGGTTAGCCAGGTACAGGTGCCCCCAGTATAGGTAGCAAGCTATAGGCACCCCAGTATAAGTAGCCATGTATAGGTGGTTCCCCAGTGTAGGTAGCCAGGTACAGGTGGTGCCCTCAGTAAAGGTAGCCAAGTATAGGTGGTGCCTCAGTATAGGTAGCCAGGTATAGGTGGTGCCCCAGTATAGGTAGCTAGGTATAGGTGGTTCCAGCCCCAGTAAAGGTAGCCAGGTATAGGTGGTGGCCCAGTATAAGTAGCCTGTAGCCAGATATAGGTGGTGCCCCAGTATAAAAAGTTAGCTGTAGCGGGCTCACTCATCTTCTCCCCACGTTCAAGCACTGATGTCACTCTTTTATCAGTGCTGGAAGGCACTCAGGGACGGGAGTGAGCTGCTTTTCCATCATCAGGCGCCTGTAAGCATGTGCCTACAGTGCCTTATGGTAATGGCAACGTTTTGCAAATGTTGTATCTTACATTGATCCTGTATTCATTTATTTTCAATACAACTAATATAAAGCCTTCATATACTGTACAATCTCAGTTTTTAACCTTATTAAAACAGTAACGAAAAAATATATTACTAAGAGCCTTTAAGCTGTTTTCCTAAGGGCCACTCTCCCATCCTCTGGAGGTGCAGACATCTTTACTTTATGCTGAGAGATTGTAGCCCACAGATAATTATCACCACTGAGCCAAAATCACTCTTATGGAACTGAAGACACAGCAGATACCTGCATAAAATCGCTACCATTGGACTTCATTTACAGAAACCTCATGTATAGGAGTTGTTTTCTATGATTCTCAGAAAATACAGGCCAATTATTACTGTGATTCTGCACATAGCCACTGCATCCTTCCTCCTTCGCTGAGATCCCAGCTCAGAGGTAATTATGCTACTGTATTGTTGGCTCATAGCTATGTTTCAGGCAATGGTTATAAACGCAAAAGGTTATCAATCATCTTGTTTGGATAAATTACAGATGATTTTAAGGGCCCTTTTGCACTTAATGCATTTTAATGCAAGCTTTTTTTTTTTGCCGATGCCAAAATGGGATGCGACACAACTCGACACAACTCAATGCAACGCATTACAATGCATTAAGTGTGAAATGGGCCTCAAGTGTATCTAATGGAGGAACAAGTTATATCAGAATCAGAATCAATTTATTTTCGCCAAGTAAGTTTGCACCTACAAGGAATTTGTCTTGGCAGTTGCTTAATAAAACACAAACAAAAACAATACAAGGACAGACAGTGTGAATATTACAAGTTAAGGACATTATAAGTATAGTGGCAGTAAGCAATGTGAGAATTGTTCATTTTCAGTTCTGTGCTGATTACTTTCAGTCCTAGCAGCTCTAACGTGGTTCAGCATTAAGTATGGCTACTGCTTGAGGAAAAAAGTTGTTCCTGTGTCTAGAGGTTTTGGTAGCGATTGACCGGAATCTTACTCCTGAAGGCATGCGCTGGAAGATGGAGTGAGCTGGGTGAGAGGGGTCAGAGGCATTTTTGGATGCTCTCTTTCTGCACCTGCTAGCGTAAAGATCCTGCAGGGAAGGTAAGCTACAGCCAATTATCCTTTCCGCTGATCGGATGATGCGCTGTAGTCTCACCTTTTCTAATGCTGAGCAGGAGCCGAACCATACAGTCATAGATGATGCTATGGTGGATTCGATGATTGCAGTGAAGAACTGCACCATTAGATTTTGAGGTAGGCCAAACTTTTTCAGCTGCCGTAGATGGTACATTCTCTGTTGTGCTTTCTTGACAATAGTGGCAGTGTTGTTGTCCCATTTTAAGTCGTTTGAGATCGTGGACCCAAGAAACTTGAATGACTCTACTTGGGTTATTGTGGATCCATTTATGGTTAAGGGGAGGTGCTGGGGGGGAGATCACCTAAAGTCTATTATCATCTCCATGGTTTTGAGAGCATTTAGTTCCAAGTTGTTGCTGCTGCACCAGGAGGAATGCTGTCCCACCACATGACTGTATGCAGACTCATCCCCGTTTTGTATGAGACCAACAACTGTTGTGTCATCTGCAAACTTCAGAACCTTAACAAATGGATCTGTGGAGATGCAGTCATATTTTACTTACCTGGATTTTCCTCCAGCCCTCTGTAGCCTTACAGGTCCGTCTGTTTTCTCACGGGCTTCTCCATTGTGCCACTGGGCCTCTCTGAAAGCTTGCCAATGACTGGACCAGTCGTCAGTTACTGCCCATGCGCAGCCATGGCCGCACACCTCTTTGAGCGCATTCCCATTGTCAGGAGCATTCTGCATGAAAGGACAATCGAGGACGAGGAGGTGTTTGTGCCACATATGCTCCTATTTTCGGGAGTGTTCTGCATGGAAGCATGATCAGTGAGGCTCTGGGGATCTTATGGAGGGGCCAGCGGCGGAGAAGACTGAGGGACCTGTAGGGCCTACAAGAATTCCCAATCCCAAGTAAGTAAAATAGAACCCTATACATACCCTTTAAACTTTAAATAAATTAGACTATGCATCAAGTGAGCATGACAGCACTTTTATTAATCTGAGATAATATTAAAATACAGACTAATCATTTTAGTGTGATATATTTTAAATATACAGCATCTTCCACATGTCTAAAAAACAGCATGATCCAAGCATAAGTATCCCTCTAGCATATTAATTTTTTCATGGGTGGCATGGCAGTTCAATGTAAAACTAATTGTCCTCCTCCTGAAATGTCCCTTGGACTATGATGGACATTTGAATAGGGATTAAACTGTGAGCCCTTATGAGGGATAGTTAGTGACCGTATACGCTTTAAAGTTCTGTGGAAGATGCCAGTGATAAAAAAATAAATAAATGCATAATAAATATAGCCCCTGTCCCCTAACCAGTGTCAGGACATAGCAAATGAGGAGGGTAGGTTTTGTTGGCTGGCAGCTGCAAAAATTAAATAACAGACCTCAGTAGGTGCTTTATATAGGCCAGCTGACTCCTTTCAAAGCCTTGCTGCTCAAGTACTCTGTAGTGTACTTCTTGTCCTGCTTAAAGAGACACTGAAGCGAAAAAAATATGATATAATGAATTGGTTGTGTAGTACGGATAATAAATAGAATATTAGTAGCAAAGAAAATTTTCTCATATTTTTAATTTCAGTTATATCGTTTTTTGTTTTTTTTTATAACATTGCATCATTCTCTAATATTTGCAGTTTACGCACTACTCAACATTCTAAATGATTTTACAGAGCAGGCTAGTGAACTTTTGAACTGTCCTCTGCAGAATAAAAAAAACAATACATTGACAGACACTTGAGATAACAAGCTTCAGAAGACAGAGCTCTCTGCGACTTTGAAAGACGTGGAGCTCAGTGGCTCTTTTGCATAGATAACATCTGGAGTTTCGTAACTCTTCCTGTACTGCAAACAATATTAGACTTATATCTTTTCTCCTAATGTTTTATTTCCTAGCTCTACTACACATACAAATCAGTATATCATTTTGTATTTTATTTTTGCTTCAGTGTCTCTTTAAGTGCTTATCATGGAGCAGAGCTTTGGTTGAAATAATTACAATGATTCCTTCCCAGTAGGCAAGTATTGATACTTTTGGGAACTAGGGAAGTTAGAGAAGGCTACATTTATGGGAGTTTAGTATTCTGCTTTAGGTTGTTTTTGTAGCAGGTTATAGTCTGATGTAGATCAAGTAGGGAAAGCATTTCATGGATCTCAGGTTTACTCTGTTAAGTTTAATATCTCAGGCTTAGATCAACAGTTGCTGGTAATACGTTGCTAAGAACATAGCATGTAACTGCTAACATAGTGGACTTCTGCATTAATCTTAGAGGTCATGGAGAGGTCCAACATATTGGGACACATTGCTAAAGGTACCATGTATCAAAATACTTGTTTACAAAACATGTTTGTAATTAAAATATGAGGCTTCATGATAATTTCCCACTTCCCTACCACACGTTATTTCCCCTTAAAGGCATCCTGAACTGAGTAAAGTTATTTAAAATAAACACGAGATGTACCTGAAAATGGATATTACATTCTTACCTCACCATCAGTTCCTCACAGAAGCTCATCATTTTCTTCTTACAACAATTCCTTCCAACTCTGACAAGATTTCTGCAGAACTGAAATGTATCAGTTGCAGTGAGTTATTTATCAATTCCTGTCAATTATAACCGAAAGTACAAATAACGAGCAAAGTAATGTCCATGTTGTTTCCCTATGGCTCACAGCTGATATAGGGTACTGTCTATTTTCAAAATGGAGGGTGGAAAATTCCACTGGGATCACAGTGGACAAACAGGATGCAGGAGAGAAAAAAGAGATTGATGACTAAATGAGAAGTAAGTATGGCGTGCTTATGTTTATTTTGACTTTTAATTTTCAGTGAGGTTTGCTTTAAAAACCACAGCAATTTTCACATATCATACTCCTCCCATTCATCTACCAATATTTTTACTGCTACTCATCACATTGACATGATCTATATATATATATATATATATATATATATATATATATATATATATATCTGTTTAGCTGTTACACCAAGTTGTCTTGTATGGACTGTTGTATCATATACTTTGTATTGTCATGCCCTGTATGCTATTGTACAGCACCACGGAAGATGCTGGTGCTATATAAATCATTAATAAATATATATATATATATATATATATATATATATATATATATATATATACAGTGGTGTGAAAAACTATTTGCCCCCCTTCCTGATTTCTTATTCTTTTGCATGTTTGTCACACTTAAATGTTTCTGCTAATCAAAAACCGTTAACTATTAGTCAAAGATAACATAATTGAACACAAAATGCAGTTTTAAATGATGGTTTTTATTATTTAGTGAGAAAAAAAAAACTCCAAATCTACATGGCCCTGTGTGAAAAAGTGATTGCCCCCCTTGTTAAAAAATAACTTAACTGTGGTTTATCACACCTGAGTTCAATTTCTGTAGTCACCCCCATGCCTGATTACTGCCACACTTGTTTCAATCAAGAAATCACTTAAATAGGAGCTATCTGACACAGAGAAGTAGACCAAAAGCACCTCAAAAGCTAGACATCATGCCAAGATCCAAAGAAATTCAGGAACAAATGAGAACAAAGTACTGTAATTGAGATCTATCAGTCTGGTAAAGGTTATAAAGCCATTTCTAAAGCTTTGGGACTCCAGCGAACCACAGTGAGAGCCATTATCCACAAATGGCAAAAACATGGAACAGTGATGAACCTTCTCAGGAGTGGCTGGCCGACCAAAATTACCCCAAGAGCGCAGATAAAACTCATCCGAGAGGCCACAAAAGACCCCAGGACAACATCTAAAGAACTGCAGGCCTCACTTGCCTCAATTAAGGTCATTGTTCATGACTCCACCATAAGAAAGAGACTGGGCAGAAACGGTCTGCATGGCAGATATCCAAGGCGCAAACCACTTTTAAGCACTTTTAAGAACATTAAGGCTCGTCTCAATTTTGCTAAAAAAAACATCTCAATGATTGGCAAGACTTTTGGGAAAATACCTTGTGGACCGACGAGACAAAAGTTGAACTTTTTGGAAGGTGCGTGTCCCGTTACATCTGGCGTAGAAGTAACACAGCATTTCAGCAAAAGAACATCATACCAACAGTAAAATATGGTGGTGGTAGTGTGATGGTCTGGGGTTGTTTTGCTGCTTCAGGACCTGGAAGGCTTGCTGTGATAGATGGAACCATGAATTCTACTGTCTACCAAAAAATCCTGAAGCAGAATGTCCGGCCATCTGTTTGTCAACTCAAGCTGAAGCGATCTTGGGTGCTGCAGCAGGACAAAGACCCAAAACACACCAGCAAATCCACCTCTGAATGGCTGAAGAAAAACAAAATTAAGACTTTGGAGTGGCCTAGTCAAAGTCCTGACCTGAATCCTATTGAGATGTTGTGGCATGACCTTAAAAAGGCGGTTCATGCTAGAAAACCCTCAAATAAAGCTGAATTACAACAATTCTGCAAAGATGAGTGGGCCAGAATTCCTCCAGAGCGCTGTAAAAGACTCGTTGCAAGTTATCGCAAACGCTTGATTGCAGTTATTGCTGCTAAGGGTGGCCCAAATAGTTATTAGGTTCAGGGGGCAATTTCTTTTTCACACAGGGCCATGTAGGTTTTAAGTTATTTTTCACACTAAATAATAAAAACCATCATTTACAACTGCATTTTGTGTTCAATTATGTTATCTTTGACTAATAGTTAACGGTTTTTGATGAGCAGAAACATTTAAGTGTGACAAACATGCAAAAGAATAAGAAATCAGGAAGGGGGCAAATAGTTTTTCACACCACTGTATATATTTTTTTTTACTCCACAAATTAGGCTTTCTTTGGGTGGTACTTTTTGCTAAGAATTATTTTATTTTATATGCATTTTAAAGGGAATAATAGTAAGGAAAAAATAATAATTGTTTCTCAATTTTTAGCCGTTATAGTTTTAAAATAAAATGTGCTACTGTAGATAAAACCCACACATTTTATGTGCCCATTTTTCTTCCGGTTAGCACAACATTTACATTGTGTTCCTAGTACAATGTATAGTGACAATATTTTATTTTGAATTTTTTTTTGCTTTTCTTTATACTATATTAATAATTATAAGCCTAAAAATAACAATAATATTTCTTCATTACATACACAATAAAAAAGCTAAGTCCCTAAGGTAACTATTCAGTGCTTTATTTTAGTAACCATGGGGAAAGAGGGGGTTGTTATTTAATGTAGGGTTTTATTTTTTAATGTATGTTAATGTTTTTGCATATATTTTTACTTTTTGACTACTTCTTTATTACTTTTTGACTACTACTAAAAGCACAATACATGCATTTGAACTGCAGTACTAAATTATCTAAGGGCTGAACTGACCTCAATGACACCTCAAAATTAAGGTAGACCCTCAACTACAGTACATATAAACTGGTTGAACTTCAGTATTGCTTAAAACCAAACTTGCATTCAATTTACCTTCAGTTGCACTATTTGCGTAATACTGCATTCAGTTACACTAATGGAGGATGTTTGTTTCCAAAATAATTTGCATGCAAAGGCATTGGTACTTGACCCTTTCACCACAACAAAGTCCACGCCAGTCAGAGCCCAAGCCCATCCCAAAGATAAACCGTTGATGTAGACAGCTATAAAATCTTCCTAATAGAAAGCAATGCAGAACAACACTGATTTAAATTTAAATTACACAGGTGGAGTAATCACATGCATCATAAAATAAATACAGGAAATTAAATATTAAGCACACACACGTGATTTTTTTTTTCTTCTTTAGATTAGTATCCCATCCCATGTCCATAGGTAGACCTACAGCTCTGCTGTCTGCACTGTTAGTAAGTAGCCTTTCTTCTTTTTATAGATCCTTTTTGACAAATCTCAGAGCACCGATCCATTCATGTAGTGTCTATATACAGCCTGTGCTTTGAGTCCTATGGGAAAATACATTGCAAGTGTCATAGTTGTCCCAGCAAGGCAGTACTGACATAAAAACAACTAGTTTGAGTTTGTTCTTGAAGTTTGCTCACACATAATGGAGATCCTCTTCCTCCAGTTCCTTATCATTTTTACAATCTAGTGATGTATTTTTTGCTGTTTTCATTGTTTGTGTCTGCCTGCGGCTGTATACTATCCTGATTGTGGGAGAGCTAAAAGGTCATGCTTCTACCTGTCCTGCTGAGGATTAGGTAATTTACACTCTGGAGAGTGACAAACCCCTTACACTTTCATCAGGCTGTACCTAGCAGTGCCCAGCACACAGGCTTAGCTCTAGCCAGCAATCAATCTATAGCAAGGAGCAAATGGCTTTAACCCTCTGCTTCATTTATTACTGAAGGCATCTCTCACTGCTATTATTACTGTAGCCTAAAAGAATAACTAAAAGGTATTTTTCTCATAGATGCATTAATAGTAAAGTAAACCCGAGGTGAAAACTGATGAGATAAAAAATTATTTTATCGTTCTTCTTCTAAAAAATGACTTTATTCAGTAACCCAGAGTTTTTGTTTGATATATTCAGTGGCTGAATAGAGTACTGGTTAAGGGCACTGCCTTTGACATGGGAGACCAGGGTTTGAATCCTGGTTAGGGTCAGTACCTATTCAGTAAGGAGTTCAAGGCAAGACTTCTTAACATTGCAGGATGGCCTCCTGAGCGCTTTGAGTCCAACAGGAGAAAAGCGCTATATAAATGTTCGGATTATATATATATATATATATATATATATATATATATATACATGTTTAAACATTTACAAAGTAGGTTGAATGTTTTACGGACTCTAATTAGTGGCAGCCTATTAAGTGTCCCAGAGTTGATAATTTCATGTATTGTATCTCTTCCTGCCTTCAGATGTGGTATTCTGCCAGAAAAACCTTTATAGCTGCAATTTGCTTATCAGTGATGTTTACTATATTCCGAACAAGGTCCGTCAAAACAGAAGCTGTATCTTCCATGCCTAGAAATTAACTCTTTCAGGCAGCAAAATAAACTAAGTATAACGATTGTGGAACTTTCTCCATGATCAGCGCACAACGCGTGCGCTGATACGGCAGAAATCCTCCACAAGCGTATAATTGCAGGAACCCAGCAAAAGGTGCTACGCACCCGTAGAGGGAAATTCCTGTCGGCAGATGGCGCTGAGGAGTGCAGAGGAACCAATCCTCTGTACCTCCACAGATGCCAGACAGGAATTGTACGAAGCACAGAACACAATCGCAAAAGAGAAGCGATTGCGAATGAGAACGAGCAAAGGGACAGGTTGTATGTGTGTGCGCCAATCTAGACGCCACCCCGCGACAGCGCACACACAACAGCAGATACGAAACAGAAACGCAACCGCAAGAAAGGCGATTGCCAAAAGTGACACAAGGCAGATCAGAACAGAATACGAGGATAGCAAAGGCACAGCAAATCATACAATGAGGAGATACGGAAAATAACAAACGCTAACTGAACGCGAACACCGCACTCATTCGCAACAGTGCACGCGTTCATGCGCGGTCTCCACGTGATAAGCACAATAGAGACAAGCATGCCTAACTAACCATCAACAGACAAACATGTAACAGAGGACGCGAGCGCTTGCTTAACGGTTACCTCACCGAGCCTCCAGCAAGCGTTCGTAGCAGACAAGACAGACACACGAAAACAGGGACAAGCGAGAGATAGGATCCACAGCACTAGCGAAAGTGGCTAGCATGATCCAGGAAGACAGAACAGAAGGATCCACAGTACTAGCGCAGGGTGCTAGTGCGATCCAGGTACAGAGTAGCAGAACAGAAGGATCCACAGCACTAACGCTAGGTGAGTGCGATCCAGGCAGACAGAGTAGCAGAACAGAAGGATCCACAGCACTAGAGCAGGATGCTAGTGCGAACCAAGGAGACAGAACAGAAGGGATAGCTGGTAGCAACCGCTGCACCAGCTATACTCCAAGAACAGAGATCAGAACGATTTCCTGTCGACCACCGCTGGGACAGGACAATCGCGACAGAACAAACAAAACAGATAAGCAATCCTAACTGCACTAGGGGAACCTGCCTAGCGCAGTTTCAGAAATTACTCTAAGCTGAACTTCAAACAGAGAGTAAGGCTGACACTCCTCCAGGAGTGTTTCACAGGAAGGAATCCTTGTGACCAGCCAAGCATTGTGGGAAACACATAGTACTTATAGTACATGCCTCCAATGAATGTGGCCAGGCAATTTGCATGACAATGTATGCAAATTCCTCAGCAAACACAAGCTGCAAAACTGACAGAAGCTCTTCTTTCCAGAGTCCTGCAGCATGCAAACCTAAACAATGGTCAAAAAGCTGCCTGCCTGCACAGGCAGCTGAGCAGATCATTACTAAGTAAAACAACCTTGTTATTAATATGTTTTGTACTGTTCATACACATGGATACCTGGATGGATATATCCATCCAGGTAGACTTTGCTGCTGCTTGAGGTGCACTCCAGCCCCAGATCAATGAATGGGAATATAGTTCCCATTTATCGATTGAAGTCCGTCGCAGAAAAACTGACGGCCTCTTAACAGAGGCCGCGGTCTTTCTGCAGAAAAAAAAAATCCCGTCCTAGTGCTTTTTGGAAGCAAGATCGTTTGCTTCCAGGACTTTTTGACTTGTGGCCAAATAGTAAAACTACACCCACATACATTTTGTATTAAATAATTACATTATATTACATTTAAAATTAGCTGTTTACCTCCTACACCAAAAATTACCTAAATACATTTTTTTATAAAAAAAAAATTACAATAAAAAAACAACAACATAAATAGTTATCTAAGTGTCTGAACTTTTTAAATATGCATGTCAAAAGAGTATATTAATATCTATTTTTTAAATTATAAGCTTGTAAATACTGATGGACGCAAATTGAAAAAAATGAACCTTTATTTCCAAATAAAATGTTGGCGCCATAAATTGTGATAGGGACATAATTTAAACGGTGTAATAACGGGGACAATGGGCAAATAAAATATACAATGGCCAAAAACTGAAATATAATGAATTTTCCATTTATTTATTAATCTTCCTGTTAAAATGGATTTAGAATAAAATAATTCTTAGAAAAATGTACCACACAAGGAAAGCCTAAATGGTGGCGGAAAAAACAAGATATAGATCATTTCATTGTGATAAGTAGTGATAAAGTTATTGGTGAATAAATGGGAGGTGAAAGCTGCTTAAGGTGAACAACACTGTAGGCTGAAGTGGTTAAAGTCCAACCTGATTGCTTCGCCCCTGAACATAAAGTAAATATTATTATTATGATTATTTATATATGTAACACCAACATCTTCTGTAACGCTGTATATAGTACAAACCATATATTGGGGATGTAGTTCAAAGCACTGTGCAATCAGGACATCCAGCAATACAGGTACAAATACATACATAGTTGATGTGGTTTGAGACATCACCAATACTGGTACATTATAATTTCATAAAGTACAGCAGAAACACTAGGACTGACTTGAACACAGATTTTGTTCATCACCTTCCGATCATCCAGCTCTCCTCACAACAGGCAGCTCAGCTATAGACAAAGCAATGTGTCTGCACAGCCTTGGTTTCTATACTGACACTCAATGCAACAATCACCAACAACCATTTTGGGTGACAATTATTCACCGTCTGAATTAGCCTTGAATGGTAGGCAGATAAGGGGCAGACTGTTAGTGGCAGTCTGAAAAAAAGTAGGTAGATAAGTGTCAGGTGTGTAAGTGGCAGACAAAAGAAAAGGAGTTAAGTGTCAGGAATAGTCACAGGTAAATATCTGACTGGCAAATTATGCATTGAAGGGGGGTAATCAGGATGGTGGGCTACCTAGGATCGAGAGGGCAGTCATCATAGAGAATACAGTCAGGATGTAGAGGGTTGCCAGGATGGAAAGGGCAAGCAGGTTGTAGAGGGTTGCTAGGGTGGAAAGGATAGTCAGGATGTAGAGGGATACCAGGGAGAAACGGGCAGTCATGTTGTAGTGGGTTGCAGGGGTGAAAAGGGCAGTCAGATTGTAGAGGACAGTCACCACGGAGAGGGCAGTCTACTCAACATGTAAATGGCAGCCAGGGTGAAGGTTGTGAGCTAAGATGGCATGGTAAGCCAACACAACAGGGCTGTCAAGATGGCTAGGGTGAGCCTACTCAGAAGTTGATCTTGATCTCACCACTGCGTAAATCTCTGCACTCTTCAGAACACTTAAAGCGAACCTTAAGTCACCTAAAAAAAAATGAGATGAACTCACCTGGGGCTTCCCTCAGCCCCCAGCAGACGATCGGTGCCCTCGCAGCTCCGCTCCGATGTCCCAGGACCCGCCGGCGACGACTTCCGGTTTCGCCGTCACCGGCCGACAGGCATGGGAACGCGAGTGATTGTTCGCGTTCCCAGCCTGTATATCGCCCCCTATGCTGCTATTGCGGCCAGGAGGCCTAGGTGACTTAAGGTTCGCTTTAACAACATGCACCTGTAACTGCTTTGATTGTCACTAGGAGCTACATCCTGAAGAGGTACAAGTTTTGGTATCCAACTATCTATGTGTTGCTGAGTTAGAATAAAAACAGGCATGCGATGTCAAAAGATCCACTCCACTCCAGTGTTTCTCCAACACTCCAGCTATGTGTGACATCACTATGTTGCTCTGTGATTTCTGATTCTCTGCTCTGTTCCTCATTCTGTATTTATCAATACAAGATACATTGGACAGTGGATGTCTAAGAATGAAAGAAGCTACTGTACAGGAATGGAGAAATGTCTTCTAGAATGGACCAAGGTGTCCAACTGAAGCTACTTTAATTTTTTCTTTGGATACACTATGATCTGAATAAATAAGATGATTCACTTAAGAAATGGGTTATAATTATTGAAGAAAGAGGTTAACTGAAGCATAAAACAAATTCCATCATTTGCTGTTCCAGGAATAAACTGCTTATATTTCAAATATACTTTAACCAATAATTAAATTACTCTTTGAGGAACTTTAGATTGTTGAAATAAGAACTCTATTATGTCATGAACGGAAGCAAAGCCTAGAAGTCAGTATTGCTTCTTTCACACCTCTTCAAAGCCACCAACAATTCTTGGAATTTTCCCTGAACTGTAACATTAATTAAATGCCTTCAAAAGTGTTATATTTAAAAGACGCTCTATAATTGAGAAATCAATGAATAAAAGTTTGGTTTACACAATTAATCTTTTATTAGCTGGAGTAAATGCAAAAAATTAAAAGGGGGGGGGGGGGGGGGATTCAGGCTTATTCAGCTATATTGTTGATTTTTTTTCATGGTCATATTGTAATAGTTAAATCAAGCAAACCACTAATGTTATAGAAATAATTACACTTTACAGTTATTTCATCACATTATACTCAGCTTTCCGACTACATATAAGCAAATATACTATATTGTATTGAACAAGTTTCCCATAGCAGAAACAAATGATTTTCAATTCTCTTAATTAAAGCACACCTGAACTGAGAGGGATACAGGAGCTGACATATTTATTTACTTTTAAACAATGCAGGTTGCATGGGAGTACTGCTGAGACACTGAGCTTGATTCACAAAACAGTGATAACTGAGTTATCACGCCTAAAAGCTTTGCACGTGCAAATGTGCGTGTAAGCCATTTTGCGTGCGTGTTGCATGTGCAAAGTTTTAGCGCTCGCTTGTTAACTTTTGTTGCACGTACAGCATTACACCGTACACGCAAAGTCATTAGTTTGCGCACGTAAAGCTTTACGCGCATGATATCTTGTGCAAAGCAGCTTTGCACGGGTGTGCTAAGTGTTAGCACGCTTTTGTGAATCAAGTGCACTGTCTCTTCTCTATACTCTTAAGCCATAGACCCTGAACAAGCATGCAGATCAGATGTTTTTGACCGAAGTCTGACTGGTTTAGTCACATGCTTATTTCAGGTGTGGGATTTAGAGACTACAGCAGCCAAAGTGATCAACAGGACTGCTAAGCAATTGGTATAGTTTAAAAGATTAAAATATGGCAGCCACCATTTTCCTCTCAGTTAACACCTTTGAGTAAAAGGTTTCTTTCATGTAAATATTTTCACTTCTTTCTTTTGTAAACATGTGGTTTGACTTTTATTCATTATGGATATTGGCCATGAAAATTAGTTTGGACCATACCAAATAACATAAAAATCAGAGGAAAATTTGATGAGCCATCCCGTGCCACCACCCTTAACCACAAACCTGTGATGAGAAGGGGATTCAGGAACCGATGTCGGTCATGTCAGGCATTCTATCTGATGCTTTTATCATCTGATGTATGCCCCACCCAGTCCAAATAACAATGTTAATCAGGTATTCTAGGTTTAATATAATATAGTTGTCGACCCGGCGTTGCCCGGGGATGTAATTAGCTGCTGTTTGCTCTGCCCACTTTTTTCATTTTTTTTTTCTGATAGAGGCACTATTCGTGCTACTGACGAGCTACTGTTTGTCCCCTATCTTATTGCCTGATGAGGCGGGCTGTGCCTGCGAAACGCGTTACATCTTTTGGGGTACCAATAATACATTTGTTTATTTAATTCAGACAGTATTTTGAGTCTGCTTTCCAGAGATAAGTCCACCACTGCCTCCCAGCAAATTTTAAAACTTTTATTACCTTTTATCCTGCTGCGCCTCTGTTCTCTTACAATAATACTGTGTTCACCCCTGGTGGAGGGGTGACCTACCCCTACTTTTCTGATCTACGGAGAGCGATATCTTAATCCTGGTCTAATCTCCTCACTTGCATCTACAGTGGTTGCCTAAAAGGTAATCCATGTTTGTGAGTATATTCATCTCACATTTACATTTATCCACGGTTTCCAATACATACTACACTATATTGGGCTCTCTGTGTTTCTTATTTAAAGCTGATTGGATGTTTGTGGCTCCACCACTTTTCTGAATTTGAACCCCAGTCACCCAATGACCAACTGTACCAGGTTTTCACAATGAAGCAATGAGCGCCAGCTGTATGAGTGTCTCGGGGGGGAGGAGGGGGTTTTGCACACCCAAGATAATAAGGTTGTTATTTCATTGTGGACAGACCAAATTTGATCAGCTGGACAGTCACTGTTCTGTCAGCTACCTCAGCCTGGCTACCATATGGGCTGGAAAGCCGCCATTACCTGCACTCTCGTCGTGGTGCGCACCAGTCCAGCATGGCCGCCAATACACAAACAGCTGTTTGCAGTCACTGCATACCTTTTCACTGCATCTGTGACTGCACAGTGTATTATACCTGGCAGGCAGTGCATACCTTTCACTTGAATGGATGGCAGACTTGCCCTCCATAACAGATTCTCATTAAAGGATTTAAAGTTGATTCATCTCATATACAGCAGGTCCTCAAAAGTCCTCCTGTATTGTTATTTTTGGTCATTACCTCGGGACGTGCATGCCATGTCTGCTGCCTTCCTTGGATGTGTGGTAACCGTTCCTGCTCATTTGCCCACAGCATGCCTGCTGCCTTCCTTGGATGTGTGGTGGTGGTAGCCATTTTTTAGGCTCCCACTCCGGACCGAAATCGAACCAGAATTCCCCGGCCATTACCCGTGGTCACCATGCTACTGAGAAAGTAACATAGAAAGTTTCACACAGTTGAATGAATGGCTGACTTGCCCTCCATAATAGATTCTCGTTAAAGGCAAGTGGTGTCGTCTCTGGCACACAGCGCTGGGTCAAGGGTCCATCTGACCACAGATGCCTGGTCTGCAAAGCACGGTCAGGGCATGTACATTACTTATACAGAAAATGGGTCCTTACTTGGATGTGTGGTGGTGGTAGCCAGTTCTCAGGCTCCCACTCTGGACCGGAATCGAACCCTAATTCCCCAACCATTACCCGTGGTCACTCACAATGGCAGACTTGCCCTCCATAGCAGATTATCATTGCAGGTACTGAACAGCCAGCAGAAAATGTAATTAAAAAAAAATAGATGTAAGCTTTAACAATGGTAGAGAAAGAACCATTGAAAATTGATAAGGCAGTCAGACATTACCTGATATCACTGAGGAAGAGCAATCTCGCCATGGTGCGCACCAGTCCAGCACGGCCATCACAACACAAACAGCTGTTTGCGGTGCGTTACACAGTGAGTTTGGTGTGTCAGTGTGAAGCAGTACTCTAATTACACTCCCTGATTGATGTATACACATGCAAGATATTTTAAAGCACTTTAGGCCTGCAATTTAGCATTCAATGTGATTTCTGCCACTTAAAACCCTGCTTTGCATCAAATCTAGATTTTTCCCTGGGACTTTTGGCGTTTATCTCACTCCGCCATGCCCCCCTCTAGGTGTTAGACCCCTTGAAACATCTTTTCCATGACTTTTGTGGCCAGCATAAGTGTTTCTAGTTTTCAAAGCTCACCTCCCCATTGAAGTCTATTGCGGTTCGCGAAGGTTCGCGCGAACCGAACTTTTGCGGAAGTTCGCAAACCGAAAATCGGAGGTTCGGGCCATCTCTACACATAGGTAGGTGGGTGCACTCAACAACAGGTAGGTATATGCAGTGATGGGTATTACAAATGTGCACCTGTCACACACATGTTCCATGAACAGGTACAGTGACTGGTGGTATTAAATAGCACACTGCATGCGCTCACATAGGTGGGTGGGTGCACTGAACAACAGGTAGGTATATGCAGTTCTGCTGGGTATTACAAATGTGCACCTGTCACACACATGTACCGTGAACAGGTACAGTGACTGGTGGTATTAAATATCACACTGCGTGCGCTCACATGGGTAAATGGCTGCACTGAACAACAGGTAGGTAGGTATATGCAGTGCTGCTGGGTATTACAAATGTGCACCTGTCACACATACCGTGAACAGGTGCAATGACTGGTGGTATTAACAATGCGTGAGCTCACGTAGGTAGGTAGGTGCACTGAACAGTGAACAGGTGTAGTGATTGGGATTACAAATGTGCAGCTGCCTGTCACACACACAGGTATTCACTGAATGTGCTGGGCCTGGCAGTGGCACAGTAGGAATTAAGGGGCCAAAGGCCAGCTGCAACTGACTGACAGGGCTGTATATAAATATAATGCAAGTGGGCCACACACAAAAAAAAATAGATAACAAGAACAAGATTAGCTCTCAAAAAAGCTGTTGAGGGGTGCTTTTTTAGCAATAAGAATCCGCAAGGAGCAGGCTAACAAGCCTACAAGAGCCTTACTAAGCTTTCCCTATGAGAGTCTGCAGCAGCTCTCCCTTCTCTAATTACTGCAGGCACACGAGTGAGTCCAATGCCTGACACTGCCTGCATTTTATAAGGGCGGGGGGCTCCAGGAGGGAGTGTAGCCTGATTGGCTACAATGTGCCGGCTGACTGTGATGTAGAGGGTCAAAGTTGAGCCTAATGATGTACTATGGGGGCGAATTGAACTTCCTTAAAAGTTTGCGGTTCTCCGCGATCGTGAGAAGTTCGCCGGGAACCGTTAGCCGGCGAACCGTTCGGGTCATCTCTAAATCTGACAGTGAACACTGAAGACAACACGATAGGTAAACTAAATAAGTATTTTTTGATTGGATGATTTTTTCAGTTAATATGGAGTTTCTTCCTACTTTAATATTGTATGCACACTTTAAGCATTCCATACATTTGTTTTGGTGGGTGTTGATATTTGTGTTGAGTCTATGTGATTTTAAATCTAGTGCACTTGTCTTACTCTGTTGAGCTAACATTGCACTAGCAAACGTACATATCCTTCTTCTCTGTATTTTAAAAGTGCACAGGAACCAGACATCAGCTAATGCTAAATTCTAGCCTTGCTCTTTGGAGAGACTAGTTTGTCTGCTGATAAATGAGGATGAATTCTCCTCTGGGCAATAGGTGAGAAATGAAGACTGCACTGGTGAGAAGTCAAATCATGTAGAAGACTACCTGCTTACAAAGTTCTGGCCATACAGCGCAAGATAATTTGTCGAGCAATAAAACCAGTTTGCTTGGCTTTAGATAATGTCTTTTCAAAGCTACAGTGATATTATAGTGTGTCAATAAATAACAGCACAAGTATACCCGCTTATCTCTTTTTCTTCACATGAAATACGTTAGTGGCTGAATCTCTTTAGGTTACGTAGACTCTGAGTGACAGCTTAAATGTGTGTGCTTCCAAAAATAAAAGATCATATCCATATAATATCTTTTTCATCACAACTTACGTACATGTCAAATGGTGACACTTGGGTCTTGAGCAAATAAGCTTGCTTCAAATTGATTATGAAAACAGTTTAAGTATATAGTAAAGTAAAAATAAACCAAAACGAAACCTATAGGTGAATTAGACGTGCTGTATTACCTTGGTGATTAAAGCCAGACTGCCCCAAAACAGGCATAAGAGCAGCATTCTTAAGTCAACCACAAATATTCCCCCAGGAATACGATTTTGATGTGCATTTGACAGAATGCAGAAACATGTCTCATACTTCTCTTTGAACCTTAAACACTCTCAGAGATATTTTTTTTCTTCGGTAATCCATGTTGCCACTTGTAATTGTTTAAGAATCCCACAATGTCTCATGGAAATGCTGAGTACATGTATCTTCGTAAAGTATATGCTACTCAGTCTCCACGTTATTCAATATTATCCCCATGAACGTTATGTGCTGTCTGTATAGACTTGGCGTTATGGAGAAATGGTTCAGATTTGGTATTTTACCATTATTTAACTTCTCTGGGTATTATATTGGATATCTGGTGGTATACTGTCCATGCAATGAAAATAGTAGTATTTAAAGTAGTATTTTGTAAAGTAGTAGTAGTAAAGTAGTATTTTGCTTAAAATGGACACCATGATACATTAAAAAAAATCCTAAAATTACATTAGTTATTGCAATTCAAGTCAAGTGAACTTGAATTGAATTTTAGGTAGGGGTGTTGCTGATGATACATCTTCAGATTAGGAAGCCTTACTATGCTGTCAGTATTCTAAAGCAGGAGACAAGTGGTAGCAGGCAGCACCCAACCATCAAGATGCAACGTGCTTTTGGTCATTGTCCCTCTGTCTCCAGGAACAGCAGGTAAGGACTTCCAGAGAAGAGACCCAACACCGTCTGAGAAGAGACCCAGCACAGGTTTGATCGGCTTTAAATAGTGCTTGCTCCACTAAGGAGCCAATCAAAATGATCTGGACGCCCTGTCATCAACCAATCAGGCTAAGTTCCTACAAGTAAACCCTTGTTTGATCGGATTGGAGTGTAAAAATAGATGTAGTTCCCCATCAGGTCCTCCACCAGATGGGGAACTACATCTATTTTTACACTCCAATCCGATCAAACCTGTATGTATTCAGAGGGCTTGTCAGCTTGAGAAAGAGAGGGGGCTCCTCTCAAAATGTCGCACAGACTTGCCCTTTTTTATTCTTTTTTTGATGCTTTGAACAAATAAAGAGTTTATAATACACTTGAAGACGGTGCTGGGTCTCTTCTCTGGAAGTCCTATTCTAAAGCAGGTTTTTGTTGTACTCCAGCAGACATCAAGTATTGGCTTGACTTCAATACCTAGGAAAGTTAGCACCACCCCTTCCGGCTGTGGAAAGTTAGCACCACCTCTTCCTGGTATGTCATACATTACATCTGCAATAATATGGACACCACAGAGCAGCCTCATGTGGTAACGGGTGGAACTGCAGTCAGGTCCCAGCTGGATTTTTATGTGATTTTTATGATTTGCTGTTTTTTTTCTTTTTAACTACTGACTGCACTGACCAGATGGTAAGGCTGCCTAGTAGACAGCTTACTTCCCCGTCTCTTTATTACAGACACTTTAGGGTCATTCTAAATACAGGTCATCCTCGGTTTACGAACGCTCGACATACGAACGAACCGCCGATACGAACGGCCCGATCCCGTCGCAACGACATAATTTCCAGCTGCGGGAAGTTTGAAGACATGGCTTCAAACTTCCCCCAAGTGGCGGCGCATGTCCCTGCAGCAGCACCAGCAGTGTTGGACTCACCTCCGAACCAAGTCCAACGCTGTCTGTCCTCCGCTCTCCGCCTCCTGCTCCCAATAACCGCGTACAGCACCCCTAGATGCAGAATCCATTTGCTTCCTGTATGTCACAAGACATACAGGAAGTGGTGTGATGCTGCATCTAGCGGTGCTGTACATGGCTATTGGGAGGCGGAGAGCGGAGGACAGACAGTGTTGGACTCGGGCTGGAAGATGAGTCCATAGGGTAGGGGAGGCAGAGAGCAAGGGGAAAATGTGAGGCACGGGGTAAAAACAGAGGCAAAGAGTGGCCAAATTTAAGCACAGGGGGTGCAAACAGAGGGGGTACAGAGGCACAAGGGGTAAAAACCAAGGCACAGGGGGTAAAAAACAGAGATGGGGGTACAAAGAGAGGCACATGGGGTACAAACAGAGGCACAGAAGGGGTAAAAACAGAGGTGGGGACTTAGATAGGCACAGAGGGGGGACATAGAGGGGCACAGAGGGGGGACATAGAGGGGCACAGAGGGGGGACAAACAAGCACAGAGAGAGAACAAAGGCACTGAAGGTGACAAACAGGCACAGAGTGGGACACTGGAGGCAAAGGGGGGCACATAGGAGGCGAAGGGGACAGAAATAGCACAACGTTCCAACTTAAGAATGGATTCAGGTTAAGAACGAACCTACAGTCCGTTTGTTAACCGAGGACTACCTGTCGTTATCTTTTCTTGTACTCTGCCTACGATGAGTGATAAAAGCCTGATGTTCATAGTGGTTCAGCATTGATATATTCAGTCATGTGTATACATTAGGAAAGCCTCTCTGTTTCTGTAACATTTTTGGACATATGGATGAATTTTAAAAATACTAAAAGGTTCGAGTGATATAACTAAACAATAAGAACTGAAGAAAGGACTTTAAAATCTTCTGTAAAGTTTATTCCTGACCAGAAATTACATTTTTGTAAATTAAATGATAATAACTCCACATTTATTCCTGACAAGACACATAACATTTATATTGCACTTTTCTCGGCAGCACTGCGGCTCTGTGATTACTTAGGGCATGCTCCACAGGTGAGCAGGATCATTAAAGGTCACCTGAAATGAGAGGGACATGGGGGCTACCATGTTTACCGTATATTCCACCATATAAGACGACCCCCAACTTTTCCAGTTAAAATATAGAGTTTGGGATATACTCGCCAACGCACACCAAATAAAAATAAAAAAAAATCATAAATTGGTGCTATGTATGAACAGATCTCAGTGCTGCACTGTATGTGGTACCCAGTATATAGATGATTGACTGGTTGGATTGGTCAATACTCCCTCTACCTAAGTGGATTGGTCAGCTCTCCTTGTCTACTTCTTTATCAGAGCGGTATGGAAGAATAGATTGTGTTGTGCCCATAAAACGCCCTTTTCACCCTTCTGGCTCACGGTTTTATTCTATTTACCGCCTTCTCTGCCTCTCAGATCTCGCACATGTGTGCCTGCGCCGCTTCACTACAGTCCTCAGCAGCGAGATCTGAGAGGCAGTAACAGGATAGGGCATATAACCCAGCATCAATGACATCCGGCGTATAAGACTACCCCTAACTTTTCAGAAAATTTTCAAGGGTTAAAACGTAGTCTTATACGCCAGAATATACTGTATTTATTTTTAAGTAATACTAGTTGCCTGGCTATCTTGCTGATCCTCTGCCTCTAATACTTTTAGCCATAGACCCTGAACAAGCGTACAGCAGATCAGGTGTTTCTGACATTATTGTCAGATCTGACAAGATTAGCTGACTGTTTGTTTCTAGTGTGTTATTCAGACACTACTGCAGCCAAATAGATCAGCAGGGCTGGCAGGCAACTTATATTGTTTAGAAGGAATTAAATATGGCAGCCTCCATATACTTCTCACTTCAAGTTCCCTTTAAAGAGCCTTGCCCAAAGACTCCTTACTGTCTTAAGTACTGTCTTGAGCCAGGATTTGCAATGTCGGCAAAGGCTCAAATCTTACATTAAAGGTAACAGCCTTAACCAGTATGCTATCCAGTTGATCCAATGAACAGTAAGTGCTCTATTTATATTTAGAGTGGTCTTGGCTGTTTAATTGAGAATGAACACCATAGTGAAATCCAAAGAGCTGCCTGAGGCCTTCAGAAAGAAGATTGTAGCAGTTTATAAGTATGATAAGGGATTTAAAACTATCTAAAAAAGAATTTGAAATCTGCCAATTTCCAGAAAATTGTCTACCACTCTAGGACTTTCAAAACAACTTGCCAAACATGCCTAGCAGCAACGACTTTCCAAGCAAGTTCACTCTGGGAGAAGACCAGATGCTAAAAGAAGTCTCCAAAAACACAAAAATGTAATTATGGGACCTGCTATTGATGTGAAAGGGCATGCCACTACAATCAGATTGAGACTGCACAACTTTAACTTGTACTGGAGGTGTGAAAGCAGGAAAAACCTTTGCTGTCTGAAGGCCCATATCTAGTAAGCAATTTTTCTGAACAATTTCTTTCATGATATTGAGCATCATTGTTTAAAGAAAATGTAAGAAACGGTGTTTCACCATGCACTCCACCTGTGACAAACTTTCATTTTTGAACAACCGCCATATCTGATTAAGTCATGGAGGATCGTTCTGATCCTTATTGACTTTTTCAGGTTTTGCCCTGATAAACAATCATTTACATGATTGTTCTTTTCCGGTGCCACAATTGACGCTTGCAGATTTGACCAGATGGATTGGGTAATGATTGTTGGTCAGCGGAAATCCCCAATCCATCTGGATGAATTCTGCCACTGGGTACTCAGCTTGAGAGAAACATCAAGACCAGACTAAAGTGTGCCAGAACACAGACAAAGATTGTCGTGACTTCAGGAATATTGTTTTTTGAATTAAACTGAATTATTTGGACACCAAAACAGAGGACATGTTTGGCATAAATCAAATACAGCATTCCAGCCACCTGTGAAGAAAGGAGATGGAAGTGTCATGGTTTAGGGGTGCCTTGCTGCAGCAGGACCTGGCCAGCTCACACCATCATAAAATGTTATTGTACATTGCACAAGATAGACATAGAAGAACATCATTTGAGGTGTGCAATCTACAATAACATTTTAAGCCTCAGATTGTGTTCTTGAAGGTAAGACCAACATTTGCACTGTTTTTAGATAGCTATCTTTTTTTGGGTGCCTCTAACTCTTGTTGTTTCCAATAATCAACGATCATAATTTACATTTTTCCAAGCATGTCAACATCAACAGTGACAAGCAAATCTTTCCAATAAACTCCCTTTCCACCTTCAGAGGTTGTCACCCAAAGGGATTAGTATTCAATGCATTAAGCAACAGTTTGGAGTCTTGTACAGATGTTTTGTTCTTCTGTATCAGAACGGTAGATCTATTGCTATGAAGCTGGTAGGAGGGAGTGGCTTTTGGTGGGAGTGGTACACACTTGATTACATTGCCCAGTGAGTTTATAATTCAAAAATGTTCAAGGGCCTACAAGACACAAAATGGAGAGAATCCAGTCCTCAGGAGCTAACAATCTAAAGAGATATGGAGGAAAAGAGGGGAAGAAAAAAATCCTTCTTTTTTGTCTCTAAGTTATTGTCATTTATCATTACTCTTTGAAAATATTACCACCCTCTTTTCATTATTCAAACCCATGTTTTTTCTTAGTCATTGGGCTAGGAATGTAAATTTCTTGTTACAACAGAAAATATCTATCATGAAGATTCCAGTTTAACTGGAAATAGAGTTTTCGACGGGTTAATGAGAGCTGGGGACTGATGAAAAATGAGGAGCAGATGATTAACTGACTGGTAGGTTGGTTGATTGGCAGTTAAAAGAAAATCTGATTACCGGTAGTAGCTACAATATTCTGGTTCTGCATCTAATATTTTCTTAATTGGAATGTACACATTTACAGATCAATCTGTTGGGTGCAATCCACAATAGACGTAGACAAGAGTGAATCCTGTTGTGAGGACCAAATAACCAAAATTATGTGTTTTTTTGTTATTGTTTTTTGTGTGTGTGTGTGTGTGTGTGTGTGGGGGGGGGGGGGGTGGAGGGGGGTTTCAATACAATAAGACAGGTCATGTCCACTCCTGAATTAATTGAAAGAAAATATTCACTGATGGAAATACATGGATCCAATTACACTCTCTTCAAGGAGTCATTATCCAAAAGGTTCACTTACTTTTTTAATCAATATCATTGACTGCTTAATCCAGATCTGGCCAGGTATGGTAATGCAAAATGCTGTGTTTATTGATTGCTAATGGAAGCCTGTACTGTAAGAAATATGGTGGATGCCATTGCTAACCCCATTTCAAATGTTGTTTGTCTCGCTGTCCCATTCCTTGGTTTTCAGTGTTTTTTAAGATGTATATTCACTAAGCTGCGGTAATCAGAGTACCGTGAGTAAAGTCTTATGCATATGTCACAGGTACCTTCAATATTACAGGGTCATACTGTAGCTTGACACAATGCAATACATTTAATAAGGAGACATCATAGTAAATAAAGAATAAACCCACAAAGGCAGGCACACAATAATTGGGAAAGATAACTATCCTGCCATAGAACAATATCCTTTGATCATCATTTGTCCAAGCCAGGGCATAGCCTGGCAATTCTGAATACAGTATTATGGTTCTAAAAAGTGGGTTTGGATTATTTTCAGGAGTTGTTTACATCTTTGGTTCAGAATGTGTTCTTACATTATGTAAAAGTTCAACACTGAGCACACTGTATGTTGCTGGACTTAGGATTCTCCTTGGTGATTTTGAATAAACGGCAGACTAACACAATGGGCAATACTCTTACCAAGGTGTTACCATTAAAGAGGTAGCTTACTGAATAGAGATTAATTAATAAAATTGTGAATTTTTAACAATATTACTTTATAATATTTATAATATTAATATTAATATTTATTTAATCATAGTTAGCACATTCCGAAATCTTTCTACTCCCTGATTACATTCTTAGTGGACAGAAGACGACTCTGAAAAAAAAGATTTTCACTTACCTGGGGCTCCTGTGCCCATGACGTTACCAAACAATCCTCCTGTCGATCGGCGCTGCTCACTTTCGAATTCTTCCCCTGCAACTCGAGCGTCCTTGTTTGCGCTTCCGTCGCCAGGAGTGTACTGCACAGGCACAGAAGAGATTTTCTCGTACTGTGTCTGTGCACGGGAGTGTGTACGAGGATGCGCATTGCCAGGGCCACGCAGGTGCAGGGGTCGTCGACTTGCAAGTCTTCAAGAACGAAAGTGAGCCGTGGCAAGGGATTGGAGGATCATTTGGTAACATCGTGGGCACAGGACGGCTGCAAGGGGCTGGCAGAAGCCCCAGGTAAGTGAAACCCTTTTTTTTATAGTCTTCAGGTCCACTTTAAATTTATCACAGGTGGTGACTTTGGCGAAAGTCTCCAGCTTTAAAGGGATACTGTAGGGGGGTCGGGGGAAAATGAGTTGAAGTTACCTGGGGCTTCTAATGGTCCCCCGCACTCATTAATGCTCCGGCCCCGTCTCCGGTTCACTTCTGGAATTTCAGACTTTAAAGTCTGAAAACCACTTCGCCTGCGTTGCCGTGTCCTCGCTTCCCCTGATGTCACCAGGAGTGCACAGCGCAGGCACAGATCATACTGGGCCTGCGTAGTACGCTCCTGGTGACATCAGTGTGAGCGAGGACATGGCAACACAGGAGCAGTGGTTTTCAGACTTTAAAGTCTGAAATTCCAGAAGTGAACCAGAGGCGGGGCCGAAGCATTGGTGAGCGGCTGCGCGGGCACAGGATGTCTGTGGGGGACCATTAGAAGCCCCAGGTAACTTCAACTCATTTTCCCCTGACCCCCTACAGTGTCCCTTTAAGTTTCTAGGAGTCACCTTAGCAGAGGACTAGTCCTGGGCTGAAAACACCTTAGCTGTAATTGGCAAAGCACAATAACGCCCAGAGCAGGGACAAGGTCCTCCAGCACCCAAGGCTGAGACACCAAAGTGTGCCCCTCCATCCCTCCCACCCCAGCTGTCACACACTGATTGCTATTAGACTAAGAGGGCCACAGGGCCCACAACCTCCCCAACACCTTAATATCTAGTTATCTGGCTTGCAGTCACTGCTATGTATCCCCTTTTCTTGTTTCTTTCTGCTTCAAACACAATTAGGAATGATAGCTGAATGAATTCTGCGCCCCCTCCTACACTGCGCCCTGAGGCTGGAGCCTCTCCAGCCTATGCCTCGGCCCGGCCCTGATAACGCCTCTACTTTTTGAGAAAGCTAAGGAGTGCTAATCTTGCTGCTGGTTAGTTTCTACAGGTGCACTTTAAAAAGCATCTTGACCAACTACATGAGGGCCCGGTACAAAAGCTGCACCAAGGCCGGTAAAGAAGCACTGCAGCGAGTTGTAAAAACAGCAGAGGTCATTAAAACAGCTTTTTCCCATCTGACTGATTTTTATAACTCTGAATCTTTTCTGAAATAATTGTGTACAATTTGAAACATTTGGCATCCTATATAATAAAGGTTCCTTCCCTGCATCCTCCTGTGTCCCTGTGTCTGAGCGTTGTGCCTCGCGCATGCGTGGCTTGCGGATGGACTTTGGACAGCAGAAGGGGAAAGAGCGCACGCAGGCGAGTCTGTGGCCTAGCAGCTGTGTTTTAAGAGGTAGGCCTTTCTACTAGTACCTGGATAATTCCTCTATTTCTACCTTTGTTACTATCACTATGTTCCCTATATGCCCAAGGGGCAGTCATGGAAAATAATTTTTGTTGCTTTGCACAATGACAATGATGTGCTTGAATTTTGAATCTTGAGCACTAACCTCAACCTACAGACACCTAACAGTAAAACCACCACTATACCATTCATTTCAGGGATTACTGATTACGGTTATAGTGTGGTGCCCAAAGGTAACAGCCTGCATCTACGATAATCTATAACTACTAAATTAACATTAAAATTATAGCCACCCCAAAATTGTACTTGCACCATTATTCTCTGCTTTGCGATGCCTCTTTAACTTGGTTTTCTGCTATCGGTATGCTTATTGTTTGCTTTTCTTGCATTTTCATTACTCTGCTTTCATTCATGTAAGCCATTATTCAAGTTTGTTGTAAATTATGAAATAAACCTATTTCTTTCACCTTCACTACGTAACACAGTTTATTTTATGTTGTTCCTTTTATATGTTTTTCCTCTTTTTTAAAATTGGCTGATGGTTGGCCCATTAGACCATAACCTCTCATTGCAGCATTGATATTTGTACACTAGAGTATTGTTACATCAGTTAGGACCACAGAGGACCTCATGAATCAAACCACTTGTGATTATACATGGCTTGACCTCGCTAGATGTAACAGCTGCTTGTGTGGCTGAGTTAATGAGGTTTTTAATGTTAAATTAACTATAGAGGATGAATGAGGGGAGTACAAAAAGAACCAAAAATGGGATTTTTTTTCCCTTTTTACAGCTAACATAAAACTATCTCAGGTGTTATGCCATTTCCCGACCTTTCATTGCTTGACGTGTCAGAACATTGCATTGTAAAATAAATCAGTCAAAAGGATTGTACAAGTAATTCTCAAAACATAGTTTGTCACCAAGAAAGTATTGATTCGCTGCTTTCTAAGTCAAGTGCAAATCAACATGATTGATGGGGCCCAGCTGACATGTTGGATCTGCAGGGACTCTGGGTTCAGATCATTTCTGACCACTCACATGCAATAGCTTAAGCTCCACAGCACGCTTCTGTTGCGGATGCCTCGTTGTTTTGTTTTCTTTGTTTCTTTTTTCTTTTTGCAAAATAACTTCTACAGACAAGGGAATTCTGAAGAAAGGCCCAAAAAATAATTATTTATTGTATCAAGATGCAGATGATGAAAAACCTATAACGATGAATTACAATATGGAAGATGGGAAAAGTAGACCGGTAGAAAAAAAAATGCGTACGCATTAGTACGCCGCCAGTGACGCCCTACTCTGCTGCCGCTTAACTCCCTGATGGCATTAAATACTATTCCCATTCCAAGTCGTTGCAACTCAGAGTAAGCTGTAATTTGTGTTTTGCCGGATCTCCGGAACCCTGAATTACTGTTACGCGCCCCGCACAGCATATTATTGCTGCTATGGAGTGTTTAGTTGAGGTGTCCGGTGCTGAGAGCCGTGCGCCGAAACCATTTATACATAAATGAGCCAGGCCCAGATTTACCATAGAGGAGTCTATAGGCACAGATGTCCTGGCACCTTAGACTTCACCCTCCAGAAACCTACAAACCCCCATCGAACTGCAGCGCAAGTGTGCTAGCTGTCCCATCTGTCACTTCTCCCTTACTTCTCTTGCCCATCATAGGTAGCAATAGGTGCCCCTTAGTATTAGGTAGCCAGACATACCCTCAATGTTAAGTAGCTAGAGTTGCCCCTAAGTATTAAGTAGCTAAATGAACCTCAATATTACGTAGCTAGAGGTGTCCCCAAGTATTAGGTAGCTAGAGGTGCCCCCGACTGAAGGGAGATCTCAGTTTAATGCAGAGAGCAGGTTGAGTAATCCCTTATTTACGATCTTATCAGGACTCTGCATAGAGACAGAGGGAGGGAGGCACTCAGGGAGGGGAGTGGGCCGCCTTTCCATCATCAGGCGCCTGTAGGCACGTGCCTACTGTGCCTTATTGTAAATCCATCCCCGAAATGAACACAACCTGGTGAAATGGTTTTAAATGTATATACTGAGTTAAAGCGTACCTGAAATGAAAAAAAAAATAAAAAAGAGATAAAACTAGCAGGGGCATAACTATAAATCGTGGGGCCACCAGATTGTGAGTAACCGCATGTTCCTTATCATTTAATGTGAGACAAAACCACTTTCTTGTATACATAAAAACAAGCTGAAGTAGACACAATTAAGCTGCTGTAGCTATGTGGTCAGTGATTGTTTTACTTATGGTTGCATACAAAGAAGGGACAGAAACCATTCTGTGCAGGAAGTTAAGAACTTTCCTACGAAACTCAGATTAAAATGATTAACACATTCCGGCCACTTTCTGCATTAGTGCTGCAGTTAATATTATTATCTATCAGGCCAGCTGAGCACAAAACACAGCAAATAGCACTAATCTAACAAATGAGTCAAAATGATGCAATTAATCCATTTAATGGAATCGCACTAGTCAAAGCACTTAATATTCAGTTTAATCCTGTTTGTAAGACGGATGTCTTATTATAAGCAGTATCTGTATATTTCAGGGGCATTCTGTCTGTTCCAGATAGATTTCTCCATGCATTAACTTGATTTAAAATGAACTCTCGGTGCTCTGTATCTAGTACTCTTTTCAGGAGCATAACTAGAAATCTCAGGCCCAACAGTAAACATTGCAGCCAGCATGAGAATAGCCCTATGAAATCCACAACATTCACTACTGCAGATCTTACAGGCAGGATCATTTCTAGGTATATGGCATATAGGCAATGAGATCAGGTGCCACCTGGTGGTGAGCGCAACATATTGTTAGCCTGCCACTTAATGCCTGACAGGGCCAGATTTGTACTTTTTACAGCCCAAGGTCCACTATCACTAGCCGCCCCTGACCGATAGCATTCCTTCTTCCCTCCTACAGTATAGGTAGCCTTTCCCCCAGTAAAGATACTCTTACCCTCAGTGTAGGTAGTCTTTCCCCAGTATAGGTAGCCTTAGCCCAAGTATAGGTAGAATTTCCCCTAGTACAGGAAGCTTTTACCCCCTGCGTAGGTAGCCTTCGACCCAGTATACAGTAGGTAGCCATTGCCTTTCCCCTGTATAGGTAGCCTTTGCCCCAGGATACAGTAGGTAGCCGTTGCCTTTTCCCCATATAGGTAATCTTTGCTTCCTCCCCCCCCGAATAGGCAGTCTTTGCCTTACCCCCCATATAGGTACCCTCTCCCTCCACCAGCCACCGCTGCTCTCTGCCTCAGGTGGCCCCCTCCTGCACAGAGTCTTGCTCCCTCTCGCTGCACTACACAGTGGCACACTTCAGACCTTAGATCAGCGGTGACCTGCAGTGAAGAGACAGCAAGCGTTGCCCAGTTACAGCAGCTGATGTATGCAGGAAGTGACATCACTGCTTAGTTCCTGTATTGGGTGTCCACTGTAACTAGGCAACTGCTGTCTCTTCACTGAGGTCTGAAGTATTCCACTGGGTAGCAAACCACAGCGAGAGAGATCTGGATTTTGAGCAGGAGGGTACCGCCCGAGGCAGAGAGCAGGTAAATAAGTGTTGGCCGGTGGAGGGAGGGGGGCCGAGTGAATCAGAAAATGGTGAGCTTCTGAGAGGAACTGACCATGAGGTAAGTATGTAATATTCATCTGCAGGTACATCATGTGTTTCTTTTAAATAATTTTACTTGGTTCAGGTTCACATTAAGGCTTTCTGCAAAGTATGATTTTAAAAGTCCAGTTATTAAGCTCCTATATTTTCAAGAGTTCATTTGCCGTAATTGAGTTTTCCTGTGAAGTCTTGTATCTCCACTCCGAGGAACACACCACCGCTTCAAAGGCAGAATGCCATGAATGAGGCCCAAGCGAGGTGAATGGCTATGAGACAATTGTCTATTCTTATTACCGTGAATCCACGTTGGAAGCTACTTACAGCAAAATGGACGTCTGACATTTCTGTAGGTATTTAATTATCAGTATCTGTGCGGCGGCCGAAGAAATGAACACATCTCCTGCCTGCTTCTAATGAAAGTATGCAACATCAAAAACATTACGCCAAGTCATTCTCCTACGCTAATTCCACAGGCTTCTTTAATCATTCAACCAAGTTTAATTTTCAGTCACAATTTTAAAAAGAATTCCTTTCACTTGAGGATCAGTTTAAATCTTCAGTCAATTAAAACTAATCTCTACCAGTCATCCGGGCTTTGAGCCAAAACGCAGGTGACAGAGTCCTCGCAGGTTAAAGGCGACTTTTCATGAATATTCCGATGTATGAATCAGCGGCGTTTGATTTCTCGAAGTACGATAACATTTTATGCCTATTTGACTAACACACATTTAAAGGACAACTATCGCAAAAAGTTTAAAAATGTAAACTACATACGCATAATATGTACATTTCTCCTAGAATAAAATACAGTATAAATTGCTTATAAATTGCTTTCCATTTTTTTTCTTATGTTGCTCTCACTTACAGTAGGTAGTAAAAATATGACATGGTTTGGACTAGTTCACCTTCTCATGGTAGATTCTCATGTATTTCTTCATTTACAAAAGCAGTTACTGAACGGCGGTAGCGATGTCCAACTGCCAATATAGTGTGCAAGTGAGTAGGACAGCTGGATGACATCACTGCATAGATCCTATCTAGGGAGTGCTTTTGTAAAGAAGAAAGGAAACACTGATAATCTCCCAGGAGAAGATGAACTAGTCCAAAATCTGTCAGAACTGTCAGCTTTTTGCTATCCACTGTAAGTGACAGCAACATAAGAAAAAGGTTATTTATAGTGCATTTTACATGTTAACATTTTTTCATGATAGTGGTCCTTTTCAGAAGAATCACAAATGTAGGAACAGCCTCTTTCCCATTATAGGATAATAGCTTTGGCAATTTATATCTCATCAGTGTGATATTGCTATCAGAAGATGTCAGCTTGTGAAAGCCATTGTTGTCCACACTATTGGTGCCAGGACATAACGCTGACTACATTTTAGAAGTTGCCCATACTGCCCATACACTTGTCAATTTTTACCATGGATTGTCAGCAAATTCAATCACTCTGATCATATATGCTATAAATCAATGCCCCAGCATGCCAATCGATAATTCAACCATTTTTATCCAAAAAAATTATCAAACAGATCAGACGGAAAAAAAAATCTATTGGTGGTGGGTTGGGAGCTGCAGGGGAAATATCAGCATCACAGGAACCTGCAGCAAAATAAATAGTGGTGTGGTTCTCTGCACCTCCCAAAACACACAGACACACACACACTCTCTTCATGGCAAGAAAATCACTTTTCACTATAGAGCCCCGTAATGGCCAGCTGTTCCACTCGTCCTCCCTTCTAGAGATGGCCCGAATGGTTCGCCGGCGAACGGTTCCAGGCGAACTTCCGGGGGTTCACGATTGCGGAGAACCGCAAACTTTACCGGAAGTTTGGTTCGCCCCCATAGTGCACCATTAGGGTGTAATGGTTAAGGGTTAATGATAGTGTAATGGTTAAGGGTTCTGCCTCTGACACAGGAGACCTGGGTTCGAATCTCGGCTCTGCCTGTTCAGTAAGCCAGCACTAATTCAGTAGGAGACCTTTGGCAAGTCTCCCTTACACTGCTACTGCCAATAGAGCGCGCCCTAGTGGCTGCAGCTCTGGCGCTTTGAGTCCGCAAGGAGAAAAGCGCAATATAAATGTTATTTGTCTTGTCTTGTCTTGTCTTGGTACGCGTACTCCAGGGGGTACTCCTGATGGTTCCAGGGGGTACTCGGACTTGATATACTTAATCAAGAATAACAAATTAAGAGTTTTAGAAAATGATAATCTTATTTAAACAACTCCAAATTAGTATTTTAGATAATTAAAAGCAATAGTAAATGCTTGGAACTTGTTTAGAACCAATTTTCATGTACTACGATTAAATATATAATTGTCAAGGGGTACTTGTGATAATGTTTACAATTTTAGGGGGTACTTGGTGAGTACAGGGTTTTAAAAGGGGTACATACCAATAAAATGTTGAGAAACACTGCTCTACATCACAGTCAGCAGGCACGTTGCAGCCAATCAGGCTACACTCCCTCCTGGAGCCACTCCCCACCTTATAAAAGGCAGGCATCGCTGGCCATTTTACTCACTCGTGTGCCTGCAGTAAATAGAGAAGGGACAGCTGCTGCAGACTCTCTTATAGGGAAAGATTAGTTAGGCTCTTGTAGGCTTCTGAGCTTGCTACTTGCTGATTCTTATAGCGAAAATAGCACCCAACAACCGCTCTTTTGAGAGCTAACCTTGTTCTTGTGATCTATTTTTTTCCTGTGTGTCCCACTGACACTTGTGTTGCATAGACAGCCTTGATAATTCATACTGTGTGTGCAACTGCCAGACCCAGCACATTCAGTGACTACCTGTGTGTGTGACAGGTGCACATTACCCATCACTGCATATACCTGTTGTTCACTGTGCACCCACCCACCTACGTGAGTGCACGCAGTGTCACTGTGCCTGTCTGCTACCTGTCTGTGTGTGACAGGTGCACATTGTAATACCCATTACTGCATATACCGACCTACCTACCTGTTGTTTACAGTGCACCCACCTACCTACGTGAGTTGAGCGTATGCAGTGTCACTGTGCCTGTCCGCTACCTGTTTGTGTGTGACAGGTGCACACTGTAATACCCATTACTCCATATACCTACCTGTTGTGTTCAGTGCACCCACTCACCTACGTGAGGGCACGCAGTGTGATATACCACTCTGTGCATACCTGTTAACTGCACCTGTGTGACTGCACATTGTATTAGTCAAGTCAGTGCATACCTTTCACTTCATTCCCCCCAATATGGACAAAACAAAAGGCAGAGGCAGGCCACCTGGCAGGCCTGTTCGAGGTCGCGCTGTAGTGATTTCGTGCGGCCCTCAACCAAAGTACAGTGTTCAGAAGAAGGCACGTGCCATCAACCCCCAATATTGTCAGGACATAGTTGACTATTTAACACAGAACACCTCATCTTTCTCAGCTTACGCACGGAAGCGTGACATATCTTCCTCCTCCTGCTCTGATTCTGGCACCCCACTTAACACTCAGTCGGCCGCCACCACCAAAGTGCCATCACCCCAGGGCTCAGTGGTGTGGAAATTCTTTTGTGTGTCTGCCTCAGATGAGAGCAATGCCATCTGTACTCTCTGCCACTGAAAATTGAGCCGTGGAAAGACCAAGACCCGCGTAGGGACAACTACCTTACGAAGGCAAATGATTACAAAGCACAAACTGCAATGGGATGACCACCTGAGGAAAAGCAGCACACCAAAGCAAAGCCACACACCGCATTGGAAGATCACAAGCCGCAATTTTTTCTTAAAAAAGGTGATACCTAAACTGTACCGTGATGTTGAAAGGCAAGTGGTGACATCTCTGGCACACAGTGTTGGGTCAAGGGTCCATCTGACCACGGATACCTGGTCTGCAAAGCACACTCAGGCCTGCCTGAAGACTAAGTCAGTCTCCACACACAGCATCTCTGCATGCACGCCATGTGACTGCCTGCCCCAAGACTAAGTTGGTCCCCACACAGCATCTCTGCCCGCAGGCCGGTTGACTGACTTCTCCACTACCACCAACAGGGTCCAGGACTCCAAGCGGATTCCTGAATTTTTAAGGCCGCTGCTAGCAGCGACCGCTATACAAATTTTTCTGGTGCATGTACATGCCTGCCTAATTATTCTGGCTGCACTGCAGCTGCAACAACAAAACAAAAGGCATGTAGATGTGCCCATTCCCCTTCGTGATCATTACCTTGGCGCGGTGAAGTGGCTTGCATATCACAATGAAGCAATGACCGCCGGCTATATGAGTGTCTCGGGGGTGGCACACCAAAGATAATAAGGTCATTGCTTCATTGTGAACAGACCAAATTTGATCAGCTGGACAGTCAATGTTGTTCTATCATTGAGCTACCACAGCTCGGCGACCATATGGGCTTGGTAACCGCCACGGCCTTTGTGGCCCGTGGGAGGAGGCCCTATCCAAAGTTTTGCATGGGGGCCCAGTGATTACTAGGTATGTCCCTGCTGCTTCTGATTGCTAGAGATCAATTGTGCAGTACTGATCACAAAGTTGATCCCTGACTCGATAAGAAGCAAATTGGGAGTGTTGGAAATTATCAATGACAGGAAATTTGCCATTCATCTGTCGGGAAATTGTATCATGTGTACCAGCCTTTAGGGACAACAAGTGATAAAAAAGCAGATCCTTGTCAGGTTTAACTGAACTATGATAATTCATATTATTTCATGTCCAAGACACAACAAACAATACCTGCAGGAGAATGACTGGATGTTCTTTACTCAGTTGCAATGTTTATGAGAATCGTGTTACTGCAATCATGCTTTACCATGGATTGTACTTTACCGGGTGGTAAGGTGTTGAGCAATAGAAAAGAGCAAGTACAAGTAGCAGTACTCTGGTAACGTACGAGTTACCTAGGTAACACGGGTCACGCTAATTGTGCACGCTACCTTACTGTCAGGATTACCTATCAATGTTCTGTGCAAATACCCATGGAGCAGCTAGCCAATGCTAATGGCTGCCTTAACCACTTAAGGACCACTGCCCCCCCCCCCCCCCCCCCCCGTAACCAGGCTATTTTTTTACAATTCAGTGCTCTGCAGCTTTAAGAGCTTGCTGCAGAGCCATACATCTGATCACACAAATGTATCCCCCCTTTTTATGCCCACCAATAGAAACATCTGATCGCTGCTGCAGCTTGGTTTTTTTTTTTTTCAATTAATGTAATTATTTTATTTTTAATAAAAATGGCTATTTTTCCCCTCACCCCCCGACAGCCAATCAGGGCAATCTGAGGGGATCGCGATCGGAGACTCTCAAGGGGACAGTCGAGTGACACGGCTTTCCCCAGTACAGCGCTGCCGTAGATTGCAGCGCTGAGCGGTGTAAATAGACAGCGGTTTCGCTGTCTAACAGTCTGCTAGCGGCAATCATTGCTGGTAGACTAATGACAGAGCGGAGCTCTGTAACTCAACCGGGGATGCGCGCGCAGGGGCACGTGTGCTCTCCTGCAAACCACTCCCCCATGATTTGATGTCGATCTGCATTATGTCATCCTGGGGAAGCCACCTCGTGGCCGTTTTTTTAAGCAGTCGTAAGGTGGTTAAAGAAGTGTGTTCTAGGGTGTACATGTGTAAACATACACTGAGGGGTCCTAGATTGCTCCAGAGGCACCAATACATTACCTGCTTTTCTACCTAGCGATTAAGGTATCAACTTTATTAGGTGATCAACAACAGTGTGGTTGATCAAAAGTCGGTCGACTAGTGGCCTACACACTACAAGCGAGATCCTATGCAATTTTCCTTCACTAATCAATCTGAATGATGTTGTGCCTCCGCTTCATGCTCTAAAACCAGAAATCAATCATGTGAACAGTAGCAGATTCTTTCAGGATCGACCGATATTTTCCATCCTGTGTGATCAAGTAAATTGGTCAATCTGACCAGATATTAGTCAAATTCCATTGATCGAGCAGAATCGATTCTACCTCATCCAATAAAATGATTGAGTCAAATGATTGATTAAACAGGAGAATCAAGTAATGCCTGGGTACCTTTAGTATGTTACTTAAAGGTTTGGTTCACACATAAAAAGGTGTCCAGTCCTGTTTGTTTTTGAGAGTTGGCATTAGTTTTGTATGTGTTTCTATGGGTGTGTTTACATGTAAAATGTGTACATTTCTGGTCCGGTTCAGTCCTGTCAGTTTTGTATCCGTTTTGCATGTGTTTCTATAGGCGTGTTCACACATAAAAGGTGTACATTTCCGGTCCAGTCAGGTGAAACTGATGCAAAACCGACAGGACATGACAGGACTGGCCTGGAAATGTACAGATTTATTTGTGAATCAAGCAGGAATCAGTTTAAGGGCTCAGTCACACTCCTACTACTATTCTCCACATAAAGAGCATTGTTTTCAATAATCTTTCGCTAAACTATCATGTTACTTATTTTCAGTTTGTAGTCTAATTGAAAAAAAAAATAAACTTATGCTTTTGTGTGTGTTATATTTTTCCATAATCTTTCTTCTTTCTATTCCTTTAGGCTGTTCGTGATGATGATTACTTCTGTCATCTGTACATACATGACATGCTTGTGAATGTTACAAGTTCAGTGAGAGTAGGAATGTGACTGGGGGAGTCTTTTCCATAAAAAAAATACCTTTTATATAGATAGGTGTCCCTCTTTCTCATCTCATGAAGTAGAGCATAGAGCAATAGCACATAGGCTTTATTAAAGTGGGATGATACTCCCAAAACGAAAATTTCAGTAACTACTTTCAGTTACACTATAGAACATTTGACAGCAATCCCACATATTCTCTCTGTTTACAAATGTGTATTTTCCCTGCAGAGAGTAGGAGAAGATAGCCTTAAATGTTGTCACTGGCAAATGTAATTACTTTCCGGCAAAAATCTCTTTCAGCCTGTGCTTCACTCTGCCCACCTCCTTTTTCTGAAGTGACTGTTGCCAGGGTGATGTGTCTATTCATCAGAGGGAAGGGGGCAAGGTAAAGAAGCATATAGAGAGCTTCAGCAGCTATGATTACATTTAGGGTGACAAGACATTAGCTATCTTCTCCTCCTCTCTGTAGTGAAAATAAACACTTGTACACAGAGAGAATATATTGAAATGATGTAAAATGTTCTTTTTTTATTTTCAAAATGTACATTAAAATGAATTAAAAAAATAAAAACTTGCAGTAGCAATCAGAGGGCTGATTCATTTGTGTGCTAAGTTGTATGGCCGTGTAATAAACTGTTAAAGCTGCAGAGTGCTGAATTGTAAAATATAGACAGAGGTGCCGAGTGTTGTTTGTTTAGCTAGATGCTGTAACTCCTTTTTCTATTGCCTGAGGAAGTGGGCACTGACCCGTGAAACGCGTTGCTTTGCTTTATCTGGAGTTCGTTAATAAAAAGACTGAAGTTGTGTCTGCTTGGAGGAGGTAAGTCCACCACTGCCTCCTCTAATTACCATATTTTTGGCTTTTAAGCTCATTTAAAACCCCTTTTATCCTTTTGGCGCCTCTGTTCTCTCCTATTTAGAATTGTAAAATATGGCCTTGTCACTAGGGGGGTGTAAGCCTGTGATCCTTTGGGCATTCCAATTTCCTTCCATATCCCCAAAACATACAGATAAGTTAATTGGCTCCCCCATAAATTGACCCTTGACTACGATACATACACTACACAACACATAAAGACATATGATTATGGTTGGGATCTGATTGTGAGCTCCTTTGAGTTTCAATTAGTGACAAGACATATATATATATATATATATATATATATATATATATATATATATATATATATCTATATATATAATAGAGTAAGTGCCTCAACCTTCAAACAAGAAGAAGAAGTAGTGCCCTGCCCCCAGGGCCGGTCCAAGCAAGAAGAAGGGGCTGGTCCAAGCAAGAAGAAGAAGTAGTGTCATATCAAACCAAGGGCAATCTATATATATAATAGAGTAAGTGCCTCAACCTTCAAACAAGAAGAAGAAGTAGTGCCCTGCCCCCAGGGCCGGTCCAAGCAAGAAGAAGGGGCTGGTCCAAGCAAGAAGAAGAAGTAGTCATATCAAACCAAGGGCAAAGAGGGATAATTTGCATATTCAGTAGTAGTGCATTGTGGGTAACCACAAATGTTCACTTATAGCGGAATTATTGCAGATTTGCTTCTGTTTTAAGAAGGAAAATGACACCAAGTTTTGTTTTTTTAGTAGGAGGGATTTTTGGTCTCTTTTATCCCCCTATACATTCTTAGTAGTTTGGGTCACTCTGTTGTACTGGTCCAAGCCCTATCTCATACAGCCATATCAATCTCTGTTATGGCTATCATTCATGAAAGTGCTGTCAGTACGGAGAATCAGTGCAGGAAAACACCACTGATGGTGTTTTTGACTTCTGGCTGCTGATTCATAAAAAAGTATCCAGGCGCAGTAGCAGTGCGGAGGTTCCCTGAACTAGGCAGGCGGTAGGCTTGCGGAGACACGGAAGCTGCCGAGTTGATACATTTCTCCGTGTTCCGCTCTACTGCAGCTGCCTAGGAGGTCTCTGTGTCTCCATTCACTTAACATTGTTATCGCCACATCAGAGGGAGTGGTACTTCCCGACCTCACACCGCTTGCGGTGATCTTTATGAATTAACATTTTGCTATATTTTTTACAACAATCACCGCACAAGGCGGTGATTTATCGCTCTGCTCGGTAATGTCAGCTTTTGATGTGGAAGGAGCCTTTATGAATGCAGATTTTGCTACGTGTGCGGGAAAGTCAACTGTTTTAAGCATTTCCGCATGCAGCAATGCTTTATGAATGATAGCCTATGTAGTGATGAGAACCAAAGGTCTGAAATAGGCTATCACATGTGGGTTTGATATGACTGTGTAAAACTTAAAGCTATAGGCTTGCTTGGCTTACTAAGGGTGAAAAGGAATAATTTGCATATTTAGTAGTGGTGCATTGTGGGTAATCACAAATGTTCACTTATAGTTGAGTAATTGCATATTTCTTTCTGTTTTAGGAAGGCAAATTACACCAAGCTTTGCTTTTTTTAGTAGGAGGTCTTTTTGGTCCCTTTTATCCCCCTATACATTACGAGTAGTTTGGGTCACCCTGTGCTGCTTGGTTACTCTGTTGTACTGGTCCAAGCCCTAGCGCATCAATTACTGCTATGTACTGATGAGGAACAAAAGTCTGAAACAGGCTGTCACATGTGGGTTTGATATGACTGTGTAAAATTTAAAGCTATATGCTTGCTATACACCAGCAGCTCTGGATGCTTGCTTGGCTTACCAAGGGGGAAAAGGAATTATTTGCATATTTAGTAGCAGTGCATTGTGGGTAACCACAAATGTTTACTTATAGCTGAATTATTGCAGATTTCCTTCTGTTTTAGGAAGGCAAATTATACCAAGCTTTGCTTTTTTTTAGTAGGAGGTCTTTTTGGTCCCTTTCATCCCCCTATACATTACGAGTGGTTTGGGTCACCCTCAGCTGCTTGGTTACTCTGTTGTACTGGTCCAAGCCCTATCTCATACAGCCGTATCAATCCCTGCCATGTACTGATGAGGGCCAAAAGTCTGAAACTGGCTGTCTACATGTGGGTTTGATATGACTGTGTAAAATTTAAAGCTATATGCTTGCTATACACCAGCGGCTCTGGATGCTTGCTTGGCTTACCAAGGGGGGGAAGGGGTAATTTTCATATTTAGCAGCAGTGCATTGTGGATAACCACAAATGTTCACTTATAGCTGAATTATTGCAGATTTCCTTCTGTTTTAAAAAGGCAAATTACACCAATACAGTGTGCGGCATTGCAGGAAGTGACGACAGTGGAACGCACGATGGAACACGGAAGAGGTGAGTCATCCCCACCCGCTGCCTCTTACTAATAGTGGCGGCTACTACTGTGCTTAAGCAGGAGGGGGAGTGCACATGGGGGACCAAGGTGAGGGGGGGGGGGTTCCTGCTGAGCTTAAGCTGGAGGTAGAGCACACATGGGGGACCCAGTTGAGGGAGGGTCCAACCCCCCTCCCCACCGCTGTGCCCAATACCCCCTTCCTGCCCTCTACCCTCGTATGCGGCGTATGCCACGCCGCGGGACGGCTAGTATATATATATATATATACAGTGGTGTAAAAAACTATTTGCCCCCTTCCTGATTTCTTATTCTTTTGCATGTTTGTCACACTTAAATGTTTCTGCTCATCAAAAACTGTTAACTATTAGTCAAAGATAACATAATTGAACACAAAATGCAGTTTTAAATGATGGTTTTTATTATTTAGTGAGAAAAAAACTCAAAACCTACATGACCCTGTGTGAAAAAGTGATTGCCCCCCTTGTTAAAAAATAACTTAACTGTGGTTTATCACACCTGAGTTCAATTTCTGTAGTCACCCCCAGGTCTGATTACTGTCACACCTGTTTCAATCAAGAAATCACTTAAATAGGAGCTATCTGACACAGAGAAGTAGACCAAAAGCACCTCAAAAGCTAGACATCATGCCAAGATCCAAAGAAATTCAGAAACAAATGAGAACAAAAGTACTGTAATTGAGATCTATCAGTCTGGTAAATGTTATAAAGCCATTTCTAAAGCTTTGGGACTCCAGCGAACCACAGTGAGAGCCATTATCCACAAATGGCAAAAACATGGAACAGTGATGAACCTTCCCAGGAGTGTTCGGCCGACCAAAATTACCCCAAGAGCGCAGAGAAAACTCATCCGAGAGGCCACAAAAGACCCCAGGACAACATCTAAAGAACTGCAGGCCTCACTTGCCTCAATTAAGGTCAGTGTTCACAACTCCACCATAAGAAAGAGACTGGGCAAAAAACGGCCTGCATGGCAGATATCCAAGGTGCAAATCACTTTTAAGCAAAAAGAACATTAAGGCTCGTCTCAATTTTGCTAAAAAAAACATCTCAATGATTGGCAAGACTTGTGGGAAAATATCTTGTGGACCGCCGAGACAAAAGTTGAACTTTTTGGAAGGTGCGTGTCCTGTTAAATCTGTCGTAGAAGTAACACAGCATTTCAGCAAAAGAACATCATACCAACAGTAAAATATGGTGGTGGTAGTGTGATGGTCTGGGGTTGTTTTGCTGCTTCAGGACCTGGAAGGCTTGCTGTGATAGATGGAACCATGAATTCTACTGTCTACCAAAAAATCCTGAAGGAGAATGTCCGGCCATCTGTTCGTCAACTCAAGCTGAAGCGATCTTGGGTGCTGCAGCAGGACAATGACCCAAAAGACACCAGCAAATCCACCTCTGAATGGCTGAAGAAAAACAAAATGAAGACTTTGGAGTGGCCTAGTCAAAGTCCTGACCTGAATCCTATTGAGATGTTGTGGCATGACCTTAAAAAGGCGGTTCATGCTAGAAAACCCTCAAATAAAGCTGAATTACAACAATTCTGCAAAGATGAGTGGCCCAAAATTCCTCCAGAGCGCTGTAAAAGACTCGTTGCAAGTTATCGCAAACGCTTGATTGCAGTTATTGCTGCTAAGGGTGGCCCAACCAGTTATTAGTTTCAGGGGGCAAATTCTTTTTCACACAGGGCCATGTAGGTTTTGAGTTTTTGTTCTCACTAAATAATAAAAACAATCATTTAAAACTGCATTTTGTGTTCAATTATGTTATCTTTAACTAATGGTTAACGGTTTTTGATGAGCAGAAACATTTAGGTGACAAACATGCAAAAGAAGAAGAAATCAGGAAGGGGGCAAATAGTTTTTCACACCACTATATATATACACACACACACACACACACACACACACACACACACACACACACACACACACACTGTACAGCGCTGCGTAAGATGTTGGCACTATATAAATAATAATAATTGGTTTACTGCAATTTTTAATCTACATCCTCATACTTCATGAAGACTATTGTCGGTGTGGTGGAACACCTTTTAAGATGGATTATTAAACTTTGAAGATCCCCTCCCAATTATTCATATTCCTCTTTCCCATCTCAGAAAGTTAACCGGTATGTATAATGCAGAGAGAAAAGCAAGAGCGCAACCACTTTCAGCTCTCCTATTTGAACTGCACCTTGAGACTGAACATGACACTGGAGTTGATTTGTAGGAATGTCAGACTGGAAAAATACAGGATAGTCTGACAATTCTGGGGTCAGGGGAGGCAGAAGATCAAGCTTAGTTATCAGGCCTGGCTAAGGCAAGCTGAAAAGAGCTATAAAGCAAGGCAACAAGCTGGGTCAGGAACGAGGCAAAGGTCAGTGGATGAGGCGAAGAATACAGGAACTCTAAGATCAAGAGTAAATTGAAGATTTCACAACCAGTAGCTGTCAGTCTGTAAATTGTATAGCGCACTGCAGCTGTGCAATCCTCACTGGGAATCAGAAGCATATGGTCTTGTACTGTAAGTGCTCTGCATTTCATTTCAATGCAGATTTGATCATGTACTACCAAAACAGCCTTCCTGAAAGCTACCTAATTGAACTATTCCTTAAAAAGAGCACATAGCTAAATAAGTGTATTTTGTAAAAGGTACAATGATATACAGTATATGCTTTTGTTTAAACACCTGTATGATTAAAAAACAAACTAACGACTTCTACCTTACTGAAAGGGAACTAAAGAGTGAATTGTGAAAACTTGTGAAACGAAACTCCCCCTAAGGGAGGGTTTGTATTCTGTATTGGCTTTTGGGGATGCATCATAGCCTCCCGACTATATGGAGATCTCCATTTCCTCTCACTCAGTGCTACAGAACTACAGGTTGAAAATGCTACAGAGCGTCCCTGGCTGCCTCAATGCATGCCGCACAATATATGCTGGGAGATGTAGCTCCCATTGATGTGATTATGTCTCCTGTAATCAAATCAACTACATCTCTCGGCATACATCACACGTCTTCAGCGGCCGGAGATATGATATATCATGGCGGGAATTTCAACCTGCGGCACAAGACAGAGAAGATGGAGGCCTAAATATAGGCAAGAGGCTACTGAGCAGCTCTCTGTAGGTGAATAAATGCCTGCTGCACCCCAAAAGCCCACAGAGTTTACAAACTTCCCTTGGGTGGGGTTTGTTTAATATGTTTGCTGCACCCAGGTGCTCACTCAGTATACTTTAAAAAGTTCTGATCCTGGACACCACTAGGGGGCATTTTCATAAGAATGGAGATGGACTGCTGATAGAATTAAATAGAGAACCTGTCTCTTGTCTCCCATCAGCTCCATTTAGAAATGTACAGAAATAATGCACTGTAATTAAAGGAACCCTGAGATGAACAGGTACCTTTAAAATAAATATACCCCCCGAAAGTGTATGCTAAATACAGGCTATACTGGTAATTTCTGTTGCTCTCCTGTGCTCATTTCACTCTCAACTTTTCATTTTAATCCTGTCTACAATCCAAGATGGCAAGATGGCCACTGACTGCTTCCTGGTCAGTGTCACTGTGTGCATATATATATATATATATATATATATATATATATATATATATATATATATATATATATATATATATATATTTATATACATATATATATATATATATAAATACCAAGGGGTAAGCAGCACAAACCAAATTTTTATGCAATTCTATGCAAAGCATGCACGCAGCACAGGAGGTCCCCAACCTCCATAAGAAATATATAATTACAGAGGGGCTGCAGCACACAACAGGAAAACAGTGACAGGGGCTCTTGGTTACGCTTTAACGCGCTTAAGCTCACCAACTGCGCCAAAGTGTCCCCGATCTGGTGAGTCCTACTCTACCATGCAAAATGCCAGTTTTTATAAGCAGTCTAGTGGGAACTAAACCAAAAACCCAAGAGTCAACTAAATGGGAAAAAAAGAAATTAAAAACACCTTACCTTTCACTAGCTACCAAATGAACTCTCTTAACATGTGCAATGCACTCATTTATATGCTTAACTGTGCCAGAGGTGGGCGTGGTTATGCAGGCTTACAGGGGAAAATTATAAATAAATACCAAGGGGTAAGCAGCACAAACCAAATTTTTATGCAATTCTATGCAAAGCATGCACGCAGCACAGGAGGTCCCCAACCTCCATAAGAAATATATAATTACAGAGGGGCTGCAGCACACAACAGGAAAACAGTGACAGGGGCTCTTGGTTACGCTTTAACGCGCTTAAGCTCACCAACTGCGCCAAAGTGTCCCCGATCTGGTGAGTCCTACTCTACCATGCAAAATGCCAGTTTTTATAAGCAGTCTAGTGGGAACTAAACCAAAAACCCAAGAGTCAACTAAATGGGAAAAAAAGAAATTAAAAACTGGCATTTTGCATGGTAGAGTAGGACTCACCAGATCGGGGACACTTTGGCGCAGTTGGTGAGCTTAAGCGCGTTAAAGCGTAACCAAGAGCCCCTGTCACTGTTTTCCTGTTGTGTGCTGCAGCCCCTCTGTAATTATATATATATATATATATATATATATATATATATATATATATATATATATATATATACATATATATATATATATATATATATATACACATACATACACAGTGGGTTGCAAAAGTATTCAACCCCCTTTTCCACATTTTGTCACATTACTGCCACAAACATCAAGCAATTTTATTGGAATTCCACATGAAAGACCAATACAAAGTGGTGTACATGTGAGAAGTGGAACAAAAATCATACATGATTCCAAACATTTTTTACAAACAAATAACTGCAAAGTGGTGTGTGCATAATTATTTGGCCCCCTTTGATCTGAGTGCAGTCAGTTGCCTATAGACATTGCCTGATGAGTGCTAATGACTAAATAGAGTGCACCTGTGTGTAATCTAATGTCAGTACAAATACAGCTGCTCTGTGAGGGCCTCAGAGGTTGTCTAAGAGAATATTGGGAGCAACAACACCGTGAAGTCCAAAGAACACACAAGACAGGTCATGGATCAAGTTATTGAGAAATGTAAAGCAGGCTTAGGCTACAAAAAGATTTCCAAAGCCTTGAACATCCCACGGAGCACTGTTCAAGCGATCATTAAGAAATGGAAGGAGTATGGCCCAACTGTACACCTACCAAGACAAGGCCATCCACCTAAACTCACAGGCCGAACAAGGAGAGCGCTGATCAGAAATGCAGTCAAGAGGCCCATGGTGACTCTGGACGAGCTGCAGAGATCTACAGCTCAGGTGGGAGACTCTGTCATTAGGAAAACTATTAGCCATGCACTGTACAAAGTTGGCCTTTATGGAAGAGTGGCAAGAAGAAGGCATTGTTAACAGAAAGCATAAGAAGTCCCGTTTGCAGTTTGCCACAGGCCATGTGGGGGACACAGCAACCATGTGAAAGAAGATGCTCTGGTCAGATGAGACCAAAATGGAACTTTTTGGTCAAAATGCAAAACGCTATGTGTGGCAGAAAACTAACAATGCACATCACTCTGAACACACCATCCCGCTGTCAAATATGGTGGTGGCAGCATCATGCTTGGGGGGTGCATCTCTTCAGCAGGGACAGGGAAGCTGGTCAGAGTTGATGGGAAGATGGATGGAGCCAAATACAGGGCAAACTTGGAAGAAAACCTCTTGGAGACTGCAAAAGACTTGAGACTGGGGCAGAGGTTCACCTTCCAGCAGGACAATGACCCTAAACATAAAGCCAGGGCAACAATGGAATGGTTTAAAACAAAACATATCTATGTGTTAGAATAGCCCAGTCAAAGTCCAGATCTAAATCCAATCGAGAATCTGTGGCAAGATCTGAAAACTGCTGTTCACAAACGCTGTCCATCTAATCTGACTGAGCTGGAGCTGTTTTGCAAAGAAGAATGGGCAAGGATTTCAGTCTCTAGATGTGCAAAGCTGGTAGAGACATACCCTAAAAGACTGGCAGCTGTAATTGCAGCAAAAGGTGGTTCTACAAAGTATTGACTCAGGGGGCCGAATAATTACGCACACCCCACTTTGCAGTTATTTATTTGTAAAAATTGTTTGGAATGATGTATGATTTTCGATCCACTTCTCACATGCACACCACTTTGTATTGGTCTTTCACATGGAATTCCAATAAAATTGATGGATGTTTGTGGCAGTAATGTGACAAAATGTGGAAAACTTCAAGGGGGCCGAATACTTTTGCAACCCACTGTATATATATATATTAGGAAAAAAACCTGCAGACATATACACACAGGCACAATTACTTTTACTTATTCCTGTAAAATTAAATACAAGTACAGCTGCTGCAGCACTTGATCTGTGTATAGTCAGTCATCAGAGCAGTAGAGCAGTGTCCCTGTATGTTCCTGGCTGGGATGGGGAGAGATAAGTGTGTAACTCAAGCTGGGACACTAATTAGCTGCATAGATAAAAAAAAAAACTATGTTTCCTGAGCTGCTTCTACCATCCCAGGCACTGCTCTCTGGGATGCAGTTTAGCACACAGATAGGGAGCACACAGGCGGAGAGGGGGGCAGGCTTGAGCAGACTGCTCTCACAGATAGGGAGACAAGGGGTGGGGGGAATGGGAGGAGAGAGAGGAGAGCGCACTCAGAAGGGTAGCAGTTGTCCCTGGCAAGCGAAAGGAGAAAGCTTCTCTCCAGAAACGCGTTGCGTAATAAACATTTTATTATTTTTTCAACCAAACACGGACTTTGCCATGTATCCTTTCTGCACGCACTGCACCTTCCAGGAACCTTCAGCAGCACACTCTATCCCCACACATAGTGGGAGTTCAGAGTGCAGCTAACAAACTTGCACACATAGCCTCCAGACACTACATCCAGCAAGACTCAGTAAGCGGCCATCTATGGAGATCAGCTGATGTGACCGATCCTGTTTGAAAGCACCACTGCTGCCTGCGTCCCCGGCATAAAGAGGGACAACGCTAGACTGCTGACAGACCCATATGGGCTAGTCAGTCAATCCTAAAGGTGAGATCATTCCCCGGCAGGCTTGCCAGGGACAACTGCTACCCTTCTGAGTGCGCTCTCCTCTCTCTCCTCCCATTCCCCCCTACCCCTTGTCTATACAGATGCTTGCACCACTATCCAGTGGCTTCCAGAGAGCGGCACCACCATCATTTTCATCTTCAGCCTACACACTGTACAACACCACTACAGGACGCTCCCCTGTATATACAGGAGTCTTCTATATATACACTGCCCAGTGTATATCGGACACTACCTACTGCAAACCACAGATAGGGAGAACACAGGCAGAGAGGGGGCGGGCTTGAGCAGATTCCTCTTACAGATAGGGAGAACACAGGCAGAGAGAGGGCAGGCTTGAGCAAACTGCTCTCACAGTTAGGGAGAACACAGGCAGAGAGGGGGGCGGGCTTGAGCAGACTGCTCTCACAGATAGGGAGAACACAGGCAGAGAGGGGGCGGGCTTGAGCAGATTGCTCTCACAGATAGGGAGAACACAGGCAGAGAAGGGGCAGGCTTGAGCAAACTGCTCTCACAGATAGGGAGAACATAGGCAGAGAGGGGGGCAGGCTTGAGCAGACTGCTCTCACAGATAAGGAGAACACAGGCAGAGAGGGGGGCGGGCTTGAGCAGATTGCTCTCACAGATAGGGAGCACACAGGCAGAGAGGGGGGTGGGCTTGAGCAGACTGCTCTTACAGATAGGGAGAACACAGGCAGAGAGGGGGGTGGGCTTGAGCAGACTGCTCTCACAGATAGGGAGAACACAGGCAGAGAGGGGGTTGGCTCTATATCGCGCCAACATATTGTGCTGTACAATAAATAGGATTACAGACAATGATAACAGGGGTGACAGCACAATACAGGAAATAGACAATACATACAACAATACAGATAATAAGCAATAAGATACACAACACAATGTAGACAGTAATACAATGCTAGATCATACACTGGAGTGGTAGTGGTAAAAAGTTCCCATAATTCTGGATAAAGTGCACACAGTCAAGTATGATAAACAAGGGGAGAGGGCCCTGCCAAAGGCTTACAATCTAGAGGGAGGGGTTGGTGACACAAAAGGGGTGGGTGCATCAAGAAGTTCTTGGCAGAGAGGGTTAGGGCAGTGTTGAGTTGATGTAGGTCTCCTTGAAGAAGTGAGTTTTGAGTGCTTTTTTGAAGATGTTGTAAGTGGGGCAAGCCTGATGTGCAGTGAGAGAGAGTTCCACAGGATGGGGGCAGCTCTAGTGAAGTCCTGTAGTTGTGCATGGGAGTGCGAGATGCGTGGGGTGGTTAGGAGGAGGTTGTTGGAGGAGCAAAGTGGGCGGCCAGGTGTATATCTGCTGACCACCAGGTCAGAGATGTAAGTTGGGCAGGATTTGTGTATAGATTTGTATGCATAGGATCTTGAAGCTGATTCTGAAGCGAATTGGAAGCCAGTGAAGGGATTTGCATAGGGGAGTAGTGAAGACAGAGCGGTGGGAGGAATAGATTAGTCTGGCTGCTGCATTCATGATGGATTGTAGGGGGGGCGATGTAGTTTACCTGCCTAAACTGGGCCGAAATAACAATTGCTAAAATATGTAATACGCAACCCCTGGAAGAAAGTGAATTGTAGCCTTTTAACCACTTAAGTCTATCTGGATGGATATATCCGTCCAGATAGACTGTGCTGCTGCCACTGCGCCACTGCTGCCACTGCGCTCCCGCACGCGCTCCCATCACCTTCCGATAGCCCCCAGATCAATGAATGGGAACATAGTTCCCATTCATCGATCTAAGTCCCCAGCAGAAAAACCGACTGTCTCTTATCAGAGGCCACGGTCTTTCTGCCCAAAAAACAGTTTCCCGTCCTCCTTGTCGGAGGCTAGTGCAGGAAGCTATCACGGACATTAACACATACATTTTTCAGCGTTGGAAGTGCAACTGTATGTATGCAAATATATGTCTTAATGCCCGCAATAACTTCCTGCACTAGTGGGAATGCGTGCAAATGTACACGTGGCAGCAAAAACGAAACTAGCTGGCGGTGGGGGACCGGAGTAGCAGTGAGTGACTACAAGGGCACAGGATGGCTGCATGGGGCTGGTAGAAGCCCCAGGTAAGTGAAACTCATTTTTTTTCAGTTTACGTTTCCTTTACAGCGCTTAGGCTTTCTCAGATTCAGTCATTGGTAGCAGGATGAAGTATTGCTATAGTATTAACACAACAAAATTATATTTCTGCAAATGCCAAACTGAACAGGTGGGTTTTCAGTCTGGATTTAAATACGTCCTGAGAAGGAGATGTCCTGATCTGATGAGGTAAGGCGTTCCATAATGTAGGAGCAGAATGATGACAGAAGACTCTGGGACCAAAAGTTTCCAAGTGGACTCTGGGTGTGACTAGATTATTAGAACCGGTGAATCTGAGATTGCAGGGATTGCTATGCAGCTAATTGGTTGCTTGTTGTTCCCATTTTTCTTAGCACATAGTTTTTGTCTGTTTTTTTTTAATTTCCTATCTATATTCATAATAAACTACATAGTAAACTACTGGCTCACATTTTGATTTAGCTATATACTGGGTACCACAGGGCATGATAGTGATTTTACTTTTATGCCATTTAAAATCCCCATTGCACAGCAAAGTAAAGCACAAATAGTATCTATTTCTTTCAAAAGGATAGCCAGTATTGCATTTGTTATACAGTGGCAGCAGTCACTTCAGATTACCATTGAACAGATTTTCTTAAAAGACGACTATTGGAAGGTTATCTGAAGCACAGCATGGAAGCCATTTTTGGTTGAGTTTGTGATAGAAAAAAAAATCTATCCAGTTTGAGGAGGTTTTCAATTTCACACGTTGGGCTTGGCTTCCCCCAGGCTTTCTTACTGCCTTCCCTAATGAGATGGTCCCTCCCCTAGTTACTGTATCTAGCAGGAGCCTTCATCCTGGGAGAGAAAGGCTGGATCATTGCACAGATGGGCCTTGATGGATCCTAAAAGGGAGGCATTACCTGCCGAAGTCACCGAGCAGACACAATTATTACAGGTCTCTGGGTTCATTGTCAATTAGAGTGGCAGTTAAAGCAAGCAGCAGCTGTGACAGATGGCAGGGCTCCAGCATGGTTGTGGTAATGGGAACAGCGCCAAATCAAATCTTTTCTTCCCTCTAAAAACCACATAGTTGTCAATTAGTCACAATGTGCCAAAAAAGGGAAGCCAGCAATATACAAAAAAAGAAGTCTTATATATACTTTTCTAACCCCTTGGCTCTTAGAAGTAGAGATTTTGCTTCTTTTTTTATAAGGAATTTGTTTTTTGTTGTTTTTTTTTCCAGCAGGAGTTTACAAAAGACAAACGCATTTATGTGTAATGTTTGCCCTGCATGAGCTTACACTATAATTCTCATTTTCTATTGTGAACCCCCAAATAAGGCTTTGAATTTTAATTATATCTCAGCCCAGACGCGACTCTAGACACCGCCGTGAATGGAAGATGCTCATTGTGCTCAGCTTTATTCGCTCTGCATAAAATGCGCGCCGACAGCTTAAATGTCCTTAAAAACACATATGCATTACATAACAGCAGAGAATATAAATCATGTCTCTCAGTAGGTGCCCAATTAAAAATAAAAATTGCTTCGCCTAATGCTTTTAAAGAGTAACCTAAGTTTGTAATTTGCAAAAAAAAAAAGGACCACAGGAGACACATAAATGATTTGCTGTTAATAATTTTGTATTTTTTAAAGTTCATTATCTTCTTTTTTTTTTTTTTTTTTTTTTTTTTTAATGCTTACTGGCAATCCCATAAAATCACTCCACTATATTTTTTTTATTTCATTCTTTTTCTATTATTGTTTACTTGGAACTTAAACTTTCTTATGCATACACACACACAGGCCTCATTCACATCTAAAATCGTAATCGCAAGCATTTTGCGATTTTGTGCGGCATTTTTTCCCCCTCCTGATGCTCCACTGCGAACTGTGTTTTTGGTAAAATCGCTTTTCCAGTGCGGTTTTTAAATTCACTCCCTGACACAAGTCAGGAAGTGAACTCTTTGACCTGGAAAAGAAAAAATACTATGTATTTATTGTTAAAAATGCGAACGCAATCACTGCGCAAAGCGATTTTGTGAGCGTTTGCGTTTTTCCTATACCTTCTATTGAGGCAAAATCGACTCAAAAATGGTACATTGCACAAGCGTTTTTAGGGCAATTTTGAAAATCGCTTGCGCTTGAAAAAAGGACAAAAATGCCCTTAGTGTGAACGGGCCCACACTGAGCTTTTTAAAGGGAACCTAAAGTGAGCGAGGCTAATATATTTATTTCGTTTTAACCACTTATGTGGTTACAGACGGTATATCTACATCCCCCAGGACTCCAGTTCCTGCACAGGCAGGGACATAGATACTCGTCTATTGCGGCGAATGGCTGCCGTGTGCCTCCACACTCGCCCCCGCCCACATTCTAGCCACCACCTGTTAGTGCAGAGATCAATGAATGGGAACACAGATGCAAATATTTCTGAGTTTGTGCACATTTATGTAAATGTTTATGCAAATTTATACAGCTGGAAAATGGACTATTTAATTTAAACCTGGATGGGACGCAATTGGTCTATTTTCAAGCTGCATATATTTGCACAAAAATGTACATACATTTGCATAAACACAGAAATATTTGCATATCATTGATCATCCCTACTCTTCATGCTTGTTAAGTGTCTATGGCTAAATGTTTGAACATTATTCATTCCAAAGCATTTGTTATTGTTTTTTGATGTGATGGGTGACCTCACTGACAAATAGGAAAGGTTATAAAATTACTTTTATTCTCACTTTTGGATTCTCACTTTTACTTTCTTGCCCCTAGTTAGTTTCAAAAGAATTGCTGACTAATCACATGCATTTTTTACTAAACTGGATAAAAGCAGTTAAGAAACATTACTAAGTCACGTCACTCTAAACCTTATTCCTCTCTGTACCTCATGTTTTAAAATAGCTTATTTTTCTGTCATCTTGTTCTCTGTTTTTCATTATATTTCAGTGCTATATGTACTTCATCTATAATACTGTTTATTCGGTCAGGTGTGCATTTTTATAGGGAATTCTTATATATACATATTTGCTAATTAAATGGAGCCAGGGGTGAGAAGGTAATTTGATTGTATGCCTATGCAAAATAACAAAGGTGACCTAGTCTTACAACCGCCATTAAAAAAGGTATTGCAGGTTCACCTAGGGTTTGAAGCACAAGGCGTTCTTTACCAGGGCACCCGACTAAGTGCGATGGACTCACATATACCCCTGGTGGCGGGCAATAAAGTCTTTGTTGTTGAGGACTCCCAAGTAACATCCATAATTACCCCACCAATGCCCAAGGGTGCTGCTAAGGTTTTCTTGGCCACAAGCGGCACATAATTTGTTGGCCCCCGACCAAAGGAAGCAGCATGCAAAGTATACCTCAACGAAAAAGTGGCCATGGCCTGATGTGGGCGAAGCCAACTGCATGATGCTATCATGTCAATATGGATGTAACACACATGGCACCGATCAAGCAACAAATTTCACTGCTCTCCTGACAGTCGCTTAGCTCCAGTCCCCATGGTCACCTCTGCATGTCGCCTCTAACGTCATGAGAGGTGCCGGCAGAAAGTAACCATGGTGACAGGACGCTAAACGGGTGACAGGAGAGAGGTGAGATTTGGTGCTGTATTGGGGGCCATGTGAATTACGGTAGAAAGGGGCCGGGGCCACGGAGCACAGGGAAGCACATCTTGAGGCCTAGCAGGGGCTTGCTTTGCTTGTACCCTGGCAGTGCCCCAGGCAGGCACAGGAACAGATGAGGCAGCAGAATGAGGTTTATACAAAATTGTCAGTTACAAGTAAATGTTCAGAACTGATAAGCAGAGTTGTGGTGATGGTAGCAAACAGGCATAGACGTTATAGGCTAGTGCCAGGCAGGTGGTATTGTCCAGATAGTCAGGACAGGTAATAGGTTTGTGATGCATGAATGTAGAGTGTCCTTATATACCTTTTTTAATGGCGGTTGTAAGAGTAGGTCACCTTTGTTATTTTGCATAGGCATACAATCAAATTACCAAAGTTGACCCTCATGATGCACTATGGGGGCGAACCGAACTTCTGGAAAAGTTCACGGTTCTCCGCAATCGCGATCCTCGGAAGTTCGCCTGGAACCGTTCGCCGGCAAACTGTTCGGGCCATCTCTAATAACTAAGCCTGACTCAATGGAGCTGCCACAGGCCTCAGGTGGAGAGGTAAAAGTTGGATATTGCAGTGGAGAGGTAGGTTGAGGTGAGAGATCAGGAAGCAATTAAGGAAACATGCAGGCTTCAGAATCTACAGTATAATGGCATATAGTAAAATTGTATTTTGAGGGCCCTCTAAGGACACAAGTACCAGTATTTATACTATATATTCTTTTACATAGTCCATAATGCATTTCCTTTATGTGAACAACTTATTCTAACAATACATAGTAAGATGTTTAGCTTGTGTAATAATACCCTGATAAAGACTGTGTTTAAAGCTCCTGTGAACAGTACGTGTTTGTGCGTTACTTTGACCTAAGTCTTAGTTCATAATTACTAGCTGATTACATTGTAACCATGATGCTTCGGACAGCGCTTTTAAATGTTGTTAGAAATGACTTCAGTACAGGATCTATTCTTGTGCACACTTGTCTTTCTTAAAAATGAGCAATCAAAGTCATAATCAGTGTCTCTTCCTAACTATCATTTTGGTCATCTGTTTGCTCATTGTGTAGCACAATCATCTTCCTTTGTCTCATGTTTACTTTTATGTTCCTCAGAGACGCAGTTTTTTGCTCTTAAAGTGTACTTCAATGTGCACGACTGATGCATGTATTATGCATGTATTCTGCTTGACTGCAGTTACAGACGTTATTAAAAAAAAAAATCTGGCTGGTGCCATTTGAAAAAGTTGGTGTAGGAATGGTGTGGGAATAATTACCATACTCATCATAGGCATGCCAAAACAACACACTGGTAATATTTTGGGTCTTTTAGCAACTATCCCATAAAGTGGGGCCAACCACATCCTGGCCAGCACTTACTTTTATACCACTTTGCACTGGGAGAAAGTGCATGGGTGATTCCGCTGTGCTGCTGTGGGGGAGTTGGTTTGACCTGCCAATCACTTGGGGGTGGGGCTGGTGCCAGCTCACATGCTGTAACCCCACCCCACATACAACATAGGCCAGGGTTATTACATGGCACAGTGCGGTGTAAAAAGAGGATCAAAGTCCGAAACTCTGATCCAAGTGCCTTGATGCTGTGCCAAACACAGACTAGATCCGGCGGCAGTGCAGTTAGCAGAATGCCCAAATGTGCTAAAAAATATTTATATTCCGTGGCACATCAGCAGAGCGTGGTGCCGGTGGTGATCAAAGTGTTAGTCTTAGGGCTCGTTTCCACTGCAACGCAGAGCCGCACTATGTTATGTGTCATATGTCAGGGGCGGGGCTTGCAATCCCTTTCATTATACTGAATGGAATCACGGACTGAATCACCCCAAACTGCAGCAACCATGTGCTGCGATTCTGTGGTGAATCGCAACACATGTATGGAAATAGCAGACAATGCAGCCTATGCAATCGCATTTCCATAAGCACACCTAAAAGCCCGCTTTATGGAAAGTAGCCCTTAGCCACACTTTGATATATAGGGGCTAATGCCATGGTGAGGGTGCCTCTAGGGGCAGCCATATTTCTCCTTGTCATACTATGTCCAACAATGGAGCTGAGGGGAAAAATCCAATATCAGACCAAATTCGACACAGGATTGCAATGGGTTAAGTCTGTAAAATTAGCTGTTTGTGGCCAAAATAGACCTGTTTTTCCCTTGGCAATTTTTTTCCCCCTTTCATAATGGTTTTACCTACTTATATACCTAACTACATATCTGACATGTTCATATATTTATGATAGGCGCCCAGGATAGCCGCTGCTGTAGAAAGGCACGTTATTCAACCTGAAGAAGCGTTTTTTACCGCAAAACGCATTGTCAGCTAAGTGCCCAATAAAGCATCTATATATTTTAGAAATATACTCAGTGGATGGACTACTTTTTTATAAGGTAGGACCTCTGTTTATTATTTTGTCTATACTTAAAGCTACTGTCCATGAGCACATAAGGTAAACATCATACTGTGTGAATCTACCGGGCGCCTCCTACACCCTTCTACGTATATTACACAGTACAGAAGCTAATAAACTCACAGACTAACAGTAGAAATTAAGTAAACGAGTAGTAGTAGTAGTGGTAGTAGTAGGTAGTAGTAGTACGCAACTAACTAAAAATCCCTAGTGTACTATACAATAACTAAGTCGTGTGGCAGACAGTGAGAACTAAAGTCGGTCACACACGGTCGGACACAATCAATCAATAGGGTCGGGCAGATGACAGTCGCAGACAGTCGCAAATTACTATCTAACTATAAATGAGTACAATATAAGTGTGTAGAATGAGTGTAGGATGCAAAACGCTGGGTTTAGCACAAGAAAAGCACTTGCTCTCAGACACAGCAGGACTGGAGATGCTCTCAGTACCACAAGTCACTAAGACAGGACGGGGCTCCGCAACATGGCCGCCGCCTTATGTAGAGGATGGGAGGGCCAGGCTCCCCTTCTCTGATTGGTTGCTAGGGTTGCCAGGGCTTTGGCTGGAGGACTTCTGATTGGCCCAATGATGTCATCCCCAGATACCGAAGCCGAACCTCGTGATCACAGCATCATCTGGCCGAATTCGAGTGTGCCTATTCGGGCACATTCGGATTCCAATTCGGTATCAGCATTCGTGCTTCGACTTTGACTTCGGCAACCCTGAAAATCTACCCGAATATTCGGGTAGATTCGAATTCGAGAGTCCTGATGAGCACCCCTGCAACCTGGCCTTAAGTGTGGATGTAGACACTGTGAGCAGCGATGAACCCTTGGACTACTGGGTGCGCAGGCTTGACCTGTGGCCAGAGCTGTCCCAATTTGCCCTCCAACTTCTGTCTTGCCCTGCCTTAAGCGTCCTGTCAGAAAGGAACTTCAGCGCAGCTGGAGGCATTGTCACAGAGAAGAGAAGTCGCCAAAGTCACAAAAATGTTCAGTACCTCACCTTTATCAAAATAAATGAGGCATGGATCCCGGATGGCTACTGACCGCCGGAAGACTAAGTCAGTCCCCACATACCAGCATCTCTGCCTGCACGCCGTGTGACTGGCTTCTTGGCCCAAGACTAAGTCACTCCCCACACAGCACCTCTGCCCACAGGCCGCTTGACCGCCTTCTCCGCCACCACCAATAGGGTCCAGGACTCAAGGCGGATTCCGGAATTTTTTAGGCCGCTGTAATAATTTTTCTCGTGCATGTACATACCTGCCTAATTTTTCTGGCTGCAGCTGCAACAACAACACAAAAGGCATGTACATGTGCCCATTTCCCTTTGTGATCATTACCTTGTGTATCACAATGAAGGAATGACCGACGGCTATATGAGTGTCTGGGGGGGGGGGGGGACTCAAGATAATATGGTCGTTGCTTCATTGTGGACAGACCAAATTTGATCAGCTGGACAGTCACTGTTGTTCTATCATTGATCTACCACAGCCTGGCGACCATATGGGCTTGAAAACTGCCATGGCCTGCTCTCTGGCCATGGTGCGCACCAGTCCAGCACGGCCGTCACTACACAAACAGCTGTTTGCAGTGCGTTACACAGTGAGTTTGGTGTGTCAGTGTGAAACAGTACTCTAATTACACTACCTGATTGATGTATACACATGCAAGATGTTTTAAAGCACTTTAAGCCTGCAATTTAGCATTCAATGTGACTTCTGCCCTTAAAACGCTGCTTTGCGTCCAATCCAGATTTTTCCCCGGGAATTTTGGCGTGTATCCCACTCCGCCATGTCCCCCTCCAGGTGTTAGACCCCTTGAAACATCTTTTCCATCACTTTTGTGGCCAGCATTTTCTAGTTTTCAAAGTTTGCCTCCCCGTTGAAGTCTATTGCGGTCTGCAAAAGTTCGCACGAACTGAACTTTCACAGGAAGTTCGCGAACCTGGTTCGCGAACCGAAAATCGGAAGTTCGGGCCATCTCTATAATACAGGAGAAAAGCATTTTACAAATGTTTCGTTGTTGTTGTCAAAGGGGATTCTTCTGGAACATGAAATACACAAATTGTGACAGTAATGGCATAGAATCAGGCACAGGCACTAGATCTTTTTACATTTACACAGTTTTAGAGAAACTCCCCAGCTAAGCTTACTGTTTGTTTGTTTTTCTTGAGACTAGAGCGATGAGACAGCAGCCTAACCTATGACTCCACTCAGTCTTAATCCTGCTCTGTTCCCAGTTTTTAGTCTCTGGCATAATTTGCTATTAATGTGAATAATAACTGTCATTGTGGATTGTGTGGTTCACCTATTTTAGCTGTTGTCATTATTATGCTGTTGACCATCTGGCTATCTAATAGATTTAAAAAATGCTAAACTCTAGAAGCCAAATCAAAATACAGAATATGCATGCTTTATGCTCAAGTGCAATACTTATTATAACTTTACTCCTGTTACAAATTACGGTAGATATTGCATATATTAATGTGTTCCAGTGGTGGCTGGATAGTGTAATGGTTAAGGACTCTGCCTCTGACACAGGCTCTGCCTGTTCTGTAAGCCAGCAGCTATTCAGTAGGAGACCTTGGGCAAGTCTCCCTAACACTGCTACTGCCTATAGAGCCCGTCCTAGTGGCTGCAGCTCCGGCGCTTTGAGTCCGCCAGGAGAAAAGCACAATACAAATGTTCTGTGTTTGTGTGTATACAAATCATGGTGTAATTTTTTTTACAATTTAGTTAAAATTACCTTTCTAGTTCGGTCTGCAGCCGACTATGATTTGTTAGACTTGCTGACTTTTGCTTTCTTGTAGCCATGATAACAGTATATAATTTGTGGATTAAGCAGCTAAAATATTCATGAATGTACCCCATTTTAATTGGTGAAGTTGATTTGCTAAGCCTGGAGGACACAGAAGTACCGTAATCCATAAAACTTAGATTGAATAAAATGATAAGAAAAAACAAACAAAAACAAAGATCTTCTACTGTTTGGTGTAATAAGTTTGCAACTCATGCTTGGGTTGTATAACAATAAAGTGAGTATCCTGTGCTGTTTCAGCCATAGCAAGGTCTTATAACCTGTATTTTTAATTTACCTGTATTTAAAAAAAAATACATATATTAGAATATCAAAAGTATTTATTTCAATAATTCAGCTTAACCACTTGAGGACCGTGGTGTTAAACCTACCTAGTGACCAGGATATTTTTTACTAAAATGGCCACTGCAGCTTTAAAGGGACTCCGAGCAGTGCAGAAACTATGGAAAGATGCATATCATTTTAAAGCTCTCTTTCTCCTTTTTCCAATGATATATAATCTGCCACCCTAAGCCTTTTAGTTTTCGCTATTTTCGCGATTGAATTTGCCGCAGCCACGATTTCAATCGCGAAAATAGAGAAAACTAAAAGGCGTAGGGCGACGATTTAGGTGTCGCCAGAAAGAGGAGAAAGAGAGCTTTAAAATTATATCCATATTTTCATAGTTACTTGTATTACACAGGACAACACTTTCCCCAGTGTCAGCAGCTCCATTCAGCAGAATGGAGCTGCTGACTTTAGGAAAAAGTCGCCCTGTGTAATACAATGTAACTATGGAAAGATGGATATCATTTTAAAGCTCTCTTTCTCCTCTTTCTAGCGACATCTAAATAATCACCCTACTCCGTTTAGTTTTCTCTATTTTCACGATTGAAATAGCGGCCGTGGCAAATTCAATCGCGAAAATAGCGAAAACTAAAAGGTGTAGGGCGGCGGTTTATATATCATTGGAAAGAGAAGAAAGAGAGCTTTAAAATGATATGCATCTTTCCATAGTTTCTGCACTGCTCGGAGTCCCTTTAAGGCCTAGCTGCAGGGCCGCACAACTCAGCTCCGCCTTCCAAGTGGAGATGATGCGCGCATAATCTCCTGCTAGCCCCATAGAAAGCCGTTCACGCCAATCAGCGTGGAGCACTCCTGGCGGAGCTACGTTGGACGCTGCTGGCCAACACGGAAGTACCAGGGAAGCTACTCAGGATACGGAGGTTTGAGGCAATGATCAGCGGAGTGGTCACCCGGGGACCCAACACTGTATAAAACGCTGTTAACAAGTCTCCTAAATGTGAGTGCAATCTGGTTTTTAAAAAAACTTTTAATAAATGGTTTTACACTATTGAGCTCTCTCAGTCCCGCAGTAACTCGGTTGAAGAGTGATATATGGATTGCTGATACAGTTCATTGACCCCCATTGGCTTTAAATCTTACCTCCGGAGATCCAAGGAGGCCCATTGGGTGAGTGCGGACACGGAGGGGGTGTGTCAAGGTGCTCACCAGTGGTGTATTTAAAACTAGAATTCACAGTCTTTTGGAATATAGAAGTGGTGGTGGTAATGCTGAGAGCCTAAATGGAATTACACTATATGCTCTTTTTTTCTCTTATCTATATATCGTGTTGATCTTTAATGGAGCGGATGCACGGAGACCTGGATGATCCAGAGTGTTACGTTTAAAGGGACTTTGACTGACACGGACTGGAGATTGAATTGGTCTAATTGTGAACTCTTGTGAGATCTGGAGCGCTACTTTTTTTGTTTATAGTCCTGGGACTGCCACCACGCCCACACCAATCGGCAAGCAGTTAAAGGGTGAAGCTAATATATGAGATAGGAACCCTTTGCAGGTGTTTTGGATGAATTTGCTGATTAGAGTCTACTACCTATTGTTAGTAATAGAAACATAGGAAAAAAAGTCATTTATAGCACATTTTACTCTGGGAGAAATGTACTTTTTATTTATGTGCTTTTATGTATTTTAAATTTTACAATTATTTTTTTTTTACCATAATGGTCCTTTAAATGCACCTGTCAGTTTGATGGACCAACAGGAAACCCTTGTGGTAAAAGGTTCTTTTGCTGAGGTTTCTTGAATATTCAGGGTTGTGGTGGTGGCCAGAGAGATTGTAGCCCAGCCATAAAACTTAGAACAGGTTGTACAGCCATAAAACCTGCTTGAATATTCTGCCACTGCTTCCCACTAATGTGACTACTGTGTATGTTTCTCAGGAGTGGATTTAAGAAGACTAAAAAACCAGAGTGAGGACGGGCTTTCCTCGCCAGCCTTGCAACTTATTCTTGTGAGTCTTCAGCTGCACATACCGTTGTTGAGTTTCCCATACCCTTGACGTGCTACACTATTGGTGTCCAGATTGTGTAGGATAGCTCTCACTATGGGGTTGAATCACAATATTACAAAAAGAGTGTTGACTGATAGCACGACCGTGCTATGCAGTTAACACACGAAGTGCCGCGCGCACAACTTTGCGCACGCAAATGTCTGCGTTGTTGCACGCAAATGTTAGTTATCGCACGGGCGTAAGATTTTGCACGTGCAAAGTTGCACGCGCGGCACTTCGCGTATTAACTGCATAGCATGGTCGTGCTATCAGTTAGCACTCTTTTGTGAATCAACCCCTATGTGGAAGAGGTAAAATTGGTCAGTGATTGGCCAATCAAAATTGTATGTGTACACAGTTTTATTAGAGATGAGTTATGAGATCCGTTTTGTAGATCAAGCCCATAATGTTTTTAATCCAGTTTTTTTACACATGACACATTTTTTTTAGTTCACCACAAGCAAACTGCAGCGAGTCCCTGTGGAATAGGCCTAGTCAGGTCTATGTTGCCAGTGCACAATCCCTCTGTGGGTCACCACTCCACACACGGTTCAATGTAGTAAATACGAAGGAGGCACTCAATTGGCTTCAAACTTGCGTTTTATCAAATCCCAGTAATACACGACATGTTTCGGGGCATATCCCCTTCATCAGGTGTACATACATTGAATGGCACACAGTGAATAAATACATACTGCTAACCACCACACCCTAAATTGGACCACCTCCATCTGGTCAGCTGACAAGTCAGCTGATCACTGACATCACACAGTCCAAAGTCTTGTTAACCCCTTAGGGCTCTGATCAGAGGCACTACTATATCCATCTACCTCTGTAAACCTGATTAACAAATCAAATTACTGCATCTTAGATAAAAGTAATACAGACAATACTGCGAAAAACTTCTGTTGCAAATAGTTGGACCACAGATCCATCTTACCACCCTTCAAACGACACTCCCAACCAATCACGATGGTGTGTGTCCCATTAATACCTGGGGATTGGAGACAGAGAAATTAAATCAGTAACACGTAATACAGCATCATAAAAAACATTTCAAGCTGAACATTTCATTCATCACCCTGGGGTTGATGGACTCCAACTTTCTCATGCACTGGGCCTCCTTCTGTGGGAGAATCCGGACTCTGTTTCCACCTCTCTGCAGCAGTGGTACATGGTCCAAAACTAGCCATATTAACTGTGACACCCTATGTCCGCATTCAAAAAAATGTCGGGCTACTGGGGTGTCACTGTTTTTTTCTCCTGGCTTATAACCACGAATGTCCCCCCTATGCTCCTGAATCCTTGATTTTACTAATCTGGTGGTTTTACCCACATAAAGCATCCCACAAGGGCATTTCAGGGCATAGACAACAAATATGCTGTTGCATGTATACATTGAGTTGATTTTTATTCTGACTCCAGAGTAGGGATGTTCAACATAAGTGCCTTTTATAATTGCATGGCAGCAATTACACTCCAAACAGGGAAAAGTACCCCTTTCCCCTACCAGGTCACTGTTTGTCATTGTTTCCAGGTTGACAGATCAACCCTGCTCACCCTGTTACGTATTGTTTTACCTTTCTTGTAGGAGAATAAAGGTGGCTCAGTGAATAGCATTCCAAAACTTGGGTTATGCTGAAGTATGAAGTCTGCCAATACTTCATAACGACCCCCTTAACCTCCTTAGCGGTAACCCCGTGCTGGACACGGGGTAAGCCGCCGGAGGGTGCCACTCAGGCCCTGCTGGGCCGATTTTCATAATTTTTTTTTGCTGGACGCAGCGAGCACTTTGCTAGCTGCGCCAGCACTCTGATCGCCGCTGGCCCGCTCCCGATCGCCGCTATCTGTTGCGGCGCGCGCCCCCCCCCCAGACCCCGTGCGCTGCCTGGCCAATCAGTGCCAGGCAGCGCCGAGGGGTGGATCGGGACTCCCAATGATGTCCCGACGCCACTGACGTTGGTGACGTCATCCTGGCGACGGGGAAGCCCTCCAGGAAATCCCGTTCTTTGAACGGGATTTCCTGATCGGAGATCGCCGAAGGCGATCAAAGCGGGCGGGGGGATGCCGCTGAGCAGCGGCTATTATGTAGCGAGCCCTGGGCTCGCTACATGATTTAAAAAAAAAAAAAAAACTGCTGCGCTGCCCCCTAGCGGAATTTTTCATACCGCCAGGGTGGTTAATCATTCCAGACTGTTTACAGAATGTCTGCACAAAGCTGACAAGATGGACGTGGGCCAATTTAGGGTGTGGTGGTTAGGAGTATGTATTTATTCACTGTGTGCCATTCAATGTATGTACACCTGATGAAGGGGATATGCCCCGAAACATGTCGTGTATTACTGGGATTTGATAAAATGCAAGTTTGTAGCCAATTGAGTGCCTCCTTCGTATTTACTACACTTTTTTTTAGTTCCCCTGTGTTTTTTTTTTTAACACAAATTATTTTACATCATGCCATACTCCCTGTATCCCCTCCACCAATGCCTAACCCTAACTGACCCCCCCCCCCCCCCCACTAATGCCTAACCCTAACTGACTCCTTCACAGGTGACTAACCCTAACTTAGCTCCTCTCCCCCATTTATGAACAACCCTAACCAACCCCCACTATGCCTAACCCTAACCAACACCCACCCCACTGCCTAACCCCAACCAGCCCTCCCCACCACAAACCTCTCAATATCAGTGTTGCCTTTGCAGTTATGTACAATAAATATTGGGCACTGGGGAAGTTTTGTACCCATTAGGCACCAAAGTTAAAAATGGCCATAAATGGAAATATGGACACCTAAGGCACCTGATAAAATAGCAGATGCTGTGGCTGCATGCTATACAAACTAGGGCTACAAATAGAAGGCCCCAGTGCATTTTATTGGACAATTTTGGCACCCAAAGTTTGATTTATAGCTGCTATTAACATGAGCACCTAAGGGGCATCCAAAATTACCTGGTGCCTCCCATAGGCTAACGCAGGGGGGGATTACAGCTGCCCAGAATCCCCCCTCAGACCAGGTCCAGTGCAGTCTCTGGGGACAAGTTGAGACACCAGAATATCTTCAGCCATCCTGCAGCTTGCAGCACTGCCATCTTTCTTTCCCTGGTACAGTGTGTGCACAGAGCATGGAGCAGCAGTGTGTGTACAGAGCATGGAGCAGCTGTGTGTGTAGAGAGCATGGAGCAGCAGCGTGTGTAGAGAGCATGGAGCAGCAGTGTGTGTACAGAGCATGGAGCAGCAGCGTGTGTAGAGAGCATGGAGCAGCAGTGTGTGCACAGAGCATGGAGCAGCAGCGTGTGTACAGATCATGGAGCAGCAATGTGTGTACAGAGCATGGAGCAGCAGTGTGTGTACAGAGCATGGAGAAGCAGTGTGTGTACAGAGCATGAAGCAGCAGTGTGTGCACAGAGCATGGAGCAGCAGCTTGTGTACAGAGCATGGAGCAGCAGTGTGTGTACAGAGCATGGAGCTGAAGTGTGTGTACAGGGCATGGAGCAGCAGCGTGTGTACATAGCATGGAGCAGCAGCGTGTGTACAGAGCAATGAGCAGCAGCAGGTGTAGAGAGCATGGAGCAGCAGTGTGTGTACAGAGCATGGAGCAGCAGCGTGTGTACAGAGCATTGAGCAGCAGTGTGTGTACAGAGCATGCAGCAGCAGTGTGTGTACAGAGCATGGAGCAGCAATGTGTGTACAGAGCATGGAGCAGCAGTGTGTGTACAGAACATGGAGAAGCAGTGTGTGTACAGAGCATGAAGCAGCAGTGTGTGTACAAAGCATGGAGCAGCAGCTTGTGTACAGAGCATGGAGCAGCAGTGTGTGTACAGAGCATGGAGCTGAAGTGTGTGTACAGAGCATGGAGCAGCAGCGTGTGTACATAGTATGGAGCAGCAGCGTGTGTACAGAGCATGAAGCAGCAGAGTGTGCACAAAGCATTGAGCAGCAGCATGTGTACAGAGCAAGGAGCAGCAGCGTGTGTACAGATCATGGAGCAGCAGTGTGTGTACAGAGCATGGAACAGCAGCTTGTGTACAGAGCATGGAGCAGCAGCGTGTGTAAAGAGCATGGAGCAGCAGCATGTGTACAGAGCATGTTGCAGCAGCATGTGTACAGAGCTTGGAGCAGCAGTGTGTGTACAGAGCATGGAGCAGAAGTGTGTGTACAAAGCATGGAGCAGCAGCGTGTGTACAGAGCCTTGAGCAGCAGCGTGTATACAGAGCATGGAGCAGCAGCATGTGTACAGAGCTTGGAGCAGCTCTGGGGAACTAAACAGAGTCAGGTATGAGCACAGCCCTGTGCCCTGCTGTGTGAATGCTTCACTTTCCCCTTCATTACCATTGTCAGCTATTCTCATAATTATCTGCATCCAAACTGCTCCTGATTGATCCTGTAGCCGATAGTGCCCAGTACTGCTTCTGACAAGCTACGATCAGCACCCCGTGCTGCACTCCAGGGGGTAGTGCCACCACCTTATACGGGACAAGAATTCAACTCCCCTTTGTGGGTACACTCACCAGAAGCGCATCTTGGATCACTACATATCGCATCAACACCTCTTTCCAGCCAAGGAGCAGAGTCAGTGTGTAAATGCAGATTCTGTTTAATAAAACAATACCATATGTGCAGGGTCACAGAAAGATGCACTCACTCCAACCGCAGACAACATAGAGCAGCACCAACTGTATCTCCTGCTTCCTGATGTGACGTCACATCAGGTCACGACCCAAAACTGAACACAAGAAAATTCTATTAACAGCCACATTATTCACTAAATATAAACCATGTACTTGTTTTTTTCATTTCAGAAATGCGCTTGTCACCTGCAGCAAAACTTATTTCCCTGGATTTAGCTGATGGGTTGGTTAATCAGAAGTGACAACGTGCAGTGGCATAACAAAGGACCTTGGGACTCCAGTGTGAGTTTTACATGGGGCCCCAACCACTGCATTCGTATGGAGCCCCACAATCTACCAAGGACAGCTGCAGTGTCAGAGACGTGTAATCAAAGTAAGGAAACAGTTGTTAACCCCCTTGGCGGTATGAAACATTCCACCAGGGGGCAGCGCAGCAGTTTTTTTTAAAAAAAAAATTTTAAATCATGTAGCGAGCCCAGGGCTCGCTACATGATAGCCGCTGCTCAGCGGCATCCCCCCGCCCGCTTCGATCGCCTTTGGCGATCTCCGATCAGGAAATCCCGTTCAAAGAACGGGATTTCCTGGAGGGCTTCCCCCGTTGCCATGGCGACGGGGCGGGATGACGTCACCGACGTCAGCGACGTCGGGACGTCATTGGGACTCCAGATCCACCCCTCGGCGCTGCCTGGCACTGATTGGCCAGGCAGCGCACGGGGTCTGGGGGGGGCCGCGCGCCTCAACGAATAGCGGCAATCGGGCGCGCGGCGGCGGCGATCGGGGTGCTGGCGCAGCTAGCAAAGTGCTACCTGCGTCCAGCAAAAAAAAATTATTTAAATCGGCCCAGCAGGGCCTGAGCGGCACCCTCCGGCGGCTTACCCCATGTCACACACGGGGTTATCGCTAAGGAGGTTAAAGTGTACCTGAGTAGAGATGACCCGAACCGTTCGCCTGGCGAACATCTCTGGGCCTTCTACTACTTAGTACTATGCCTGCGCTGCCCGGCGGAGCGCGTCCTAGATCGCGCTCCTGTTGAAGGGCACTCGCTGCGCATGAGCGTGATGTCGTTCGTGACGTCACGCACATGCGCAGAAAGTGCCCGGCAACAGGAGCGCGATCTAGGACGCGCTCCGCCGGGCAGCGCAGGCGTACTACTCCGGGTCATAGCGACCCGGAAGTAGTAGAAGGCCCAGTGATGCAGAGATGTTCGCCGGCGAACGGTTCGGGAACTGTTCGCGACATCTCTGTACCTGAAGCTGTTCTAAATAAAACATTTTATACATACCTGGGGCTTCCTCCAGCCTAATACACACAGATCGCTCCTGCGCCGCCCTCCTCAGTCTTCTCGCAGCTCCGATGCCAGGTCCCCCCACTGCCGTCAGTCGGAGTCAGTAAAACTGGGCTAGAGCATGTATGAGTCCCTATACTAGCAGAGCTTGCTGTGAAGTTGTAGCCTACATTCAGTGGTATTTCAACAACCCACTTCATTCATTTGTATGGAGTATGGATAAATGTACAGTTGCAGTGAAGCACAGCTATAAAACAAAGTTATAAATGTGAAAATACTGACAGTCATTTTTGTGATTTACACTAATTTACATTTTCTTTGCTTTCAGGTTTTGCCAACTTTAATAAAACAGGAAAAAAAATTATTGGCCTTGAATCATTTGTAATTGCAGTATTAATATAGGAACAATCAAAATTAAGTCTGTGCTCTGTTATTTGTTACCCCATCTACAGTATGTATTTAATTTGCTTTAGTAGAGATTAAGTTGTACTTTGAGGATACACCTGAATCCACATTTCATGCTATAATTGCCTGTTGTCCAACTTTTCTAATCTCACTGTTAGAAATGATGAATTATTTAGGGATGAAAAAAAAAAGTAAAAACTTCCTGTGATTTGTAGAGGAGATTTAGCAGAAAGTATACAGATGGTATATTAAATTTCTGTCTCATTTATTTCCACGGAAGAGTTCCAATATCCCACACGTAATATATTTGTTATGAGGTGGGAATATGGCATGACGCTGAAACACCAGCTGAGCAAATCAATGTGGCTTGTTATTTGCCTGCTGTCTTATTAAAGCTTGTTGTGAGGGGGTAAGAATGTTATCTGACAGATGGTCACCATGTCCAGGAGGACTTGAGGTAGTCATTCCATGGGCTTCCCCAGTGCTCCAGGCTGTCTCCATTTTTCTTCATATAGTAGAGGCTCGTGACATTGGTCTTGGAGGCATGGCTAATATTGATTCTGATGTACTTAGTACTTGGGACATGGATTATAGAAGGTTTGGTAAATTGACTAATAACTCTCCCTCCCTACTGATATAAAGAATCTGGCCACAGGCTCCTGGCTTTACAGCATGCTGGTAGCAAAGGGGGAAGGAATGGTCATAAAGTACAGAGCAGATGAAATTAATGGCTTTGCTCAAGGGTTCTTCATCGTCAAGAGTACCTACCACATAATGCGCCATGGAAATTGACACAATGCCCCATCTGCAGTTGATTGATGGCCTGTTCAGACTTAATTTCAAGTGAACACTCATTAATTCATTTATTTATTTATTATAATTATTTGTCTATGGAACATAATTTGAAATGTGTGATATAAATCTTATTTTTTTTTTTTAGAAGTTACAATTAAAGTTCTGTTTTTTTTTACCCCTTCCAGCATCTCAATAATTTTTCATAAATGGAATTAAAAAATCCACTGACAGCAGTACAAAACCTGTAATACTTTAAAGCAACCTAGTATCAAAATGGACTTAATAAGTTAAAACTTACTTGCTGTCTATTTATTTTTCAGTTTTTGCTTTCTTTGTACTTCAGTTTCTGTTTCTTTGTACTCCAGTGAACATAATGTAATAAAAAAGTGCTTCATTTTTTAAAATAATTATGTACAAATGATTTAGTCAGCCCATTGTAAAATCTTTTAAATCCCTGATTTACATTCTGACATTTATTACATGGTGACATTTTTACTGTTGGCAGATGATGTAGCTGCTGCATGTTTTTTTGGCAGTTGGAAACAGCTGTAAACAGCTATTTCCCACAATGCAGCAAGGTTCACAGACAGGAAACTGGCAGGAGTACCACAGTACTTAGAGTTTCTTGTTGGAGGGGTTTCACCACAATATCAGTCATACAGCGCCCCCTGATGGTCTGTTTGTGAAAAGGAATAGATTTCTCTTGTAAAAGGAGGTATCAGCTACTGATTGGGATAAATTCAATTCTTGGTCGGAGTGTCTCTTTAATTTGTCCAATGCTTTCAACAGCATTTCCTGAACAGCAGTTTAGCTGGCCCCCCTACTCACTTGCACACTATTTTGTCAGTTAGACTTTGCAACTGCTGTTCAGGAAATGTTGTTGAAAACAAAGAAAACCCTGAGAATTCCCCATGGGGAGATGGACTCAGAGCCGGGTCGAGGCAGAGGTGAGAAAGGTTCCAGCCTCAAGGCGCAGTGTAGGAGGGGCGCACAACTCACTCAGCTATCATTCCCCTATTGTGTTTGAGAGAAATAAGAAAAGGGGATACATGGCAGTGACTGCAAGCCAGATAACTAGAGATTAAGGCGTTGGGGAGGTTGTGGGCCCTGTGGCTCCTCTTAGTCTAATAGTAATCAGTGTGTGACGGCTGGGGTGGGAGGGATGCAGAGGTGCACTTTGGTGTCTCAGCCTTGGGTGCTGGAGGACCTTGTCCCGGCTCTGGATGGACTGGCCCAAAACCTGTCGGTTCTGTCAGATTTAAACTGCCTACGTTTTTTGCGATAGTAGTCCTTTAATCAAATAAGCCTTTACCTTACATTTGACTTTTTCAGCCTATGTGAAAATGAGTAGTGGTTTCCCTAAAACATTTTTAAAGTGCTTAATTGTAAATTATTATTATTATTGTTATTATTACCACAACAAATGTAACCACTTCGGTACCAGCAGCCTCTGCCCCTTTAAGGACCAGAGGTTGCTGGTACACTAAAACGCTACTTCCCGGCGAATTGCCACAAAAATCCGCCGCTCCTGCCGGTCACGGTGTTCTGTCCCCACCGCAGGCTCCTCTTTCTGCCGTCTCTATGACGGAAGAGCGCTGTGCGCCCATCAGGAGCCGCTTTCATTGGTTCCTGACCCTGTCAATCAATGTAAGCCAATGTGATTGGCTTACAGTGATGACAGGGCCAGGAGCCAATGAAAACTGCTCCTGACCTGCACACAGTGCTCTACCGTCATAGAGATGGCAGGGCAAGTGAATTGTGGCGGGGTCAAAGCGGTGAGATCGGCGTTAATGGCAGGGACGCACGGTTATTGGGCTGTTGAAGCTACATCCAGTCAGGGCCGCAGCTCCACCTGCTGGACGTAGATTCAACCTATGTCAGTCCGGATCCGGTTAAACACCTGAGACCATGGGTTACAGTTATATATTTCCCTCAAGAAGAGGTATACCAAATTCATTGAATGAGACCAATGACAACTAATCCTGTCACCAATATCACATGACTTGAGATTATGTCAGGTGGTCAAAGTGAGCAGCTAAGTAAGGGAGAAAGGGGTGGAAAACATTTATAGCTCAGGCTGAAGCCCTCCTTTATACACATATTACATAAAACTCAATTTGTATGCAAACAAAAGAAACCTGTTTTTTTCTTTATTTCACAGAATATGAAGACAGGATTGCCGTAAGCATCATCTATCTAACCTTTGTAACTAATGGCCTGCAAGTGATCTATGCCAATTTATTTTAGAAAATGTAATTTTATTTCTTAAGCATGATATTATCTTGCTATTCAGTAGCACACTAAGGCAGGGTTTTCACTTAAAATTGTGAGTGTCTTGCCACATAGTGTGAAACCATGCACTACCGCACATACAATAAAAGTCTATGGGCCACAAGGATTTTATTTTCTGTTTCTGTTTTCTTTGATAGGCTAAAGCCTATTACCGCCGTTTGCTGTGATAGGCAGACAGAGGGAGGGACCTGGGGAAAAAAAGAGTAAATCTATTTAAAAATAAATACGAAAAATATTTATATAAAAAAATAAACAGCTGGGGAGCGATCAGACCCCACCAACAGAAAGCTCTGGAGGAAGGGGGACTTGTGTGCTGAGTTGTGCAGCTCTGCAGCGAACCCTTAAAGCTGCAGTGGCCCAACTGAAGAAAAATGGCCTGGTCTTTAGGGGGGGGGGGGGGGGGGGTTTAACACCGCGGTCCTCACATGGTTAAAATCGATTATCTCAAACACTATAAGGTCTTTTTTTTTATATTTCCCCCTTGTTCCCACTGTTCTACTTAAAATATCCTGCAAATTTGGTGTTTATATAGCATGTAAGGGGACTTTGCTATTGACCTTTAAAGTCGGTCTAGTTTAATCACGATTTAATCACGGCTATTTTTCCATGATCACGGTCGTGATCACGTTCCAAATATTAGTAATCATGGAAAATCTGTGATTAAATTCCGTGATCCAGAATCGATCACGGATCCAGATCCAGACGTCGAATAGTGGAACAATGCTCGTGAATCACGACTATGTCATGATCACGAGGTCGTGATGAGCACCACCGGTCATGTCTGCTTGTGAGTGTGACAAGAAAATCAGTCTTTCTCTCTTTTTCTGTCGCTTAGGTACACCTGAAGTGAGAAGCACATGGTGGCCCATGTTGGACTGTCCAGTGTTGGGAGGTATGGTCCAGTGCCCCTCCCCCCTTTGTTTCTCGCCTCAACCTTGTTCTGTGCTCTCCCAGCCCCAGTATATGCAACAGAGCATCGGAGCAGTGGTCATTGTGCCTATCTCATCTCCTATAGACTTCAGCCATGTACAGTACTTCCATACACATTCCATAGTGAGGAAGGGGTAATTAGCCACCAGGGAATTGTATATAGGTGGGAGAGGAGACCACTGGACACCAGAGAACTGTATAGGGGAGGGTCATGTCTTATTATTTTGACAAATAATGTCTTGAAATCAAAAATAGCATTTTCTATGCAAAAATGAAAATTTGCAAGCAACACTGATTAGCCTCCATATTCCTTTCACTCCACTGCAACAGCAGCAAAGATAAGCAAATGCAAAATCCTACTCCTGTCTACATATCTTCCACTCTCCTGCCTTACAATGGGATAGTTGGCTGGATAGTGTAATGGTTAAGGGCTCTGCCTCTGACACAGGTGACCAGGGTTCAAATCTCAGCTCTGCCTGTTCAGTAAGCCAGCACCTATTCAGTAGGAGACCTTGGGCCAGCCTCCCTAACACTGCTACTGCCTATAGAGCGCGCCCTAGTGGCTGCAGCTCTGGCACTTTAAGTCCGCCAGGAGAAAAGCGCGATATAAGTGTTCTTTGTTTGTTTGATAGTTAATGTTACAACAATCTTCACTCACGATGGAGCAAGGGCTTCTAACCATCATTCTGTATCACAGTCCCCATCCTCTCCTCTCACAGGCTACACACAGAAATAGCCAAGCTCAACCTTCCAGTATCTTCTACAGGGATTAGTCATGATTGGCTAATAAGGCTGTCTGAATGTATCAGTCGGATACTTGAGATGTGAACACTCAGTTTAATGGAACAAACAGAAAGTCAACATACAAGTTTTGAAGCCAGAGATACTGGCACAAACTAACATAGTTAACCACTTGAGGACCTAGGGCTTTCTACCCCTTAAGGACTGGCCACTTTTTTTCCATTCAGACCACTGCAGCTTTCACGGTTTATTGCTCGCTCATACAACCTACCACCTAAATGAATTTTGGCTCCTTTTCTTGTCACTAATAAAGCTTTCTTTTGGTGCTATTTGATGGCTCCTGCGATTTTTACTTTTTATTATATTCATCAAAAAAGACATGAATTTTGGCAAGAAAATGATTTTTTTTAACTTTCTGTGCTGACATTTTTCAAATAAAGTAAAATTTCTGTATACATGCAGCGCGAAAAATATGGACAAACATGTTTTTGATTAAAAAAAACCCATTCAGTGTATTTTTATTGGTTTGGGTAAAAGTTATAGCGTTTACAAACTATGGTGCAAAAAGTGAATTTTCCCATTTTCAAGCATCTATGACTTTTCTGACCACCTGACATGTTTCATGAGGGGCTAGAATTCCAGGATAGTATAAATACCCCCCAAATGACCCCATTTTGGAAAGAAGACATCCCAAAGTATTCACTGAGAGGCATAGTGAGTTCATAGAAGATATTAATTTTTGTCACAAGTAAGCGGAAAATGACACTTTGTGACAAAAAAAAAAAAAGTTTCCAATTCTTCTAACTTGCGACAAAAAAAATTTAATCTGCCACGGACTCACCATGCAACTCTCTGAATACCTTGAAGGGTCTAATTTCCAAAATGGGGTCATTTGTGGGGTGTGTTTACTGTCCTCGCATTTTAGGGGGTGCTAATTTGTAAGCACCCCTGTAAAGCCTAAAGGTGCTCATTGGACTTTGTAGTCAGCAGTGTAACAGAGGCGCCAAAAGTATAAAAGTAAATAAAATGTTAAAAAACAGGGAGGTAATAGGTGGACTTACCTCCCCAGTGCAGACACAGGAAAGAGTCGAGTTTTCGACAAAATAACGTTTAATTTACAAACTCCAATATTTTGCAACGCGTTTCGTGGGTTCAACCCACTTCATCAGGCTATAAAAGGAGCAATCAAAATGAACTGTGAGCAGTCTCAGCAAGCTTAGCGCCTCTGTTAGCGGAAAATGACACTTTATGAAAAAAAAACAATAAAAATCAATTTCCGCTAACTTGTGACAAAAAATAAAATCTTCTATGAACTCACCGTACTACTAACAGAATACCTTGGGGTGTCTTCTTTCTAAAATGGAGTCATTTGTGGGGTTCCTATACTGTCCTGGCATTTTAGGGGCCCTAAACCGTGAGGAGTAGTCTTGAAACGAAATTTCTCAAAATGACCTGTGAAATCCTAAAGGTACTCATTGGACTTTGGGCCCCTTAGCGCAGTTAGGGTGCAAAAAAGTGCCACACATGTGGTATCGGCGTACTCGGGAGAAGTAGTAAAATGTGTTTTGGGGTGTATTTTTACACATACCCATGCTGGGTGGGAGAAATAACTCTGTAAATGGACAATTGTGTGTAAAAAAATCAAAAGATTGTCATTTACAGAGGTATTTCTCCCACCCAGCATGGGTATGTGTAAAAATACACCCCAAAACACATTATACTACTTCTCTCGAGTACGGCGATACCACATGATTGGCACTTTTTTGCACCCTAACTGCGCTAAGGGGCCCAAAGTCCAATGAGTACCTTTACGATTTGACAGGTCATTTTTGTTTCAAGACTACTCCTCACGGTTTAGGGCCTCTAAAATGCCAGGGCAGTATAGGAACCCCACTAATGACCCCATTTTAGAAAGAAGACACCCCAAGGTATTCCGTTAGGAGTATGGTGAGTTCATAGAAGTTTTTATTTTTTTATCACAAGTTAGCGGAAATTGATTTTAATTGTTTTTTTTCACAAAGTGTCATTTTCCACTAACTTGTGACAAAAAATAAAATCTTCTATGAACTCACCATACTCCTAACGGAATACCTTTGGGTGTCTTCTTTCTAGAATGGGGTCATTTGTGGGGTTCCTATACTGCCCTGGCATTTTAGGGGCCCTAAACCGTGAGGAGTAGTCTTGAAACCAACAATGTCGCAAAATGACCTGTGAAATCCTAAAGGTACTCATTGGACTTTGGGCCCCTTAGCGTACTTAGGGTGTAAAAAAGTGCCACATATGTGGTACCGCCGTACTCAGGAGAAGTAGTATAATGTGTTTTGGGGTGTATTTTTACACATACCCATGCTGGGTGGGAGAAATATCTCTGTAAATGACAATTGTTTGATTTTTTTTACACACAATTGTCCATTTACAGAGAGATTTCTCCCACTCAGCATGGGTATGTGTAAAAATACACCCCAAAACACATTATACTACTTCTCCTGAGTACAGCGATACCACATGTGCGACACATTTTTGCAGCCTAGGTGCGCTAAGGGGCCCAACGTCCTAATCACAGGTCATTTTGATGCATTTGTTTTCTAGACTACTCCTCACGGTTTAGGGCCCCTAAAATGCCAGGGCAGTATAGGAACCCCACAAGTGACCCCATTTTAGAAAGAAGACACCCCAAGGTATTCCGTTAGGTGTATGGCGAGTTCATAGAAGATTTTATTTTTTGTCACAAGTTAGTGAAAAATGACACTTTGTGAAAAAAAAAAAAAAACAATTTCCGCTAACTTTTGACAAAAAATAAAATCTTCTATGAACTCATCATACACCTAACAGAATACATTGGGGTGTCTTTTTTCTAAAATGGGGTCAGTTTGTGGGGTTCCTATACCGCACTGGCATTTTACGGGCCAAAAACCGTGAGTAGTCTTGAAACCAAATGTCTCAAAATGACTGTTCAGGGGTATAAGAATCTGAAAATTTTGATGACAGGTGGTCTATGAGGAGGCGAATTTTGTGGAACCGGTCATAAGCAGGGTGGCCTTTTAAATGACAGGTTGTATTGGGCCTGATCTGATGGATACGAGTGCTAGGGGGTGACAGGAGGTGATTGATGGGTGTCTCAGGGGGTGGTTAGAGGGGAAAATAGATGCAATCAATGCACTGGGGAGGTGATCGGAAAGGGGTCTGAGGGGGATCTGAGGGTTTGGCCGAGTGATCAGGAGCCCACACGGGGCAAATTAGGGCCTGATCTGATGGGTAGGTGTGCTAGGGGGTGACAGGAGGTGATTGATGGGTGTCTCAAGGTGTGATTAGAGGGGGGAATAGATGCAAGCAATGCACTGGCGAGGTGATCAGGGCTGGGGTCTGAGGGCGTTCTGAGGGTATGGGCGGGTGATTGAGTGCCCTAGGGGCAGATAGGGGTCTAATCTGATGGGTAGCAGTGACAGGGGGTGATTGATGGGTAATTAGTGGGTGTTTGGAGGAGAGAACAGATGTAAACACTGCACTTGGGAGGTGATCTGATGTCGGATCTGCGGGCGATCTATTGGTGTGGGTGGGTGATCAGATTGCCCGCAAGGGGCAGGTTAGGGGCTGATTGATGGGTGGCAGTGACAGGGGGTGATTGATGGGTGGCAGTGACAGGGAGTGATTGATGGGTGATCAGTGGTTTATTACAGGGAAGGACAGATGTAAATAATGCCCTGGCGAATTGATAAGGGGGGGTCTGAGGGCAATCTGAGCGTGTAGGCAGGTGATTGGGTGCCCGTAAAGGGGCAGATTAGGGTCTGATCTGAAGGGTAACAGTGACAGGTGGTGATAGGGGGTGATTGATGGGTAATTAGTGGGTGTTTAGAGGAGACAATAGATGTAAACACTGCGCTTCGGTGGTGATCTGATGTCGGATCTGCGGGCGATCTATTGGTGTGGGTGGGTGATCAGATTACCCGCAAGGGGCAGGTTAGGGGCTGATTGATGGGTGGCAGTGACAGGGGGTGATTGATGGGTGGCAGTGACAGGGGGTGATTGATGGGTGATTGACGGGTGATTGACAGGTGATTGACAGGTGATCAGTGGGTTATTACAGGGAAGCACAGATGTAAATATTGCACTGGCGAATTGATAAGGGGGGGTCTGAGGGCAATCTGAGCATGTAGGCGGGTGATTGGGTGCCCGCAAGGGGCAGATTAGGGTCTGATCTGATGGGTAACAGTGACAGGTGGTGATAGGGGGTGATTGATGGGTAATTGATGGGTGATTGAAGGGTAATTAGTGGGTGTTTAGAGGAGAGAATACATGTAAACACTGCGCTTGGGTGGTGATCTGATGTCGGATCTGCGGGCGATCTATTGGTGTGGGTGGGTGATCAGATTGCCCGCAAGGGGCAGGTTAGGGGCTGATTGATGGGTGGCAGTGACAGGGGGTGATTGATGGGTGGCAGTGACAGGGGGTGATTGATGGGTGATTGACAGGTGATTGACAGGTGATCAGTGGGTTATTACAGGGAAGGACAGATGTAAATAATGCCCTGGCGAATTGATAAGGGGGGGTCTGAGGGCAATCTGAGCGTGTAGGCGGGTGATTGGGTGCCCGCAAGGGGCAGACTAGGGTCTGATCTGATGGGTAACAGTGACAGGTGGTGATAGGGGGTGATTGATGGGTGATTAATGGGTAATTAATGGGTGTTTAGAGGAGAGAATAGATGTAAACACTGCGCTTGGGTGGTGATCTGATGTCGGATCTGCGGGCGATCTATTGGTGTGGGTGGGTGATCAGATTGCCCGCAAGGGGCAGGTTAGGGGCTGATTGATGGGTGGCAGTGACAGGGGGTGATTGATGGGTGATTGACAGGTGATTGACAGGTGATTGACAGGTGATCAGGGGGGATAGATGCATACAGTACACAGGGGGGGGGTGTCTGGGGGGGGTCTGGGGAGAATCTGAGGGGTGGGGAGGTGATCAGGAGGGGTCAGGGGGCAGGGGGGGGAAACAGCGTTGACAGATAGTGACAGGGAGTGATTGATGGGTGATTAGGGGGGTGATTGGGTGTAATCATGGGTCTGGGGGGTGGGCAGGGGGGGGTCTGAGGGGTGCTGTGGGCGATCAGGGGGCGGGGGGGGGAAATCAGTGTGCTTGGTGCAGACTAGGGTTGCTGCAGCCTGCCCTGGTGGTCCCTCGGACACTGGGACCACCAGGGCAGGAGGCAGCCTGTATAATACACTTTGTAAACATTACAAAGTGTATTATACACTTTGTATGCAGCGATCGTCGGGTTAACATCCCGCCAGCGCTTCCGTATGGCCGGTGGGATGTTGTGGCGGGTGAGCGGAGACAGGCGCCGGCGGAGGATTGCGTCATGGATGACGAGATCGCTCCGCCCATGCCCCTACAAGGACCGCCGCCATTTGTCTATACGGCGGTCCTTGCGGGGTCCACTTCCCGGCCGCCATTTGTCAATACGGCGGTCGGGAAGTGGTTAAAGTGTCCACAGAATGATTCCCTAGAGTAAGTCAATGTCATCTCATGTGTCACCATTAAATCCGTTTTAATTCTTTACAGCCGCCTATATCCAAGAATAATAATTTTTATCTATATTCTCCATCCCCCATGTTGGCAGTATCAACGAAATTACCTAAACTGCAGTATAGTAAAGCGACCACAAGTTGTCACTGTAAAATGTAAAGTGCTGCAATGATCTCTATGGTATTGTGATTTCCCTGTATTCATTCTGTGTTCTAATCTGTTCTAAGTAAGCTGCCTTACCTGATAGTGGTGTATGTTTCATCTCTGCATCTTTTTCTTCAGTAAAGAGTTCTAACTTGTTATACTGGGTGCCTATCTGCATGTACAGACCACTCTGTTCCAGGACCTCAACTCATCAAATGATGCACTCCCCAAGGAAAATACATACCCTACACTCACTTCTGAGAGTCTTTAAAATGTAATATTTGGGTCATGGGACCCTATCATCCAGCCAGACTACCATGGAGCCTAAAGTACACAGAGCCACCATAATTCCAATTGACACAGTCCCAACTCCTCCCTCCCTCACTCAATACAGTGTGGGGATTGAGTGCCAGTAAAGCTACACATCCCCTCCAGTCAGCAGGGAAGGAAGGGAAGGCAATACATAACTCCCAGAAGTGACCCCGATATACCAGGCCAATAAGATGTTGTGGCGGTCCACCTACAGAAGATATGAAGACTCACCAACAGATGTTTTCTGGTGAATATAAGGAGAAGTTTGAGCTTGAGAGAGGAGAAGCCACCATAGAGGTGGGGTGAAAAAAGGGAGGAGAGTGGGGGTGTTGTACTTTATAAATAAAACTGAGATAGGGAAGAATGGGAGGGTGCAGAGCTGTCCATACCGGACCATTTGCACTGTGTGGCACATCTAGATGACTTACTAGAATGGTCAGTGAGATGCACATACTGTAATTACAGCTTCTTAGAAATTAACTGCGAACGTATAAAATAATAATCCTGAATTATTTGCATCTCATTGACCATGTCCTCTTGCAAGACTGGGTATCGCCTGTTTGGCTATTTGGTATTAACATTAATCCATTTATTTAAATGATGAATAAGGTATGGGGCAAGATTACCATATTTCACAAGCATGGAATTAATATAAAATGCAACCACTACAGTAGGGTAGAGGTCCATCTAAACAGTAAAAAATCAGCGTGTCGTTGTGCTTAATTGTCCATAATGATTAATAATGAAAGCCACTGGGTAGTATAGAGTTGCAGCACATTATTAATGGTATCGTATTTTCCACAAGCACAGGGAAGACGTGAAGAACTAAAGCACAGACAAATTTCCCTCTGTGGACCGAAATCACACCTCTTCATATTTCCGTTCTCCAAACACCTAAGCCCATCGAGCATATTACATGTGAGAACTTAACCTGAATATATTAAAAGATCTGAAAATGAATTTAACATTTGTGAAACCTTTTTCTTCCTTAGCAACAATAAACACAGGTAAATTCAGTGAATGAATGCGTTTGCTCTTTGCTCCTAGAAAGCATCTGGTTCCAGTTGTGACAAACTAGCTCCATGTATTGTAGGCTTAGAAATGTAAAACAGTAACGGGGAGAGTCATACTCGAACTTGCTGAGTCTATGCAGCTCCGCTCCGTCATCAGCCTCTCAGTGGTGAGGAGACTCTTAGCCATTAGACATGGCCCGAACGGTTCGCTTGCAAACAGTTCCCTGCGAACTTCGGTGGTTCGCATTCGCGGGGAACCAGGAACTTTAGCCGCCCTCATAGTGCATCATTAGGGTCAACTTTGACCCTCTACCATACAGTAGTGTCACCCCTCAGATTTATAAGCCCTCCCCGAATATAAGCCCTAGCACATCTTTTGGGGGGGAAATTAATATAAGACAGTGTCTTATTTTCGGGGGAAACATGGTATTAGAGCTAAGCTGTTGGTTTGATTATTTTTGGGGCGTCTCCTCCTCCATTAGGTCTAAATATGTGACAGGGAACTGGCAGTAATAGGTTAGACCGTATGATGTAAGTTCAATGCAAGTTCAACAGCTGAATAATTGCTCACATGATCTGATTAAGAAAGTAAGTGCAAATTACCTTGCCCGCCCTATGAAAAATAATTTGTTTGAATGTATTTTTATTGTCCTGATGTTCTTTTCTTCTTATCCAATTAGTGAATTTACACATAGAGGCACTTGGTTTAATGTATACATGAAAAAAAGACAGATAAGTGCTAAACTTTTCACCTGCTTTACCAAGGTGATAAGACATATCAGCTCAGAATGGCGATTTTTAAACCATTTTTTTATTTGTAATAATGTTATTACTGTTCATGTTCATGGCAAATTTCCCAAGCTTCTTGTCACTCATTGTCTGTCATGCAGGCTGCGTGTGCCTGAAAAAAAGGCACCAGGAAAAAAGGGCCCATCTGGATAAAAATGGCACTGGTGGGTAACGAAATCTCCATAACGATAAACATTGTTAAAGAAATTAGTTAACAATAAGTACAGTTTTAAAACAGGTGGGAGTTGATAACAAAAATACATTAACGTTAAAAATCGTAACGTAATTCAACAATACAGCTTAACCCAACCCTACCATTACACCGAACCCTCCCCAGGTGGTGCCTAAAACTAACTACCCCCCCCCCCCCGGTGGTGCCTAACCCTAACCCCCCTGGTGTTTCCTAACCCTAACCACCCCCCTGCAGAAACACCCTTTTACACATAGAAACGATAATATCTTTAATAAAGTAAAATCTGTACAAAGAATTGTCAACATTATTCAGAGTATTCTTGCTTGCTGGTGGCTTAAAAGACATTTTATTGGTTAGGTGGGAAAATGGCCTCAATTCACTAAGCGTATCTCCTGTCTTTAATAACGTTTCTAGAGTTATCACCATGGTGATAAGGCATGTAGTATTCAGGAAACATTTTACCTCAGGCAAACCTAAAGTTAACTCTTCTGTCTTTAAGTTACCTCTTCAATCCTTAAAATAACTCCAGAATTCTAAAGTTAAAGACAGGCTGTTAATTAACTGCATGTGAAAATAACTACAGAGGAGGTAACTTAACTACAGAGGAGGTAACTTAACTACAGAGGAGGTAACTTAAGAAATGGAGAGATAAGATAACTCTCTCACTGTGTGGAGGTAAGTTTTCTCTTGCCTTATTATCTCCAGCAAGATCTTAGTGAATTAAGGCCAATATCACCTAAGAAAAAATTAGGAGAAAAAGTAAATTGGATCAGACCCATTGTCCACAGGGGAGCCTCTAGCCATTTTGTCACTCCAGGCAAGAAAACCTGTGGCGCCCCCCCCCCCCCCCCATGAAAATAATCTTAAAGTACCCCTGACACACACCTTGGTCCCGATATTTTTAACATCGTTTACGTTATTGGTGCTGTGTGACTGGCACACAGCACCATCCTCCCCCCTCCTGTGCCCCCTGTAGACCCCATTCTGCTCATTTGTAATCTTCGACTGAGCAGAACTTCAAATATGGACGGGGAGAAAGTGGCAGTTCCTCGTCCCCTCTGCCCATCCATAATGCAGCCCCCTCCACCTGACGCTCTAGTTCCGCTCATGAAACACTGCATGCAGCGGGCCGTGGAGCTGCGCTGTGTGCGGACTTGTGATTATTGAGGTCGGATATCCTTTCAGCCTCAATCACCACAAGACCGCACACAGCACAGTTCCCCTGCGCGCTGTCTGCAGCAGATCATAATGGGAACTGAAGCGGCAGGTGGAAGGGGCTGAGTTGAGCACGGGCACAGGGAGGAAGAACTGCCACTTCCTCCTTGCCCATATGTGATGTCAGAACGGGGGCCGCAGGGAGTGCTGGAGGTGGGAGGATGACGCTGTTTGCTAGTCACACAGCACCAGGGAGGAAAACATATTAAAAATACTGGTGTCAGGGGTACATTAATGCTGCAATGTTTCACCATAAAATAATCATAATGCTGCAATGTTAAATCTTAATGCAGCAATCTTTCACCAAAAAATAATAGTAACGTGCAGTATACGTTACCTGTCTGTGTCCACCAATGGCTCCGTCTCCGCACTGCCTCACATACACACGCCCCGCATGGTTACCAGTGTATATGTGGGTGCCTGTGTGATGTCACATACACACCCACGTATACGCCGGCAACCACATAGGGCGCATGTATGTGAGGCAGAGCAGAGACGGACACTGCCAGGTAACCTCTACTGCACAGGGCACCTGGGGACACAATTTCCATTACAGGATAGCGTCGGGCGGTCAGATGCGGCGTCACAAGTCCAATTCCTCAGTTTCAGCATGAAATTGATCGGGAATCAGACTGTGGTGTATGGGCAGCTGACAGATCTCTCTCTGATCAGATTCGTTCAGAGAGAAATCTGTCTCTTGGTTGATCTGCCTATCGTGGCTAGATGTATGGGCACCCAGAGCAAAGTCCTAGATAATGGCTCTTACTTTGTGTGCCCTTGTTCATCCACCCCCCCCACTGTCAGCATGTATGCAGCTGTATATTGCTTCTCTTCCCCCCCCCAGCACGTGACAGTCAGCGAGGGTTTTTATCAGGAGTGACGATCTCCTGGCAGCAGCAGAGCTGATAAGAGCAGCAGGGGTCAAGGGATGTGTGTCAGTCTCCGGACAGGCAGGTGTGCACTATGAGCTGCTCAGAGCTGTGTATACCAGCATCATACAGCTCACATGTTACAATGCCGATATACACAGCTCTGGGCTCACACAGTGCACAGCTGCCTCCTCCTCCTCTCTTCTCTGCACTGATCAGCATTGCTGCGCTGATCCCAGTCTCTCCCCCCTGCAGCTCACCTCTGCCTGCTCGTCACACACTCAGGTGGACACAGGCAAAGCTTCAACGGGTCAGACTGCGGGAAGGCCAGGGACCCGAACTTCTGGCTGGCGGGTGGGCGGAGTTAGAGGCGGAGCCGCACGCAGTAAACAAATCATGCGGCTGCTGCTAGGAGAGGGGCCCAGGGCTCGCTACATGATAGCCGCTGCTCAGCGGCATCCCCGCCGATCTCCGATCAGGAAATCCCGTTCAAAGGCCATGGCGACGGGGCGGGATGACGTCACCGACGTCAGCGGTGTCGACGTCATTGGGAGTCCCGATCCACCCCTCCGCGCTGCCTGGCACTGATTGGCCAGGCAGCGCACGGGGTCTGGGGGGGGGGGGCCCGCGCGCCTCAACGGATAGCGGCGATCGGGCGCGGGGTGGCGGCGATCAGTGTGCTGAATTGAATTGAACTGCTCCATCAGACATCTAGAGCTACCAGCCATTTGGTAAGATTCAGTACCACCTATAACATCCATATACCGTATATGAAATAAATCATGGGCAACTTTACTTTCTGATACAACTATTGCTAAGTTTATTACACCCAATGCATCTATTACAGCCAAAAGATGCCCTAACCTCAAGGACAAACTATGCTCAAGTTACTTTATTGAAGGAAGAAAGAGGTGTAGAGGACCCCTTAAAGGTAGCTATCCATGTGGGAATTGCAACATATGCAACTACATGCGGCCTCAGCATACAATTAGTAATGCCCAAGGCACTAGACAATATAAGCTAACTGGATACATTAACTGTAAGAGCAAGGGAGTCATCTATGCCATAACTTGCCCTTGTGGCAAATTGTACGTAGGTCAAACCAAAAATATGTTAAAAAACAGGATTCAACAACATCAATCAAAAATTAGGCTGGTCCAACGGGATTTTGAAAATGGTGAAGCCCTGACATCAGTGGCTTCCCATTTCTTCTCAACCCATGGGGGTTCCCCGGTGGGTTTAAGAATCTGTGGTATAGAACAAATAAAACTAGGCCTCAGGGGATGTGACATTGTGGGGGCCCTCCTCAAACGAGAAGCCAGGTGGATCTACCAACTTAAAAGTATGGCTACATCTGGGATTAATGAGGAAATTGGTCTGGATACTTAGGAGGATAGTGGTATATTTTCTTCTTTGTTGGGTTATTTATTATATCATCAATTATGTTATACCATGTAGGATGTATGTATAGTCAGTTAAACTGATGCCTCTATAGGGTACTTATTGGCTTTATCATGATAGTTAAATTCATATGTTGTATATTTACATATGTTTTTCTTTTTGTATATTCAGATTGATTCTCGTGTTATTGTGTATCTGTATCTTAATAAATTGCAAATATATGGACCATGAACAACATTATGGACCTTGCCCTTGGACATCCATATCTTTTTCCTGCACATGAACTATATGGACTCAAGTTGGGACTCCAGTCCTTTACAAACATTAGCATCCCTTGTGTGGACCCCTTCTCTGTGTGGACCTGGCTCCCCCCCCCCTTTTTGACACATCCACCCTGAATTGGACTTTTATTCCGGCTTCCAGAGCTTGGACTTAGGATGGGGGCATTTACTTTGTCTCCTCCTTGTTGCTTTGCTGTCCCTGCTCATGCCCGCTGGAACTATGCTGGTATGTGTAGCAGGACTCATATACCCATTATTACTGGGACTGCCCCTTTAAATGGGCATTTACATGCAAGTGGATACGGATTTAATAATGGTATATATATTTATGTGTCTGACATGCTTGTATATTTGATATTGCATGTTATGGGTTCACATGTGCATATGTATGTATGTATATACTGCTTCTATGGTCTCTGGGGTGTCCTTTGCGTCCTTTTTCTCTTGTCTCCTTCTTCCCTTCTATCTGTACTATCCACCGCTATATCTAGCTGACTCCACCGCATTTACATGTGGTTTCTATGGGAACCGCATGCTCCAACTAGACTCAATTACTCACCTTCCAGCTTTACGTGCCGGTTGTTTGCGCTCCAGCGTGGTTTCTGCTTCCTGCTTCCTATATGCCAGTCTCGCTTACTCTTCACAGCCGTGACATCACATCCGGGTGACGAGCGGCTGCCTTCCTGCACACGCCCTCCCTCACTTTGCTCATTTAAACGCCGGCTCGGCGTGCACAACCCACAGTGTCCTCTCCTCCTTTCAAAGCGGGGTGACGCCAGCGGAGCTAGTGGAAACGTCTTGAGGGGACCCCTCTCGACTCCAGCTCCCTTGCCCTATCTACACTTCGCCTTGGGCTAAGAATCTCCTATCTTTTTGCACCATCTCTTTTCTCTGATGCACGTCATCTTTATAGGCTGCTCCTATTTGTTGCATATTGGTTTATTGCAGTCTGCACATTAATATTGTATATGTTGTTCATTTATAGCACTGGCACTTTCTTCGTATTGGTCACTTTGCTGGACCCGGGTTCTACAACTGGTGGGCTCTTATTGATGCCCACTAAGTTGATTATAGATGCTCTCTTCAGAATTGATATTGAATATAATATAAGATACATTGATGCATGTATTGTTTTTTTCAATAGGGCATAATTGATTGCAGCTGGATGATTAAGGAACATGTGGTCTTTTTTAATTGGTTTTAATATTTTTATTGAACTTCTAATGTGTCATTATGCATGATAGTTGATATATTTTGGAATAAAGCAATTTTCGTACATTGAGTTGTGTTGTCCATATGGGCCTTCTTTTTCTAAGGTTGTGGATATCTGTTACATAATTACTAATCATAATCACTAGTCAAAGAATCAAATTATTTATCGTTATTTTGAAAAAGCTCTAGTTTTTCTCCTGGATGGAAAAATTGTATAAGCACTGAAGTATGGCATGAATGACCAGTCATTTCTTTTTGTAAATAGTGTAAGTCGTGCATGCTGGTATTAAAAAAAAAAGGAAAATAAAAAACTATAAAAAAAACAGTAAAACTACCACGGTTGCATGCTATGCAAAATATGATCCAACACTGTAGCAAACCAAGGTGTGGCCAATAATCATCACATGGAATGTACAGAATTTGTTAGTCATGCAATGTAAAAATGCAAAGCACGTTTGGTAACCCCACATGCTGCAATCTGATTCTAAAAGAAAAAAATTATGCACAATTACATAATCCCAATTAGCAGATTATGATCATTACTATAATTGACAGCAACTTATATAGTGGAAAGGGGCCCCAAGACTTTCAGCTTCCAGAGAGACAAGTACAACTAGATCTAGTCGGAACTGGAAGGAATCACTGTTAGAAGACAATGGTGAGCTTCTGAGAGGAACCGACGGTGAGATAAGTATGTAATATTCATTTGAAGGTGTATCATGTGTTTATTTTAAATAATTTTACTTGGTTCAGGTACCCTTTAAGTGCCACTCCATGCTCCTCAAACCAGAGAAATGATGTTTGTTTGTTGCCTTCTAAGGTGCAGCAGAAATTTTTACATACTTCAGAATGACTTAAGACATTTTACCTTCTCCTCCTATAAATTGGAATGAACGGTACACAGGCACCGTGGAAGGGATTTATATTGTTTGCATTATTTATGCACTGCTCAGAGCTCACTGGGAAGAGTCAGGATGCTATGGATAAAGTCCCCCCCAGTAAGCCTCAAATTATATCTTAGATATTTGATTGCTCGTCCTTTATCATGCAAATGTAAAATTATTGTGAGAGCAGTGACACTGACTCTATAATTCAGCTGTCGCCTGCTTTATCACAGCTCGCAGTGGGTCTCTAATGAATATTTCGATGTGTGAGTGTTTGCCACTGATAAACTATGAACAAATTCTAATTGGGTTTTTTCAACGGCGCAGATAAGGGTGGTATTAGCAGAGCAGATGTCTTGAGTAACATTAAATCACTGGATAATGAAACTAAAATAATATTCATCTGTTACATGCTATCTTCATAAAATAGCCTTTGTTGTTTTTTGAATATCATCCTTTTACTAGATTGTTATTGTGTTTGTCATTGGGCAAAATGACTTGAATCTGATTATATTCTTTTTAAAAAAAAAAAAAAAGAATCAGCTTAACTGTTGCAATTTTAAAGAATTAAAGTCACAATGAAGCGGGAAAAAAATATGACATAATTAATTGTTTGTGTAGTACAGATAATTAATAGAACATTAGCAGCAAAGAAAAGAGTCTCATATTTTTTATTTTCTGTTAAATAGCTTTTTTTTCCGATAACATTGCATCATTCTGTCATATTTGCAATTACAAACAACACTCAGTATTTTAAACTATAAAACAGAGCAGAGCTAATGACTCTTTGAACTCACCTGCAGTTAGGGCCCATTTCCACTAGAGCGAATCTGCATGCGTTTTCTGCATGCAGATTCACATAACCAATACAAGCGGATAGGGCTGTTTCCACTTGTCAGGATTTCTTAGCGTTTTTCTGTGCAGAAAAAATCTGCACGGCAGAGCCATCAGAATTAGCACACCGCGAATCGCATACAATGTAATTAATAGGAAAAACGCATGCGTTTTTGCCATTTGTTTTTCTATGCGTTTTCGCATGCGTTTTTGTGTAAAAACAATGTAAAAAGCACACCAGCATTGACATGGTTAAAAACGCTTGGACACAAAACGCATGCAAAATCACATAGAAAAACGTATGGAAAAACGCATCCGCATGCGAAAATCGCACATGCGTTTTCCGCACTGGAATCGCAAGTGGAAACGGGCCCTAAAACCGTATCTGAAGCTGTTTTTCACTGCTTCATTGAATAATAAGGGCTTCGGAAAATAGGACTGTCTCCGACCCAAGTTATGTTGGAGAGCTCAGAGAAGCTCTTTTGCATAGATAACAACATACGTTTTTTACTCTTCCTGTACTGTAAACAATATCAGTCTCTGTCCTTTGCTACTAATGTTCTATTTCTTAGCTGCACAACACCAAATAATTCATGATATCATACAGTGGGATGCAAACATTTGGGCAACGTTGTTAATCGTCATGATTTTCCTGTATAAATCGTTGGTTGTTCAGATAAATAATGTCAGTTAAATATATCATATAGGAGACACACACAGTGATATTTGAGAAGTGAAATGAAGTTTATTGGATTTACAGAAAGTGTGCAATAAATGTTTAACCACTTCAGCCTTCAGTCGTTTTCACTTTACGCATCTGAGCAATTTTCACCTCCCATTCATTAGCCTATAACTTTATCACTACTTATCACAATGAACTGATCTATATCTTGTTTTTTCTGCCACCAATTAGGCTTTCTTTGGGTGGTACATTTTGCTAAGAGCCACTTTACTGTAAATGCATTTTAACAGGAAGAATAAGAAAAAAACTGAAAAAAATCATTATTTCTCAGTTTTCAAACATTATAGTTTTAAAATAATACATGCCTCCATAATTAAAACTCATGTATTGTATTTGCCCATTTGTCCCGGTTATTACACCATTAAAATTATGTCCCTATCACAATGTATGTATATTTTATTTGGAAATAAAGGTGCATTTTTTTCCATTTTGCATCTATCACTATTTACAAGTTTAAAACAAAAATTTTTTTTAGAAATATTTCATCTTTACATTGATATTTAAAAAGTTTAGACCCTTTTTTTTAAGATAATTTTTATTGTTTAAAATACAGAGAACAAAAAACAAGTTTAGACCCTTAGGTAAATATTTACATGTTTTTTTTTATTGTAATGTTTTTTTTTATAATAAACATTTTATTTGGGTATTTTTGGGAGGGTGGGATGTAAACAGCAGTTTTATAATGTAAATGTGTGTTGAGTTTTATTTTTTTTACTTTTAGTTGTAGTTTTACTTTTTGGCCACAAGATGGCGGCCATGAGTTTATATACATGACGTTACTCTAAGCGTAACATACGCTTAGAGGGACGCATGGGGGACGCAACAGCCAGAAAAAGCGAAGCTTCTGAGAGAAGCTGTCGCTTTTTCTGCAGGGGAGAGGAATCAGTGATCGGGCACCACAGCACATTGGTTCAAAACTGTAGAAGATGGTTTAAACAAGGACTCTAACTTCTTGTGCTGGTACGATGGGTTTTAAAAGCCACAATTCTTTTAATTTTAATTTTTCTATCTTTTCATTCATTTTTGTGCCATATGCTGTGTAAGATGGAATTCACTGTCACTATTCATTTTATTTGCTTTCATGTGCTGGCTTTAAATGCCACAATTCTCTTATGGCCCATACTCACGGGCTACAATTGTCTCCACAACATGCGGCGCGCGCGTGTTGCGGTGACTGGTCGCCCGTGAGTATGAGGCGTTGCATGAGCGACCACCCCGAACCGTCGCTCGTCCCTGCTGTTGCCAGGCGATTGGCGCGGTCTATCGCCTGGCGACAGTTGCTGCTGCAACTCCGCCGCAACTGTCGCTAGTCCATGTGGGTATGCGGACTAGCGACAGCAGCAACCAGGGAATACCTTGAACTTCCGGCGGGGGGAGGAACAACAGCGACAGCTTAGCCGCATTAGTTGCCAGGTCCCTCCGCCGTGTGTATGCGGAGGGACCTGGCGACGAGCTGTCGCCGGCCTATCGCTCACACGCTCCCGTGTGCTAGCGACAGGCCAGAAATGTTGCACGTGAGTATGGGCCATTAAGCTTAGAATTAATGGTGCATGTAACCAGGCCAGTAACCATTTGAACTCGGAATTTACGATGTCTCCCCATCACCAGAGCCTGCTTTATGTCATGTTGAGGATTCTATTGATCTTATCAATTTAGCCAGCATGCCTGGGAAAGCCTCCTCAGTAACAGTTAAGGCATCTAATTACATTTATGTTTGCTAAAGAATGTTTCTCCTCTGTATGTCAGCATATATAAGCTGTATTTTTCAGTTTTGGTCAGGAACCAGTCCGACGAAGGCTTTTTATAAGTCGAAAGCTCACTGTTTATCCATCTCTAAATTAGCCAATACATGGTATCATCCTGATTCAAAACTTCTTGCTATATGGTATATTTAACTGACATTTTTTATCGTAACAACCACCGATTTATACAGAAAAATCATGACGATTAACAATGTTGCCCAAACATTTGCATCCCACTGTATGTTTATTTTCACATCAGATTCCCTTTAAATAAAAAAAAAAAAAAAAAGAAAAATGAAGCTATAAAGTTGAAAAATACAGGGTATACATTTACTGATGATTAAAGATGGCCCGAACGGTTCGCCGGCAAACGGTTCCCAGCGAACTTTGGTGGTTCGCGATCGATGAGATCTGCAAACTTTTCTGGAAGTTCGATTCGCCCCCCATAGTGCATCATGATGGTCAAATTTGACCCTCTACATCACAGTCAGCAGGCAGGCACATTGTAGCCAATCAGTCTACACTCCCTCCTGGAGCCAATCCCCCCCTTATAAAAGGCAGGCAGCGTCAGGCATTGGACTCACTCGTGTACCTGCAGTAATTAAAGATTGAGAAGGGAGAGCTGCTGTGCAGAGACATTAGGGAAAGCTTAGTTAGGCTCTTGTAGGCTTGTTAGCTTGCTCCTTGCTGATTCTTATTGCTAAGAAAGCACCCCTCAACAGCTCTTTTAAGAGCTAATCTTGTTCTTGTGATCTATTTGTGTGTGTGTGTGTGTCCCACTGACACTTGTGTCGCAGAGACAGCCTTGGTAATTCCTACTGTGTGTGCCACTGCCAGGCCCTGCACATTCAGTGACTACCTGTGTGTGTGACAGATAGATGCACATTGTAATACCCATCACTGCATATACCAACCTGTTGTTCACTTCCGTGCACCCACCTACCTACATGAGCGCACACAGTGTCACTGTGCCTGTCCGGTACCTGTGTGTGTGTGACAGGTGCACATTGTAATACCCATCACTGCATATACCTACCTGTTGTTCACAGTGCTCCCACCTACCTATGTGAGCGCACGCAGTGTGATATTTAATACCACCAGTCACTGTACCTGTTCACGGTACATGGTACGTGTGTGTGACAGGTGCACATTTGTAATACCCATCACTGCATATACCTTCCTGTTGTGTTCAGTGCACCAACCTACCTACATGAGTGCACGCAGTGTGATATACCACTCCGTGCATACCTGTTAACGGCACCTGTGTGACTGCACATTGTATTAGTCAAGTCAGTGCATACCTTTCACTTCATCCCCCAATATGGACAAACCAAAAGGCAGAGGCAGGCCACCTGGCAGGTTTGTTCGAGGTCACGCTGTTGTGATTTTGTGCGGCCCTCGACCAAAGTACAGTGTTCAGAAGAAGGCACGTGCCATCAACCCCCAATATTGTCAGGACGTAGTTGACTATTTAACACAGAACACCTCATCTTTCACAGCTACCGCACAGAAGCGTGACATACCTTCCTCCTCCTGCTCTGGCACCCCACTGCCACCACCAAAATGCCATCACCCTAGGGCTCAATGGTGTGGACATTTTTTTGTGTGTCTGCCTCAGATGAGAGCAATGCCATCTGTACTCTCTGCCACCAAACATTGCCGTGGCAAGTGCCACGTGACACATGCCAAGCGCCACGTGACACGTGCCAAGTGTCCAGTACCTCACCTTTATCAAAATGAATGAGGCAGTGACCTCGGAGGGCTACTGCCCGCCCCAAGACTAAGTCAGTCCCCACACAAAGCATCTCTGCCTGCACGCCGTGTGACTGCCTGCTCCAAGACTAAATCACTCCCCACACAGCACCTCTGCCCGCAGGCTGCTTAACTGCCTTCTCCGCTACCACCAACAGGGTCCAGGACTCCAGGTGGATTCCTGAATTTTTCTGGTGCGTGTACATGCCTGCCTCATTTTTCTGGCTGCACAGCAGCTGCAACAACAAAACAAAAGGCATGTACATGTGCCAATTCCCCTTCGTGATCATTACCTTGCCGCGGTGAAGGGGCTTGCGTATCACAATGAAGCAATAACCGATGGCTGTACGAGTGTCTCGGGGGGGGGGGGGGGGGCACACCCAAGATACTAAGGTCGTTGCTTCATTGCGGACAGACCAAATTTGATCAGCTGGACAGTCACTGTTTTGTCATTCAGCTACCTCAGACCGGTGACCATATGGGCTGGAAAGCTGCCATCACCTGCACTCTCGTCATGGTGTGCACCAGTCCAGCACGGCCATCACTACACAAACAGCTGTTTGCAGTCACTGCATACCTTTGACTGCACATTGTATTATACCTGGCAGTCAGTGCATACCTTTCACTTGAATGGACTTACCCTCCATAACAGATTCTCATTAAAGGATTTAAAGTTGATTCGTCTGATATACAGCAGGGCCTCGAAAGTCCTCCTGTATTGTTATTTTTGGTCACTACCTCAGGACATGCGTGCCATGCTTGCTGCCTTCCGTGGATGTGTGGTGGTAGCCATTCCTGCTCCTTTGCCCACAGCGTGCCTGCTGTCTTCCTTGGATGTATGGTGGTGGTAGCCGTTTCTTAGGCTCCCACTCCGGACCAGAATCGAACCAGGATTCCCCGCCCATTACCCGTGGTCACTCACAATGGCAGGCTTGCCCTCCATAACAGATTCTTGTTAAAGGATTTAAAGTGGATTCATTTCATATACAGCAGGGCCTCGAAAGTCCTCCTGTATTGTTATTTTTGGTCACTACCTCGGGACGTGCATGCCTGCTGCCCTCCTTGCCTGGATGTGTGGTGGTAGCAGTTCCTGATCCTTTGCCCACAGCGTGCCTGCTGCCTTCCTTGGATGTGTGGTGGTGGTATACTGACAGTATACATTGTGGCTGAAACTGCACACCCATAAAGCTTGGACAGCTGTCTGTGAGTGTGGGCAGCGGCAGCAAAGGATTGAATGTATCTACATCAGTGGAAAGAAGCTGGATAATTACACTAGCGTAGTTGGTGTCTGTGGGGCTGGGCAGCCTCTCAATAAGGTGAGCGTGCCACTTGTTGGCTACCACCTGTGGTGATAGAGGTGACCCCATAGTAGAAATCGCATGTATCGGGTCCCATAGGGTGATGGTCCCTACATAACTATTTATAGACAGATCGCACTGTGGTCTTTTTTGTTTCTTTTTGCATGTGTGGAGTCCTGCATTGAGAGACCAACCCCTTTTGGAGCATCTTGACATCGGATCCTGAATGACTTAGTATAAGGACTCTGTTACAGTAGGAGCATTTGGGACTAATTTCATATAATTTTAAGGGGGTAGCACACTCTAATAACAATTTTTTTTTATTTTATAGGGATGTACATGTAGCATCAATTTGAGTTGCAGCAAGCCTGGACATAGAGGGGAGAGGGAAAGGAGGGGAGCGCAATTGATATATTTATTTATATAGTGGTTAAGTGAGTTACCTACCACACACTCAGACCTGGGTTCTATTCCCAGCCAATGTGAGTTGGCTTTTGACATGCTACAAATCCTTAAGCAAGCTAATTTTTCTCTTGGATTGATCATAATGGTACATGCTAGGCTGGCTTCAGCAAGTAGTGTTGGTGGTGGTATAGTGGTTAAGTGAGTTACCTACTACACGCTCAGACCTGGGTTCAATTCCCAGCCACGGTATGTAAGCTGGCTTTTGAAATACTACAGTTCCCTGGAAGACGAGACGCTCCTCCCTCCGGGAGGAGGGAGAGAGGGATTCCTGGTGTCATAAAGTAGTGTAGGCCTGCAATTGAACATTCAATGAGATTTCTGACCTTAAAACACTGCTTTGTATTAAATCCAGATTTTTTTCTGGGACTTTTGATGTGTATTTTACTCAACCATGTCTTCCTCTAGGTATTACACCCCTTGAAACATCTTTTCTATCATTTTTGCAGTCAGCAGAAATTTTTCAAAATGTGTAAGTTCGCCTCCCCATTGAAGTCTATTGCGGTTCGCGAAAGTTCACGCGAACCGAACCTTCCACCAAAGTTCGCGATGGGGTTCGCGAACCGAAAATCGGAGGTTCGCGACATCTCTAGTTTTGATTGGTGGTATTGATGCATGAAGTATCACCAATGGAGGATATACTCACTGAAGATGAGTGCTGATTCTGAGCACACTGCTCACGGGCAGCACCGCATTGGATTGCATTGGATCATTGATTGATCCTGTATGGGCCTGGTCTCGTGATTGATCAGTAAGTTTAGAGGTAACATGTCCCCAAAGTCTCACTAGACCTTTTGTGGTCTCCCTGTCTGGTTAGTGTGTCGGTCATGTGATAGAGTGCAGTGGAGGCTTTCCTACTGGGGACCACGAAAAAGGATCACCCCAGAACTCAAACCACTGACAGTTGTAACACCAGGGATTCAACCAACATACACCCGGCTCCCACAAGGGTCTACAATCAGATGCAAAAAATAAGGAAAGCTGGGTCTCCACCTGGATTTTGCAATATTAGCTTAAAGCGGAATATAACCCTGCATTTCAACTTTTCTCTAAAATATTATTTACAGCATATTATATGCAACCAGCATTTTTCTTTTACTAGACCAGCATTGGAAGGGTTACACACAGAGCTTTAAAGTTCCATGGACTAAAATGCAGACGCATGCGAAGTTTAGATAGATACATTTAAATAAACACAATGTAACAAGTTTGGAATGTGACACACACTCTTTGACTGTGCAGGAGCTGGAGGACAGCCAGAGAGTGCGTAACATTCACCACTTGTTACATTGTGTTTATTTAAATGTATCTATGTAAACTTCGGATGCGTCTGCATTTCTATCCACGGAACTTTAAAGCTCTGTGTGTAACCCTTCCAATGCTGGTCTAGTAAAAAAAAATGCTGGTTGCATATAATATGCTGTACATAATGTTTTAGAGCAAAGGTTGAAATGCAGGGTTATATTCTGCTTTAATTTATTAGTGGTACCATAGCCACAGAAAGCACAATGTTTTGGCATACAGACCTTTGTCAAGTGCAAACATCACCACAAAATCCAGGTGGATACCCAGGAGTTTTCTCCTAAGTGATATTTTCACACTTGTAAATAAAATGCCCTTTAAACCACCTGCAAAACACTCTGAATAATTTTGATAGTACTTTTTTAACTACTTTTGGAACTTTTTCAATTGCAAAATGTTTAAAAGTTATTTGAAAAAGAAGATGAAACATTATCTCCTAGGAGAAAACACATGTGAAAAAAAGTTAATTGCATATGAGCCATGGTCAGGGCCGGATTTACCATAAGGCACTGTAGGCACATGCCTACAGGCACCTGATGATGGAGGGGCGGCTCCTACCCTTCCCCTAGAGCCTCCCTCCTTCCCTATGACTGAGCGGAGCGTAAATGATAGTTTGCTCACCAAGCTCTTGGCATTGCACTGACAAGATCTCCATCGGGGGCACAACTAGCTACTTAATACTGAGGGTACCTCTGGCTACCTAATGCTAAGGGACACACACCTGTAGCTTCATATGATGGGCGGGAATTTAAAGGAAAAGTGACAATTTGGCCAGCCAGCACACTTGTGGTGCAATTCAGCGGGGGTTTGTGGGTTTGTGGAGGGAGAAGTTTAGGGTACCAGGATATCTGAGCCTATAGGCTCCGGTGATGTAAATCTGGGCCTGGCCATGGTGTCATATTTTACTGCTGGCAAGGTGCATCAATGTGGACTGTTTTGGATTGTGAAGTAGAAACAACACGCTTTTGTGAATCAAGCCCTATCTCTCAGCATGCCACAGACAGAGGCACATAATGGAACTGTAAACCTAAAAATGTCCACGGACTGCTTACCCATTGTACCCCTACCCCACCCCCCCAGGACTAACCCCCTTCCATGTCCCCCATTTCTCCTTCCTTTGGCAATGCCTGTATGAATCGTGGTCATGCCAATAAAGCTATTTTCAATTTGCTTTGTGTTGTCTCATTCAATGTTATTAAATCAGAGTTCCCCAACCCTGTCCTCAAGGCCCACCCTGTGCATGTTTTGCAGACAACCACAAACATGCACAGGTGAGGTAATTAGTGTCTCAGCAGAGCTGATTAACTACCTCTGTAGATTTCCACAAAACATGCACTGTTGGCCGGTGGGCCTTGAAAGGGTTGGGGAACACTGTTAAATGGTGTCAACTCTGTTATGGAGAGCAGAGCTGGTGGTGGCATGCATTGCTGTAAAACACATGGAAATTGGTATTGCATAGTGTGTACTAGCACTTAGTCACATGATGACACAGCCATATACTCTGTAAAGCACTGTGGAAGATAGCAGCGCTATATAAATGCATAACAATAGTTTGATTGACAAGCCATTTACACTGTTACGACTAAACCATAGAGCTATAAGGAGACAATACATTTTTATTTTATTATTCCTAATCCAGAGCATTCCATACCAGAGGTCACCTCATCATTAATTGGTACAAGTCTTCTAGGTTATGTTAGGCACAGGTTAGAGGGAAAGGTTAGTGGGGAAAAGTTTATCTTCCCTGCTCATTCAGGGATTTAATGACACATAATATGACCAAAATACTCATTGGTGGTTCAGAGATAAAAGGATTATAGTTTTATACGTAACACATGTATTACGGTAATATGGTCAGTTGAGATACCAGACTTTTCTCATGAATTATTTTAGCAGTTTTTTTTTCACCTGATCTATAGTAAACCTTTTACCGTAAGCACCCAACAAGCAAAAATGTGCTGAAAATAAGGAACCAGTAGCATTACTGAATTAATATGAATACTGAAGTGAGATATGTTGTTGTGCTTGGTAAGCACTGAAAAGTTATTTCATAGATAAATAAAAAGAGAAATAAGAAGAGATAATTCCTAAGATACATTTTGTGAATCAGCCCCTTGGACACTACAACTCTTCCTTGAGTCTTGTTTGTGATTTCCCTACCTGGCTGCAGGAGGGGTAAATACTAGAGAAGCAGACCCTACAGATGCAAGGAAGACCAGAGATGTGGCGGACCAATCCTTACCCTTTGCCTTCAGGGGTGTAACAATAGTTAAGGTGTGTGTGTGTGGGGGGGGGGGTCTAGGGAGCCTGGATGCAGAAGTGGCATACAGTACCTGTCAGCAGAGTGAGTGACACGTCCCCTTTTCTCACATTTTCAGCCAATCCATACAGTGTAACTCCTTGTGGCACCTGATGTATGTCACATGATATGCAGAGACAGGAACCACACGTACTTATAGATTTGCAGCAGATTCGACCATTAGATAGATTTCTGTCAGATGCCTGACAGGAATGTATCTGATATGTGCCACAAACTAGGACCAGATTTCCAATAGATTTCAGAATGCAATCTATTGGAAATCTATCAAAATGCATTATTGGACCATTAGATCCAAAGCAACTCTATGGGCCAAGGATCTGCTACAAGTAGCAGATCGACCTAGATCTTCCATCCTGTCAGATAGATCAAATCAATCGAAATCGATCGAAATCGGCCACAAATTGATTGATCGAGAGATTTTAAAGAATCGATTTTCAATTGGCCGATTCTATAGAATTGATCGATCAAATGATGGCTGAAATCAACCAGTGTATGGGCCCCTTTACACTGCACAGTGCATCTGAAGAGAGGAGTGAAGAGGATGTGTTGCTCGCTCTGCTGACAGCTAGTGGATGTTGCTTCTGATGCCCTGCTCTGTTTGCCCTGGGGGGTCCTTACAATAATTTTAATTAACTGTTTTGCACGGGGCATGGGTACTAGTAACACCCCTGCTTCCCTCCAATACAAGTAGCATTCCAAAAGAAATCTGGGAGCAACTCGCCATGCAACACTTCAATAGAACTTCAACTTTTAATCTGTTTCTTCCATAAAATCATAAAATCATCAAGGCAGCATGAAGACATAAAGCATATACTTGACATTCAGGAGGCAGTATAGGGTGGTGCGGAGGATGGTCGACGATCGTTTCATTACTCAATGAAGGCTTTCTCGAGACCGTTTGACCCCCTACACCAAGCCACACTCTAATATACTGCATGCCACATCCTCCTGTCTCCTCATCCACCAATGGCAGAAGCCTACCTGAAAGCTCCGCACCTGTAGCCCATCCACCTCTCCATGCCGTACTGGTCGTTACGTCATGTCCCCCCGGCCACCTGCTTAACAGGATGTTGAAGTTCTTCTCTTACGGCATCCTCTCTCTGCCGGGATGCATTATGCTTTCCATTTGTTCATACGTAGCTACGTGGCATTACTTACTGCCATCTTGTGGCTAAAGTGCAAACTGAAAAAAAATGACATCCATTAATATTAGGCTAACGTACGGACGTATATCCGTGTCATAACAATGATGTTGCCATCTTTTGGCGAAGTGGCTAACTGCAGGGCCCACATACAATGAGACCTCCACCATTGGTGAACAGAGAAGAGGAAGCAAATATCACCATGCCAGCCTGCAATAAATCAGAGCTGGTATAATGTGGACATACTTGACATTACAATACAGTTAAAATGACAGTGAAACATATACAGTCATCCATATAGATGTCATTGCAATTCAGGGTCTCTACCCATTCCTGAAATTCTGTCTGACTACCTGCTTAGATAATGAGAATGTCATCTATATATCTGGCGCAGAGGTGGACCTGAGTGGCACCCCAACCCCTCCCAGAAAATACCTGATCACGTTCCCAGTGCCCCATGAAGAGGTTGGCAAACGTGGGGGCCACTGGCTTGATGGCGGTTAAATCATTTCTGCCCCTTTTGCAGGAGAGTCCCGATGAGAATTTGTTTGTCTTGTCTAGCCTGGAGGTGGTCCTGACCAGTAACTCCTTCCCCTTCGACGGCCAGTGGTACCATAAGGAGGTTGGAACCAGGGTCGGACTGGGACACTGGGCGCCCACCAAAGAAATTTCAACCTGGGGCCCACACATCCCATGATTGCGGTGAAAAAAGGGCGTGACCATGCACCGGAAGGTGGGCGTGGTCATGATGTATTATGGACAGGGCCAAATGTACATGATCTTAGCAGCATTGTAATTCAGAGACACTGCTGCCCAGCAAAACTTTGCATAGAGTCCCCTCCTTCAATATAAAGTAATGTCCTACTTTGCAGAGGTTGCGACTGCAGAGGTTGCAGAGGTTGTGACCGCATCGGGGCCCTTGGGCCAAAGGGGCCCCAAAGGGCCCTTCCTCAACTACAGTATTACCTCTCTATTGGTCCTTTGCTCATAATAATCACTTCTATAGATGCTTGTGGTAATCATTAACAAGCTATTTCCCATCCCCTTCTTGCACCTCTGACATTGTAGTTGCCATTGGCAGGTTTTGGTGCGTTGTATCAATTGTTATGTATAGAGTGCCTGGGGGGCCCCATTGTAAAATTTGCATCGAGGCCTACAGCTCCTTAGCTACGCCACTGCCCCTCAGCATGAGTGATTACAGCACTGAGAAGAGAATTTTTGTGCTGCAGGCAGCAATTGGAGCTCTGTCAGACATGGAGAGGGGGGCCACCAGCGACCTGGTGAGGGGGCCCACCGAGGGAAAAAACTGTACTACTGTGGCCCAGTCCGACACTGGTTGGAACTGCGATGGGGACCCCAATGGCCCCCACATTTGCCAACCTCTTCATGGGACACTGGGAACTCGATCAGGTATTTTCCGGGAGGGGTTGGGGTGCCACTCGGGTCCGCCTCTGGGCGAGATATATAGATGACATTCTCATTATCTGGACAGGTAGTCAGACAGAATTTCAGGAATGGGTAGAGACCCTTAATTGCAATGACACCAGTTTGCATTTAACCTCGAATGGGGGGGGGGGGGGTCTAGAACTGGAATTCTTGGATTTGAAGTTAAAAGTGGTGGAGAATAGAATTACAACAAGTACCTTCAGAGAGGACACAGCATCTAATATGGTGTTACATGGTGAAAGTTACCATCCATCCAGATTGAAAGAGAGTTTGCCATACAGTCGAATGATAAGAATGAAGCGTAACAAAGGATGGGCAGAAATCAAATAGGCAGTAGAAATGATGGGCAGACAACAAATGATGGAAGTCAAAACAAGGTTCGAAACACGAGGTTATAAGGAGGAGGTGTTAAGGTCAGCCAATGACTCGAGCAGAGGGAATGAACCGAAATAAATTATTACAGAAGCAGGAGAAAACCAAGAGGAACTGTTTCTTTATGCACTTCTCCCATTCCCCATTGGGAGAACATATAGCAGAAGTCATCAAACGCAATTGGGGTCTCTTGCAATCTGACCCTTTACTCAAGGACAAATGTTCTCAGCCCCCGTGTATCTCCTTTAAAAGATGCAGAATTCTTAAAGATCAATTAGTTAGGAGTGAATACAAGACCCAGTAGACCAGAACATGGCTGAATAAATCGAGAATAGTGGGAAATTGTGCATGCAGTAGATGTATCTACTGTAGATATTTGAAACCAGGAAAGTGGTTCACATTTCTGAATCAAACATATAGAATTAACTACTATTTTATTTTTTCTGTAGGACAGAAATAGTAGTCTATGCAGTTGTATGTCCCTGTAATCTTATGTACCGTATATTGGTAAGACCACTAGGCCTATGGGGAAGAGGTTCTCTGAGCACTTTAGATCAATTGAAAAAGGCAGGGGTGCAAAGAGGCTTTCTGATCATGTCAGGGAGAAACATGGGTCAAATCCGGACTGTCTGCGCTTCTTTGGAATTGATAGATATGTTGAAAATGAGAGAGGGGGAGTGGATGGGGATGAGAAACGTATGCAATTAGAGAGTAGGTGGATTACGCGATTAGATGGACCATCTGGATTCAATGACAGAATTGACATGGGTATATTTTTATAAAATAGTATCAAATGTTATCCCGGGCACTATGATTGTAGTGGGTTGTTGGGAGGTATTGTATACATCCTGTAAACCACATTGAGTGCAATTGGGAATAGTCAATGCTAGGTGGTACTGAAAAATATGTAAGTTTAAAATGGTATTGGTAGGACCAATGATACAGATACCTAGGTGAACTAAGTTTTCTTCTCAATTTTCTAGGTTGTACGATTGAGGTCCCCTTTGTTTCTCTTATTCTCCTTTGTACATAATGTGGCTGCTGATGGACTCCTGAGACCGGTGGGAAATAGTGTATTCAATTGGAGTTTTTTGTCCAGTTGAACTTGTTTAGGTCTCAATTTTTGGAAAGCTTTCCCTTTGGCACCCTCAATAGTTAATGAGATATTTTAATATCAAATTCTATTTTTTGAATACTTCCTTAGTTCTCTTACTGAGTAATTATGGATGACTGTATATGTATCAATGTAATTTTAACTGTATTGTAATGTCAAGTATGTCCACATTATGCCCACTCTGATTTATTGCAGGCTGGCATGGTGATATTTGCAGCCTCTTCTCTGTTCACCAATGGTGGAGGTCTCATTGTATGTGGGCCCTGCAGTTAGCCACTTCGCCACAAGATGGCAACATCGTTGTTATGACACGGATATACGTCCACAGGTTAGCCTAATATTAATGGATGTCATTTCTTTTTCTTTTGGAATACTACTGTGATTGGCACTATTTTTCATCTGGAAGTTGCACTGCTGTTGAAAGTGGTTATAAGGCTACAAGGCATAGGTGTTCACTCGCTCCTTTCTCTCTCCTGATTTACTCCTCCAATACAAGTGTAGTGTAAGCAAGTGTAGTTGTGCCCATACTTGTTATAGGTGGGTAAGTCATTTTAGCCACACTGTAAAGTAATGGGGTAGGGTGGGTAATGGTGGCCACACTTGTTAATTGGTTAGTGCCTGACGGATGAGCCCATGTTTCTGGGGAAGGAGGGAGTGGTCTCCACAGGAAAAGGGGGAAGGGGTTGTGATCATAGTGGTGGCACCGTCAACATTTTACTGGAAGGAAGGGGGGAGGAATGATTGTAGTTCCACCCCCGCCCGACTCACCTTCTATAGAAAGCTATAGGTCAAGATTTATACTTTTTCTGCCCTTGGGCTAAGTGTGTTGTAACTCCCCTTTTTTTGTCCAGCAGCGCCCCTTCCATTCCATGTGTAGCCCCCTCTTTCATTTGTAACGCCCATGCACTGCAGCACCCCTCTTAAAGGGGCACTATTGCGAAAAATAGTAAATTTTAAAATATGTACAAACACAAACAAATAAGAAGTACGTTTTTCCCAGAGTAAAATTGGCCATAATTTACTTTTCTCCTATGTTGCTGTCACTTACAGTAGGTAGTAGAAATCTGACAAAAGCGAGAGGTTTTGGTCTAGTTCATCTCTTCATGGGGGGATTCTCAGGGATTTATTTATTTTCGAAAGCACTTCATGAATGGCAGTTCCTCTGTCCAACTGTGTAGCGAGCAGGGAAGCTGGCCAGCATCATTGTTTAAATCCTTTTCAGGGAATGTCTTGATAAAGAATAAAAGCCCTGCTGAGAATCCCCTATGAAGAGATGGACTAGTCCAAAACCTGTCGCTTCTGTCTAGATGTCTACTACCTACTGTAAGTAACAGCAACATAGCAGAAAAGTAAGTTATCGCTCATTTTACTCTGGAAACTACTTCTTATTTGTTTATGTTTGCACATATTTTAAATTTTACAATTTTTCGCCATAGTTTCCCTTTAAATAAACAGCCCTCTTGGACATAACCTTCCCTTTTTCATGTGTTGCTTCCCATCTGCAGCCTCTTCTTTCATATACTGTATTTCAACCTCTTTTTCATGACCAGGTGCCCCCTTTGGCTGTTGCTGCCCAAGGCCCAGGCCAATTCCCGCCTTGGAAATCTATACACCTACAGGATCCTTTTTACCAACTATCAGTGGCTAACATAAAGTGAAAAAAAGACAGAGAGCAATAAAACTTCACAAAACCGATCGCTGTTGATAGTACAAAAGTCACACGTCAGTTTGATTCTGGGAGTCATTTCGTTGCCTCAATTATTCTCCGTGCTGATTTGAAGAGCTGAAAGCGTTGCCTTTAAGGGGTAACCATCATCTGTAATATATAGCTGGTTCTATTGTGTCACCAGTGGTGATTTAGTGATTAATTATCCCGCCGCTAAAGAGTGATCAGGAATAAAGTGAACGCTTGGCTAAACTGCTTGATCGGGGGAAAAGTTGGTGCTGTGATTTAGTTCATAAGGAACATTACTGTCATGTTTAATTGACAGCCTAAGTGGGTCACCAGCCTGGCTCTACCCTATTCATTTATTTTCTCAGACATACCACAGCACACATGTAGCAGGCATCCTGCTGTTTGTCTGTCACCTCAAAGAAATCAAAATTACATCCCATATAAAATATTCACAGCGCGGCTATGACAGCGATCCGCTCGTTCCATATTCATAGACCTGAATGCTGGAAAGTTACAGCTTATAATATCCACCACAACCTCGTTTCATGCAACAAAAATATGTTTCTATAGACTGACAAGAGGCAGACATAAAACGGCTATAGTGCTATTTACCAAACAACGGTAATAAGAAAATATTGTTAGCGGAAGGGATCCTGTGATGTGTGCAGTGCAGCACCAGTCTTGGAAAATAATGGGATGTGATGAATGCTTTGAAATGTAGCCAGCAATCCTTAGAGAGTCAGAGCCTGACTGTTACTGGAAATGCAATGAAGACGAGATACAATGGGCTTCATGGCCAAAGACTAAGGAAAAGGGTAATTGGGGTGTTGTCTGTACCAACCAATCAGATTACGACTCTTTACTTTTACAACGGCCTCAATTCACTAAGCATTACCGCATTTGCATTGGGTAATGCAGAAAACAGCTGATTTTACAGATCACCTTGCCAAATGCCAATGCACTGCACTAATGAGGTAAATACGACTTGTGCAGTAAATACCTCAAGAAATGTCAAGAAATTGCAATCCACAAAGATTAAAGCATTTGATAAATCCAGCAAAAGTGTTTGTTTTTTCTCCAGCTCCGACCAGATGATAACTCTCACTCTCTATGCGGTAACATATTGACAGATGTAGCAGTCAGCCAATAGGGAGAGCCACACAGCCATGCTTCTCTCCTGATTTGGTCCGATACCCGGGAGGGCGGGACTTCATTCCGGCAGAGCAGGGGAAGGAAACAGTTTATAAGGCTTTTCTGTATCCCTTTAGATTTGAATATCTGTATACTCTTATACAGAAAAGCTCCCCCTGGTGGCTGCAGCACATCAAAAGGGATGCCGGGGATGCACTGGACAGAAAACCCCAACTTGTGCACACAGTTTCTTCGTCACAAAAGAAACGAAAAACATCCGGCACTGCAGTAGATGAGAATTGCATTTATTCCAGACTGTGCTCAAAAATAGAATGCAAACAGCAAACTGGTTGAGCCTAGAAGAAGCACCGCCGTGCGAAACGGCCGTCAGGCTGCCCGTTTCACACTCTGCGCCGACTGCCATCTACACACCCATGGTAAGACTGTATTGTTCTCTATTTTGAACTGTTTGCTGTTTGCATTCTATTTTTGAGCACAGTCTGGAATAAATGCAATTCCCATCTACTGCAGTGCCGGATGTTTTTCATTTCTTTTGTGACGAAGATATTCTGCAGTACCATGTCATCCTGAGCACGCAATTTGGACAAAGGTGTTGTTTTAGAGCCAATCCTGTCACTTGTAAAGGGCAATTTCTCCAGGTAGTGCCGACCACTATACTGTCTCTCTATGTTGTTTTTATGCACACAGTTTCCTGTCTGACTGCTGACCTGCTCCACAGTTGATAAGTGAGACTAACCAAGTAGGGCTCAGGGCAGTGGCGTAGCTATGGAGCTCGGGGCCCCGGTGCGCGTTTAACATTGGGCCCCCCCCCCCCAAGCACTCTATACATAACACTTGATACGGCGCAACAAAACCTGCCAAGGTCATCTACAGTATTAGAGGTGCAAGAAGGGGATGGGGAACCATGTGTTAATGATTACTACCATTCAAAGCCTCTATAGAAGTGATTATTACCACCAGAGGAACAAAAAACAGCTTTTACTTTGGTTTAGGAAGGGCCCCATGGGGCCCCAATGGCCCCAATGGCCCAAGGGCCCCGATGCGGTCGCTACCTCTGCAACCCCTATTGCTATGCCCCTGGCTCAGGGAATTAAAGCATGTTTTTTCTGTAAAATATCAAACTTCTACAGCGTGCGGGAAGTCTTAGTAAATTTGGAAACAAAGTGTAAAATACCAATGCGGTACTTTACTGCCCTAAATTATTTTACCGAACTGTCCTTAGTGTATTGAGGCCAATATGGGTTGGTGTTTTAAAACACTGCTAATAGGTGAAGCTATTTACACACAATAGATTTTTTGGGGAAACCTAGTGAGAGTACAGGTATCCCCCTGACCCAACTGATGACTTTGTCAGTGGCCTACACACACACATGCACACACAGACACACACACATGCACACACAGGCACACACACACATGCACACACACACATGCACACACACATGCACACACACATGCACAACTTACAAATATTCACGGGAGTTAATCAGGATAGACCTAAAAAAATATGGTCCAAGGCAAAGCGCAAATGGTTTAGTATAACAAAGTAAATATACTAAATCTCTGAGGCTATACTCACAAGGTTGGGTTGTCTCTAAAAAAAAAATGTTTTAGCTTTTGAAGAAAACTTAAGCCTGCACCCCAAGACTACCTGGTTCCTCAAGATGTGGTTTCGAAGGGGCAGTGGAAGCCAACCTTAATAACTTACCTCCTAGGAGGGTTTCTATTCGGAACTACTGGCTCTATTTTGTGGATGTCTCCTAAAAAAAAAACAAAAAAAAAACTTAAAACTATTTTAAAATAAATAATAAATTGTGGTAAGCATTGAACTTACCCCCCAATGGCTCATTATTCAAAAGATAATAATAAAGAAAAGAAACCTTTATTATTGCACAAACACAATACATTTCACAAGGTTTAGTTTTAGAGATTGAACATTTTTCCTACTTGATGTACATTTGTGTTGCAGTTTGTCTGGAGTTGGTTTGCAATGGCCCAATGCCTAGCTGCAAACAAATTGCAACAAAAATGTTCATCAAGCTGCATACAAATTGCAATAAAACTTGCATCATGTAGCAAAAATGAACATCGTTTTGATTGTCTCCAGTAAAAGAACCAAACATGAGTGTAATTACTATCCAATATAATTTACAATACATGCAGTGGCTGCTGTGTTAATGTGCCACACTTATTGTACTGTAATATGACATTATCATATAACCAAATTTTCAAAAAATATATAAAAAATTTGGAACATTGTGTGAAATTTAAAATTAAAATAGAGTACAATAATCTTAAAGTGTACCCATATTCTATATTTAATTTACAATAGAAGAAAACACTGGGAAATTAGAAATACCATGGTTTCTTGATAAATATATGTTTATTTTAATTTTCATTCACTAATATGTTTTAAAAAAGTTGGGATGGGGTATGTTTAACACTTGCACCACCTCTTCTTTTTTTAACAACACTCTCTCAGCTTTGGAAACTAAAGAGTTAAATTTATGTCGTTTGAAGTGAAATGTTGTCTCATTTGGGTCTGAAATAGGATTTCAGGTGCTCATCAGCCATTCAGGGCAGCCTGAAGTTATCCTGCTGAAATAGGTAAGGTCTCCTCTAAACAGAGACGTATATACAGGGGTGCACATAGGGCACCTGCCATAGGCGCCCCTTGTCACTCACCTGGGGGGGGGGGCGCATCCCCAGTAAGCAATTAATCACCCCTTCTGTAGTAGCCGGCTTACCACCAGCAAAATTGTCTGTGCCGCCGGACCTGCGCCCGCAGAAGGAGAGTAGATGCAGGAGAATGTGAGCGACGCTGTGCAGCGCGCCCCCACCCCTGTGTTTCACCCTGCTGCCTGGTGAAGGCCTGCAGCTACAGCCACCAACTGTTTCCTGCTAGTCTCCCCTCCCAGTCCCACCTTCAACTAGTCGGCCAATCAGGCTGAGGATCGGGGATACAAGGCAGCGAACGGAGCGGCGCCAATGTTGCTATGGTGACCAGAGACGCTGCGGGGACCTCCGTCCCAGCAGCGTCTCTGGTCGCCATAGCAACGTCGGCGCAGCTCCGTTCGCTGCCTTGTATCCCCGATCCTCCTCCTGATTGGCCGCATACTGATGGAGGTGGGATGGGAGACTACCAGGAAACAGTGTGTGGCTGTAGCTGCAGGCGGTCAGGTGGCACAGAGTGAGCACATCATTGACTGTGAGGCAGCAGCTAAGCAGCACCCTAAGCCCACCAGAAGCACCCTCTGCCCCAGCAAGAAGCATCCCCTGCTGCAGCCAACAGAGCCCTCTGCCTCGGACCTTGGTAAGCAGCACCCTCTGCCCCCAGCCAGCAGCACCCTCTGCCTCCCAGCAAGCAGCACCCTCTGCCCCCAGCAAGCAGCACCCTCTGCCCCCAGCCAGCAGCACCCTCTGCCCCCAGCCAGCAGCACCCTCTGCCCCCAGCCAGTAGCACGCTCTGCCCCCAGCCAGCAGCACCCTCTGCCCCCAGCCAACAGCACCCTCTGCCCCCAGCCAGCAGCACCCTCTGCCCCCAGCCAGCAGCACCCTCTGCCCCCAGCCAGCAGCACCCTCTGCCCCCAGCAAGCAGCACCATCTGCCCCCAGCAAGTAGCACCCTCTGCCCCCAGCCAGCAGATCCTCTGCCCCCAGCAAGCAGCACCTTGCACCCTGCCCTCAGCCAGCACTCAGTCACCACCCTGCAACCAGTTGTTATTGCGCACGCGGGGGGCGCAATTTTAGTGTTGGGCGCCTTATAACCCAGATACGCCTATGCCTCTAAAAAAAGACCTCTGAACAGCAGCAAACATTGTTCTAAAACTTGTATATGTTATGGCTGGAACCCGAAGTCTGGCCACTTCTGGTTCTGGCCGGGTAAAATGCGAAGTGGCTGTCTCACTGCGGCCAATGTGAGAAATTAATGTATTCCTGGCGCTGGCTGCTTCTTGGCTCTTGATCCTTCCCCCACCTATTTCCCTCTGACAGCCGGGAACACACACATGTACCCAGAGTTGTTCATCACTGCAGGGATTCATTCCATTGATTCCCGCAGAGCAGGTGCTGGCAGAAGCAATGTCTGCAATGTTTCTGCTCTGCTTTCCCGCAGCCACGAACGACTCTGAGTGCATGTGTGTACCCGGCTGTCAGAGGGAAAAAGGAGGGAGGCAGGGGGAGGAGCCAGAGCGGTGGAGCACAGAGCCTCCAGAAAATTGGACAGCTTTTGCAGGGAGGAGAGGCTGGTGCACAGCGGGCAAAGGGATAGAGAGGACATGGCGCCAGGGAGCGATGCGCTGCCAGGAATGCACTCAATGAGCCTCCAGAAATTGGACAGCTTCTGCAGGGAGGAGAAGAAGGTGCACAGCAGGCGGAGGTATAGAGAGGACACGGGGGCCGGGGAGCGATGCGCTGCCAAGAATGCACTCATTGAGCCTCCAGAAATCGGACGGCTTCTGCAGGGAGGAGAGGATGGTGCACAGCGGGCGGAGGGATAGAGAGGACACTGCGCCAGGGAGCAATGCGCTGACAGGAATGCACTCATTTCTTACATTGGCCGCAGTGAGACGGCCACTTCTCATTTTGGACAGGCAGAACCCGAAGAGGCCAGACTTCGGGTTCTGGCCATACCATATACATTGTTCAGGATTTATGTTGCCATCCTAGATCTGCAAGCTGCCTATGCCATGTGCAACTACATACCATTACCAATGCTGGCTTTGTGCAAGCAAATAATTCAGAATCAGAACGTCTTATCTTCAGCAATACCCATTATTTTAAAAAATAAACGTACATTTTTATTTTTCAGACCACAGGACGGTTTTCCAATTTGCCTCCGTCCATTTTAAATAAGCTTGGTCCAGAGAAGGAGGTGGTGTTTCTGGATCATATTTATAAAGTATGTCTTCTTTGCATAGGAGAGTTTGAACTTGTTGTGGATGCAAAAGATTGCAGAGGATTTTCTGAGCCCATGTAGGGATTTGGAAGGTGGTTGGTGGGTGACCTTGAAAAACAAACACAGGGACAAAGCAGGTTGCGACAACACAGAGGAGGAATAGTATTTAACGCTGCTGGGGAGTTTAGTGGTAGCAGGGAGAGCCGTCGTTCCACTCTCCCGGTATCCAACTCACTCACAGCATACTAATACATACACCAATGAGAGCCCAATAGTGTAGTGTAGTATTTGTTAGTCATTGAAAAAGGCTTGATCGTTGGCTACTGGGCCAAGGTCAGCAACATTTCAGAAACTGTGGAATTTGTGAACCGTTTTTAAGGTGTACCATGAATGGACAGATGGAATCTTTTTAATGATCTGACATATGAACTGTTGGTCAGCATGAGCCATCAGTGGCTGTGCTGGTTGAGTAACTTTCCATCCTAATGAATGTGTCAAGAAATGGCTGTTCAGTACTGTTGTGAATGAGGCTCTGGAGCAGATGTCTTATGAGTACTCACAAAAATCCATTGCAAAAATGATTGCAGTCTGCACAGGACGAGTAGCTACTGTACATCCAATCTGCACCATCAGCCAGAATTTTTTTTATTCTCTAATTAGTCACATTTGAGCTAAATTCCCTGGCTTCTGACTTCCTCTGACATGAGCACAATCAAGCACATTTGGAACCATCTCATTTGACATGTTCAACAACTAGATTCATCATTATGTACCCATTAGCATCTGTGTTGGCTGCAATCCAGACTGTATGCCTCCCGCTACCTCTAGCACCCATCCAGCATATCACTGAGTCACCGTGGCTGCCGTCCAAGCTTCTGGGATAGGCCAAAGTCCTAAATTGAACTGATCTATGGCACTGCGGCAAGACTTGAAGTGAGCAGCTCATGAACAACTGTATACAATTAGACCTTAAAGAAAAGAGACACTTGTGCCCATGGGTAATATAGGAGTTGGATAAAAAAAAAATATTAGTGGTAAAATATAGGCGTTACAAAGAGCCTCTCAGAAAAGATAGGCCTGATAAATGCAATTAATGATTTAAAGCAGGGTTGTCGAATTCCAGTCTTCAAGGTCCGAGGTCCTCACACATTTTTTGCACAGCTCAAATTAATGGATGGGACTGACTAGGGAAAGGCATGGTTAATTTCAGTGCTGGGCCGAAATTACGCATGCGCGTAATTACGCACCGTAATTTACCGTTATTTTACGCGTAAGTGCTACGCGTAATTTACGTCTTACGCGTAAGTATGTACGCGTAAGCCGTAAAGCGGTATTGTAATTACGCCGCCTACCGTAATAGCGTAGGTATGCGTAATTTTACGGCGAATTACGCGTAATTTTACGCGTAATTTCGTAGGCACAACTCCCCTTCTCCAAGAGTAGCCAATCAGTTATCAAGTTTGTTTGGGAGCTACATCCTAAGCAACCAATAGTATCTTCTCCCGCCCTTCAGTATATAAGCTGTCAGCCATGATCTGTGTTCTTTGTGGGTTGCTTTCACTTTCTGAGGAGAAGGAGTGAGACAGAGAGTGATACAGTTTTACACATCCATATTAAGTGCAATTCTATTGCATTTTCTTAGATCTTTGATCTGTGTGATTGTAAGCCTGTGTTAGGAAGTTGATTATTGTAGTTAGGGCTTTGTTTAGGGTTAGAATTCTGTTGTTTAGTGTTAGAGGCAGGGAAAACTGATTATAGGGCTTGTGATTTTACAGTGAAAGCGTGTAGATTGTAGAGACAAGAGAGGGCCTGTGATATGTAATAGAGTGAAATCAGTTAGATTCAGGGATCGTGTGCTGAGAGTGAATTGTATTTGTTTTTTTTGTTTTTTTTTTATCATTTTAATTATTTGATTTGATTGAATTTTATTTTCATTTTTTTTGTGGGGGGATTTATTTCAAGTGCGTTGTCCAAAAGCAATTGATATATAATTTGGACTAGCTCTCCAGTCCTCTCCTCCCTCATTACATTGAAATTTTAATTTGATTTATTTTTATTTTATTTTATACGTTTATCATTTGTCACTTTCCCCTACATTTCAATAAAACAATAACGTTTGGCACTTGCTGAACATATTCCCTACAATGTCTGGCAGAGGTGGAGCAGGCCGTGCCCGTGGCCGAGGAATTGAACCCACTGCAAAAAGATGTTTGTTTGACACCTTGACAGGCAGTGATCAAGAACCAGCAACCCAAAAAGTACATCCCTATTTCACAGCAGGAAGGGGACGCTCTGCACCAAGCAGGGGATGCACTGTACCCGGCAGGGGTCAGTCCAAAACTGGCAGGGGACAGTCAGTTGGTAGTGGACAATCAGTGCGAGGTAGTGGCCAATCCTCAACAGGCACAGTGAGGAGTGAAGATGTAACTCCAAAAAAAGTCTACAACCTTACGCGCGATTCTATGATGATGAAGGGCCCACGACGCCCCATTAGGGAGAGCCAGGCTGCTGATATTGTGGAGTTTGTGACGAGAGATAGCGGTTCTCAGTCCCCCAATCTTCAGGCCCTGGAGAGTAGCAGCAGTACCAGCAGCACACCCATGCCTGCTCAAAGATCTGCCACCAACATCCAAAATGAGCCTTCACTTCCATATACTGCACATATTGCAGACCTTGTGGACAAAGCTCTTTCGCAGTCCGACATAAACCTAGAGTCTGATGCCCAGAATTTTTTTAATGAACCTCAGAATGTTATCGATGAGGGATTGGCGGGTGATGATCATGATGACAACTTGTACCATGCCCGCGATCAGTCTCAGTCCTCAATGGGAGAACATAACATCCAGGATGAGGGCTCTTCCAACCTTCTTTCTCCCAATTATCCTGATGATGATGAGCTGGGTTCTTATAAGGGATGTAGTGACGATGATCTGGATAGGGACTATGACCCGCCTGAACATCATGATGATGCCAGCTCAGATGATTCAGAGCCGCAGAGGCTGCATCAGCATACTGTGAGACCTAGTGGAAGCAGTGGCTCCTCTGGTAGGCTTTTTCAAACGAGGCAGCAGCCACAGGCTGAGCCTGCATCTGAAAGCACCCTCTCCCAAATTGTTGTGCCTGAGACTGAAAAAACAGTTAAAAAATCATCTAAGAAAGCCCCAGTTTGGAAGTACTTTACCGTTGATGAATCTGATCCCCACATTGTCATATGCAACATTTGTGGTCATAAAGTGCGTTTAGGGAAGGACTTGTCAAGAGCGGGCACAGGTGGTCCACTCTCCCACATAAAAAAGCATAAGAGAGAAAATCAGCTTGTTCAGGAAGCAATGGGTAAAATACCCCGCACAGTGCCCCATCCTTCTTCCCATTCAGGTTCTGACATCGGCACCCCTTCCCCCTGCCTTCACTCCGCAACACAGTCTGGCAGTAGAGGCCACATGTCAGCTACCTCAATTGCACGTTTCTCGTCAGTGGCTCACAGCACCCAGCCCTTAATTACTGAGTCGATAAGGTCGACAAAGCCACTGCCTTCCCATCACAGCAGGATCCGGAGGTTGAATGGGCTGCTGTCACAGGCTATGGTCCAGCAGTTATTGCCCTACAGTCTTGTAGAGGAGGGTACAGCCATTCGCGAGCTGCTGAGGTTTGGCATACCAGAATGGCGGATCCCCAGCCGCCATTATTTTGCTAGGACAGCAATACCTGATCTGTATCGCCACACTGTGGATAATGTGACTCTGTCCCTTGACTATTCTGTAGGCAACAGGGTACATCTCACGACGGATTGCTGGACCAGCAGTCATGGCCAGGGACGTTATATGTCCTTTACGGCACATTGGGTCACCCTCCAATGTCAACAGGAGGGTTCCAGTCCTGGGGCGGCCAATGAGCTGGTTGCGCCGCCCCGTGGTGTCAAGGGGAACAGTTCCACACTTGCCTCTAGTCATGTCGCAACCGCTACAGCTGAGGCCCCCAGTAAGCGTGCCCGTGGGGCTGGCCACAGCAGAGTGGTACATCGACGCTGTCAGGCGGTTCTGGGTTTAGTCAGCGTTGAGCAGCAGAGACTTACTGCACCAAATGTCCTGGCCATTATCAACGGACAGGTGCAGAAGTGGCTGACCCCAAGAAGACTCCAGGCTGGTCATGTTGTATGTGACAACGCAGCAAATCTGATTGCCGCCCTGAATCAGGGCAACATCCCCCATGTGCCATGTTTTGCCCACATACTCAACCTGGTGGTGCAGCGCTTTTTACGCCCCTACCCAGGTTTGAGTGATGTGGTGCAGCATGCAAGAAGAGTTGTATCGAAGTTACGTTATTCTTCAAATGCCAAAGATTCGCTGTCTAAATTGCAGGAGAAACATGGCCTGCCCCCCCATAGGCTCATTGCAGACAGTGCAACACGGTGGAACTCCACACTTCGCATGCTGAATAGGTTGTGCGAGCAGAAAAAGGCGGTTGCAGAGTACCTCCGAGGAGGACATGGCACCCAGGGCGCACCTGCCCGATTCACCCAGGAAGAGTGGCGGCTGATGTATCAAGTCTGCCGTGTCTTGTCCCCATTCGATCAGGCTACAACATTCGTAAGTGGGGCACAAGTCTGTATCAGCGAAGTGATCCCTCTCGTGTACATGCTGGACGAGAGTCTGAGTAGCCTGATGGCAGCTGGGGAGGATGCGCTTGATGAGCTTGAACAACAAAGCTTGCTCCAAGCCACCCAAACTCAGGCACATGAGGAGGAGGAGCTTACTTTCACGCGGGACTTACTTGAGGTGCCTGACCATTGTGAGGAGGGAGAGCAGGCCAGTGCGGCATCTGTGGTTCATGGGTGGGTAGACATTGGAAGGCAGGACGAGCAGCAGCAGCAGTCAGAGGATTTTGATGTGTTGAGCAGACCGGATGATTTGGAGGCGCAGGCTCATCTCTTCCCCATGGCTGTTCATATGTTGAAATGCTTACGCAGAGATCCCCGGATCCAAAACATTAAGGAGAGGGATGACTACTGGTTGGCCGCCCTTTTAGACCCTCGATGCAAGGGGAAACTGGGTCAGTTCATTCCAGCAAGCCGGCAGGAGGAGAGGATGCGGGAGCTGCAGCAGGCCCTAATACGTCATGTGCAGGAGGCCTTTCCACAGTCTGAGATCACAGCTATCCCCACTCATCGCACCCAGCAAGTAGCTGAGCCAAGCAGACCCATTCTTCCTGGAGACCTTTTTGGAGCAATGAGAAACTTTTACTTCTCTGAGCGTCCAACAATAACAACAAGAACAGTAGAAGGAAGTTTTCACCAGCGGCTGAGCCGCATGGTCAGTGATTACATGGGGTCACTTGGTGCATCTGACAGTATGCGTACAGAGGACCCTATGGAATTTTGGTCCGCCAGACTGGAAACCTGTCCCGAGCTGGCGCAGTATGCGCTTCAACTTCTGGCATGCCCGGCTTCCAGCGTCATTTCTGAGCGTGCATTCAGTGCGGCAGGTGGGGTGGTTACTGAAAAGCGATCCTGTTTGTCTACAGATTCAGTGAACAGACTGACCTTCTTAAAAATGAATCAGTCCTGGATTGATGGTGAATACTCAGCCCCTGCCCTCAGAGACAGAAACTGAATGAGATCGCTTTAAACTCCCTCTGATATACCTATATGTCTGTAAGATAACATTAAATATTTAATGTTCAGTTGTGTTCCCAACATTAGGGTGCACTGCACAATTTGATTCAAAGGTACAGCAGTCTTCCCACTCTTATGGAGCCCTAGGGTTAAAAAAAAAATAAAAAAATAAAAAAAAATGTTATTGATATCGTTGCTCACACCGTTAGAGTGCACTGCACAGTTTCATTTTTTTTCTGCTCCTGCTGCAAAAGTATTTCAGTGTTCCTACTTTCATGGAGCACTGCTATGTCCTGCTATGTTTACTGGTGTCCCTGATGTTGCTGCTGTTTTGTTTATTGGTCTTCCACCTTTCGGGTGACTTTGCCTCCTACCTGCCACCAAAATGGCTTGGGCTTACTGAGGGTGATGGTCAACTTACTATATGACTGAGCCGCTGCTCCTCTCAGGGCCACAAGCTAGGACTTTGCCTACTACCTGCCACCAAAATGGCTTGGGTTTACTGAGGGTGATGGTCAACTTACTATATGACTGAGCCGATGCTCCTCTCAGGGCCACAAGCTAGGACTTTGCCTACTACCTGCCACCAAAATGGCTTGGGTTTACTGAGGGTGATGGTCAACTTACTATATGACTGAGCCGCTGCTCCTCTCAGGGCCACAAGCTAGGACTTTGCCTACTACCTGCCACCAAAATGGCTTGGGTTTACTGAGGGTGATGGTCAACTTACTATATGACTGAGCCGATGCTCCTCTCAGGGCCACAAGCTAGGACTTTGCCTCCTACCTGCCACCAAAATGGCTTGGGCTTACTGAGGGTGATGGTCAACTTACTATATGACTGAGCCGATGCTCCTCTCAGGGCCACAAGCTAGGACTTTGCCTACTACCTGCCACCAAAATGGCTTGGGCTTACTGAGGGTGATGGTCAACTTACTATATGACTGAGCCGATGCTCCTCTCAGGGCCACAAGCTAGGACTTTGCCTACTACCTGCCACCAAAATGGCTTTGGCTTACTGAGGGTGATGGTCAACTTACTATATGACTGAGCCGCTGCTCCTCTCAGGGCCACAAGCTAGGACTTTGCCTACTACCTGCCACCAAAAAGGCTTCTGCTGACTTAAAAAAAAAAACTCACCTTTTTCTTTTTCAGTTTCTTGGTGTCCCCACCGTTAGGGTGCACCGCACTTTTTTAAATAATTTACCACCTTCTCTTGATTATAGATAGCTGTGTTCCCACTGTCAGGGAGCACTCCACAAAAAAAAAAAAAAAAAAAACTCACCTGTTCCTGTTCAATTTCTTGGGTGTCCCCACCGTTAGGGTACTCCACACTTTTTATTATAATGTACCACCTTCTTTTGATTATAGATAGCAGTGTTCCCACTGTCAGGGAGCACTCCACACAAAAAAAAAAAAAAAAACTCACCTGTTCCTGTTCAATTTCTTGGGTGTCCCCACCGTTAGGGTACTCCACACTTTTTATTATAATGTACCACCTTCTTTTGATTATAGATAGCAGTGTTCCCACTGTCAGGGAGCACTCCACACAAAAAAAAAAAAAAAAAAAAAAAAAACTCACCTGTTCCTGTTCAATTTCTTGGGTGTCCCCACCGTTAGGGTACTCCACACTTTTTATTATAATGTACCACCTTCTTTTGATTATAGATAGCAGTGTTCCCACTGTCAGGGAGCACTCCACACAAAAAAAAAAAAACAAAAAAAAAAAACTCACCTGTTCCTGTTCAATTTCTTGGGTGTCCCCACCGTTAGGGTACTCCACACTTTTTATTATAATGTACCACCTTCTTTTGATTATAGATAGCAGTGTTCCCACTGTCAGGGAGCACTCCACACAAAAAAAAAAAAAAAAACTCACCTGTTCCTGTTCAATTTCTTGGGTGTCCCCACCGTTAGGGTACTCCACACTTTTTATTATAATGTACCACCTTCTTTTGATTATAGATAGCAGTGTTCCCACTGTCAGGGAGCACTCCACACAAAAAAAAAAAAAACAAAAACAAAAAACTCACCTGTTCCTGTTCAATTTCTTGGGTGTCCCCACCGTTAGGGTACTCCACACTTTTTATTATAATGTACCACCTTCTTTTGATTATAGATAGCAGTGTTCCCACTGTCAGGGAGCACTCCACACAAAAAAAAAAAAAAAAAAACTCACCTGTTCCTGTTCAACTTCTTGGGTGTCCCCACCGTTAGGGTACTCCACACTTTTTATTATAATGTACCACCTTCTTTTGATTATAGATAGCAGTGTTCCCACTGTCAGGGAGCACTCCACACAAAAAAAAACAAAAAAAAACTCACCTGTTCCTGTTCAATTTCTTGGGTGTCCCCACCGTTAGGGTACTCCACACTTTTTATTATAATGTACCACCTTCTTTTGATTATAGTTAGCAGTGTTCCCACTGTCAGGGAGCACTCCACACAAAAAAAAAAAAAAAAAAACTCACCTGTTCCTGTTCAATTTCTTGGGTGTCCCCACCGTTAGGGTACTCCACACTTTTTATTATAATGTACCACCTTCTTTTGATTATAGATAGCAGTGTTCCCACTGTCAGGGAGCACTCCACACAAAAAAAAAAAAAAAAAAACTCACCTGTTCCTGTTCAATTTCTTGGGTGTCCCCACCGTTAGGGTACTCCACACTTTTTATTATAATGTACCACCTTCTTTTGATTATAGATAGCAGTGTTCCCACTGTCAGGGAGCACTCCACACAAAAAAAACAAAAACAAAAAAAAAAAACTCACCTGTTCCTGTTCAATTTCTTGGGTGTCCCCACCGTTAGGGTACTCCACACTTTTTATTATAATGTACCACCTTCTTTTGATTATAGATAGTAGTGTTCCCACTGTCATGGAGCACTCCCAAAAAAAATAAAATATACTGAAACTGAATTTCTGGGGGGAGGGTGGAAGGGGTTCAGGTCTGGTTACCTATGGATTACTGGGGGGAAGAGGAGAGGTCTGGCTACCTATGAACTACTGGGGGGAGGGTGGAAGGGGTTCAGGTCTGGTTACCTATGATTTACTGGGGACAGGGTGGAAGGGGTTCAGGTCTGGTTACCTATGAATTATTGGGGGGAGGGTGGAAGGGGTTCAGGTCTGGTTACCTATGGATTACTGGGGGGAAGAGGAGAGGTCTGGCTACCTATGAACTACTGGGGGGAGGGTGGAAGGGGTTCAGGTCTGGTTACCTATGATTTACTGGGGGGAGGGTGGAAGGGGTTCAGGTCTGGTTACCTATGGATTACTGGGGGGAAGAGGAGAGGTCTGGTTACCTATGATTTACTGGGGGGAGGGTGGAAGGGGTTCAGGTCTGGTTACCTATGGATTACTGGGGGGAAGAGGAGAGGTCTGGCTACCTATGAACTACTGGGGGGAGGGTGGAAGGGGTTCAGGTCTGGTTACCTATGAATTATTGGGGGGAGGGTGGAAGGGGTTCAGGTCTGGTTACCTATGAATTTCTGGGGGGAGGGTGGAAGGGGTTCAGGTCTGGTTACCTATGATTTACTGGGGGGAGGGTGGAAGGGGTTCAGGTCTGGTTACCTATGGATTACTGGGGGGGAGAGGAGAGGTCTGGCTACCTATGAACTACTGGGGGGAGGGTGGAAGGGGTTCAGGTCTGGTTACCTATGATTTACTGGGGACAGGGTGGAAGGGGTTCAGGTCTGGTTACCTATGAATTATTGGGGGGAGGGTGGAAGGGGTTCAGGTCTGGTTACCTATGGATTACTGGGGGGAAGAGGAGAGGTCTGGCTACCTATGAACTACTGGGGGGAGGGTGGAAGGGGTTCAGGTCTGGTTACCTATGATTTACTGGGGGGAGGGTGGAAGGGGTTCAGGTCTGGTTACCTATGGATTACTGGGGGGAAGAGGAGAGGTCTGGTTACCTATGATTTCCTGGGGGGAGGGTGGAAGGGGTTCAGGTCTGGTTACCTATGGATTACTGGGGGGAGATGGGAGAGGTCTGGGTACCTATGAATTACTTGGGAGGGTGGGGGATTAGGTCTGGCTACCTATATTTAACTGGATGGAGAGGTCTGGCTACCTCTATTTATATGTGTATCAGATATACATGCATGGAGATTTATTATCAGATGCATATATATATATATATATATATATATATATATATATATATATATAGATATATATATTTTATTTATACATATACTGTATATACATATGTCCCCAATATCCACCAGCTGTGATCACTTGAAGCCGTATTCATGTGCTTGTCGGTTGCTTACTTGAACCACCAGCAGAAAAAAACGCAAACCTGCTCCAAAATATTCACTGAAACCTCCAGCAAAATCTTTCAGCCCTCCTGAAACTCCTAGCGGCTTTCTGCAATCCTCCTTGCATGGAAGCCGGCGTGTTACCTGACCTGCCTAGAGTCGAGTGATACGCCTGCTGCCGTGAACAGAGTACGTCGGAAAGCCAATAGGAGCATGCTAGGAGCTTCAGGAAGGCTACAAAACGCCGCTGGAGGCTCGGTAAGTATTTTGTAATGCCTGCAAACCAGGCCCAAATTCTTCTCCCCCACCCTAAAGAAAGAACCCCTGAAAGGGACACTGAGCAGGGGCACAGGGTATGTTTTTAAAGGGACTTCAAGATCAAATTAAACGCAAAATGTGAACTTACCCGGGCTTTGCTGTAGCCCAGTGTTGGTCTGTAGTTGGCCGGCGGATCCTGGCGACACTCGGGCCGAGTGTCGGGCTCCTTCTTCCGCATACATCACGCGTAACGTCATTACGCCGGCCGCCTCGCGTCATCACGGTGGCCGGCGTGACAGTACGGCGCATGCGCGATTAAACCACGCATGCGCCGTACTGTGACGCCGGACGCCGTAATGACGTTACGCGTGATGTATGCGGAAGAAGGAGCCCGACAATCGGCCCGAGTGTCGCCAGGATCCGCCGGCCAACCATTTCTGAAGAGGCATTGGGAGAAGACCCGGAGGTACGTCGTGGGAACTACAGACCAGCACTGGGCTACAGCAAAGCCCGGGTAAGTTCACATTTTGCGTTTAATTTGATCTTGGAGTCCCTTTAAGTATACCCAAGTGTATATGAAGTGTATACACTTCCTCTCTTAATCCCTCTCCATCCCGGTATGCCCACTCTCAATGCTATTGAAAACATGGCTCCTACAGAAAGTAGAGCTGAAACATGAAAAATGATGTCTGTGGGTCCTTACAGCGCATGCGCAGTCTCTGTCTCCTCGAATTATTTTCCGACTCTCTGCATCGCATCATAGTTCCGTGCACTATGACGCGTGCCACAGAGAGGAGGGGAGGAAGAAAGTAGAGTAGCCTGAACCTGCATGCGCTGTAAAAGAGAACTAAAAAGCAATGAATAATTGCTACATATACTCTTTACACTTTAAATGTCTATTTTGCACACTGGTGCTTTGTGTTGGACACAGAAGAAGATCTACAAAATTAAGGGATTGCATCACACAAGCAATGTGACACATACAACTAAGTATTCTGCATAAATATATGTTTTTGAAATGCATTGTATTAACAATGTCATTGCATTTATTTTGCGATTATTTAGTCCAACACAATGTGTCAGTGTCAGAGATCGTACAACAAAAGAGAAGAAACTTATCCTTTTTTAAGAAAAAAATTTATTTTTTTGTGAAAAGTTTTTCTTTTCTTTTTTTTTTTTTTTTTAAAGGGGAACTTCAGCCTAAACAAATATACTGTCATTAAGTTACATTAGTTATGTTAATTAGAATAGATAGGTAATATAATCTCTTACCCACCCTGTTTTAAAAGAACAGTCAAATGTTTGTGATTCATGGGGACAGCCATCTTTGTCATGGGGGCAGCCATCTTTTTGGTTGAAAGGAGGTGACAGGGAGCAGGAGACACAGTTCCAACTGTCCTGTGTCCTGATCACCCCTCCCAGCTGCACACCCTAGGCTTCAAATGTCAAATTCAAAATGTTAAAAAAAAAAAAAAATTGAACCAAAACAGCAGAACGAGAACAACAACCTCAGAAATCCCATCATGCTTTGCCCGGATTCAGGGGCAAAATGCCCGGGCAGTTTTCTTCTGTACAGCTAAAAATGAGGCTTGTATAAGAGACACAAAGTTCTGATGCTGTGAAACACCAGGCCTGTGAACCTTGCTGCATTGGGGAAAATAGCTGTTTACAGCTGTTTCCAACTGCCAAAAAACCATGCAGCAGCTACATCACCTGCCAGCAGTAAAAATCTTCAACAACAACAACAAAAAAAAAACAACAAAAAAAAAAACCCTCAGTCCACCCTACCGCCTACCCCCTGTCCCCTTCAACTGGCGGACCTCCTCCTCCACATTCGCCATATGCTGACGCATTTCAAGCATCTGCTGCTTCAGTAAGCGGATTTCCTGCTCATGCCTCCTCTTCGTCTTCGTCAGCCTCCTCACCTGGCCCCTCAGCCTCGTATATGTTGATAGAGGAACTGTAGAAAAAAATGTGCAAAATAGGTAAACCCAGCAATCCATCAACTTGTACATATTTCAATCTCATTGATCATCCCTAAAATTAAGAACCTGTAATGTAATACATATAACATAGCATTTACTTGCTTTTCCATAGTATGCAATGTTAATCATACAGTAAGAGAATTTTACCATAAAGCGGTGTCCTGGCTCTAAGCAGATAAGCCCTCTGGCTATGATGGCTGGGGCCAGGTGAGGAGGCTCTTGAGGAAGAAGGCCTGGGTGCAGAGGATCCCCGGGGCCGGGCAGTGCGGGTACCACTTGCAGCTGTAGTAAGGAGTAATGAATAATACAATTTAATCAAAATATATGATAAAATGGATAAAAAGTAATAACTTTATTGTTTGAACTACAATTACTTTTATTTCTATTTTCAAGTGAACTTTGATAAGGACCTTACTCTAAACACAGAACAAAAAATCATATTCTTATTCCTTTAATGTATTTATTATACATGAAAGAATATGACTCTTCAATACAGTAAAATAAAACTAGGATAGGCTTTAAAGTGATCCTTTGCGGCTATTGCGGCCTCCGGGACGTAATAGTAGCATAGGGGGCGATATTTTTGCTGGGAACACGAAGAATCACTCGCGTTCCCAATGCCTGTCGGTTCCTGACAGCGAAACCGGAAGTGGTCGCCGTGGGGTCCAGGAGGATCTGAGCGAGGCGGCGAGGGCACCGATCGACTGCAGGGGGCTCAGGGAAGCCACAGTTGAGTCAAAATCTTTTTCTTTTTTTTTTACAGGCTTAAGGATCACTTTAAAGAGAGCACTTGGAACGCAGACTGGGGCAATGGTTCATCTTGTAGTAGGAATACGACCCTGGGCACACAGTCAAGATATCAATGGTGTGGCTCCGAGACAACTCTGTGTATGTTCTTGAGTGGCCCAGCAAGAGCTTAGGCTTCAATACGATTGAATAGCTCTGGAGAGATCTTTAAAAAAAATTGCTGTGCAACAAAGCCGGACCATCCACAAGGCAAACCTAGCCACTTGCCTAGGGCCTGGAGAGGATATAGGGTCCAGATGGACGACAGCACCTATCAAATTTTTCTTAAAAAAAAAATAAGTTAATTGATCATCAGTGGTTATCAAAAACCAATGTTAAGCCTAGGGGCCCATTTTTTTTAATAACTTTATTTGCATGAATGCAGTATACTCAGTACATATTGCACAAATATCATCACTATGCCCACACAGGAGCACAAAATAATATGTTTTAACCCATTTTGGAATAAGCCCCTAACAAAACAAAATGTGGGAAAAGTGCTGCACTGTGAATACCTTACGGATATATACTTTAACTGTACATACTGCACAACTCTATAGTATTCAGCCCATGGAATTATTTTTTAGGATAAATACATACAGCATATAAAACCCAAAATAGACATACATAAACTAATAGTTTGCTGACTTACATCCTATTTGGGCAACCACCCGCCTGAGCAAGTCCTGGTCCCTCCTCTTAAGGTCGCTCCATAACATTTGGACCTGCTTGGTGGTGAGGTCCCGCCGGTACTCGGCCCTCAGGATCCCCTGCACCCTTCTCACCACGTCCCTTTTCTCCCTCGGGGTGGTGAGGTCATACTGGCCTCTTGTAAATTCCTGGAAAAGAAATATTACAGTATTAATGACCACTGTATTATACCTTCATTAATTAAGAATCTTCTTACTTACAGCATAATGTAAACGATTATAATATTATTCATAATGACAGTTTTCAAAAATTGTGGGAAGCAACCAACTATGACTTCGGGCAGATACTAGGGATCAACGATGACTAGTGCCACCTATAACTGCTGACATTGCTAGCCATAATAACTACATCATTTCATTTCATGTGTGATTGGACTGACAGAGAAGATCCTGTGACAGCAAGCATCAAATATATAATTGAATGGATTCCATGAACTGGCCGCGGCGTCTATAGACTTTGTGCCAGTTCATAGCCATGGGCGTCCGCACAAAATTTTCCAGGGGGGGGGGGTGCAAAAAGGCAGGGAAGAAGTGGTGCGCCGCAAATTTTAGAGAAGATGTGTGTGCCGAAAAACCTGAGGGTTATGTTGTGCGGCGCACGTACGCGCCGCCCCCAAAAATGGGTGCGGCCATGGACCAGAATGTGGGTGTGGCCATGGGTGGCGACAAATTTTCGTTTACTTAGCAAAGTGGGACATTAGATTAGGACAGTGGTGGCGAAACTTTTGGAGGCCGAGTGCCCAAACTGCAACCCAAAAGTCAATTTATCTATCGCAAAGTGGCAACAGCAATTTAAAACTTCATACAAACGTTTTAACTCATACATGAACATTATTGAAAATCCAAGTTGCAAATAAACTGTGAAGATAAACAATTTCTTTCATCCTACTCCTGAAAAATGTATTCGTTTTTTAGAACCTCACAGTTTTATTTTCCGTTTTAAAAAGCAAAAATGTAGGTTTAATGCTATTGTCTCATAGGATAATCATTCAGCTTTTCCCAGAGGCCCCCAACAAGACAAATGTAGCAATCATGAGGCCCCCAAGAAATCATCAGGCTCCCAACAAGACACATTCAGCAATCTTGAGACCCCCAACAAGACAAATTCAGCAATCATGTTGCCCCCAACAAGACAAATTCAGCAATCATGAGGCCCCCAACAAATCATGAGGCCCCCAACAAGACATTCAGCAATCATGAGGCCCCCAAAAAATCGTGAGGCCTTCAACAAGACGAATTCATCAATCATGAGGCCCCCAACAAGACAAACTCAGCAGTCATGAGGCACATAAATAGACAGGATTTCACATAAATAGGCAGAATGCCCCCTTAATATGGTAGACACCTCTCACCTGAATTCTCAATTCTCCTCTACTGGCTGTTGTGCCTGGCAATACTGTTTTTGGTTGGATTGGGGATGACGTGCGGACTGAAAGGCCTTGCGTGATGCTTGCCTGAAATGTGTCCCAAATTGCGATTTTTTTCCCTGCTAAAATGTGGCCTAAATTGAGTTTGTTTTCTGCTAAAATATGGCCCAAATTGCGTTTACTTTCTGCTGAAATGTGGCCCAAATTGCGTTTATTTTCTGCTGAAATGCAGCCCAAAGTGCGTTCATTTTCTGCTGAAATGTGGCCCAAAGTGCGTTTGTTTTCTACTAAAATGTGGCCTAAATTGAGTTTGTTTTCTGCTAAAATATGGCCCAAATTGCGTTTACTTTCTGCTGAAATGTGGCCCAAATTGCGTTTATTTTCTGCTGAAATGCAGCCCAAAGTGCGTTCATTTTCTGCTGAAATGTGGCCCAAAGTGCGTTTGGCGGGGCGCCAAAAAAAGGGCGTGGTCATGACATTGTATGGGCGGAGCGTAACCGTAACCCCAAAGCAGCAAATATAGACATTTTAGCAGAAAACAAACGCAATTTAGGCCAAATTTTAGCAGAAAACAAACGCAATTTAGGCCACATTTTAGCAGAAAACAAACGCAATTTAGGCCACATTTTAGCAGAAAACAAACAGGCCTGGGGGGCGTGTGCGGCGCGCATAGTGCGCACCGCACTATGCGCGCCGCACACGCCCCCCAGGCCCGTTTTCCGGCGCGCTGCGACCCCCTCCCCAGCCGTCCACAGCCCACCCCCCACCTTCACTTGTCCCAGGTTGGAACCAGAAAAAACAGGTCACTGTAGTGAATATGTCTCACTCTACTATTAACAGTACTGCTACAAATGCAAAGTTACAGAGATAAACTAAAAACAATTCTCTACTACACTAACACCTATGATATCCTTTTACATGATGGGACATATAAAGATTAGAGAAATGCAGTCAGAAACAGTAGCCAAAAACTATACATTCTGTTAATAGATTGCTTAAGTTACCTCAATTAGCATCTCTTTCATCCTGAGGGGAATCTTAGGAGGCATGGTGGATGGTTGATGGCAGTGCTGCGTGTCTGATGCCTGTGATGCGTCCTCTCCACGCGTTTGCCGGTGCCTGCTCTGGCCAACTTCCTGTCTCTACGCATCAGCCAATCAAAACTTCCGCTTGTGACGTACGCGTGTACGTACGTGTACGGAGGCAAAGTACGCATGCGCGCGCGCAGTGGTTGCGGAGCGGAGACGCATGGTTGTACGCTTGCCGACTACAACATACGCATCGTTGGCAATCCGGTGCGCGCATGCGCGGTACATTCAGTTGTAACGCGTAAAGAAAATCCGCATGCGAGCATAATGTTACGCATACGGCTACGATAGCTACGCGGAGATGCGAAGTTCAATAAGTAGCTTACGGTATCCTTACGCGTAACGTCGTAAGTTTACGCGTAATTACAGTGATGTACCGTAGATAATGTCCTACGTCGTAACCGTAATTGCGTAATGCGTAATAGCGTAAAATTACGCGAAATGATCCGTAAGCGTAGATTTTCCCATTACGACCAGCACTGGTTAATTTAGTTGAACGCATTTCTCCATTTCTCATTCCATCAGAAACACTGGTATGGCCCTCAGGGACTGGAGTTAGACACATGTGATTCAAAGAATAGTGAAAGCCTAATGCCACAAAGAAGAAGACAAGACAAATAACATTTATATTGCACTTTTCTCCTGGCGGACTCCAAGCGCCAGAGCTGCAGCCTCTAGGATGCGCTCTATAGGAGCAGCATTTGGAAGTCTTGCCCAAGGTCTCCTACTGAATAGGTGCTAGCTTACTGAACAAGAAGAGCCAAGATTCGAACCCAGGTCTCATGTGTCAGAGGCAGAGCCCTTAACCAGTAGGAAGGAAGGAAGGAAGGAAGGAAGGAAGCTTTTGAGCAGTGCTGCTCAAATTCGGATTTGGGAGACATCCAGATAGTTCTATCCGGATATCTCCCAGTTACCTGTGCAGGGTGGGCGGGGGGGGGGGGGGTCAATCTTACCTGTCTGACGTCTTCTTTGGTCTGTCCCTCAGCACTTCCCACGATGCGGTCCAAGCGGCAGTCACGTGATTACAAACACTTCCTCCTTTCAGGTTTTTAGGTGGAAGTGTTTATAATCACGTGACGCGTGTGGAGCGCATCGTGGGAGGCACCGAGGGATGGACGAAGAAGACATCAGACAGGTAAGATTGACCCTCCCCCGCCCACCCCGCATAGGTTTACTGGGAGATATCCGGATAGCAACTAGCCGGGTATCTCCCGGATCCGGATTTGAGCAGCCCTACTTCTGAGAGTAGGAACGGAAAAAAAGAAGTACTGAAGGTACAAGTGAAAAATGGAGCAGTAATGGAAAGATTAAGTTCATGAGTGGAACTGTAGGAACAGAAGTTCACTTATGTCAATATTTTGCAGATATTTAACATTTTGAACATGCTGAACCCTGAATTTCAAAGAATTTTTGTAATTATGCAGCTTTTTTATACTTGTCTACAAGCTCTCAAGAAAGTAAAGGTCAGATTATTCAACTTCACTGGTTCCATTTTTTTTTTAGAAAGAAACTAGACAGATTAATTTCTTGACTTGATTGAATGAATGTTAATGCTTTAATAGTTATTAAATCTCTAGAAAGAGGCGTCATGAGGGTGATAATGAGATTAGCATTTGAGGAACCTAATTTGCTTTTTGCACTCTACTTAATTATTACATTGACACTACTAGTGTACATGATTGATTTTGCAAAGTGCATTAATGAACTAAAACAAATACTGTATGCAATGAATGTTTCTGAGCTGGCTATATCTTCTGCAGGTATATACAATTACTAACGTAAACATAGTTTATCATCGTCTGCTCTGCAGGGTGTTTTTATGATACATTTTTACACTGTACTTTATTACTACCTGAGCAACAACGATAGAGATGCATTTATTTCAATGACAGCGTTATGCAAATGAAACAACATTCCAATCAAGCTAGATATTTACCCAGGGCTGGATTTACCAGAAGGCACTGTAGGCACATGCCTACAGGCGCCTGATGATGGAAAGGTGGCTCACTTCCCTCCCCTACTGCCTCCCTCTCTCCTTGCCTAAGCAGAACCCTGAGTAGGGCATAAATGAGAGGTTACTCACCCAGATCTCAGCATTTCAGAGATAAGATCTGCCTTCAGTCTGACGTACCACTAACTACTATATTATGAGGGTACCCCTGGCTACCTAATGCTAAGATACACATGTAGCTACCTATGATGGGCAAGGGAAGTAAGAAGTGACAGCGGGGCCAGCCAGCGCACTTGTGGTGCAGTTCGGTAGGGGTTTGTTGGTTCAGAGAGGGTGAAGTCTAGGGTGTCAGGACATCTGTGCCTATTAGCTCCTGTGAGGTATTTGCTTTAATAGTGGTAATCGTCTGGATGGTCCAGAAGCTCCCAAAATCCTCTTACAGTCCACTTTTCAAAAACTAGTCCAACCATTTACGTTTTTTTTCAGGCCATGGGCATGGCTGTGTATGAGCGCTTTTTGACGTTGCCACTGTGAGCTCTAGAAGGATCCAGGAAGCCACTGAGCAATCCAGAGTCTAACAACTATAACCCCCATTCCCACTTCAGATTTGCTTTAACCACTTGAGTACTAGCAGTCTCTGGACCCTTAGAGGACAACTGAAGTGAGAGGATATGGATGCTGCCATATTTATTTCCATTTAAATAATACCAGTTGCCTGGCAGTCCTGCTGATCTATTTTGCTGCAGTAGTGTCGGAATAACACCAGAAACAAGCATGTAGCTAATCTTGTCAGATCTGACAATAATGTCAGAAACACCTGATCTGCTGCATGCTTGTTCAGGGTCTATAGCTAAAAGTATTATATGCAAAGGATCAGCAGGATAGCCAGGCAACTGGTATTGCTTAAAAGGAAATTAATATGGCAGCCTCTGTATCCCTCTCATTACAGTTGTCCTTTAGGGACCAGAGACTGCTGGTACCAAAAAATGGGGCTCAACGTCATGCCACATGGATCCCCCACTCTCACATCATGTCTGCGTCGCTCTCCTGTCACTGAAGCCCACTTGCTCTGCCATCGCTATGACAGCAGAGCTCCATGAGCCAGTCAGGAACTGATTTCATTGGCTCATGACCCTGTGATCACTGTAGGCCAATGTGATTGGCTCACAATGATCACAGGGTCAGGAGCCAATGAAATCGGCTCTAATGTCATAGTGATGACAGAGCGATTGGGTTGCAGCAGCGGAAGAGCAGTGCAATCAGCAGTAGCTGTGGTTCCGTGTGGCGCGGTGATTGAAATCTACACCCTGGCAGGGATAACAGGTCCCAAAAAGGGCCTAGATTTCAATTAGCCTGGGACAGAAGTGGTTAAGATAAATACAAAAACACAGAAACAGTACAAATGTATAGGATAATTAGGTGTGCCTAAACAGACATTTTTATTTAAAAATAGATTAATAAAAGTCGGTCCAAACAGTGACAGCCCACTGTTTTAGGGCAACAAGACTTTTTTTTCAAGCTGGAAATCAAGCTGAAAATCCAAACAAGGATTACTTCTTTTAAATACACCTCCATATCACATATGAACCAATCAAAATGTTCCATAGCTCTGGCCAATCACTCAACAACTCACAAGAGATGGACCAGATGAGGAACTTCAACTACAAAAATAGAACAACCCAACAAGTGCAAATACAAAAAAAAGAGCAGGAAGAAAGCCACAAAACTTTAATAGCAACATTGTTACCTTAGTGAAAAGTCTCAGTTTCGTTTTAAATGGCAACGATGCCAAACAGATTTAGTATAAAGTGCAGTATATCTCTCATGAGAAAAATACCAAATGTGTCATTTCAGACCTCCTAAAAATGCTAATTACCTGACTAGAATAATAATCCTCTAATACTTTCTGAGTCACCAACCTAGAAAAAAATATGTAGATCAGGAGTGTCAAAACATCTAATCTCCTGACTTGTTCCAGGTGAGTGGTTTAGGGTCATGTAACATAGATAACTCTCTTGTTAGCAAGGAAACATGCTGCCCAAGAAGAGCCCTGTCATTACACTTAATATCTCTGAAATAGTTGCTTCACTCAACAACAAAAGCTGCTGTACAAATAGATAAATAAAAAGTATCCCTTGTTAAGCTAAAACTATGTGAGATCTTTAGTATAATTTATAACAATATCAAATCAATTACTGTAGGTTTAAAAATAAGAGATGAACTACCTACCTTCTAATAAAAATCAATTATAATTCATTTAAAGATGTGCCCATTCCTTTCAAAATAGTGTAGTATGGATACAGAGGCGCCAAAAGGATAAAAGTATCTAAAAAGTAAAAAAAAATGAGGAGGCAGTGGTGGACTTACCTCTTCCAAGTAAACACAAAAATTGCCAATGTGTTTGTCAAATAAAACAAGTTTATTGGTGTCCCTACTCTGTATTCCTTTGAAAATGCCTAGATAACTCATAGAATAAAAAACAGGACCAGTGCGGCACAGGACAGCTGCTGGGGGCTTGGGGAAGCCCCAGGTAAGTGAAACAATGTGTTTATTTTCTATCTACAGTTCCGCTTTAAACATCTAAGGTGCTAAACACATCCATTGGTCAATAAGTAAATTCGTGTTTTCTCCTGAGTTTTCTCCTAGGTGATATTGGCCTCAGTTCACTAAGCTTATCTCCTGTCTTTAATAACTCTTTAGAGCTGTTTCTACAGTTATCACTATGGTGATAACTGTAGAAACAGCTCAGAAGAGTTATTAAAGACAGGAGATAAGCTTAGTGAATTGACACCATTGTCACAATTTGTCAATAAAATGCCTTTTTAAGCCACCAGAAAATAAGAAAATATTTTGTTAATTGCAGAATGTTGATGTGTTATTTTAAACAGAAGATGAAACATTCTCTCCTAGGAGAAAACTTGGGAGAAAAATTGAATAGAATAAGGACCATAGAATCTTAAGAGTGTTCTCGATTACAAACTCCTATAATAATATGATGCAGAAGAATACATAGCACTTATGCTATGACAGTGCCCTGCTTCAGCACCGAAATGACCTGGTTCACCGTTATTGCATGCCGTAATATGTACAAACAGAGGCGCCAAGCAGAGTAAAACAATGTTCTAAAAATGATAAAAAGAGGGAAGTCGAGGTGGACTTACCTCCCTCTGGTAGTGGACATATACTCAAATGCAGAGTAAAAAATATACAATTTATTCACAGCTCCATAAAATCGCAACGCGTTTCGCGGTCAACAATCCCGCTTCATCAGGCAGTACCGGAGCATATAAAACTGGTTCAGGTCCATAAAGCGTGTGAGCGCCTCTGTCACTTATTGCATGCACACCACATTGCCTGTTGTAAGCCGGGAGGGCATCATCAAAGTATTTATTGCTTGTGTTACTGCTGGAGAGATTCTCTTGCTTCCTGTTTTGGGGAGGGCAATTCATGAAATAAAAAAATAGGTCAAATATCACCAATGACCGAGAATAAATAAAAACTTTATGGCGCTCTTTTGAACTTGAAGTATACCAAGCACCTGCTGTGTCAATCATAGGAAACAACCCCTCCAAGGGAGGTTTATCAACTGTGTGGGCTTTTGGGGTGCAGCATCAGGCATTTACTTACCTATGGAGTGCTGCTTTGTAGTCTTCTCCCCTCCTCCCCCCACCGTCTATTAGGAAGCTTCCATCTTCTCTCGGTCAGTGCCGCAGGTGGAAATTCCCATGATGATATCTGTCTGCAGCCCCAGGAGCCACAATGCATGCTGGGAGATGTAGTTCCTTGATGTGGTTATTTCTTCCAGCTAGGAGGATGTAACCATATCAACGGGAACTACATCCACAGGCATGCTCATGCATCACACGTCCCCGACAAAGAATTGCAGGTGCCGAGTACATGCTAAATTGTTTTCAACCTACTGTTCTGTAGCACAGAGTGGCAAAATGGATGCCTCCAGACCTTTGTAGGTAATTAAATGCTTACTGCACACCAACAATCCCACACAGGTTTCAAACCTAACTTAGCAGGATTTTTGTTTGACAAATGAATGCTTAGTTCCGTTTAAAGTGAACCTAAAGCCAAGTAAAAAAATGAGATTAACTCACCTGGGGCTTCCCTCAGCCCCCTGCAGCCAATCGGTGCCCACGCAGCCCCGTTCCGATGGTCCAGGCCTCCTGGCCACAATAGCAGCATAGGGGGCGATATACAGGCTGGGAACGCGAACAATCACTCGCGTTCCCATGCCTGTCGGCCGGTGACAGCCAAACCGGAAGTGTTCGCCGGCGGGTCCTGGACCATCGGATCCATTCTACCTTCTTTTTACATTTAAATGTTTGTTGGAGACTTTTATTACCCTACTTCCGCAGCCTGCCATCTGCAGAAAGAGCAGGTAGATAAGGACTGCTAATATTAGCAGTAGCAATGAGTAAACAAAGCTGTCATCAGGGAGGGGGGGGGGGTTTACGGACATAGGACTTTGTCCTTTAGATGGTTTAGAGGAGTTTAGAGAAGCCACAATCAGGGCCGGTTCTAGACTTTTTGGCGCCTGAGGCAAACCTGTGAGAAACCACTTCCCCCCCAGTATAACACCCCCCCAGAATAGGTAGCCTGGAGGGAGTAGCGGGCAGAAAGGGGGTATTGGGCACAGTGGTTGGGAGGGAGTCGGACCCGCCTTACCTGGGTCCCTCGATTTGCACTCCCCCTTCAGCTATTAAGTGCAGCAGCGTAGTAACATAAGGCAGTGGGCAGTGATGACTCACCTCTTCTGTGTTCCAGCGTGTGTTCCACTCTCGTCACTTCCTGCAATGCTCTCCACTTACAATACAGTGGGCGGCATTGCAGGAAGAGACGAGAGTGGAACACACGCTGAAACGTGGAAGACGTGAGTCATTCCCTCCCACTGCCTTTATATTACAACGCTGCTGTGCTTAATAGCTGGAGGGGAGCACAGATCGGGGGACCTAGGTGAGGGAGGGGGTCCGACCCCCTCCCCACCACTGTGCCCAATACCCCCTTCCTGCCCACTACCCCCTCCAGCTCAGCGCCCCACCCACCCATCCACGGCCAGACGGGTTGCGCCCCACCCCCGACTCACCCCACCTTATGGGCGGCCCGGTCCTGGCCACAATTGATTACCTTCACACCTACTCCTAGATAAATAATGGCAAAGGGAAGGGGAGGGGGGAATGGCAGCTCCTACAGCTATTAGAAACTGGGACAAACAGCAGGAAAAGAAGTCACTTTATCCTTTCTCTGCCTGCATTCACACTCATAATATAATGCCTTCTCTAGCCGTTCACTAACACCCCCTTGATTCTTTTTCTACTTTAATTGTTTTCTACTAAACTAGCCCCGTACGACCTCTGTCTTGATCAGCGGGCACCTAGTTATTTTCGCAAGTTCAGATGTCTAACATTTCTTGACACATCCCCAACGTTATGTAAAACAGTTTATGGTTATGAGAGCTGGATTTTATTATTTCAGAAGGCTCAGTATGGAAGCAATATACAATTTATAACCTCAGAGGGAAAACGCTCTGCTAAGTGTTTTTCTTTTTTCTATATAATGTCACATACACCTGTCTATCTGCACATATATTATCATGCCATGACATTTAAATGCTGGCATAAAATGTGCCTATTCCACCTTCACCCACATGTTCCCTATTAGCTACAACATAAATTATATGACACTTTTTACTGTGGTATGGTGCAACAGATGTTGGAGCGCTTGTATGCTACCATTGCCTTGTATGTTTACAGCCTTCGTTAGTTATATATGTTTTTCTGTGACACCTGAACATATGTTGGATGTACACATAAGTGCTGTATGGATGTAATGACAGGTGGTAGTGGCCTCGCACAAGAACAAGAGCTTGCAATTTGATTATGCTTCATTGGCAATAAACACGCACAAATGGGTCACAAAACAGTAGCTGAACGGTAACTAAAAGGAAATGGAACAGATTGAAGTCATGAATAAACACAAAAATGTCTGTGGACAAACTCTTGTCATTCTTGACTAGAGCAGCTATGCGATTGATGACAGCTCACATTACTGGGCGTTAGGGTCTATCATAGCAATTCTTGTGTCAAATGAAACCCAACTTACTGAAGTCAAATGGTCATATATGGAGCACCCAAGCTCCCAAATGAATTTCTTAAAGTGGATCCGAGATGAACTTTTACACATTGCATAATTGTGTTCCTTTCCTATTGTGTATAGGGCATTCCTCAAGCCAAATACTTTTTTTGTTTTTGTTTTAATACTCTAATTTCCTATAAGCTAAACAAGCCACACCCACAGGTTTTCAGAGAGCCAAGGCACTTTCAGACAGTAGCAAGGGCTCATGGGAGCTCAGTCTGGGCAGGAGGAGGGAGAGGTATTACTAGCCAGAGATTTCAGAGGCAGAGGGGAGGAGGGGGGGGGGATTAGGTTTTTTTTGCACAAGATGTAGATAAGCCTGCCACTGTGTAATGTTTACAAACAACATGGCTGCTGTCATTGTATCACAGGAAGAAATAATCATTTTCTATTAAAGCTGTTTGCTGTTTTGCTGTGTAAACTATCTACACTTTAGATAAGATATATAGACAAATTACTTGTTATACTTAGTTTTTCATCTCGGTTCCGCTTTAAAGGTTTTTTTTTAGAGAGGTTTTTAGCGAGGAATAAAAAAACAGCATTTTCACAGATGCATCTGATCTGAGCTATGTTTCCAACATCCTGTGTTCTTTGAAGAGTTACAGGTCGCCCAGCAAGCTCATGGTGAACTAGAACTCCTAGGAGTGTGTAAGGGGCTTAAAGAGACCAAAAAGCCTCCTTACTAAAATGCTATATAAAACACAAGTTTGCCTTCTTAAAACAGAAGGTATTTATGTGTAATGATCTGGAGGTGATTTCCACAGTCAGCGCACACCAAGTGCACTGAAGCAGATGGAAATCCCCACAGTCACAGAAGCAGAGTGCCCAGTATATATTAGTAGAGAGGAATTCCAACCAGCAGGTGGAGCTATGGAGTACAGAGGAACAAGTCCTCTGCACACCCACAGATGCCAGATTGCAATTGCACGATGAAGCAACACTGGGAATTTATAAACAAGGTAGCAACTCAAAAGAGAGCAGACACATCACAACAGAACAGACCAGAGAGAGAAAGCCATTTGCAAGAGAGGCGATTGCTATCAGCCACACAAGACTGAGGTAATACAGAGCATGAATAGAGTAAAGGAAGACACAGCAAACAACCACAATCCGAACGCCAAGGAAAATAACAAATGAACTAACTAAACGCGGTCACCGCACGTTATGTGCAACAGTGACAAGCGTGTTAATAGCCTGGCCACTGCACATTAAGCACAACAGTGACAAAACGTACCAACCCTAACTAACAAATGAACACGGAAAACAAAGACAAACAAATAGCGGGAACGCTTGCTAATCGGTTGCCTAACACCAGACAACAGCAAGCGTTCGTTCCAGACAAAACAGACCGCAGGAGTAACCAGCAGCAACCGCTGCCAAGGTTATACTCCAAGACACAGACAAGAAAGATCCACCACCTCTAGAGCTAGGGCGAATGCGATCTAACAACAGGACTAAACGATTCACTATCAGCCACCGCAGGAGATAGTGCAAACGCCAGACCAGGATGAGACAAGACAAGACTAGGCAGTACAAATGATACACACAAAACTGACTGCACTAGTAGGAGTGCAAAATGCACTCCTCAATAATTAACTACGCTAGAATATTTTAGCAACCAGATACCAAGAGGCTGAGGCTCTAAGGTTAGTCTCACTAAACAGAAACTATGACGAGCAAGGAATTCTGGGAGGAAGTGACATTTATACTGAAAACCTTCAAAGGAAGCAGACAAGCAGATTTGCAAGATAAGTAGATGCAAATCAGTCAGCCTTGCAAACTGACAAAAAGGTCTCTTTTCCCTGGACTGAACTATGCAACCTGCATAAGAAACCAAAAAACTGTCCAGGGAATCAAGGCCAGCAGAGCGGATTCTGACATTATGTTTATTCAGGTTGGAGTGAGCAAAAACATTTCCAATCCTATGCACCAGTGATGATCATAATCAGCTAATTACGATTAAGTAAATTTTCACGTAAATTTTCGCAATTTCGCCTATACATAGTTACAATTTGAACATTTAATTGATTTCGTATAGTCATTCGTAATTTCGCATAATATTTCGCAATATTTTGGAATTTGGAACAATCTGTATTGCTCTGTAATGCTGGGCATACACGGCTCGTTTTTGCCACTCGATTCTCCCATTAGATCGTTTCGCCTCTCGATTCTGCAGTTGATTCTCTTATCTTCGGCTCATTTTTCTTATCTTTTTCCATTCACTTTTATCAGAAATCGAATGGTGAAACGACTGAGTGGGAGATCGGTCATGTCGGAAATGATCTTAAAGAGAAAAACTCCGACCAAGAATTGAACTGTATCCCAATCAATAGCTGATACCCCCTTTTACATGAGAAATCTATTCCTTTTCACAAACAGACCTCCAGAGGGCGCTGTATGACTGATATTGTGGTGAAACCCCTCCCACAAGAAACTCTGAGGGCCGTGGTACTCCTGGCAGTTTCCTGTCTGTGAACCTTGTTGCATTATGGGAAATAGCTGTTTACAGCTGTTTCCACCTGCCAAAAAAGCATGCAGCAGCTACATCACCTGCCAGCAGTAAAAATGTCACCATGTAATAAATTTCAGAATGTAAATCAGGGATTTAAAATATTTTACAATGAGCAAACACTGACTAAATCCTCTATACATAATTATTGTAAAAATGAAGCACCTTTTTATAACATTATTTTCACTGGAGTTCCTCTTTAACCACTTTGTCCTCCTTGACGTTTAAAAACATTAAGGAGGACAGGCGCGCTCCCGCGCGCTCCCGCGGCCAATCGTGCGCGTGCACGCGCACTCCCGGCCGCGGAGTCGGTAGCCACGGAATCAATTTATCGGGCTATGGAGCCCGATCATTGATTCCTCTCCCCCGCTGAAAAAGCGACAGCTTCTCTCGGAAGCTTTGCTCTTTCTGAAGCTGTGTCCCTCTAAGCGTACATTGTACGCTTAGAGTGACGTCATGTAAAAAAAATCGAGATTGCCATCTTGTAGCCAAAAAGTAAAACTACAAGTAAATTCCCCAAAACATTACAATACACCAATATTTCCCCAAATAAAACACTTTTATATCCCACCCTCCCAAAAATGCCCACATAAAATGTTTAATAAAAAAAAACAAAAAAAAAACATTACTATAAAAAAAAAAACAACATATATATTTACCTAAGGGTCTAAACTTTTTAAATATCTATGTGAAGATGAAATATTTCTCTCTATTTTTTTTATAAGCTTGTAAATAGTGATGTATGCAAAACGGAAAAAATGCTCTTTTATTTCCAAATAAAATATTGTCGCGATACATTGTGATAGGGACATAATTTAAATGGTGAAATAACCGTGACAAATGGGCAATAACAATACGTGGGTTTTAATTATGGAGGCATGTATTATTTTAAAACTATAATGGCCGAAAACTGACAAATAATGATTTTTTTTTCTTATTCTTCCTGTTAAAATGCATTTACAGTAAAGTGGCTCTTAGCAAAATGTACCCCCCAAAGAAAGCCTAATTGGTGGCGGAAAAAACAAGATATAGATCAGTTCATTGTGATAAGTAGTGATAAAGTTATAGGCTAATGAATGGGAGGTGAACATTGCTCGGATGCATAAGCTGAAAACGACTGAGATGTTAAGTGGTTAAAGGGAACCTGTACTGAGTAAAATTATTTAAAATAAACACATGTGGTAATTTCAAATAAACATTACATAGTTACCTTGCCATCAGTTCCTCTCAGAAGCTCACCATTTTCTTCTGACAATGATGCCTTCCAGTTCTGACAACATTTTTTCAGAACTGAAATGTATCAGTTGCTGTCAGTTATATATCAGTTGCTGTCAGTTACAGCTGAGAGGAGAACTAATGTGTCCATGTTTCCCTATGGCTCAAGTGGGTGATGTTACAGTTTAACTGTGTGCTGACCAGGACGCTGTTATGGTGTAATGGCCATTTTCGAAATGGAGGACGGCAAATTCCATTGATCACAGTGGACAAACGGGACGCAGGAGAGGAAAAAGAGATTAAGGAGTAGACTACACAGGTGGTAAGTATGACTTGTATATGTTTATTTTAACTTTTAATTTTCAGTTCAGGCTTTCTTTAAAGAGAACCTGTACTGAGTAAAAATATTTAAAATAAACACATGAGGTAACTTCAAATTAACATTACATAGTTACCTTGCCATCAGTTCCTCTCAGAAGCTCACCATTTTCTTCTGACAATAATCCCTTCCAGTTCTGACAATATTTTGTCAGATCTGAAATATATCAGTTGCTGTCAGTAAAATATCAGTTGCTGTCAGTTATAGCTGAGATAAAATCTGATGTACCAGGTAATGTCCATGTTTCCCTATGGCTCAAGTGGGCAATGTTACAATTTAACTGTGTGATGACCAGAAAGCTGTTATGGGTAGTGATGCTCGGATACCCCTTTTTATTATTCGAGTTTGGTCGAATTCGAATAGTAAATTATTCGAATTCGGTCGAATATTCGAGTCGAATATTTTTTACTATTCGATTCGACCTCGGACTTCGAGCTCACTATTCGAGTCGGTATTCGAGCTCATTATTCGAGCTGACTATTCGAATTGGCCTTAAATAGCTTCCAACACTTGTTTTGAGGGTGAATGATGCAAGAAACATCTTTTTTCCCAAGTAACAACAGCAAGTGATTATGTGGGGATGTTCCTTTAAAAAAAAAAAAGGTGGAAAGAGAAGAGAAGTTGTGTCCAAAATTCTGTTCAGTAGTGTATATACTTCTTCTTCTTCTTCTTCTTCTTCTTCTTCTTCTTCTTCTTCTTCTTCTTCTTCTTCTTCTTCTTTATCTTCTATATCTTCTTCTTCTTCTTCTATATCTTCTTCTTCTTCTTCTTCTATATCTTCTTCTTCTTCTTCTTCTTCATTTTCTTCTTCTTCTTCATCATCTTCTTCTTCTATATCTTCTTCTTCTTCTATATCTTCTTCTTCTTCTTCTTCTTCTTATTCTTCTTCTTCTTCTTCATCTTCTTCTTCATCTTCTTCTTCATCTTCTTCTTCTTCTTCATCTTCTTCATCTTCATCTTCTTCATCATCTTCTTCTTCATCGTCTTCTTCTTCATCTTCTTCATCTTCTTCATCTTCATCTTCTTCATCATCTTCTTCTTCATCGTCTTCTTCTTCATCTTCATCTTCTTCATCTTCTTCTTCATCTTCTTCATCTTCATCTTCTTCTTCATCTTCTTCATCTTCTTCTTCTTCATCTTCTTCTATATCTTCTTTTTCTATATCCTCTTCTTATTATTATTTTTCTATTTCGTCTTCTTCTTTTTCTATATCTTCTTCTTCTTCTATATCGTCTTCTTCTTCTTCACTTATTTCTCTTTTATATATATTTTTTTAAAGAAATGCAGCTATTTTTGAGCGTAATAAATAGCTGGTGGCGCACGCATGTTGGAAGCGCCATTGTATGTGCTCCCTGGCAGTGGAAACACACAGACAGCAGGAGGTAAATTCAGCAGCAGGAGGAGGAGGATGAGTGTGTGGCAGCAGGCAGTCAGGTAGGTAGGCAGAGTGACATAATAGCCCTGGTACCTAGCGTTGATACCAGGGCTGTAAATAAACACAACAGGAGGTCCCAGACAGCGGTCGTGCAGCCCACATCGTGTCCAATACACAACTAGGACAACACAGTTTTCAACCCGGGCACCTCAGAAAAATTAAACCTTTTTTTTTTTTAATGGTTTACTTTTTTTTTTTTATAGCAAATTACACAGATATAGCTATTGTTGGACGTAATAGCTGGTGGCAGAGTGGCAGCAGAAGGTAATTCTGTGTACCCTGGCAGTGGGAAACACAGACAGACAGCAGCAGCAGCAGCAGGAGGAATGGAGGAGTAATGAGAGTAGCTATTGTTGGACGTAATAGCTGGTGGCAGAGTGGCAGCAGAAGGTAATTCTGTGTACCCTGGCAGTGGGAAACACAGACAGACAGCAGCAGCAGCAGGAGGAATGGAGGAGTAATGAGAGTAGCTATTGTTGGACGTAATAATAGCTGGTGGCAGAGTGGCAGCAGCAGAAGGTAAAATCTGTGTACCCTTGGCAGTGGGAAACACAGACAGGCAGCAGCAGGAGGAATGGAGGAGACTGTAGTGTGAGTGTGGCAGCAGGTAGGTAGGCAGCGTGACATAATAGCCCTGGTACCTAGCGTTGATACCAGGGCTGTAAATAAACACAACAGGAGGTCCCAGACAGCGGTCGTGCAGCCCACATCGTGTCCAATACACAACTGGGACAACACAGTTTTCAACCCGGGCACCTCAGAAAAATTAAACCTTTTTTTTTTTTTAATGGTTTACTTTTTTTTTTTTTTTTACAGCAAATTACACAGATATAGCTATTGTTGGACGTAATAGCTGGTGGCAGAGCGGCGGCAGAAGGTAAATCTGTGTACCCTGGCAGTGGGAAACACAGACAGACAGACAGCAGAAGGGCAGTACACAGCAGCCCACTGTAGATGTAAAATGTGTGGCTGCAGGCGACGTAATAGTCAAAGTGAACCAGGCTGGCTTAGTGAGCAGGAGCCAGGAGGTGGTAAAGGGTGGTAAGGCACATTAACGATGGTTCTTCCGGCAGCCAGTTCATGTCCCCCTCTCGCCGACAACAGGGGCCAGGAACTCGCCTTCCACCCACGCCTGGTTCATCTTGAGAAACATCAGTCTGCCCACAGACTTGTGAGACAGACGTGAGCGTTTCTCGGTGACCACACCACCAGCTGCACTGAAGCAGCACTCGGACAGCACGCTGGAAGGGGGGCAGGACAGCACTTCCAGGGCGTACTGCGCCAGCTCGCTCCAGATCTCCAGGCGCTTGACCCAATACTCCATGGGATCAACAGGGGCATCGCTGTCAAGCCCGCTGTAGGACCCCATGTAGTCAGCCACCATTCGGGTCAGGCGCTGGCTGTGACCGGAGGATGCTGCTGCTGCATGCACCTCCTCTCTAGTCACTGCTGCCGGAGCCTCTACAGTCCTGTAGAGCTAGTTGCTGAGAGACAGCAGGTCTGTGGGGCGCTTGCTGCTGGATGCAGGCACCTGCTGCTGCCTCTGTGCTGGCTGGACAGTGGGGGTGGAAGGCTGGGGGAAGGCTTCCTCCAAGCGCTCAACAAGGGCCTGCTGCAAGCTCCTTATTTGTTGCGCTGGGTCTCCTCCTGCAGGCGGCAGGAACTGGCTCAACTTCCCCTTGAGGCGTGGGTCCAACATCATGCTGATCCAGATGTCCTCCCTCTGCTTCATCTGGATCACCCTGGGGTCCTTGCGCAGGCACGTCAGCATGTGCGCTGCCATTGGAAAGAGGCGGGCCACGTGTGCTGGCACATCGACGGCAGTGCTGTCCTCATCCTCCTCCTCTGCCTCCTCAGCCTCATCCTCTCTCCACCCCCGCACCAGCTCAGCTGCGCTGTGCTGATCCCCCTCATCAGCAGCAAGGTCAGGGACCTCCACCAAGTCCTCCTCCTCCTCCCCCTCAGAGGTGGACTGTGCAGCTGCTTGCCGCTCCTGCTGGTCCAAGGCTGCCGCTCCCTGTTCCAGCAAAGCATCGAGGGCCCTGTTCAGCAGACAAACCAGGGGCACCCACTCGCAGACCATAGCATGGTCCCTGCTCACCATGTTAGTGGCCTGCAGAAAGGGAGCCAGCACTAAGCACACCTGCTGCATGTGCCTCCAGTCATTATCGGGGGGGGACGATGGACGGGATGTTGCTTGTCTTGTCCCTTCTCTGAGCGGCGGAAACAGTGGCCTGGGCAAGGTACTGGTTGACAGCGTGCTTCTGTTCAACCAGACGCTCCAACATCGCCAGGGTGGAGTTCCAGCGAGTCGGATCGTCAAGGATCAGCCGATGGCGTGGCAGCTCCAGCTCCTTTTGCACGTCTTCCAGGCTCGCACAGGCTGCAGCCGAGCGCCGGAAGTGACGCACAACGTTCCTTGTCGTTTCCAGCAGTTCGCCCATCCCCTGGTAGGTGCGCAAGAACTTCTGCACCACCATGTTCAGCACGTGGGCAAGACAGGGGATGTGGGTCAGGTTTCCCCTGTCAATTGCGGCAACCAGATTGGCCCCATTGTCGGCCACCACCTCTCCGACTCTGAGGCCTCTGGGGGTCAGCCAAATCCTCTCCTGCTCCTGGAGTTTGGCCAACACATGGGTTGCCGTCAATTTGGTCTTCCCAAGGCTGACCAACTGCAGCAGCGCTTGGCAGTGGCGGGCCTTCAGTTCCCCTGACCCTGCGGGGTGGCACCACCCACTGTGTTGCTGCTGCTGCTGTGCCCGCTGCTGCTCTCCCATCCTCACTCCCTTCCACCAAGCTGACCCAGTGGACAGTGAAGGACGGGTAGCGGCCTGTCCCGAAGCGGCTGCTCCAGGAGTCCATGGTAACGTGGACCCTTTCACCAACCACGTGCTCCAGCCCTCGCTCCACATTGGCCATCACAAAGCAGTGCAGTGCAGGAATGGCCTTGCGGGCGAAAAAGTGTCTGCTGGCGAGCTGCCAGTCTGGGGCTGCACAAGCAAGCAGCGCACGCATGTCGCTCCCCTCCTGCACGAGCGTGTACGGCAGGAGTTGGGAGCACATGGCCCGTGCCAGCAAGCCGTTCAGCTGACGCACGCGACGGCTGCTGGGAGGCAGAGCCCTAACCACCCCCTGGAAGGACTCGCTCAAAAGGCTCTGGCGTGGCCTTTTGCTGGCACAGGAATCAGCGGACACAGCAGAGGAGGCCACTGAGGACTGGCTGCCAGAACAGGCCTCAGTGTCGGCGGCAGGAGTTGCAGAGGGGGGAGGAGCAGTGCGTTTCCGCACTCCTGCTGGTGCTGCTGGAGGAGCAGGAGGGCGGGTGGCTGCTGTTGCTGCTGCTGCTGCTGAAGGCTGTGCAGTGATGGGTGTGGTGCCACTGCCAGCACCAGATGCCTTCAGCCTCTGGAACTCCTCATGCTGGTGGAAATGTTTCGCAGCAAGGTGGTTGATGAGCGAGCTGGTGCTGAACTTTAAGGGGTCTGCACCTCTGCTCAACTTCCGCTGACAGTGGTTGCAAGTGGCGTACTTGCTATACACTGTGGGCATGGTGAAAAATCGGCAGATTGGTGACAAAAACAACCCCCTACGGCCTGGAGCCGCTGCTGCCTGTCTCCCTGTGGTGGTTGGGGCGGGGGCTTGGGTGCGGCTGGTGGTGGTACTGGCAGATGCTGCTGCTGCTGCTGCTGAGCCTGAGACACCAGCAGGTTGTGGGACCTGCCTACTGCTGCCAATGCTTGCAATGATGCGCCTCCTTGCAAGGCCCACAAGCGCATCCTCCTCCTCCTCCTCAGAACTGCTGATGATGACATCCCCAGGTGCTGGTGGTGGCGGCACCCAGTCTTTGTCTGTCACCACATCATCATCATCATCATCATCCCCCTCCTGAAACATGTCCTACTGGGATGATGACCCCCAAACTCCTCTCCTGATGCATGGATGGGCTGCTTGACTGTCGCCACAGTCTTGCTGTCCAATCCCTCATCCCCCAAAGTGCCCATCAGCATCTCCTCCTCCAAATCGCCAACAACAGCAGACAATACCCTGATGGTGCCTGGGGTAAAAATACTGCTGAGTGACAGGTCGCCAACTTGTGACGGTGAACTGGCCTCCTCCCCAGGCCCTGCTGGGCAGCTGCTGCGAACAGCGGTGGTGGTGGTGGTGAGGGTGGAGGCCTCGGATGCAGAGCTGATGGCGGGCTGCTCATCCTCCGTCATCAGTTGCACCACAGTGTCTGCATCCTTTTCCTCAATGGGACGTTTCCGACCCGGCTGGAGGAAAATAGGAGCAGGTACTACACGCTGCTGCTGCTGTGTCTCTGCAGCGTGAGTTGCTCCTGCTGGGCAGCGCCCAAGGCGTCCACGGCCAGTGGCTATAGGAGGAATGTTAGCCACTGACGCAGCTGCTGCTGCTGCGGAACTGTGCATGGTGGCGCGGCCGCGGCTTGCCACAATGCTGCTCCCTCTCCTCTTGATTCCCTTGCTGCCCTTCCCCTTGCCCAAACCGCGCTGGCTGCCACTTCCAGACATCTTTGATGTTTTGGGCGTAAACGAAAAAGTTTTTTAAAAGGGCGGGTGAAAAAGTGGGGTACTTTAATGGAGTGGGTTGGTGGGTGAGGTGACACTAATCAAGTGATTCGATCGCTAAGTGATTACTAGTACAGTACTAATACAAAATACAATAATTCAGTAATCAGTATAAGTGTGAACAGTGAACAGTGAGTGTGTCCCCTAGTACACTAACTAGAAAATACAATAATCAGTAGTAATCAGATTAAGTAGAAGGAAATAGAGTGTGTGTGTGTACTGAGTGCACACACACACACACGCAGGAGCTAGCCTATGAACAGTGACTGAGTGTCCCTAGTAGTAAGTAGTAAGTAAGTGTGCAACTAGAAATTACAATAATCAGTAGTAATCAGAAGGAAATAGAGTGTGTGTACTGACAGTGCACGCACACACACACGCAGCGCAGGAGCTAGCCTATGAACAGTGACTGAGTGTCCCTAGTAGTAAGTAGTTAGTAAGTACAACTAGAAATTACAATAATCAATAGTAATCAGAAGGAAATAGAGTGTGTGTACTGTGCACGCACACACGCAGGAGCTATGAACAAACAGTGACAGTGAGTGTCCTAGTACAGTTACTACAAAATACAATCACTCAGTAGTAAAGGTAGGACAGCAGAAACACTGGTATAATAAACTAACAGAGGACAGGAGGACAGCTGCCCACACAGGCAAGGCCCTGAGGCCTAAAGCAGTGTGAGCTTGCCTGCAGCAGCTGTGTCTGTCTCTATGTAACACACAAGCTACTAACTAAAATACAATGTCTATCTAACTAACAACAATATAGGTGTGTATAGGAGGTGTATGTGAGCAAAAACGCTAGGTAGTTGACCACAATAAAGCTCTTGCTAAGCCAAAGCACAAAGGAGCAGATCTCTCTCTGTACAAAGTCAGGCAAGGACGGAAAAACGGAACATGGCGGCCGCTATTTATAGGGTAGGGGCTGGCCAGGGTCCCCCTCTGTGATTGGCTGCCGTCAGAGGGCCTGGGAGCCCTCTGATTGGCTCTAAGGACATCAATCTGTGCTATGACGCTATTCGAGCTCGGTATTCGAGCTCGAATAGCGCTGTTAGCTCGAATAGCTCGAATAGTGAATGGGCTATTCGAGTTCACTCGAATAGCCCATTTGAGTAGCTGCAGCTATTCGAGCTCGGTATTCGAGCTCGAATAGCTGAAAAAAGAGCTCGAATATTCGAGCTACTCAAATATTCGAGCTCTGCTGAGCACCACTGGTTATGGGTAATGGCCATTTTCAAAATGGAGGATGGAAAATTCCCTTGATCACAGTGAACAAACAGGACGCAGGACAGGAGAAAGACACTGAGCAGTAGACTACATGGAAGGCAAGTATGACTTGTGTATGTTTATTTTGACTTTTCATTTTCAGTTCAGGTTTTCTTTAAAGAGGAATTCCAGTGAACATTTTTACTTTTGGCAGGTGATGTAGCTGCTGCATGGTTTTTGGCAGTTGAAAACAGCTGTAAACAGCTATTTCCCACAATGCAGCAAGGTTCATAGACAGGAAACTGCCAAAAGTACATACTTTTCTTGTTTCTTGTGGGAGGGGTTTCACCACAATATCAGTCATACAACACCCCCTGATGGTCTGTTTGTGAAAAGGAATAGATTTCTCATGTAAAAGGGGGTATCAGCTACTGATTGGGATAAAGTTCAATTCTTGGTCGCAGTTTCTCTTTAAAAGCAGATAGGCCCTGAACTGAATGAAATTACCCTATACATGAGACCTTAGGCATGTATCAATGTAAATGTACAAAAAGTCTTCAGCATGGTTGGTAAATGGATAGCAATGTGCCCGAATGCCAGTTTGAACGTCTGCCATGACACTATCTGCATGGAGTTTGCATGTTTTCCCCATGTTTACATGGGTTTTATGTGGATGCTCCAGTTTCATTCCACATTCCAAAAAGATGACTTTAGACTATATTAGGGACAATCAAATAGAGCAATGAAAGTGACATTAGGCTATAACTATGCTAGGGACATTCGATTGTGAGCTCCTCTGAGGGGCAGTGACATGACAACAAACTTTGTGAGGTACTATATCAATCATAGCCGGTCTTTGACCTGAGCGGTCGCTCAGGGCGCCGGCTTCCAAGGGGGCACCTATAGCTGGCTAATTATACTGAGGGCACCTACACCTCACTTCCTGTACTGGGGGCACCTATAGCTGGCTACCTATACTGAGGGCACCTACACCTGACTTCCTATACTGGGGGCACCTATAGCTGGCTACCTATACTGAGGGAGGGCACCTACTCCTGTATACCTATATTGAGGGCTACCAACACCTGGCTACCTATACTGGAAGCACCTACGTCTGGCTACCTATGTGGGAGACCTACATCTGACATCCTTTACTGGGGGCACCTATGCTTGGCAACCTATATTGAGGGCACCTACACATGAGATCCTATACTGGGGGCACCTATATCTGGCTACCTACCTATACTGAGTCTGAGGGCATCTTTTTTTTGGGGGGGGGGGGGGGGCACACAGCGGCTGTAACGTGTGGTGAAAATTGTCAGTGTTGTGCTATCATTCCAAATTGGGGGGTTAACTTCCCAACTGATTGTTTTTATTAATATTTCTGAAAGGTTCTAGCCTTCATTTTAAAGTTTATTCAGGATAATGCACTCTTTCCATCCATTTTGTGGTTATTAGTATTCTTCTATTATACATATGTAATGAATCACGGATATCTGAGCATTTTGGCGTGATGTGTCACGACTTCAAAATGGTTGGAAACCACTGTCCTAGGAGGTAACTCAGGAGAAAAGGTGAATTTCATATGGGCCTGTGTGTGTGTGTGTGTGTGCGCGTGCGTGAAGAGGATGAAAGGGGGGGGGGCACAAAAATCAGGTTTCGTTCAGGGCACTGTCAAACCTATGGCCGGCCCTGATTTCAATGCATAATAATAGTTTATCACACCGGAAAATGCAGTTTTGTAATCTGCAGTGGCAGAATGTTGCATGCGATTCCAGTTTGCAATAGTATAGGAAGGACAGAGTCCTATGCCCCGAAAAACGGAAAACAGGACTGCTGCCATAGGCACCCATTATATAAACTGAGATTTACAACAAGGAAGGGAAATGTACCTTTTTTTTTTTCCGGAAAATTACAGCTTTTATAATCAGCACGATTTGTGGCAGAGAAGTAAAATCGCGGGTGCTGAGGCATGCCGATATGCAAATTGTAGCGTGCGGAACGCAAATTGTGGTTTTGTGGCAGGGGTAGGTAAAGGTTAGGAGGGGGATAGGTAAGTGTCAGGCATAGGTAGAGGGAGGTCTTAGGGTTAGGCATAGGTAGAGGGAGGTCTTAGGGTTAGGCATAGGTAGAGAGAGGTCTTAGGGTTAGGCATAGGTAGAGAGAGGTCTTAGGGTTAGGCATAGGTAGAGGGAGGTCTTAGGGTTAGGCATAGGTAGAGGGAGGTCTTAGGGTTAGGCATAGGTAGAGGGAGGTCTTAGGGTTAGGCATAGGTAGAGGGAGGTCTTAGGGTTAGGCATAGATAGAGGGAGGTCTTATGGTTAGGCATAGGTAGAGGGAGGTCTTAGGGTTAGGCATAGGTAGAGGGAGGTCTTAGGGTTAGGCATAGGTAGAGGGAGGTCTTAGGGTTAGGCATAGGTAGAGAAAGGCCTTAGGGTTAGGCATAGGTAGAGGGAGGTCTTAAGGTTAGGCATAGGTAGAGAGAGGTCTTAGCGTTAGGCAAAGGTAGAGGGAGGTCTTAGGGTTAGGCATAGGTAGAGGGAGGTCTTAGGGTTAGGCATAGTTAGAGGGAGGTCTTAGGGTTAGGCATAGGTAGAGGGAGGTCTTAGGGTTAGGCATAGGTAGAGGGAGGTCTTACGGTTAGGCATAGGTAGAGGGAGGTCTTAGGGTTAGGCATAGGTAGAGAGAGGTCTTAGGGTTAGGCATAGATAGAGGCAGGTCTTAGGGTTAGGCATAGGTAGAGGGAGGTCTTAGGTTTAGGCATAGGTAGAGAGAGGTCTTAGGGTTAGGCATAGGTAGAGGGAGGTCTTAAGGTTAGGCATAGATAGAGGGAGGTCTTAGGGTTAGGCATAGGTAGAGGGAGGTCTTAGGGTTAGGCATAGGTAGAGGGAGGTCTTAGGGTTAGGCATAGGTAGAGGGAGGTCTTAGGGTTAGGCATAGGTAGAGAGAGGTCTTAGGGTTAGGCATAGGTAGAGGGAGGTCTTAGGGTTAGGCATAGGTAGAGGAAGGTCTTAGGGTTAGGCATAGGTAGAGGGAGGTCTTAGGGTTGGGCATAGGTAGAGGGAGGTCTTAGGGTTAGGCATAGATAGAGGGAGGTCTTATGGTTAGGCATAGGTAGAGGGAGGTCTTAGGGTTAGGCATAGGTAGAGGGAGGTCTTAGGGTTAGGCATAGGTAGAGGGAGGTCTTAGGGTTAGGCATAGGTAGAGAGAGGTCTTAGGGTTAGGCATAGGTAGAGGGAGGTCTTAGGGTTAGGCATAGGTAGAGGGAGGTCTTAGGGTTAGGCATAGGTAGAGGGAGGTCTTAGGGTTAGGCATAGGTAGAGGGAGGTCTTAGGGTTAGGCATAGGTAGAGGGAGGTCTTAGGGTTAGGCATAGGTATAGGGAGGTCTTAAGGTTAGGCATAGATAGAGGGAGGTCTTAGGGTTAGGCATAGGTAGAGGGAGGTCTTAGGGTTAGGCATAGGTAGAGGGAGGTCTTAGGGTTAGGCATAGGTAGAGGGAGGTCTTAGGGTTAGGCATAGGTAGAGAGAGGTCTTAGGGTTAGGCATAGGTAGAGGGAGGTCTTAGGGTTAGGCATAGGTAGAGAGAGGTCTTAGGGTTAGGCATAGGTAGAGGGAGGTCTTAGGGTTAGGCATAGGTAGAGGGAGGTCTTAGGGTTAGGCATAGGTAGAGGGAGGTCTTAGGGTTAGGCATAGGTAGAGGGAGGTCTTAGGGTTAGGCATAGGTAGAGGGAGGTCTTAAGGTTAGGCATAGATAGAGGGAGGTCTTATGGTTAGGCATAGGTAGAGGGAGGTCTTAGGGTTAGGCATAGGTAGAGGGAGGTCTTAGGGTTAGGCATAGGTAGAGGGAGGTCTTAGGGTTAGGCATAGGTAGAGAAAGGCCTTAGGGTTAGGCATAGGTAGAGGGAGGTCTTAGGGTTAGGCATAGGTAGAGAGAGGTCTTAGGGTTAGGCATAGGTAGAGGGAGGTCTTAGGGTTAGGCATAGGTAGAGAGAGGTCTTAGGGTTAGGCATAGTTAGAGGGAGGTCTTAGGGTTAGGCATAGGTAGAGGGAGGTCTTAGGGTTAGGCATAGGTAGAGGGAGGTCTTAGGGTTAGGCATAGGTAGAGGGAGGTCTTAGGGTTAGGCATAGGTAGAGGGAGGTCTTAGGGTTAGGCATAGGTAGAGGGAGGTCTTAGGGTTAGGCATAGGTAGAGGGAGGTCTTAGGGTTAGGCATAGGTAGAGGGAGGTCTTAGGGTTAGGCATAGGTAGAGGGAGGTCTTAAGGTTAGGCATAGATAGATGGAGGTCTTATGGTTAGGCATAGGTAGAGGGAGGTCTTAGGGTTAGGCATAGGTAGAGGGAGGTCTTATGGTTAGGCATAGGTAGAGGGAGGTCTTGGGGTTAGGCATAGGTAGAGAGAGGTCTTAGGGTTAGGCATAGGTAGAGGGAGGTCTTAGGGTTAGGCATAGGTAGAGGGAGGTCTTAGGGTTAGGCGTAGGTAGAGGGAGGTCTTAAGGTTAGGCATAGATAGAGGGAGGTCTTTGGTTAGGCATAGGTAGAGGGAGGTCTTAGGGTTAGGCATAGGTAGAGAGAGGTCTTAGGGTTAGGCATAGGTAGAGGGAGGTCTTAGGGTTAGGCATAGGTAGAGGGAGGTCTTAGGGTTAGGCATAGGTAGAGGGAGGTCTTAAGGTTAGACATAGGTAGAGGGAGGTCTTAGGATTAGGCATGGGTAGAAGGAGGTCTTAGGGTTAGGCATGGGTTGAGGGAGGTCTTAGGGTTAGGCATAGGTAGAGGGAGGTCTTAAGGTTAGACATAGGTAGAAGGAGGTCTTAAGGTTAGGCACCGGTAGAGGGAGGTCTTAGGGTATGGTGTTGGGATTAAGTAGTGGAATATCAGCAATTTTACCAATATTCTAATTGCGACAATACCCCGCACCATTTTTTCCGCTTTCATTTTTAACATGTACTCCTATTCCCTTATTATATGTAAGATTGTAACTGTTTATGTAAATTTGTAATTTAAATTCCCTTTTATTTTCTTATCAACACTATATAATTTAATGGACCCTAATAGATGATAATAAAATAATAACAATAACGGGCTACATTATTATCATACATTTGTGGAATTAAAGACTTCTTACTCCAGGCCTCTGTAGTTATGGCAAACAGCTGAAACGGAGGAGAGATGCAGGTTACTTGCTTCAGTACTGGTCTCTTGATCCGACACAACCTGCCACTATGACCAAAAAAGGTTTAATCACGATGAACTAACCTGTTGGAATGGTGGCATTGTGTGACTTGTACTATGGTGGTGAGTTCAGATCTTTAGGATGACCCATTCTGCTGCAAATGTTTGATGAATAAGGCTATTGCATGGCTGTATGCTTGATGTTATAATCCTGCAAAAATGAGTGTGGCTGGACTAACCAAACCTGTTAATTAGAATAGTTATCCCCATGCTGTTGGCAGAGTGATGTATTGTTACCAGATTAAGCCATTGATTTGTCCCTTGTCAAAGTTTTCCACCACAAAAGCCAAATACATTTGATCAGTCCATCACAGACATATGATTGCCAGAGAAGGACTCCTTGGACTGAGACAATCATCTGTTTATCTCATTTCAACACCTGCCTCACAGAGAATCCAAATCTTGCTAAATGCTATTACTAAAAAGGCAGTGCAGGGAAGAAAAGCCTTACATAAAAAATACAACTCCCCCATATACTTTCCTTAAAACTGATTGTGATGGCCCTATATCAATATGGTGACTAGTCCACCCCTGTACCTATGAGTATAGGCTGCTGAAATCATCTATGTAAAGGGATGATTATGGCAGTTAGCAATGGGAGTGGGATGGGTGCAGATGCTTATTGGGGGAGTGGGGGCTTCAACAAAGCTCAAACAGGATATTTGTGTGGGTTAATTAATTAAAGGTAATTATCTATTATTAATTTAGAATGTAAAATGACTTATCTTGCTATTACACTTCTATTTACAGTTTAACCCTTTGTGTAAAAGGTTATAACCCTTTCATCTGGAGGGAGGCAGACAGGCACATCGCTAGAGCTGAAGATCCAGGGCATGTGATCCAGTTCTCAGCCCACTGTGCCCCAAAGGCACCATGTTATGGACAAGGGCATTGGGGATAGAGAGACAGACTTCACCACCCTCTCTTCCCCATTCCTCCATATACCACGTGAGTTGGTATTGTGAAGCCCTGGGTGCTGAATTCTAGGTATACCAGCCTGCATGTTTAACAAATTATTAACAAGCTGGGGGACCTATTTTTTTATCATTGTTTAATAGTTGAAATGATGTAAGGATTGAGTGTACAATGTGTGTGCAATAGAAGATCAGAGTGTGGGAAATAAAGTGCAAAATTCTAGAAAGGATGTGCAGAGTGTGAGGAAGGAAGGATGTGCAAAATGTGAGAAAGGATGTGCAGAGTGTGAGAAAGGATGTGCAGAGTGCGAGGAAAAAAGGATGTGCAAAATGTGAGAAAGAATGTGCAGAGTGTGAGGAAGGATGTGAAAAGTGTGGAAACGTATGTGCTGAGGCTGGGAAATAATGTACAAAGTGTAGGGGAAAATGTGCAGAGTGTGGGAAATGTTGTGTGGTAGTGTAATGACTCAACAGGAAACCTTGGTAGTAAATCCACTGCTTTTGCCAGGGATATATGTATAGTTGCAATACCTATGGATAGCGATACATTATTTGTTATTTACCTGCATTCAAACAAGAAAAAAAAATCTATCATAAATGTAAAATCAATTTTCTCAAAAACTTGCAAAATATTTTTTTGGCTTATTCCACTATTCCTAACAAACCTAGCAAATTTGGTGATTATAGCATGTATCACCCTATTAACCACTAACTGCAAAATCTGCACCATTGATTTCAATGCTAATCATTATTGGAACTACCAGAAGTTTTAGGAAATTTTTGCTCCATCATGAAAATGGCAGCAGGGTCAAATCAATAATATGTCCTTAATAACACAGTAGGTCCCGTACGGCGTACGAGAGAGAACGGCGCCGGAGATTTGGGCGCAGGACACAGCCAGTATATGGCTGATCCTGCTGCCGCACAAGTCCGGGCCGTGTTAATTACTATTCCCCCTCCAGGCCGACATGGATAGTGGGGGAATGAAATAATTCGGCTTTCAGCAATTGCTGGAAGCCGAATTATTGTTTTAAAAGCAACTTCAGGTCCGTCTTCTGACGGCGCTGAAGTTACTCCCTGTGCCTGCGATAGCCGTAGTTCCTATTACGGCCTATGGTGGCGCCGGCTGCGCCCAAGTCTCCTGCGCTGCTGCGCCCAAGTGTCCAGCGTTGGATTTACCGTGTTCGCCCGTATGCTATATTACTTTTCTCAGTTATATCACTTTTCTCAGCTATATCTGGCACCGTTAACCCCCCCCCCCCCCAAAAAAAAATAAATAAAAAAATCTATGCTATATCAGAAGCCTTCTTATAGCTTTTTTCCAGACGTCATTTTAAAATGAATGCTGAAAAAGGTCGCTGAATTGGAATCTTTGTACGCTTATCGTCACAACAATTTTTACCAAATAACCACTGTGCAGCTGTTATCAGTCCTCGCAAACTTTTTTTTTTAGCTAAATAGTAATACAACATCTGCTTTAAGTAAGTAGTTTCTAAATTGAAGGCTGTCTTGTGGTACACTACATCCAAATGACAGCATGTGGCATCCATTGTAATAGTAATAACATCACTCACAGCTTCATTCGATGGTTCTTCATCACAGGATCACCATGATTTTACAAAGTGCAAAGTATATATATTGTGCATGATATTTGTTAACGGATGTTTTTATTCAGAGATTGCAAAAGCACTGTATAAAACATTAAAGACCAAATTGCTATGGGAAAAAAACCTTCTGCTAAGCAAAACAAAAGAAAAATACACTTGTTTAAAAAAAAAAAGTATTATTATGTTTTCGCTTGCCCATTTCCCCACACTGCCACTTTCTGCCCCTAACCCACTGCCGCGTTACAGCCCCCTGAGATTAGCAGCAATATATGTCACTATCTCGGAGGTAAACATAGGGGAGATGAATTTCCTATTTAAAATGCCCACCAGGGGCATTCCTGCAGGGTTTCCAGAGCATTGGGCAGCTCTCTCTACATGGCCACGCCCCCTGCTGCTCCACCGCCTCCCTGCGTGCTGTTAATGAGAGAATGAATCTCTCATTCCAGCGTCGTGACTCAGAAGACACAAAAGTGAAAGTGGGCCATTGCGGCCCACAGGAGCGGTAGTTTTGGAGGCTACCTGATCCGCTCGACATACACCCCCCCCCCCCCTTTATCAGATAGCCTTTTTTTTTCCCTTTATGAGCCCGTGGGCTCTCTTTAACCTCCCTGGCGGTAAGCCTGTGCTGGGCACGGGCTATGCCGCGCAGGAGGATTTCTCAGGCCCTGCTGGGCCAATTTACATAATTTTGCTAGTTGCGTGTACTGCCTGATCGCCGCCGCTCCACACCGATTCCAAACTATCCGCCTCGTCGCACCGCCCCCCCCTCCCCCAGACTCCATGTGCTGCCTAGCCAATCAGTGCCAGGCAGCGCTGAGGGGTGGATCGGGACTCCCTTTGACGTCACGACGTCGATGACATTGGTGACATCATCCTGCCATCACCATGGCGACGGGGAAGCCCTAATGGAAATCCCGTTCAGAACGGGATTTCCGGACAGGCTTGATCGACGGATGCGATCGGAGAGGGTGGGGGGATGCCGCTGCACAGCGGCTGTCATGTAGCTAGCGCTAGGCTAGCTACATGATTTAAAAAAAAAATTAAAAAATAGTGCTGCGCTGCCCCCTGGCGGTTTTAATTGACCGCCAGGGAGGGTAAAGCTAACCTCTGGTTTGGCAAATCTACAGTTTAATCCTGTACTCTGAGAAGGATTATGATAAAATGAGGCCCTAGGCAAGGTAATAACTTTGGCTCCACCTTATGGCTCCTTTGGTAATCTGACATTAAAGAAGAGTTAGAGAAAGTGGCAGTTGAGTCCCCTGATACTCATTAGGCCCCAGGGACCTGCCTAGGTTGCCTTGTGGATGATCCTGATCTCCCTGTGCTGGATGATTGCTGATAACAATATTGCAGCTTTTTTTGTGTGTGTTTGTAGCCTATCTGTGTCATGCATTTATATCAAACCTGGTCATTGCCCCCCTCCTATAGAAAGGGCCTAGGCCTTTTCTCTTTGGCAGTGTGGGAGATCATAGCATATGATCTACTCCTCTCTGCTAGAGGCTGTTCTGGCTGCCGAACTCTGTGTCCAAGTGTTCTATTTCACACGTGAAACAGCTGTTAGCTATTCAGTGCTGCTGCTTCAGTTACCCACCGGCCTGTGCTCCTCTGACACTAAAATGGGCTTTATTCTATCATTTTCTTATTTGTTATCATTTTCTTAGGTCTCTTGAGTCTCTAGTTTGAATCCCAGCAAGGGTACTATCTGCACCGAGTCCCCAAGTGTGTGTGTAGCTTTCTTTCCATATCCCAAAAACATACAGATAGGTTAAGTGGATTCCCACTAAAATTGGCCCTAGACTATGATGTACATACTGTATATGACTATGGTAGGGATTAGACTGTGACCCCCTGTGAGGGACAGTTAGTGACATGAATATGTACTCTGTAACATTACTGTTACCAAAACCCTTTAGTTTCCTAAAACATCCCATATACAGTTAAACTGGTTATACTGATACAGTATAGCTGCTGTGACCTGTACATGATTTTATAAATATCACTTTTTTTCCTCACCCACTTATCTTGTATCGTAAGTAAGGTAGGGAGTAAAATAAAAAAATCCGAAATACTTTAAAAAAAAACAGTAGCAAGTATCCGATTCTCACTGCTTTATAGCATCCTCCAATGATGGTGTAAGGTAGGCGTACTGCGCATGCACAAGTGCGTGCCAGAGTGTACTCACGCATGTGCAGTACAAAGCAGGCTGTCTTTGGGAGCATTTGGGCTCCCAGAGCCCTCAGAGGTTGCTCAGAGCTTTATTTAACCAATAGGTTGAAAAGCTCTTGCGGAGGTGACAATGCTGGAACAAGGGGACCGTGAGAGGAACGAGAAGGCTCTAAAGGACCCAGAGCCTTCCCTCTCTATAGGTAAGTATGTTTTGTTTTGTTTTTTAATACTCACTTTACATCAGCTTTAACAAATTTAGTGGCAGGAGGGAGGGCTACTTTTTATAAACTTACATGGGTGGAAAATGGATATAACGTATCCGTATTGTTCTGGAATGTGTGTATGATTGGGGGGATGTTGTGCAAACATAGGGAAATATGCATGCTCCATGCAAATAATGTCCACCAGGCTGGGGTTTGAACTTGGGATCCCATCACTGTAAAGACCCGTACCCACTAGGCGGTTTTCACGACAATTTTTCTGACGACCAGCAATTTTTTTTGGACGACTTGGGTACAAGCACGCGTTTACATGAACAACGTTTGGCGACATGCGGCTACGGAGAACTCCCGCGCAAAGTCCCGCGTTCGCTTGACTTCCCACTCGCACCTGTCGTGTACTGTTGCATGTTCCCATGGGTGGGAAGATGGATCTGGGATCCTCGTTCATCAGGAGGCATCACTGCGAGGTTCCCTGAGGCATCTTTAGGTGAGTATTGAGCTTAAAGCCAGCATGCTATCCACTTAGCCACCATGCTGCCCTGCACACCACTAACCTACATGATTAGACATCCTTTGAGTTTTCCTTTAGTCATTTAAAACTGAAGTGGATTTGCTGTCTTTCCACTGGAAAAATGAAGTTGCTGAACGTTATCTGCTTCCATTTCGCTCCAGTGCACAGCCTTGCATCTTGAGAGTGTCCAGAGACTTTTACCATGCATAACACTATATTACTCATTGTATCTGTAGTGTGAAGTTCACATATGAGAAATGTGAGAGCCTAAAATAAATAGTACATGACCCTGAGATGTGTGAAGACCCTTGGGAGTTTAGAAAATGAAATGCCTATCAGTCTCTGACATAGCAGACGCTCCCTTCACTTGGCAGATTCATGCTTCATTACACATGACTGAGATATATAGGTAGAGCCTGAGGCACTCACTATGGTCTCCAAGTAAGATGCATTCTGGGATAGGCAACTCTGTCACTCGGTTTTGAATTAGAATTATTTGGGGGGCAAGCTATTGATAAATGGACTGCATTTCCACTTGGTTCTCTGTTATTCAGGTATATCAGTCTTTATTGCATTTTAATATTGTGCCACCACATAGATGTGAAGAGGAAAAAGTCAAAGTCAGAACTCCAGACTAAATACAAAACACTGCATTTTCTGGCGTACGGTTATAGACATCTCCAAGCTCTGTGATTGACACATGCATGTCAGACGACGAGGAATAAATTGGCGACTTTGGCTTTGCCACGGATGATGGACAAAACTGGCCATTTCCCCTTCAGTGAAATTATCACAGAATAGAGTGTTTTCATGAGGTGAGAGTCTTCTTGAAAATGTATTATATTTGTGGGAAGATGAGAATGTTCATGGAAAATCGGTAAAGTAAATGGGGCATGTGAAAAGTATATTGAAAGGATAAATACCTGTTTTTTTTTTTTGTGTTTTTTCTTTTTTCAAATATGCCCATTTTCACAAAAACGTAATATATTTTCTTAAAATTGTTTTCTCACATTTTTTCCCAGATGAAAATAGTTTAGGCTGGGTTCACACTACAATGGATTAGTGCCATGGATGGTGGCAGCACATACGATGTCACTGTCCACAGCATGAACCTCTTGTTCTGATGTGTCCGTTGCATCGGATATAACATAATAGCATTGCTATGCTGAAATCTTTTACTTCAGTTGGGTAGCCGTTAGAATTGTCACTATAAGAGGAACAAAGATGTTCTAGCGAGTGCTGCAGCAGTGGCGGGGATCCAGTGCCAGCTCAGACTTTGCCGCACATAATATCTAAATTACATCATGGGGGTCAGTGGGAATTGGATTTTATTTGGCAGAGCCCCTAGCAGCAACCAGGGCTGGTTCTCTGATGAAGCTAGGTGGAACATTTGCATCAGGCGCAGAGATTTCAGGGGCAGCATTTTTGTACTGTGTGTACTGTCCTAAGGAGGAATGTCTACACAAAGAATTGAATGTGTGCATTAAACACCAAGTGAACACCTGACATATCTGGCTAAGCAAATTTGGCCTAATTGGCTATTCATGAGGCAATGCTCATGCAAATATGCATTCGCTTTCGCATGCCAACTTATGCAGGGTCAAAAACCAATTCCGCAAAGCGGTCACCCTGCGGGAATTAGTTCATGCTACATTAGCACTATCCAGGAGCGCCACGGGGAGGCTTCCCAATGCCCCCATACAACCGGGGGGGCCGCGGGGTCCCAGGCGCTCTCACTGCCTGGGAGCCACAGTGGCACCCCGGAGGGGGAGGCTGGGTGGCGCAGGTGACCCCCCCAAGCGTGGCCAGCGCCGGGGAGAGACGTCCGCACCCACCTCCCAACATTTAAAAACAGGCACTTACCTTAAGGTCCATTGCGTTCTGCTACTGAGCATAGCTTGGGTGCAACACATTTAAAAAGGAAAGGAATGAAGCATGGGTCGCACTGAGGTTTGGAGCTCAGGGCTGGCTCACACACGGCACTCCAAGGGGGGGGGGGGGGGAGGACAGGCGCAGACGGCCCACTCCAGGGCTCACACCACCTGGAATGAGCCATCCACCACCCGCCTCCAATGGGGGATAAAATTAACCACTACACAAAGAATTGAATGTGTGCATTAAACACCAAGTGAACACCTGACATATCTGGCTATTAGCTCTCTATTGGTACTGTGCTCATAATAATCACTTCACAGATACTTAGAATAGTGATAATCGTTAACAAACTGTTCCCCATACCCTTCTTGCACCTCTGACACTGTAGTTGCCATTGGCAGGTTTTGGTGCTCCATATCAATTGTTATGTATAGAGTGCTTGGGGGCTCCATTGCAAAAATTGCATCAGGGCCCACAGCTCCTTAGCTACACCACTGATTGTGCTAAGCTGCAGCCAGCAGCGTAACAAAAGGGGCTGCAGCCCCTGCACCCACGGTGGGGCCCGGGGCCCCTTTAGGGCTTGCTAAGGCAGCAAGAGGAGAGAGCATGGGCACACATCGGTGGGGCGGTGGGGACAGTACCCCTCCCTCACCTCGGGCTCTCCCCTCAGCGCACTCCCCTCCTGCAATCATCAGTGGCAGTGGGCGGCGGCAGGAACACATACCTCCATCCACCGCCAGAGGTTCCTCTCTCTAAATGTCAGACGCTATTTCCTGTATAAACAGGAAGTAGCGTGAGGCACTTAGAGATCGGACCTCCACGGTGGATGGAGGTATGTGTTCTTGCCTGCCACCCGCTGCCACTGATTATTGCAGGAGGGGAGCATGCTGATGTGTGGCCAAGCTCTCCCCTCATGCTGCGACCCCTCTGGCCCCCCAAAACGGCCCTGAGCAGGCCCGGGGGGGATGAAAATGTCTGCAGGGGGCCTGGTGATTTCAAGTTATGCCCCTGGCTGCAGCATGTCATGTGAGAACATTAAATGAAGCAGAGTAAATTGTCAGGTGCTGTGCGATCATTTCAAATCGGGGTAGGGGTTGCGCATCCTCACAAGTTAGTCTCAGGCAGCAAAAAGCCTAGAACCGGTCCTGGCGGCAGCCATATCGACCTTTATTGGACCTATGTTGGAAAGCACCAATGTTGGATGTAGGCAGACATAGGATTAGAAAGGTAAAGTAAAAGTCCTGCGGATATAAGCTAAAGGATTAAAGAAAGTCAAACACCTTCAGTCCAAAAAGGAGAGCTTTCACTATTTTAAACATTGTTTGAAAAAGGTAATGCATAAGACCTTGGAGAATTTAACATGTCCCCCTCTAAGGATTAGCAACTGTAGCAAATACAGTATCATATAGTATCTAGGGGCATAAAATGGTATGTTAGGGAACAAATAAAATTAGTATCACAATCGCCCATATACCGTATCAATCTGCCAGTCACCCGTGTATTATAGCTTGAATTATGCGCGTAGCAATCACCCCTGCGACCCTTGCCATCGCATAGGTGCCCCGGAGGCTTTGAGGGCCCTTCTTCTTCCCTGTTCCCAACAACAAATGCAGCCAATTAGCAAAAACCTCCCCTTCGCTCACGAAAACCATCCCTGCCACCTCCTCCTGCCATGCAGAGTAGCAAGTAGTTGGATTGTCTGTCATTTTTTCCTGCTTCCCGACTCTGCTTCACAGCAGAACACTCTCTGCTGCCATTCTCCGGCTCCCCTCATGGGGTTCAGGGACCAAGGAGGGCCCATGCTATCATTTTTGCAGGGGGGCCTATTAAGTCTATTTATGGCTCTGGCTGGAATAGCATGGTAACACAATTAAGCCTTATTGGTGAGCGAGAGGTTAAACAGGGAGACAGGTATTTCTTTGGAGGGGATGATATTGAGATCCACCAAGGCATCCAGCACCTTAGTCAGTGTATCGGCAGTGACACAAGTCTGGCCATATGTCTCATCACTCCCAGAAGTTATCTTTCATTGCCCAGAGAGTGGATCAGTGAGCAGGTGTCTGTAATCAACCCTAGGCTGCCTACGTACTGCCATAAGCATTGTGCATTTCCTATTCTACTTCAATGATGGATCCCTCACCCGCAGTGACCCCGTCCCACCCCACCTAATCTGCACCCCCCCCCAAAGTATATAGCACCCTACATATCTGAAACACAGAGCCATGAGAAAGACCATTCCATTTTCTCCACTAGTTGCCATCTCGAATCTGATTTCCGGCTTGCCTCGGGTGTCTGATTTGTTGAGGGGTGTCTGGGGCAATGTGGTCTGGCTGCCAACTGGTACCTCAATCTCAGGTTGAGGGGAGCCTAGTGCAATGTGGTCTGGCTGCCAATTGATACCGCAATTTCAGGCACATCTAGAGAGTGGAACAACACAGTTAGGGATCATAAGGTGTAGGAATTTCCATTTAGGATGATCAGTACCTACAAGGGAAATCCTAATGGTAGCTGGCTCCAAAATCTTGCAGAATCTTGAGCAAGGGCTGGAGTACCTTGGGCTGGGCCGGGCCGGGGTGCTGGGAGTGAGATCTTGAAAGAAGCCCAATTGCTTGCACTTGTGCAGGATCTCCACCCAGGGCCTCGCAGCTTGCAAGATGTTCTCCTTTAGGGCAAAATGTTGGAGCTTGAAAACCACATCACGAGGTGGCTCCCCGTCTTTTTGCCAGTTTTGAGCGTAACGCTTAGTGCACCATGTCTATTTATATGGGAGGAACTGACAGATTTTTACCTGCAGGCCCTTAAAGATTGTGGTGAGTGTTGGAGTGAGCTGTTGCACTGTTACTGTCTCTGGCAAACTGTGCAGCCGGACATTATTCCTCCTGCTTTACTTTTGGAGATCTTCCAGGCCCGTGCATAGCATAAAGGTCAGCAGTACCACCTGTTACTTGCATGCCTCTTTCAGCTGCTGTAGATCAGGCTGCACATCCATGTCTGTTTCGAGTGCCGCTATTCTCTTTCTGTTAACCGATACATCTGCCTGGATGTATCGGTTAACAGGATGTATCTGTTAGCAGGTCTCCTGTATGCAGGGCCGGATTTGTACTCTTTACCGACCAAGGCCACTGTCACCAGCCGCCCCCTTTGGTATAGGTAGTGAGATTACCCCTCCCCCTTCCCTCTAGTATAGGTAGCCTAATGCCCCCCCCCCCCCCCAGTATAGGTAGCCAGATGACACCTCCCCCCTTTCCCTCCAGTATAGATAGCCAGATGACCCCTCCCCCTTCCCTCTAGTATAGGAAGCCTGATGAACCCCCAGTATATATGTAGCCAGATGACCGCTCCCCCCTTCCCTCCAGTATAGGTAGCCAGATGGCTCCCTTAATCCCTCCTTTTCCCAGCCCCCCTTTCAGTATAGGTAGCCAGCTCCCCTTCACACTGCAGGATCCTTCAGAGTCACTCATTTCTCCACTCATCTCCAGTGCAGAAGCTTCCTCTTCCTTTCCATCTCCAATGCTACCCAAGTCCATAGCCACCGGCCACAATGCAAACGTGCACAGAGAGCAGAGTACCATGGTCTGGTGCTCGCTTGATCTCCCTGCATTGCAGCATTTGCAAGCTTGCAAATGCTGCACCAGTTTAGCCTGCTGCTTTGGTGCCCCTGCTTCTGTGGTGCCCTAGGCCATGGCCTAGGTGGCCTTGGCCTAAATCCGGCCCTGCCTGCATGTCAGTTTGTGTGTTGGTGTTGATCTTTTCCGCTAGCTCTGCCAGATGGTCTTTCCTTGGGAAAAGTAAAGTATGTAAGTAGCCCCACATCTTGTTTAGAGATCTTGAAATATTTTCATTGCTGGCATCTTTAGTTTTAGATCCTCTAGAGCAGCGTTTCCCAACCGCTGTGCCGCGGCACACTAGTGTGCCGCGGCATGTTGCCTGGTGTGCCGTGCGTTCCTACTGTATGTAGAACGCAGGAGGGGGAAAGCAGCGCTAGAAGGAGGGGCAGTGGAGGCAGCGGTGGAGAGGGGGGAAATATCCCCCCCTCCCTCACCTGGGACCCCTCCTTCTGCCTCTCTCCCCCTCCATTTATGGGTGGCAAGTGCGGGGTCAGCGGCGGGGAGGCACGCGGAGAATTACTCACCACTTCCGCGTTCCAAGCGCCGGCAGCGTCATGTCGTCAGATCTCCGCCTTCAATGCCGCCCACTGTGCTTCCGCTAATCAGGAAGCACAGTGGGCGGCATTGAAGGCGGAGATCTGACGACATGACGCTGCCGGCGCTTGGAACGCAGAAGTGGTAAGTCTGCGCATGTCTCCCCGCCACCGAGCCGCCCCGCACTTGCCACCGATAAATGGAGGGGGAGAGAGGCAGAAGGAGGGGTCCCAGGTGAGGGAGGCTGGGATATTTCCCCCCTCCCCACCGCTGCCTCCACTGCCCCTCCTTCTAGCGCTGCTTCCCCCCTCCTGGGCATCTATACTGGGGGCAACTGTACTAGCTATACTGGGGGCAACTAAACTAGTTATACTGGGGGCAACTAAACTAGCTATACTGGGGGCAATTAAACTAGCTATACTGGGGGCAATTAAACTAGATATACTGGGGGCAACTAAACTAGCTACACTGGGGGCAACTAAACTAGCTACACTGGGGGCAACTAAACTAGCTACACTGGGGGCAACTAAACTAGCTACACTGGGGGCAACTAAACTAGCTATACTGGGGGCAATTAAACTAGCTATACTGGGGGCAATTAAACTAGCTATACTGGGGGCAACTAAACTAGCTACACTGGGGGCAACTAAACTAGCTACACTGGGGGCAACTATACTAGCTATACTGGGGCACTACCTACCTATACTGGGCACTATGCTAGCTATGCTGGGCACTATACTAGCTATACTGGGCACCATACTAGCTATCTGGGCACTATACTAGCTATCTGGGCACTATAGTAGCTATACCGGGCACTACCTACCTATACTGGGGCACTACCTATCCATACTGGGACTATACTAGCTATACTGGGGTAACTATACTAACCATACTGGGGCAACTAAACTCCCTATACTGGGGCAACTATGCTAGCTATGCAGCCGCACCCCAGCCCCCCCCCATAGCCTGCTACACACGGCACTGTCCACTAGGTCGCGAAAACACCCGCGCGCCCCCCGCCGTTCCCCGGAGAAAAATATGGTCAGAAAGTGTTCCCCGGGCCGGAAAAGGTTGGGAACCACTGCTCTAGAGCAGGAGATGTTGGCCTTTTTCTGCCCAGTAGACCTAGCATTCAGGTACCGTGAACGATTGCTGAGTTGTATCTTCCACTTTTTGGGTCTTGATGTGGCAGTCTTCTTCTTGAATTCTCTGGTTATAGGCAGCCTTCATATCCCTCACAGTTCAGGTGTCCTTTAAAGGTGGCCATGTTGACCATCAGTACACCATATATGGGAGTGATGCCGACAGCTTTTCTTCTCTCCTTTCCTTTATAATATATGTCAAGACCCACAAAAAAGAAAACAAATAAACAAAACAAAAAAACACTACTATAATGCCAAACATCATCCTGCCATAAGGTTTATCTCTGTTCAGTACAAAACTGCAGATATTTTTTTTTTTTTTGAAGCAACCTACAAATAAATGAATAAATATGTGAACAGATGTGGAATAGAAAATATGTCTATCTACACAGCCATTTTCAGAAAGAGATGAGTTTGTTCCCATTTGTTTTCCCCTATAATGACATTTGACCTCACAGCGTTGATCATTCCCCTATCTGCCTCATATTCCTACCATTGGCTCGTAACCTTGACCCTGACACCAGATGCCTGGCTCTGACCCTCACCCCGCATGCCCTGTGATGATTTGTCTTGTCTCCCTGGACTAAATGATCTGTATGGCTGTGATATCGAATGAACAATTTATCTACGGCTTCGACAGTAATTCTTGGCATGGGCAATGAGAACGTCAGATCCAGGACTTTCAGGAAGGTATTTTTCAAGGATAGTGCTCATTATTTTTCTTTGTATTATCCTCTTCCTCGGCTTTGTGCCATGCCATGTACATTGCTCAGTGTATAGACTTGAGAGAGTACACAGATGTGCAATGGAACAATACAGAAAATAAGTGGAGGCAAGGTAAAGGTTCCTGCTTTCTATTGAAGAATGAAAAACAATGGCAACAAAAGATTTGTATACGGTCTTTATACATTCAAAACCTTGACAGAGGAGATATCAAAAATATGAAAAAAGGAAATAGAGAAGTAATTCACTCAATAGGAGAGATTAATGCAGCCAAATAGACTGTGTATTTGAGTAATGGTATAGCAATAATCATAGCAACATATACATCATTTTTTTAAAGCAAATCTAAAGCGAAAAAAAAAAACCAAGAAGTTATGATAAAATGAATTGTATGCGAAGTACAGATAGCAAATAAAATATTAGTAGCAAAAAAAAAGTCTCATTTTTTTCCAGTTATTTAGCTTTTTTTTTTTTTAATTACATTGCATCATGCTATTCTATTTGTGCTCTATTTGCAATTTAAAAACTGCACTCTGTCTTTTAAGCTATAAAATAAAGCAGAACATTGACCCTTTGAACGTTCCTGCAGTAAAACCTTATCACACGCTGTCTCTCACTGTCTCTTGGCTGTTTAAGTGCTTCAGACAACAGGACTGTATTTGAACCAGTGGGTCCAATAGCACAGAGAAGATCTTTTGCGTAGATAACAACTGAAGTTTTTTTTTTTTAACTCTTCTTGTACTGGAAAAAAACATTGTTGTATTTCTTAACTGTACTACAGAGTAACCAAGCAGCTCAGGGTGACCCAAACTACTAGGAATGTATAGGGGGATAAAAGGGACCTAAAAGCCCTTCTACTAAGAAGCAAAGCTTGGTGTAATTTTCCTTCTTAAAACAGAAGGAAATTTGTAATAATACAGCTATAAGTGAACATTTGTGGTTACCCACAATGCACTACTACTGAATATGCAAATTATTCCTTTTCGCCCTTGTTAAGCCAGGCAAGCATCCAGAACCGCTGGTGTATAGCAAGCCTATAGCTTTAAATTTTACACAGCCATATCAACCCCACATGTAGACAGACTGTTTTGGACTTTTGGTCCTCATCAGTACATGGCAGGGATTGATAAGGCTGTATGAGAAAGGGCTTGGACCAGTACAACTACACATAGGGCTCGATTCACAAAGCGGTGCTAACCCAGTTAGAGACTTTAGGCGTGATAACCATTGCACCACGCTGGTGAAAAGCCAGTTTAGGCGTGATAAATTTAGGTATGATAAGTTTAGGTGTGATAAGTTTAGGCATGATAAGTTTAGATAAGTGTAGATCGCGTGCAAAGTCCCGCACGCAAAGCAGCGCCATTAAACTCTATGCGAAGTGCACCAGACTTTGCTAGCGCAAAACTTTTGATCAGCTGTGCACTACGGTGCTAACGTAGTTGGTGCTTAAACTTATCACACCTAAACTTATCACACCTAAACTTATCATGCCTAAACTTATCACACCTAAACGTATCACACCTAAACTTATCATGCCTAAACTTATCACACCTAAACTTATCACACCTAAACTTATCATGCTTAAACTGAGTTTAGGCGTGATAAAGGGCTTTTCACCAGGGTGCTAACTGTTAGCACCGCTTTGTGAATCAGGCCCATACAATTCATTGGGCCTGATTCACAAAGCGGTGCTAACAGTTAGCACGCTGGTGAAAAGCCCTTTATCATGCCTAAACTCAGTTTAGGCATGATAAGTTTAGGTGTGATAAGTTTAGGTGTGATAAGTTTAGGCATGATAAGTTTAGGTGTGATAAGTTTAGGCATGATAAGTTTAAGCACCAACTGCGTTAGCACCGCAGTGCAGAGCTGATCAAAAGTTTTGCGCAAGCAAAGTCTGGTGCACTTCGCATAGAGTTTAATTGCGCTGCTTTGCGTTCGGGACTTTGCACGCTATCTACACTTGTCTAAACTTAGCATGCCTAAACTTATCACACCTAAACTTATCACACCTAAACTTATCACGCCTAAACTGGCTTTTCACCAGTGTGGTGCAAAGGTTATCATGCCTAAAGTCTTTTAGGCGTGATAACTGAGTTATCACCGCTTTGTGAATCGAGCCCATTATCTCATAAGTTTATTTTCACTTCAGATTTGCTTTAAAGTGTACCCGAGGCGATATGTAACATGATGAGATAAACATGTGTATGTACAGTACAAAACATACTTGTTTGATTTTGCTGCCTGACACAGTTAATTTCTAGGCATAGAAATTATAGCTTCTGTCTTGTCGGTAATATAGTACACATCACTGATAAGCAATTTACAGCAATAAAAGTTTTCCTGGCAGAATACAACTTCTGAGGGCAGGGAGAGATACTGTAAGATACATGAACTACAGTATTGAACTTTTTCTAACTCTGGGACTCTTAATAGGCTACCCCTGATTAGAGAAAGTAAAACATTCTAACTACTTTGTAAATGTTTAAATATAAAGGAAAACCCTGGGATACTAAAATAAGGTAATTTTTCGGAGTGGAAGGATTAATATAATTGTTTATCTCATCAGTTTGTTTTCGCCCCAGGTTCACGTTAAATGTAATTTAGATGTTAAATTCTCATGAACTGTACTCCTGAGATGCATACATATATTGGGCTCAGAGATGCTGCTGTATCAATTGAAATTCCTATCTTCACCTAGCGATCTATAATCTCCTCTTTCATCTTCGGTCCTCCTAGCCCCATCCTTTATAAACAATGCTGAACTGCCTACACACGATCAGCTAAGTCAAGGTTCAAAACCTAAAAGAGGAAAGTTAAATGTAAAGAAATTGCATCTGGTGAAATTTAAATAAGATAAAAGATAGCAATATTGCGCTTGATGTAGACTTTGCAAAGATGCTATCAAGTGTGACATAAAAGGAAACACCACCCTCTCTTTGTTTAATCTTTGGTTTTGAAGTATCCTTTACTTTTTTTTATTACTTTTTTTATTTTGAAGTTAACTTTTTGCAGTGTCGTCTTTCTTCTGCATTTTACAGTATTGATAAAACAGACGTTTCCTCTGAACCTTTGTTTAAATTCCACAGATGTGACTTTACACAAAGATGTTGGGGAATATATATAGAGAGAGCCTGATTTTACTTAATGCACAGTCTACGAGTCAGGCTGAGATTGCACGAAACAATGAGGAATAAAGAGGAAACGGAAGGATAATTTGATCCTAAATTACAGGCTTTTGTCGGTTTTTCTCCATATGCACATACATATAGCCCTCTGTTTCTATACAAACACAGCCTGGGGCAGCAAATCATTACTACTTCTTCTGAGCATATTTTTGCACTCAGGAAAATGCGGTATACTTTCTTCTTTGTAATCTTGTAGAAAGTGGAGCCATTGTTGAGTACACTAAGTTTGTCCTAACTCTTGTAATTCAGATCTTCTTTACATTCCTTTCTTGTACATAGGCTTTCCTTGTTTCCGAAGTAAAGCAAAATGCAAAATGATTAATGCCACAAAAGGTCAGGTAAAAAATGTTCTTCCTTAAGTAACTAATATATACCAGGTATAGTTGAAATAAAGTTAACCTCCAGATATTTTACCCTTTAGGAAATTGGAAGGACACAAGGGACAAGTATTGCCCTGTTGTCCAGCAAGTGTGGCTGAACCATTCTAACAGTATTTCCCTACCGTATAGCAAATGTGGCCGTGCCATTCTAACAGTATTGCCCTGTTGTCCAGCAAGTTTGGCCGAACCATTCTAACAGTATTGCCCTACCGTATAGCAAATGTGGCCGACTGGCCGTGCTATTCTAACAGTATGACCATGTTGTCCAGAACGTGTGGCCATGTCCCTTCAACAGTATAGCCATGTTGTCCAGCAAGTGTGGCCATGTCCCTTCAACAGTATGGCCATGTTGCTCTAAACCTACAGCTGAACTCTGGTCCCCTACCGTTCGTGTCCTTACCTCTCCCTCTAGATTGTAAGCCTTTGGGCAGGGTCCTCCTCCTTTTGTGTCCTACCTGATCATGCACCTCCATTACTGTGAACCCATGCTATGCATCTGAGTGAACCTAACTTGCCTAATCTCCATGCTCCCCTCCAGTGACTGACTAAGCATTACCTTGTACTCATACTGTGCTGTGTGATCTGGTTTTCTTGTATCCCTGTATTGTCTTATTGCTGTATGTAATGTCACCCCTAAATATTGTCTGTAACCTAAATTAATGTTCAGCGCTGCGTAATATGTTGGCGCTTTATAAATACAATAAATAATAATAATAATAATAATAATAATGTTGTCCAGCAAGTGTGGCCATGCTCTTCCAACAGTATTGCTATGTTGTCCAGCAAGTGTGGCCATGCTCTTAGTTCCAACATTATTGCCATGTTGTCCAGCAAGTGTGGCCACGCCCTTCCAACAGTGTTGCCATGTTGTCCAGCAAGTGTGGCCACGCCCTTCCAACAGTGTTGCCATGTTGTCCAGCAAGTGATCATGCAAAATTTGCTTAAACTTGCATGAACTCAGAATTATTTTGCATCTTATTGACCATCCCTATCAATGAATACTGTATGCTTACCACTACCCCTGTAGGACTCTGAGTTGTCAACCAGTCCAGTACCTCTGTTAGCATTGTAACTTAACAAGACTTAGGAAGTCTTTGCTTTCTCTTTTTGTTGTATTGTTTTACTTTGTATCTACAGTATATACAAACCCCATATTAAAGCAAACCTTACGCAAAAAAAGTATGACATAATGAATAGTATGTTTAGTATGGATAATGAATAGAGCCTTAGCAGCAAAGAGAAAAGCCTCATATTTTTGTTTTCAGTTATATAGCTTTTTTTTCTTTAGAATATTGCAGTTTCAAAACCACACTCTTGTCTTTTAAGCTATAAAACAAAGCAGAAGTAATGACCCTTTGAACTTTCCTTCAGTAAAACCTTGTCTCAAGCTGTCTCTCACTGTACTGGGCTTTTTCAGTGCTTCGGAAAACAGGACTGTATTTGACCAAGTTGGTTGAATAGCTCAGAGAAGCTCTTTTGCATAGATAACAACTGAAGTTTTTTTTAACTCTTCATGTACTGGAAAACAATATGAGACTCTTTTCTTTGCTACTAATGTTCTATTTCTTAGCTGTGCTACGCATTCAATTAATTATCTCATAAGTTTATTTTTGCTTTAGGTTAGTGTATTGTTCAAATTTTCACTTGTTACGCTTAAAACATATGAATGTGCTGCAGCAATCTGACCCTTCGCCGAGTTTAAAAATGCATTTTCCTAACAACATTTTTTCGTAACCAAAAAAGTAAAAAAAAAACAAAAAACCCTTTTTGTGACATGTTTCCATTGGGGTTCCTTTCATACATGGCAAGCATTGTGGAGTTACCATGTTTGTATTCAGAAATGAGTAAACTCAGAGATAAGTCATTTCTGACCTTTATACTACAGCTCTGAAATGCTGAATTCTGACCACAAATTCAAAAACAAGAATTCCCAACATTTAGTATCATGTCCCTATATAATTACTGCATAAACCATATTTTCCATCTACAATAAGTGCACAGGGGTGTAACTACAAATCACGCCCCCCCCCCCCCCCCCGCAAAACTTTTATGGGGCCCCTTAACCCATTCGCGTTCCATCGTTTTCACTTGAGAAATGTTCACCTCCCATTCATTAGCCTATAACTTTATCACTACTTATCACAATGATCTGATCTATGTCTTGTTTTTTCTGCCACCAATTAGGCTTTCTTTGGGGGGTACATTTTGCTAAGAGCCACTTTACTGTAAATGCATTTTAACAGGAAGAATAAGAAAAAAACGGAAAACAATTGATTATTTCTCAGTTTTCAGCCATTATAGTTTTAAAGTAATACATGCCTCCATAATTAAAACTCACGTATTGTATTTGCCCATATGTCCCGGTTATTACACCGTTAAAATTATGTCCCTATCACAATGTATGGCGACAATATTTTATTAGGAAATAAAGGTGCATTTTTTTCCGTTTTGCATCTATCACTATTTACAAGTTTAAAATAAAAAAATATATAGAAATATTTCATCTTTACATTGATATTTAAAAAGTTTAGACCCTTAGGTAAATATTTACATGTTTTTTTTTTATTTACATGTTTTTTTTTTTATAGTAAACATTTTATTTGGGTAGTTTTGGGAGGGTGGGAGGTAAACAATAGGTTTATAATGTAAATGTGTGTTAATTTTCATTTTTTTTTTACTTTTAGTTGTAGTATTACTTTTTGGCCACAAGATGGCGGAAATGAGTTTGTTTACATGACGTCACTCTAAGCGTAACACACGCTTAGAGCGACGCATGGGGAGGTAACAAGCCAGAAAAGGCGCAGCTTCCGAGAGAAGCTGTCGCTTTTTCAGCGAGGGAGAGCAATCAGTGATCGGGCACCATAGCCCGATTCACTGATTGCCTGGCTAACGTACCGCGGGCCGGGAGTGCACCTGCACGCGCGCGATTGGCCACGGGAGCGCACGGTACCGCGCATGGTTCCTGGACGTAGTTTCTACGTCCAGGAACCAAAATAGGTTAATGTTCACAACCCCTCATTTGCCTCTTCTTGGTGATCCTAAAAGCCTGGGGGCCCATCTTACAAGGCTCCTAAAACAAGTGTGGCCATCAGGATCTTCACACCTGTAACATGTGTAGCCACATAAACACCTGAACTGGAATATCAGAGAAAGGAAAGGTTAGTAGTTGGGGGGCCTCCCACAGAGCAGGATCATCCACCAGGCAATCTAGGCAGGTGTTTGGGGCCTAGTGGGTGTCAAGGAGCTCATCTGCCACCTTCTTTGACCTCTTCACTTCAGCTTACCAAAAGATGACCCCAGCCATTACATCGTAAAGTAAACCTAAATCAAAATGAAAAAAAAAAAAGAGTTGCACTTACCTGGGGCTTCTACCAGCCCCCTGCTGACGTCCGGTCCCCTGCCACGGCTAAGTTTTGGGTTTATACCGACTGGCCAGTCAATGACCACTGCACCTGAGCCCTCGTGCTCGTGTCACCGGGAGCGTCCTGCTCAAACGCAGTACAAGATTTCCAAGTACTGCGCCTGTGCAGGACACCCTCGGCGATGCGAAGACGGCCCGGCCAGGGCCACACAGGCGCAGTGGCCATCGACTGGCCAGTGGTTGTACACCAAAACTTAGCCGTGGCGGGGGACCAGAGGATCATTCCAGGACGTCTGCAGAGGGCTGGTAGAAGCCTCATGTAAGTAAAACTCTTTTTTTTTATTTTAATTTAGGTTTCCTTTAATCCATCTGTGCCCCCCCCCCCACACACACACACACCTCTGGGACCCCTGCAGTTTCAGGGGCTGCTTCCCCTAGTTACCCCCCTGTACAGTAGACCCTGCAAGGGATCATGATGCAGCCGCAGGGGGGCCCAGAAGCCACAGGGGACCCAGTCCTGTGAGTCTGATAATTAAGGGTAAGGAGAGAAACAATGTTCTGCTCTTTACACAGTTGTTCTAATGACTGCACTGCTCAGCCACTGATAAGTAATAATACAAAGTACAAAGATTTATAGACAGTGCCTATTCAGTGTTCAGCAGGATCTTGTGTATAGCCTGTTCTAACCTCAGCCTTTCTACCCCTCCCCAAGTGTTGTGTCCTGTAGTGATGCATGAGGAGTCTGGGCACGGAGAGAAGGTGGGAGGGAGCCCCATCCAAAGTTTTGCAGGGGGCCCCCGTGATTTCTAGTTATATCCCTGCCCCTATAAGTGCAGTTATTACGTCCCACATCATGGTTGTTGCTCTAAGCAGCCATACTTGTTATGCTTGGGTGGATTTGCATACTTTTCAATGAAAGAAAAATAACCATACAAAAGGGAAGGAGCTGGGAAGCGTAATGTATTTCCTCCAGCATTAGATATTTCACATTCACGCAGTAGACAGTACTTTATCATGACGGAGCTCATTGCAGTCACGTTGAATCATTATGTGCCACATGATGAAGGGTTTAATAAACAGCAGAACAGAGAAGGTTTTAAACATGGTTGTTAAACCTCATTGATATGAACAACATTAAGAAGAGACAGACCATAAAGCATTCTATTTATAGGAAAGGGAAACAATGGCCAAGCAGCAGTAAGCAATATATACAGTACATACAGTATAGCTGTGCAGAACACAAGTACATGGGCTGGAATCAAAGATCAGCTCTATTTATATGCAAAATGTGATAGCTTTTTTAGTATGTTCCAGTTGCAGAGCTTTTCAGGCCTCAAAATGACTCAACAATGATTTTGTCAGTTTCTGAAGCTGGAAGGAATGCAAATAAACAATTAAAACGGGTTTGAGATGAAAAACTAACTATAACAAGTAACTTGTCTAGGTATCTTATCTAAAGTTTAGATAGTTTACACAGCAAATCTAGCTGCAAAAAGCTTTGACAGTATATGATTATTTCCTCCTGTGATACAATGAGTGCAGCCATGTTCTGCTTGCCTTCATTACACACAGGCAAGCTGATAGCATCTCCAGCCCTCAGCCTGTGAAAACTTCACTCCCCTCTCCTCCTCTCTCCTCCCCTCTGCCTCTGAAATCTCTGACTGGTAACACCTCCTACTCCTCCTGCCCAGACTGAGCTCCCATAAGCCCTTGCTACATGGGACTCAGAATGCCTAGGCACTGGAGGAGCTGTGGGCGAGTCTTGTTTAGTTTATAGGGAATTAGGGTATTAAAACAAAACAAAAAATGTATTTGGCTTGAGGAATGCCCTATAAACTATATGAAAGGAACACAATTATGCAATGAGTAAAAGTTTATCTCGGATCCACTTTAATTAACCTACTTTATCACACACCCATGATAATGTCACATGTTTTGTCTATTTCCTGTAATGTTTTAATTTAAAGAGAACCTGTATTGAAAGAAAACTGTATGCGCACATGTGCATGAATGTGCACAGTGCTGCTAAAACCAGCATTGCAAACCATCACACTGCCCAGCGCCGCACAATTAGGAGTTTGGCTAGGCTGTGATCTGGCTAGTATGATTGTGAGCAACACATAGTGATGCCTGCATGCATATGCACTGTTTCTTACTTTTCCAGAGATAGCTCACAGTTTTCTGTGACCGCTGCCACTCACTTGTACAAAGTACAGTATAATGCAGGTACGTTATATCACACAGAAACAAAAAGTCTTTCATGGGACCTAAGGCCCATTAAAATTGGGTGCATACACATTATATACAGGGGCAGACCTTCCATGATGCTTCATGAATAAAGTAAAGGGCGGCATCCCGCCCACCCCTTCCTCCCCAGCTGCTGCTTGTTTACCTGGCTGAGTCAGCAGTCCCTCCTCCACCACATTGTACCGGTCCTGGGATCCCCCTTACTGCATGCTGTGCCGGGCATGCAGCGAGAAGGATCCAGGGACAATGTGTTGGAGGAGGGGGCCGCCGACTCGATCAGGTAAAAGAGTGGTGGCAGGTGGAGGGAGATGGGGACAGGCTGGTTACCTATACTAAGGGCACCTTTACTTGGATACCTATACTGGGGGCACCTATACTTGGCTACCTGTACTAAGGGCACCTTTACTTGGATACCTACACTGGGGGCACCTATACTTGGCTACCTATACTGGGGGAACCTATACTTGGCTACCTAAACTCGGGCATCTATACCTGGCTACCTATACTGGGGGCACAAATACCCAGCTACCTATACTGGAGGCACCCATACCTGGCTTCCTATACAGGGGGCACCTATACCTGGCTACCTACCTAGCTATGCAAAATTGGGGGTTTGCCAAGGAGTTGTGGCCCTGTAGTGCAAGTACCTTATATACACTTCATGAACCAGTGGTCTGGTGCGGCCAGTAGGAAATATACATTAGCAAAGAACATATTAAGTGGCCTCATGCTCCATTTTGTCTTGGTTCAAACAATAACAACTTTATTGCACACACTTTTATCAGGTCACAAAAAGGCTCCTTTAAGGAACCAATGCACAAATGTTAATTAAAAAACCTTTTTTCTGTGCAGAAAGTTCTTACCTTAAAACCACCAGAGCCTGCCCACATTACCCCTCAATAGATGCTAGGCTTGCGTACATGGAGTCTGTCCGTGGACTTCTGTGCTCCATGCACTCAAGCCCAGACCACCTAACTGTCATCCAACAGCGCACCACCAAGCACACAGCAGCTGCCTCCCCCTTATGGGGATAAGTCCTTTCAGGATATACAGCACACAGCTGCAGCAATCTTGTATTAGCCGGCTTAAGCACAAAACAGCAGGTTAGTAGACTTTGCAAGCCACATAGAGACAATGCTGCCCAGACATCTTTCCTCCAGTGTTAGTCATAAATCATTATACTTGCGTTAGTCCACAGTGTTGGAGGAGGGGGCCGCCGACTCGATCAGGTAAAAGAGTGGTGGCAGGTGGAGGGAGATGGGGACAGGCTGGTTACCTATACTAAGGGCACCTTTACTTGGATACCTATACTGGGGGCACCTATACTTGGCTACCTGTACTAAGGGCACCTTTACTTGGATACCTACACTGGGGGCACCTATACTTGGCTACCTATACTGGGGGAACCTATACTTGGCTACCTAAACTCGGGCATCTATACCTGGCTACCTATACTGGGGGCACAAATACCCAGCTACCTATACTGGAGGCACCCATACCTGGCTTCCTATACAGGGGGCACCTATACCTGGCTACCTACCTAGCTATACTGAGGGTAACCTTTTTTTGCCACACCGTGGCTATAACATGCAGAGTAAAATGTTGGGTGCTGTGTGATCATTCCAAATCCACTGTCCACTGATAAGTACCACATATAACACTTGAACAGAGCCCAAATTATTCCAGGGTGAGGCAGGTAAATTTGGTGCTGGTCCGAGGCTGCAAGCAGTAAATTGGCTGCTGGTCAGTGCTATATAAATACTAAATAATAATAGTATCTGCTTCCTCAGAAGAGAGATGAGTCATTACAAGATTGGAAAAGATAGTAGACAAGTCCCAGATATACTGTCAGCAAAGCAGTGAAGGAAAGACATGTATTAAATAATATTGTGGGAGAATATACTCTCATTAGCATTAAACTCACAAGCATCAAAGAGTCTGTTCAATAATCAGAATGGTGTTCCTTCAAAGCCAACAGTCTGAGATTAAATAGCATGCTCAAGTTAAGAAAACCTTAGGTCTCATATGCGAAAGATAAAGCAGCAACAGCTATAGCTGCATGGCAAGAGAAAATGGAGGATGGGCTCATTTATTAAAGCAAACCTGAACTGAAAATATACATAATAAAAATGAACAATTGCATATATGGTCCTGCTTCCAAGTAGGACTTTCCCGGAATCCCATAGTCTTATTTTATATCTACCTTTAAACATCTGACATTTTGTAGCTGATTGATGACAGATTTTCTAAAATGTTTTTAACCCTCAACTCTCAGACTCCAACACAAAGGACTCGATTCACAAAGCATTGCTAACCCAGTTAGCATGCCTAAAAGACTTAAGGCGTGACCATTGCACCACGCTGGTATAAAAGCCAGTTTAGGCGTGATAAGTTTAGATAAGTTTAGATCGCGCACAAAGTCCCGCAGGCAAAGCAGCGCCATTAAACTCTATGCGAAGTGCACCAGACTTTGCTAGCGCAAAACTTTTGATCAGCTGTGCACTGCGATGCTAACCCAGTTGGTGCTATAGTTATCACGCCTAAACTTATCACACCTAAACTTATCACGCCTAAACTTATCACGCCTAAACTGAGTTTAGGCGTGATAAAGGGCTTTTCACCAGCGTGCTAACTGTTAGCATTGCTTTGTGAATCAAGCCCAAAATGTTCAACTACTGAACTTTTGTATCTGCTTCCTGCACACAAAGGTAGTTTTTTCTTGCTTCTTTTAAGCCACACAGAGTTTTATAACCCTAATTAGTTACAAGTGAGAGTTAAGCTAAGTACCCACAGACAGATGGATCTGGGATTTCCACCGACAAGTGATTGTTGCCCGATCCATCTGGCTTAATTTGCCAGCAATGCTTGCCACCGCAAAATGGAACGATCACATAAACAACCGTTTACGGGATCTCAAAAACTACTGCTAGAGTCAATGGTGAATTTAACAATCGTCGAGTGATCTGACATCATTCAATATGAACTATCACTGCAGGTGGTAACACGTTGTTAGACTTCATTTAACAAATTTTAGTTACACAATGTTATTTAGTTAGTTTAGATGTTAATTTAGTTAAACGCAAAAATTATCATTCACCACGGAAAAAAAAATCGCCTCAAAAAAAGCGTAGAGGATACAGACCTTTACGCTACAGTCCGACTGCATTCAACTACAGAGAACCAGCGATGGAATTTACAGCTGCAATGCATTTCCACATAGAATTTTCTCATTCGTGTCCTCAGACACTCAGACATTTGTCACCATTTCTGCAAAAAAAAAAAATCATTTGTGCATTACACAGGTATAATTGTGTGTAACATTTGGAATCTAGATATCAGAATTCTGTGAATTCTGACTTTCAACTCGAAATTCCAATGCGAAAGTCAGAATTTCTCAAAATACGTACACTCCTACCTACTCTAAATAAAATGGAGCATTAGCGAAATGGTTCTCAGTACAGGATCAAGTGACAAGAGGCTACCGTCCTTACCAAAAGCACAGTGAGATACTTAAAGACAACCAATGCAAAGACATACATAGCTTTAGGATTAAAGTGAAATTGACAGTTGCAATACTTTCTGGGTTAACAGTAGTAACAGTCACTAACTGATTTAACTTGTTGCCCGGAGCTGTTCTTTAATAATATTAGAAACGCATTGATTGCAAGGATGCCGCTACACACTGTACACTTCATTTATCAGGTAAGGCACTTGGCAGCCTGAAAATACTCTCTGATTTAAATGAAACAGGCTCGCATCAATACAGGTCGGTGCCATATTGATGAATGCATTTTCGCATTGGAACCAATGATTTCCTGTAGCTACCTTGGATTACCCAGACATGGAGGAAGGAGCCTTGTAAAATGGGAACATTACGGCTATTAAATCTAATGCTAGCGAGGGCACACCCCAGGTTACATATTAAAGGCCCAATAAACCTAAAATAAAATTTCACTCGTATAAAAGAGTTATTAAGATGTAGTCATATAAAAGTGTACATGTAATCATTTTAAAGTATATGAACACTGGAGAGTGAAAGATATTGGAAATAAAGCTGAGCTAGTGGAGGGACTGGCTGTTGTCTGCACACGGCTTAATTGGAATGTAGGTGAAAGGCATTCTTATCAGCCTCTCTGGAGTCTTAAAGGGAACCTGAAGTGAGAAGAATATCACGGCTGCCATATTTATTTCCTGTTAAACCATACCAATTACCTGGCAGCCAGGGGCGTACCTAAAAGTCCCCAGGCACCCTGCAAGAATTTGAGTGCCCCCCCCCCCCTGGTCCCACTCATGGCCATTTTGGGGGGGCAGGAGGAGTCGCGGCATGAGGGGAAAGCTTTGCACATCACCTCGGGCTCTCCCCTCTGCGCCCCCCCCTCCTGCATCTATCTAAGTGGCAGCAGCGGCGGCGGCAGCTACAAATACCTCCATTCACCACCGGAGGTCTCCGATCTGCAAGGGCTTCTCCGATCTGCAAGGGCTTCACATTACTTCCTGTTTTAACAAGAAGTAATGTGAAGCCCTTGCAGATCGGAGAAGCCCTTGCAGATCGGCAACCTCCGTGGTGAATGGAGGTAATTATAGCTGCTGCCGCCGCCGCTGCTACTGAGATAGATGCAGGAGGGGAGCGCAGAGGGGAGAGCCGGAGGTGAGGGAGGGGGGGACTGTCCCCCCTCCCCGCTGATGTGCAAAGCTTTCCTCTCATGCTGCAACACCTCCTGCCCCCCAAAAAATCCATGAACGGGCCCCAGGGGGGCCTTGCCCCCCCCCCCCCCATGGGGGCAGGGGCTGCTCCCCCTATTGTTAGGCCAATGCTGGCAGCCCTGCTGATCTATTTGGCAGCAGTAGTGTCTAAATCACACCAGAAACAAGCATGCCGCTAATCTTGTCAGATCTGCTGCATGCTTGTTCAGGGTCTATGGCTAAAATAATTAGGCAGAGAATCAACAGGACTGCCAGGCAACTGATAGTGCTTAAATAAGCAGGGCTGTGTTTGACCCAGTGAGTGGAATAGCTTTTGCATAGATAACAGCTGAAGTTTTTTTTAACTCTTCCTGTACTGGAAAACAATATGAGACTACTTTCTTTGCTACTAATGTTCTATTTCTTAGCTGTACTAAGCATACAATTCATTATCTCAAGTTTATTTTTGCTTCAGGTCTGCCTTAAAGAGACACTGTAATGTAAAAAAGTGCCTCCTCCACCCCACGGTGGTCGTGCTGGGTCCCTCTGAAACCATTGGCGACAATTTGTCGCGCTGTAGCGCAGGTGCAGTAGCTCCTGCAATATTTACCTTCCCCAGCGCAGGCGAAGTAGCAGCTCTCCAATGGGCTAAAGAGGAAATAGCCGATCCCAATTGCGTCCGCTCTACTGTGCAGGAGACTTGCACCTGCGCAGTAAAGCAGGCCTGACTGGGATTGGCTATTTCCCCCTGATCCTGAGCCGAGAGCTGCTACTGCACCTGCCCTGGAGCCAGGAAGGTAAATATTTACATGCACGCTGTTTGTAGGGGCCCATCGAGACCACCGTAGGACGGAGGAGGATGAGGGAAGCCTCAATAGGATCCAGAGGCTTCCCCCTCCCAAGGTAAATACCCGTATTTACCTTACAGGTTTTTTTTAAAGGTATAGTGGTCATTTCTCATCTATGCAGTATAATTGGTTTATGCTAATTGTGCACTCAGCTTGTTCCACTATCTATAATTGTTCAGATGTTGTTATTTCCTTCCCCCTGCATCCAGTATTATAGTACACCTGTAAAAGATCACTTCTTCTACTTGTTGCATTATACCAAAATGCAGTCTTAAGCTGGCCACTAACGGTCCAATTTCTAGCGAAAAATCGTTTGAGCGATCAGAAATTCTGATCGGACGAAAAATCGTTCACTACACCATCAACTAACCAATCATTGCTTCCTATCTATCACGACCACCAAGAAAATCCAAATTTTCGTTCGCCGAAAATTCATTCGGGCGACATTTTTTTCACTCGTACATAATCGATTGTGTCCACCAATAAAGATTATTTACAACCAATCCGATCAGAATTTCTGATCGCTCGAACGATTTTTCGCTAGAAATTGGACCGTTAGTGGCCAGCTTTACTGTTATTTCATTATTTCAGATTTGCAAAGTTGTTTTTTACTGTTGCCTCAACATGTTTCCCTTGTTGACACTTCCTTTCCAATGTAAACCCTTTCCTGACGTCTAACTCTAACTGATCCCCCAAATGTTAATCCCTTCCTAACACCTAACCTAAAGAACAAGTGACCCTCATGCTAACCTGAAAACAAAAAATACATATAAAAGTAGATAAATACTAGTTCTACTTACATAACAGATGTATTGTATTGCAATGTCCACGTTATGATTCCTGTGAATTTTATCAAGAAAAAGCAGTGAATCCTATTCTAGACAGTTTCCATCTTTGAATGAAGCTAATCCTGACATCATTTCCTCCCTCATTATTTTTTACTTCTCTTGCTAATTGTGTATTTGTTACCTGCCCTCCTCCCAGAGTCTTCAGACACTCCCTCTGAGGTCACTACTAGGAAGTGCACTGTCTTATGTCATTGGAAGGAGGGGGTAATAAAGGGAAGATGAGGAATATATTGTAGATGAAAACATCCCCAGCATGCAACTGTTTGGCAATGGCATTTAAAGGGCCAGTCCTCCTAAGGTAGGCGATAACTCCAAATCATAACAGCAGAAAAAGTTTTGAATGCAGGATTAGCATGTTTATCACTTAATACACTCAGACCAGTTGCTGTTGAAATTTGATTTTTATGGTGGCAATCCCACTTTAAAGAGAACCTGAGCTGGCATTAAACTATTTAAAAACAAAAAAACACATACTACCTGATTTGGAGGGCTAGCTGGATCAGATAGCATCAATTACCGAAGCTCCCTGGCACTCCTGCATCAAGATATGCTCTAGTTTCATTAAAAAAGGAAAAAAAAAACAGCAATGCTGAGGTCACAATGCTGCAAAGGAGCTCTGGGCTTCTCCTCCAAGAGCACAAAGCTCAAAGAGGAGGAAAAAGGGGAGAGGAGGTGGAGGGGCGGAGTGAGGTGGTGCAGGGCCATGGAGAGCAAGGGATGGGGAGTGGAGAGGCGGGGAATGCCAGAGGAGTGATTTACAGGAGTGCCTCTCCTGCAAAGAATGTCCCTTCTCCTGTTAGTCTACCAACAAGTTAGCTTGTGATAGATTGGGGGGTAGCATTGCGGAGCAGGAGGGGTAAGAAAGCAGCACAGAGAGGACACAGAGGCATGTCATAAAGCAGGTAACATGCCTCTGTGACACATCTGCCCCATTGAATCCACCTGGAGTAAAATTTAAAGCAAACCTGAACTGAAAATACACTGATGAGATAAACAATTGTATCTATCCTCCTACTTCTAAAAACAACCTTTTTTTTAAGAATCTCACAGTTTTGTTTTTTATTTATAAGCAAAAAAAAGTGAGTTTACTGTTTTGTTATCCCAGCTGAATGACATTTGGTCTTATGCAATACACTTTTTTCTCCTGAGTTTTCTCCTAGATGTTGTTTTCACACCTTACCATAAAATGTCTTTTAACCATTTCTGCCGCCTGGACGTGAAGCTCACGTCCAGGCGGCTGCTCTGCTGCGGTGCAGTGCTTCGGCGCACAATTGCGGGCACGCCCCCGTGCCCCCATGCTGTCCCCCGGTAGCCCTGGGATTAGTGAACGGGAACATGGCTACCGATCACTGATCCGTGTCCCCAGCAGAAAAACCGGAGCGTTCTTACGAGAGGCTTCAGTCTTTCTGCGCGTACAATTTTCTGCGTCCCCCTTCCCTCACGGGCAACTAATAACCCCCCTCCCAACTTATAACCCCCCCCGACATATAATAAACCCCTGGATAACTAATAACTTCCACCACTCTGCAACTAATAACCTCCCCAGTAGCTAATGACCCTCCCCCTGGCAACTAATAACCCCCCCCCCCCCAGTAACTAATAACCCTCCACCTGGGCAACTAATAAGCCCCAGCAACTAATAATCACCCCACCACCTAGCCTTAACATGTCCTTACCTTGCCAAAAAATGGCCGCACGCTTAATAGTGAACATCATGGCCGCCCGCTGTGGGAACTGTGGCTACTAACAGCAGACACTTTGCGTGCACCCCTTTTTGTCACGCTACAATTAGCTGCTGCGGTAAAGCGCACCTATAGGTACAATAATAGCATCATCATAACATGACAATACACAGAAAACAATGACTACATGAAATAAACAATGCACAAAATCTTACATTCTTAACCTAATCTAAACAATTTTCTAGAGCTTAACCATAAAGAAGTTAAAAATATTATGATTAGGTTAAACCTTTTAAATGATGTCCATAAAAAAAAGTCCTCTATACATGCAATTTTCCAGCGGGTAATTATTTAACTTCAGGATCATAACGCACAAAGTAATTTCTTATTCTAATTACTTTAGGCAATAAGAAATATATTTATAACTTTTTAACAGCAAATCCGTATTAGCATATTTTCATTAATCTATGCATGAATAATTTATAAACTGGGTGGCAGTAATCACTTACTTGAAAAAGGTTTTATCCTGAAGGATCATTTTTTTTGTGACATGTCACTGATTCCCAATTTTTCACAACCCGTCTCTGTTTGTGTTCTAAAACAATATTATTATAAAAGGCAACCAATGTCAACATGATGGGATTTATTTTCTGCTGCATTCATCTATCAATTAAATACATGAATGAAATTCACAACACATGCACACTATCTATCACACCATTCATTTCACTGGTGACAGTCAAATTTTACATGACGTGCCCAAACTCAGGTTCATAATCTGGCAACACTGGCATTTGTTGGAACAAATTATGTACCATTTTAAAGATTAAGCACAGCTTTGTGTTAAAAAGATGTATTTTATGAAATGTGCTGCTTGGTTCCTGCTTAAAGGGATACTGTAGGGGGTCAGGGGAAAATGAGTTGAACTTACCCGGGGCTTCTAAAGGTCCCCCGCAGACATCCTGTGTTGGCGCAGCCACTCACCGATGCTCCGGCCCCGCCTCCGGTTCACTTCTGGAATTTCAGACTTTAAAGTCTGAAAACCACTGCGCCTGCATTGCCGTGTCCTCGATCCCGCTGATGTCATCAAGAGCGCACAGCGCAGGCCCAGTATGGTCTGTGTCTGCGCAGTACACTCCTGGTGACATCAGCGGGAGCGAGGACACGGGCGTGCAGGCGCAGTGGTTTTCTGACTTTAAAGTCAGAAATTCCAGAAGTGAACTGGAGGCGGGGCCGGAGCATCGGTGAGTGACCGCTCCAACACAGGATGTCTGCGGGGGACCATTAGAAGCCCCGGGTAAGTTCAGCTCATTTTCCCCCGACCCCCCTACAGTATCCCTTTAAAGCGCAACTGTAATGAGAAGGATATGGAGGCTGCCATATTTATTTCCTTTAACTAATGGAAGAAGTGAAGGAGCGATCTGTGGCCCGGTACAAGGTAGTGAATGGATATTGCACACATCCTTCACCGATGCCTATTCCCCAGTGTCCGCTGCCTCTCTCCTCCTCGACCCCCTCTGCCCTCTAAATTTTTTAAGACTTATAACGCTGTTTAGCGTTATAAGTGTAAGACACACTGCCTGCGCAATTTGTTAACACTTATAATGCTAAATAGGTCTATGGTAAGTCTATGCGGCGCCATTTTCATTCCGCTGGCGCTGTGCGCCATTTTTATCTGTCACGCTCACATATTGGTGGAATACTGGGCCGGTATAGTATGCTATAACTTTGGCATTTATTCCTTCACTACTGTATGCGTACTTACCATGCCCAATTGCTTACTTTTTACTTCACTTGTTGATTTGTCTATGAGCATATGGTTTTACACTATTATGGGTTGTTCTGACCTTCCTATCCCTTTGAGCATTCGCACTTGATTATTTACAGGCATTAGTCACTTTAGTCTGACCCGGGACGACACCTCATACTTGGGGATCATTTTTTAACCCCAGTTTGAGTTCATTTGCAGCGCAGGTAATCTTTTATTGTTTAGAGGTGAGGCGTGATTATTCATGGCATTATTATGTGTCCTTAAAGGTGTTTTCTAGTGGTTTTTACCTCTTTTTAGATGTTTTTATGAAATGATTCTCTGTTGTTCAATAAAAGCTTACCATATATACTCGCATATAGGACAAATTTTTCAGCTCAAAAAATGTGCTGAAAAGTCACCTCCTCGGCCTATATGTGAGTCACCAACTTGAGGCTGTGTCTCTGTCCAGTCTTATCTGTCCTGAAGGATCGTAATGCTGACGCGTGGATCAGCTTTCCTTTGAATAAAGGATTCAGCACAATGGGACATTATTGTCAGATCCAATAAGATTAGCCACATACTTATTTCTGGTTTTATTCAAACACTACTTCAGGAGTACTGGTATTGTTTAAAAGGAAATAAATATGGCAGCCTTCATGTCCCTGTCACTACAGTTGTCCTTTAACTGTTGTATTTCTTGTATGTTGATCACTGAAACAGGAGCCAAACTTTAAAGATAACCTGTAGCGAAAGAGAATGGAGGCTGCTATTGCTATTGCAATTTAAAAATGAAAATTGTCTGGCCGTCATACTAATTTTTGGTTCAGAAGTTTCTGGGTCACATGCCAGAAGCATTCATGCTGCATGCATGGACTTAGGTCAGAATACCAGATCTCCATATTTTTTCTCAATAAATGACTCAGCAGCTGTTAAAGGCCTAAGACCTAACAACATTTGTTATTATCTTTTATTGTTTTTTTTTAAAGTGAACCACTAACCACTAAACATAGTAACAAAACTGAAAGTAAACAGCAGGAAAAATGCTGACTAGATTAGCCCTTTCCTGCTTAGCTTACTTCCCTCTGCTGCTATTTTAAAAATGAAGGGTCTAGGTGTTGTAGGGTCTAGGTGTAGGTGCTTTGACCTTTGGTCTCTGTGCTGCCTCTCTGAATAATGCCCCCCTTGCCCGTTTTATGAGTTAGGGTTGGTGACTCTCTCTTGGCAGGTTTGTTTTGATACCATGTTCCTTCCATTCAAAGAGAATGGATTTGATGGTTCTCTGGGAGATAATTTTTTTATGACCCAATCCTGACTTGTGCTTTCCAACAACTTTGTCCCTGACCTGTTTGGAGAGCTTCTTGGTTTTCATAGTTTGACACCTCTTGCTTAGAGGTGTTAAAACCCCCGGGGGCCTTCACCTTTCTGAAAAGGTGCATTTATACTGACAGATCATGTGACACACTGAACAGTGCACACAGGTGGACTTCATTTCACTAATTACCGTATATACCCACATATAGGCCAACCTCGTTTAATCCGTGGTACCCATATTTCCATCATAAACCAGGAGAAAGTGATTGACCCCTCCACAGTAGCTAGATGTGCCCCGAGTACAAGTCATCCCCAATCCGATAGATGTACCCCAAGGATCATACACCTGTGTCTCAAGATGCCACTAGATTGTCATAGATATGACAATTGCCACACATGAAACATCTCTGATCATTACACTGACAATTGATACGCTGCTTGCAAGCTCCACTCTACAAGCCAGGGGACACAGGTAGTCTTGAGCAGCGCACTCTGCACACCATGGTGTAGGGGATGGGGGTAATGGACATAGCAGGGATTGTGGAGATATTGGGGTGCTGATGCCGTTAAGGATAATACAGTAATATATTTTCATTTTCCCATTTTTATATCTGCTGTGGTATGTCAAAGGTGTAGATATGCAGGCTAGATTCCTGGACTGTTCATGTATTTGTGTGGGTGGGTCACTAGACCTACATTTGCATCTAAAGAGGTCTTCAGTGAATACGACCAGTCACCTTCAATAGGCAAGGAAGCAGCTCATTAAGCTCATTAGGTCACTAGCAGTCACTTTTGATCTACTGTCCCAGGTGTGATTGTCTGCGTCTGTCTACAGGATTACAGGCAAACTGCTACCGGTAACCAAAATTCAATCTTTTCATGGATGTGCTAAAATACACTTTAACCAAGGAAATAATGTGGAGGAAGGTTTTTGATGTCTGCAGAGTTCAATGGGTGAGATTGTGTCCTGCCAAACTTCAAGAAGCTAAAACAGGAACCCTCTTTGAAGTGCATATCACAAGAAGGATTATGACAAGCGTTCGGGGATGTCACAAACGGGGAAACTGCATTAGTTCCTGGGGGCTGGACATTAAATGCCCCAGGGGACACTTCAGACTATTTAAGGTGGCCCAGGACAGCCACCGGTGTCTTCTCTCGGAGGTAGCGAATAGCTAGGGAGGATCGCGACTCCTGGTCGAAACGGCGTCCTCCCGTCAAACAACGTTCTAACCTAAGCTGGTAACGTTCTTTTTTCCCCCGTTTATTTTTACGCAAATATCCGTGTGTGTTATCTTGGTAACTTTTATCTTGTAACTATTTTTACTTTGTTTTTTGTAATCTTTTTGTATATATTAAGTTCTGCATTGTTCTATGTTTTTCTAGAATATTAAATTATTATTTAATAAGTTTGACTTCTGCCGTACTAAACTATCACTCATAGCCTAGAAGAGACTGAAGTGTAACCGTGTATAAGTTCATGCCTAATTGTACGCTTGAGCAACACTACCGTATGAAATTGTAATTGCATTGTGTGTGGGGGCGTTTGTCATACGTTGGCCTAAGCGCGCAGCTGACCCAACGTACGAACAACGCCAGTGCGAGTAGCGACTGCAGAGTGGCTAACAGTATCGTTCGGAACGACTGTTAGTGGGTCTTTGCTTCACGACAGTGTAAGATTGCAACTGTGTGTGTGTGTGGGTGCGTGGAGTTCCCGTATTTGGCCTAAGCGCAAAGCTGACCCAAATACGAAAACGCAGATTGCGTATTGAGCACTCGATAGCTGAGTGAACGTGTCTAGCAACGCTAGTGGTGGCAGTGGGAAGTGTTTGAGGGGTTCCAGCCTTGTTTGTAGCTTAAATAAGGCTGTTCCCCGCTTAATCTGGTCAAACCCGCAGTCGGGAACCGTATACGCAGGCGTGCCGCGGGCCGGTTCCTGGGTCCAGCAGACCGGTTCTGCTGCTGAAGTTTAGCCAGCTCCAGCTGGTGTTGCCGTTCAGCACTTTCCCTCTCGGCCTGGAGTCGCTGGGCAGCTTGTTCCCTCTCGGCCTGGTGTCTTTCCCTCTCGGCCTGGAGTCGCTGGGCAGCTTGTTCCCTCTGGGCTTGTCGTATTTCCCTCTCTGCTTGCCGATGTTCCAGAATCAGCTTTAGGCGCAGTTCGGGCTCAGCCGAACCTAGTAGCTGTAGGTCGGCTTCCAGAGATGTCATATGTGTTGTGCTACATAATGCTGTGTGTCAGGTGGACACTCCGTCGGCTGCAGGAGTAACCAGCTGGGCTCGCTGGGCTGCAGCAGATGGATTGCCCACTGAAGGGGCAGACGGCACCAGGCCAGATCTTTCCCCTTCAGATGTTTTTAAGACCAAATGTGATGTGATTCATGATGTGTATAATGTGGACACTCCCTCAGCTGCAGTGGTAACCCGCAGCGCTAGCGGGTCTACAGCAGAGGGACTGTCCACCGAAGTGGCAAATGTTGCTGGGTCAGCCACACCCAATTCGGAACCTGGCCCGGAGGGCCCAGGAGCCTCTCCGTCTGCAGCCTTCCTGGAATGTGTGACAGGCAGCACTGAGCTCTCTGGGGCTGTTCGATTTGACAGCAGCCTGGAAGAGCTCAGGGGGCTAGCCAGCAGGTCACCAGCTGGGAGGGGCGGGCTGAGAGGGTCCTGGGAAGTTATTCCCTCTGAGCTGTCCGAAGTGAAGGAGGCAGACCGGCAGATAATCGTTCCCCAAAGGGACCGAGAGATAGGTTCCGCCACTATAGAGAGAGTGCGTGTAGCGACGGTGGGGACCCTTCCCCAGCTGCAGCACTGTCTTTATGGTCACGAATTCACGGTCGTCACTGACCCGCATTCCCCTGGTTGGTTACGTCAGGTTGCCAAGGGCAACGACACATTGCAGCAACCTGACCTAGCTTTCCAGTCGTGTAGCTTGGAGCTAACTGACAGGTGGGGAACCCTCCTGAGGATGCTAAAGGGTTACCCCACCCGGCCAGGCCGTCAATGTAGGCTTTGGCAGGATGATTCTTTAGAATCACCTGCCAGCGCTATCCGGAAGGGGAGCAATCATGGGAATGCTGATGGACTGTCCCGTCAAGCAGAACCAACAATGTAGGTGCTGGCAGGATAATCTGGGAAGATCATCTGCCTTGCACCAAGTTAACGGCGGAGGTGTGGAGATATTGGGGTGCTGATGCCGTTAAGGATAATACAGTAATATATTTTCATTTTCCCATTTTTATATCTGCTGTAGTATGTCAAAGGTGTAGATATGCAGGCTAGATTCCTGGACTGTTCATGTATTTGTGTGGGTGGGTCACTAGACCTACATTTGCATCTAAAGAGGTCTTCAGTGAATACGACCAGTCACCTTCAATAGGCAAGGAAGCAGCTCATTAAGCTCATTAGGTCACTAGCAGTCACTTTTGATCTACTGTCCCAGGTGTGATTGTCTGCGTCTGTCTACAGGATTACAGGCAAACTGCTACCGGTAACCAAAATTCAATCTTTTCATGGATGTGCTAAAATACACTTTAACCAAGGAAATAATGTGGAGGAAGGTTTTTGATGTCTGCAGAGTTCAATGGGTGAGATTGTGTCCTGCCAAACTTCAAGAAGCTAAAACAGGAACCCCCTTTGAAGTGCATATCACAAGAAGGATTATGACAAGCGTTTGGGGATGTCACAAACGGGGAAACTGCATTAGTTCCTGGGGGCTGGACATTAAATGCCCCAGGGGACACTTCAGACTATTTAAGGTGGCCCAGGACAGCCACCGGTGTCTTCTCTCGGAGGTAGAGAATAGCTAGGGAGGATCGCGACTCCTGGTCGAAACGGCGTCCTCCCGTCAAACAACGTTCTAACCTAAGCTGGTAACGTTCTTTTTTCCCCCGTTTATTTTTACGCAAATATCCGTGTGTGTTATCTTGGTAACTTTTATCTTGTAACTATTTTTACTTTGTTTTTTGTAATCTTTTTGTATATATTAAGTTCTGCATTGTTCTATGTTTTTCTAGAATATTAAATTATTATTTAATAAGTTTGACTTCTGCCGTACTAAACTAACACTCATAGCCTAGAAGAGACTGAAGTGTAACCGTGTATAAGTTCATGCCTAATTGTACGCTTGAGCAACACTACCGTATGAAATTGTAATTGCATTGTGTGTGGGGGCGTTTGTCATACGTTGGCCTAAGCGCGCAGCTGACCCAACGTACGAACAACGCCAGTGCGAGTAGCGACTGCAGAGTGGCTAACAGTATCGTTCGGAACGACTGTTAGTGGGTCTTTGCTTCACGACAGTGTAAGATTGCAACTGTGTGTGTGTGTGGGTGCGTGGCGTTCCCGTATTTGGCCTAAGCGCAAAGCTGACCCAAATACGAAAATGCAGATTGCGTATTGAGCACTCAATAGCTGAGTCTAGCAACGCTAGTGGTGGCAGTGGGAAGTGTTTGAGGGGTTCCAGCCTTGTTTGTAGCTTAAATAAGGCTGTTCCCCGCTTAATCTGGTCAAACCCGCAGTCGGGAACCGTATACGCAGGCGTGCCGCGGGCCGGTTCCTGACAGGGATCCCCGCTGGCAAAAGCAGGATCACTAATGCACGATCCTTACGCACCTCTGCCAGTAAAAAAAACCTGCTCCACCATCCGTTCTGTTCCACTGACTCCCAAATAAGCCAAAGGGGTAGCTTTTCAGCACATTTTTTTTGTGCTGAAAATGTAGGCTTATACACGAGTATATAAGGTATGTGACTTTTGAAGGTAATTCAGTGCACCCAGACTATTTCGGAGCTTCATGGGCAAGGGGGTGAATATGTATGCACATGACAATTTTCGGTTAAACATTTTAAAAAAAAAATTTTTAACATATATTTTTCTAATTTTAATTCACCACCTTTGACTATTTTATGCAGAACCTTCACATAAAATACAGTTAAAATACATTAAAAATTACAGGTCGAAATTTAACGAAATAGGTGCAAAGCCGCAGGAGGGGGGCATAAATAGTGACACTGTAGTTGCTTTATAACAAACAAACAAAAAGAAAAAGCAAGGACACTGGAAGTAAGAGAAAGGTTAAATATTTTGTGTCTGGGACACATCAAAGATACTGAAATGTTAAAAGCATGTTTATACTTTAAGACAACTTTCACAAAACATTGCTTGACACTAAAATGACCATGTAACATTTGCTAGCTATAATTTTAGAAAAATTGGGACCATTTACTTGGGCTAAAAACTTACTTTTTATGTTCCTGTGCTGACAACTGTCATGTATTCAAACATACAAAGACATTTTAATTGTTCTCTTGTATTTCATAACTGAGATCTAAAAAAAAAGAAATCAAACTCCAACTCATGATATGACAGCTCTCCCCGCTCTCTTCTGAGCTCTGCTGTCAGTCAATGTGATTCAGTGGAAGGGATATGTATAGAATTTGTTTGCAAGGGTGCTAAATACCTCCATATTATCTACAATGCTATCAAGAGAACTACTACATATCAGCATGTGCAAAAGCTAAGTGATTTTAACATCACTTTAAGGGAATACAATATTTTAAGGGAATACGTGCCATATCTTTTATTTTATGTTTTTTAACTGTTTTTTTTTTTTCTTGCTTTCTTTTCTTACAAAAAGAAAATATGAATTATCACAAAAGAAATGAAATATTTTTATCACCTTTATATTTTTGTGAACATTTTTTTAAAATTATTTAAAGTACACCTGAACCGGATATAAAACTGGGGATCTTAACTTACCTGGGCTTCTTCCACTCCACTATAGTCCTTCAGGTCCCCTCCATTCTCCTGCTGTCAGCTACAAAATTCCTGAAACTAGAGCTGCAGTCTGTGCATGCACGGTCCTGTCTAGGTGGGCTCCACCATCATGCCCACATAACCAGTATGCTCTGTGCATGTGCAGTTCTCATGTGCAGAATGCTCCCGATGGTGGGTGCATAATTGTGGAGCATGGGTGGGCGGGACCAAGAAGTGGCACTCCAGACCGCATTAATTTCAGAGCTGACAGCAGGAGAACGGAGAGGATGTCGTGGTACGTAACAGACTATGGGGGGGGGGGGGGAGGGGCTAGAAGCAACCCCAGGTAACATAAAATCTCCAGGTTTTCATCCAGTTCAGGTGTGCTTTAAAGATGAAAAAAAAAATAACAACAAAAAACATTACAACCAGTATATATCATACACATTTATATTACATATTAGTTTACAGTGAGTCTGAAGTGGAATTAAAAACAAATACCAAAGGAGAGGGAAGCCTCTGGATCCTATAGAGCCTTCCTGATCTCCTCACAGTGTCCTTGTTCCCCCGCAGACTCCTCCATTTGAATCTCCCACCGCGGGAGACTTTGGCAGTCTTCGGAAGCACTCGGGTTCCCGAAGACCGGCAGCTCTGTACTGCACACGTGCTCGTGTGTGCGCAGTAAGAAGCAGCCCATCTTCGGGAGCCTGAGTGCTTCTGCAGACTGCTGAAGCCCAAGGGAAGTGGAAGAGAGCAGTCTACGACCATTTGGTCATAGACTGCTAATGGGGAACCTGTTGGGGAACGTGGGGACCGTGAGGAGAAAGGGAAGGTTCTATAGGACCCAGAGCATTCCCTTAGATGAGTATCTGTTTTTTATTTTTATTATTGTTTCAGACCCCTTTTAATGTTTTCTCTAAATACAATTTGGTATTACATTTTTTTAATGCACTTGCACATCTCTAACCTGGTTGCATAATATTGTTATGTATCCTTCAGATTTACCAAAGACATGATGCAAGTTGTCATTACTGTCATCTTTCCCAAACCAAACCAACCTACAAGATGTTTGTCAGCACTATCACCTGGTGGTCTACTCCCACATCCAAGAAACATACTGGTGATTTCATTCATGCCTTGAAAAACAGGCCTAATGCTATGATAGGAGCAGTAGACTATGACTGACGGAGGTAGGGATTAGATTGTGAGCTTATCTGAAGGACAGTTCGTAGCATGACTATGTACTATTCATGCATGTTTTCCCAATGGAAAATGCAGTGAAAACATTTTAGGTTTTTTAATATTTTTTTTTGCTATGATCTGTTGTGACTCAATATCACTTGAGTATTTATATATTTTCCTGTAACTGCCTATGTCTCATACTACTCTTCTTGAATAAAGGATACCTTATCTGAGGAATGGAAAGAAATGTAAGAGGAACTGTAGTGAAAATAACCCTATGAAGAAACTTGCTTATTGTTTTCAGTATTCATTTATAAATTATTTAGTCAGTGTTTGCCCATTGTAAAATATTTGCTCACCCTGATTTGCATTCTGACATTTATCACATGGTGACATCTTAAGCCCTGTCAGGTGCAGCGCTGTGCAATGTTTGTTTCTGAGAAGTCCAAAGCCAGTGAAAATAATGGCTGGTGTCCCAGAATGCTCAGGGAGGATGATTCCATTTAGCTAAATAGCCTAGGCTGTGACATCACTGGGAGGGCGGGACTACCTACCAATATACAGCAAAATATAGCTATAGGAAGTGTATTTGATGCACAAACTAGGAAAATTACCATAAAAGTGGGTATCCTGAATAATTTACTGCATTGTACCATATGTCAGTGCCTCTTTAAATGATTATAAATCTCATATTTCTTTGGAGCCCTTATTTTGTATTATATGACTTCAATTCTTTTATTCCAAACTTAATAATCACAATGCTCTAAACCTTAATTGCCCTTTTCTCCTACATATAAACTCTGTGTAAATGTCTAATATCCTTTTTACTGTGCAGCACCCAGAAGTGTACTTTGTATTCAAGATGTGGCTTTAATCTAGTGGTAGTAACATATTTCTCCAGTTCTATACACCCCACACATGTATTAGCATTTGCAGCTAATGCTTAGTTTATTGTTCACCAGAGTTCCCAAGTCTTTTTCCACAGGGGCGTCTGTGTCATTAGGCAACTATAAATTTTTGCCTATGGCGCCGTTGGTGGCAGTGGGCGCTCTGTGCGTGTGTTTATTTTTTTTTTTCTTTCAGCCAGCCTGAGCCAGGTCGGCGCGGGCTGTGACAGGCAGCTCAGCCTGTGCCTGCCGCCTATTGGTCCGCCCCCTTCCTCTCCTCCGTGCAGAGCCTCCGAGCAGCACGCACGTTAGTTTATATGTGCGCTGCGTGCTGCTGCTTACTGGTCCGCCCCCTCTCCTTCTCTTTGCTGAGCGTGCGATCGCTGCATGCAGGTTTGTTTACCATGTCGGTTTGTGAGGTTTAATCCCCCCTCCCGCTATAGCCTGCCTGTGTCCCGGGTTGAGCACTCAGGATGGAGAGCGGCAGAGGGATTGCAGAGAACAGAGCTGTCACCGCAGGACTTGCATCCTAAACAGAGTAAAGATATACATTTACAAAGCCCTGCGGTGATTGCTCAGCTCTGCAGATATTCTCCTCACCTCGCTGCCTATGCTTTACTTGATGCAGGGCGGGCAACAACACTGAGCGCTGTGCGGGAGGGTAGAGAAGGGGAGCAGAACGAGGAGAAGAGAACCTAGCTTGTAGGCCAAGCTCTAGATTCTATCTAGAAGATACTCCCGGGTGCAGAGACAGAGCAGCATGCTAGTTGCCAGCTACTGCATCCAATCCTGCTGGCAGTCTTCATTGCCCCACCCCTCAAGCATGTGTCATCGTGGAGAGGAAAGAGAAGAGGACTCCAGTCTCCATCCCTGAAGTTATGGAATGCTGCCTGCCTGACTACTCAGGCAGGTGCTGACCCGGAGTCCGTGCTTCATGCATGCTGGCTGCACAGTGTGTAAGTGTGTTGTCTGTGCAATGTGTGTTCTTTGTGCAATGTGTGTGTTATTTAGCCACTGTGTGTAAGTGTATTGTCTGTGCAATGTGTGTAAGTGTACTGTCTGTGCAATGTGTGTAAGTGTACTGTCTTTGCAATGTGTGTAAGTGTACTGTCTTTGCAATGTGTGTAAGTGTGTTCTTTGTGCAATGTGCGTGTGTTATTTAGCCACTGTGTGTAAGTGTACTGTCTGTGCAATGTGTGTAAGTGCTTGAGTGTCCCTCTTTCTCATCTCAAAATGTTGGGAGGTATGCACACATGGTTGAAGGCACTGTGACGCACCAGGGCTATCGCTGGCTGACTTGGCTACACAAATGCAGAGGCGACACCGGCTCATAGTGAGTGCCCTCTGCCTCTGCTGCTCGCAGCTCTTGATAATTTTTTTATATGCCCCCCTTGCTGGCCCTGATTCCCATCCTCCCCTCCCTCGCCCATATATCACTTTACAGGCAGTGGCTCCTCTATGGGATGGATTAAATAATATAGCATCATGCCTGCTGCTGTGTGTGGGTCTGGGCAGGACTCGGAGGGAGGGAGACACACATGCTGCACAGTGTGCGCACACAGTCTGCAGAGGGGAGACCCTCATAGTGAGTGGCGTGCCCCCTCTTCATATTATATGCCCCCCTCTCCCCTGGCTGGCCCTGAGATTTCAGTGGGGGGGGGGGGAGTTGTGAGCAGAGATGCTGGTGAACATCTGGGCCCTGTACTACCGTGTCGCTATGACCTGGAGTAGTACGCCTGCGTGGCCCGGCGGTGCGCAACCTAGTATTGTGCTCCTGTTGCCGGGCACTTTCTGCGCATGTGAGTGACATCACACTCATGCGCAGAGAGTGCCCGGCAACAGGAGCGCGATACTAGGTTGCGCACCGCCGGGCCACGTAGGCGTACTACTCCAGGTCATAGCGACCCGGAAGTAGTACAGGGCCCAGAGAGATTCGCCCGGCGAACGGTTCAGGCCATCTCTAGTTGTGAGTTGGACAGACTGTCACTAGGTGTAGGTGGGCATTGGGCAAGCTGTGCTGGGCACTGTGAGCAGAGTTGTTAGGGCCCTTTTCCACTGGCTGTGATCCAATTCAAAAAGAGAATCGCAGCCGTTTTTCTAGACGCAAGAGCACCGTATGTAAATTGTGGTGCTCATTTTCCATTATGCCGCTTCGATCGTGGTTTGGTTTTTGCAGAAATATGATCGCCGGCCAGCGCGATTCTTGTCATGATGGTATTACATTCCCGATGGCGGAACATGGACAGTGGAAAAAAGTAGCTTGCGTGATCACAAGCACAGGGGTGGGGGTGGAATAAGGGTTGGCACTATGTGTGTGTGTGGGGGGGGGGGGGGGGGCGCCGCAGGTTTTCTTGCCTGGAGTGACAAAGTGGCTAGAAACACCCCTGTTTTTCCATATCTGTTTTCTCCAACTGTATTGCATTCAACGCAGAGTTCGCAATGCTATTACTATTGTCTGGGTGTATAACTGCATTTATCAGCATTACATTTACATTTCTATTTTGTAGCTCATGTTGACATTTTCTCAAGATTTTTTGTAGTACAGCCAGAAAACTATTCATACAAAAATCATAGCATTTGGGTAAAAGTCAATAAGAACAGTATAGTTCTTTCTAATCATGTGTAGTCAATAACTTCCGCAAATGAAGAGAAAGATCCGCACCACCTTCAGAAAAGCTTAGTCTGTTTTATTGGAAAAAAACATACAAATTTAAAAAGAACTTTAAGGCAGGACAGTCCACTGTTTCGGGCTCCTGCCCATCTTCATGCTGCCTAGAACTAGGCAGCATGAAGATGGGCAGGAGCCCGAAACAGTGGACTGTCCTGCCTTAAAGTTCTTTTTAAATTTGTATGTTTTTTTCCAATAAAACAGACTAAGCTTTTCTGAAGGTGGTGCGGGTCTTTCTCTTCATTTGCCACAGTTTGAGTCCCATGGTGTCCGGGACTATTAGATCTGCACACCTGACCATCTGGAATTGATGGAAGCCAAGCAAGTGCGACTCCACACTCAAAATTACTAGTCAATAACTTCCAACAGTGCTCCAAGAGAAGAGACTGAGCCCACTTTTAATGGATGTTTATTGCAGTAAGAGATCAAGTAATGGTTGGTAAGTATAATTTAAAATGGACCTGAACTCTTGCACAGAAGGAAAACATATAGAAATCCACCCTGTATGTATTTAGAGAGTTTAGCCAGTCTAGACTAGTGTTGGGCGAACAGTGTTCGCCACTGTTCGGGTTCTGCAGAACATCACCCTGTTCGGGTGATGTTCGAGTTCGGCCGAACACCTCATGGTGTTCGGCCTTTTTAGTTCGGGTTCGCCCGAACAGCTCAATGCCCAGCCGAACAGGCCGAACAGGGCCCCTGTTCCGCCGAACAGGGCCCTGTTCGGCCGAATACTGCCCCCCTATGGGGTCGCAGGCATAAGGGGGGAGCATGCCCCGGTCGCGGGGGGGGGGGGGGGGGGGGGGGGGTCGGAAATTCCCCCCACCCCCTCCACAAGCGCTCCCCCCTCTGCCCGCTTCCCCATACAAAAATTTTCCGTAAAGTTCAATAGTACCTTCAGTGGCTGGCTGGCACTGTGGTGTGAGTGAGTAGGAGGAGTCCGAGTAGGACGCGTTGAGGCCGGGCAGCGGGCGGTTCAGCGGTAGTACCCTTGTGGTACTTCCGCCCTTTCTCTGACCTCACGTCCTCTACGTGATGACGCATACGAGGGTACGCGTGACGCGTACCCTCGTATGCAGAGGACGTGAGGTCAGAGAAAGGGCGGAAGTACCACAAGGGTACTACCGCTGAACTGCCCGCTGCCCGGCCTCAACGCGTCCTACTCGGACTCCTCCTACTCACTCACACCACAGTGCCAGCCAGCCACTGAAGGTACTATTGAACTTTACGGAAAATTTTTGTATGGGGAAGCGGGCAGAGGGGGGAGCGCTAGCGGAGGGGGTGGGGGGAATTTCCGCCCCCCCCCCCCCGCGACCGAGGCATGCTCCCCCCTTATGCCTGCGACCCCATAGGGCCCCCAAAAGCGGGATGTTCGGGGGAGTTCGGGGCTCGGGCCGAACATGCCGAACATCTGGCCCATGTTCGGCGAACGGACCCGAACCCGAACATCCAGGTGTTCGCCTGACACTAGTCTAGACTAATTCCCCCTCATCTGTGACTAATCGCATGTTGTAATTTGATCTCTCAGCGGTGTCAGCTCAGGAATCTCAGTTGCCTTGGCAGAGTAGCTAATTTATAAACACAGGATGTTAACCCAGTGTCTGCCTCCATGAAAGCAGGAAATAGATACACTGCAAATGTATCGCAGGATTTAAATCAGCTGTAGCGAAGACTTTTTTTTTTAAAAAAAAGGTTATTGCGCTGTTCATTATCTTTTAGAGCAGAGAGGGAGTTTTGAGTCCAAGGACAACTGAGGTGACATGTGACATGATGAGATAGACATGTGTATGTACAGTGCCAAGCACACAAATAACTAGGCTGTGTTCTTTTATTTTTTACTCTGCCTGAAAGATCAGGTATGCAAGTGACAGTTTCTGTCCGGGTCGGACTGGATCAGACTAGAGCATAACCCTTTATGCCCCTGACAGCCTGACACACATCCTAGAATTCAGTGTGTCTATAGCCAATTCATTTCACAGAGCCATGCTAAGCCAAACAGAGCTGAGACAAGGTCCTCCAGCACCCAAGGCTTAGACACCAAAGTGCGCCCCTCTACCCCTCCCACCCCAGCCATCACACACTGATTGCTATTAGACTAAAAAGCGCCACAGGGCCCACAACCTCCCCAACTTCTTAATATCTAGTTATCTGGCTTGCAGTCACTGCCATGTATCCCCTTTTCTTATTTCTTTCTGCTTCACACACAATTAGAAATGACAGCTGAATAAATTGTGCGCCCCCTCCTACACTGCGCCCTGAGGCTGGAGCCTCTCCAGCCTAAGCCTCTGCCCGGCCCTGAAGCCAAATGCACACAGCTGTTTTGGACATTTTGGTCCTCATCAGTGCAAGGCATGAATTACAGGACAACTACCTAAAAACTTGTTACAATTAAAATGCATACATATAAAGTATACATTTCTCCCAGAGTAAAACTATAAGCACTATAAATTATTTTTCTTCCTATGTTGCTATCATTTACACTAAGTATTGGAAGTCTTACAGATCTGATAGATTTTGGACTAGTCTAATTCCTCATGGGCAATTTTCAGGTATTTCTTTATTAAAAGCACTTACTGATTTGCAGTAGCTCAGGTAAACTGACTAGCTGACATATTTGTATAGATCCTTTCCAGGAATTGCTTTTATAAATAATAAAGGTAACACCTTCCATGAGGAGATGGACTAGTCCAAAACCTGCCAGATCTGTAAATTTTTTACTGCCCACTGTGAGAGACAGGAATCTAGGAAAAAATAATTTATAGTGTATTTTACACTGGTAGAAATATACATTTTATATGTATATATTTTACATTGTACATTTTTTTCGCAACAGTGGTCCTTTAACCACTTACAGTATGTGCTATACGGCAGATTGTCTACATCCTGCAAGACTTCAGTTCCTGCCCAGGGACGTAGATAATCGTCAATGGGATCCGACGGCCACCACTCGCTCCCACGCGCATTCTTGCTGCCAATCATTAAAGGGAAGATCATTAATCTAAGTCCCCTTGTCAATGATAGTCGGCATCAATGAGATGCCGCGGTCATTGTAACTACCCTAGTAACACATATTAACACATCCACGCACTACTTCCTGTTCACGTACTTATTGAACTCTAATAGCAAATAATGCATGAGGACATCTTGTGGCCAAATATTAAAATTACACCTACATACATTTATTTTATTAAATAGACCGACACATACATTTAAAATTAACACCTTACCTTCCTCACTATCCCATAATTACCCAAACGAAAATGTTGCTGTAAAATAAAAAGACAATTAAAAAAATATACATAGTTACCTTATTGACTGAATTTTTTTAATAGTTATGTCAAAAGCGTATATTACTGTTAATTTTGAAAATATGGGTTTGGAAATAGTGATGGATGCAAATCTGAAACATGCAGTGCCCCGTTAAGATGCAAAGAATTTTGCGTGGGCCACCCCCTGCAGGGAACACAGTGAGTTAGTTTAGACCCTGCACATACTGGCAAGCTGATGCAGTATGCATTTGGTGAGCCATTTTAATAGGTCAATAGACAATTGGCAGCCAGTGTATAAGTCAGGTGATGCCTGGTATGAGCACACACCTATTTTTTCTTTTGTATGTAAATAGTACGCTTTGTCTGTTTTGGCTCATACGACAGCGGATTCCTTAACTACAGACTATGTAGAGGTGACACAACTAAAAATGTTTTTCTGTAATTTCTGCCTTGTGTAAATGGATTTGAAGCATAGAGACCAGCTGAATGCTACTGATGGAGGCTACCGGTTAGGTTGGCTCATTTACAAGCCAGGGATTATTTGGCCATGAATATTTACCGAAGAGATTGCCGCTTCCAAGGCTTGATTGCATAAACTCTGTTTCAAGTAAAGAGAGGCTTCCCAGTGTGAAGATTCCTATAGCAGGAAAGCTGTGCCTCCCTCTGCATTACCCAGCTGCTCATATACTATGCTATGCAAGGAAAATCATTTCTCCTTCCCTCACATCTCTTCTTATGTTTCCCTATCTGACTGACTGACAACCCCCTAGTAGGAATGAAGGATATGAAAAATGTAAATTCTATCCAATTTTCATACAAATTACCACCTCAAGGGCCTAATATGGCATGGAATCATTTTGTATCAAATATTAGCGGCCTTAACCCCTGTGCTGCACAAACATTCAGGCAGTCTTTGAAGCAAGCCGGAAGTGAAAATAAACGTATGAGATAGTGAATCGTATGTGTGGTACAGCTAAGTAATAGAAGATTAGTAGCAAAGAAAAGAGTCTCATATTGTTTTCCCATACGGCAAGAGTTAAAAAAAAACTTCAGTTCTTATCTATGAAAAACACAAGGGGGGAAGAGGGGTGATCTATTTAGTTAGGTGTTTACCACGTCTACAACCATCTAGAATCTTTTACTTAGAGAGCGACCTAGTCCAGTTCATCTGGACACCCGAGTGAAGTTGGGTTTATTCATCTCCACCTGTCTTTAATGGTCGGTTGCCCGTTTGCAACACTGTCCTGTTTCCTGAAGCACTTAAACAGCCAAGAAACAGTGAGAGACAGCTTGAGATAAGATTTTACTGCAGGAAAGTTCAAAGGTTCATTATTTCTGCACCCTTTAGAAATAGTGTATGGAGGGTGGGTTGTGGGGGCTACAACTGGCATTAAACAAACTGATGCCCAACATTTTTCTTGTAGCCAAACTCATGATATCTCCGGAGGTAGCAGCAAATGTAAGTAATCTGGTACTTGGAGTTCAGCTATTTTGTAGCCAAACCCCACGTCAGCTATCAGTTTGTGTTAAAGAGAACCTGTACTGAGTAAAAATATTTAAAATAAACACATGAGGTAACTTCAATGAACATTACATAGTTACCTTGCCATCGGCTCCTCTCAGAAACTCACCATTTTCTTCTGACAATAATCCCTTCCAGTTCTGACAACATTTTGTCAGTTCTGAAATATATCAGTTGCTGTCAGTAAAATATCAGTTGCTGTCAGTTATAGCTGAGAGGAAAACGGATGTACCAGGTAATGTCCATGTTTCCCTATGGCTCAAGTGGGAGATGTTACAGTTTAACTGTGTGCTGACCAGAAAGCTTTTATGGGCAATGGCCATTTTCAAAATGGAGGACGGAAAATTCCCTTGATCACAGTGGACAAACAGGACGCGGGACAGGAGAAAGACACTGAGGAGTAGACTACATGGAAGGTAAGTATGACTTGTGTATGCTTATTTTGACTTTTAATTTTCAGTTCAGGTTTTCTTTAAGCATAGGAAGGTGTGGTTAGTGTTAGGAGTCGATAGGGGGTTAGAGATAGGTGTAGGTAGGAAAGGGCTAGTGTGAGGTATTGGTGAAGGAAGGCAATAGTAGAATATGGCTAACATTACCGATAATCTAGCTTTTAGCCCCAATAACTGGATGCCTTTTTTTTAAATGTATGCATTTTGTTGATCATCATAATTAAATCAAAATTGTCACAAAAATAATATTTACACAGTAAGGTGCGGCTTACACTTGTGAAAACTGATTCGCGGAACAGATCTGTGTTTAAAAGTATCAGTTTTCCATCTCCGACTCCCCATTAGCACGTGGTCAGTGTGATACATGCGGCGATCCGGAAAGATTACTGCAGATCCAAACCTGCGGTCTGTCCAGTGGATCGTACAGAACGCATCCATTTGAATGGACCAATGTGATCCAATCCATATGGTTAACACTGGATCCGTTAGGATCCGTTCAGATCCATTCTGTTAAGATCTGCTAACAGACCGTTTTTTGGTGCCAGTGTGGCCCGGGTAGTGATGATCGTAATGAGTAAATTACGATTACGCAAAATTTAGCTTAAATCTTTGTAATCACAGCTAAACGTAATTACGATTTGTAAATTCAACTGATTTTGCATAGTCATTCGTAATTTCGCTTAAAATGTTGCAGAATTTTTGTGTAATTTCATGTCGACTTTAGCAGTTAATAGCAAAGCCCCCAGACTGCTATTGCTACCAAAATTGCTACGTAAGTTAAGGAGAACAGTACAAGAAAAAAAGTAACTTTCCAAAAAGACATTGTAGTTTTTAAGAAAATCGATTTTAAAAATGCAAAGAAAAATAGTTTTTTAAACTCTGAAAAATTACACTTTAAAAACCACTTTTCTTTGAATTTTTGAAATCGGTGTTCTCAAAAATCTTTTTGAAAAATTCTTTTTTTTACTTGTACCCACTGTTCTCCTTAACATATGTCGCAATTTTGGTAGCAATAGCATGTATGTGAGCTTTGCTATTAACTGCCAAAGTCAGCAAAAAATTAAGCAAAATTATGAAATTTTACTATTGCCTACGAAATTCAGTACAATTTTCTCAGTAATTTTGCATTACGATTACAATGCATAATTGTGAATTTTGATGCAAAATTTTGCATATGCAAAAAAAGCAAATGTCGGCCCACCACTTCCTTAAATTTGGGATGTCATTTTCTGCATTCATGACATAAAATGTGACCTCACCACTAGTTTTTCTGGTGTGTTAATTGTTAGATATTGTAAGACAGACTAAACGATGACAGCCTCTGTTCCGTCGAGTGAATCCCAAAAGTAAAGTAAAACAAACACGCCTTGATTCATTTCTGTGGCTTTTTTTTCTGGTTACTATTCAGCTTTATTCATTAAGTTCAGACCACAATAAATCACACCATTTATTAAATCTTTAAAGCATTAATTGTGAGCCGTCATTAGGTAATTATCTGGTTATTTCCTTAACATTGGCAATTAAGCTTATCTCATTTCCTTTTCTCATTAGCCCACTCTCTACAGATTAATTAACTCTTTATCAATGTCCCCTTATAGTTTCCGCATGGCGTAATGTGCAGACCATTCTGCTTGTCAGTCGGTGTCGTCTTTATATTGCCTTGTCAAGTATTGGTGCCAACATTTAAAAAATAACCCTGTTTTGTGAGGAAAGTAAATAAATAAATAATTCCCTCCATGACAGCTGTATGCAAGATTGTGAGGCTGGAGTCACACGGATTGTTTATTTTTTTTTTTAAATGCTCCCATTGAATTGTATTAAAATTGTGGTAAAATCGAAACATTGCGATTGCGACTAGTTTAACCACTTAAATACCAGCGGTCTCTGCCCCCTTAAGGACTGGTACAATACCAACGGAATCCCGACGAATCGCCGTGCATACGCGTCGCAACCGCCATCACCACCACACGCCAGGATCCTCCTGACATAGACTCTGCCGTCTCAATGGTGGCAGAGTCATGTGAGCCGGTAAGGAGCCGCTTTCATTGGGAGCGGCTTACATTGAAAGACACGGCCAGGAGCCAATGAAATCGGCTCCAAACAGGCTCACATGACTCTGCCGTCATAGAGACAGGCAGAGCCAGTGAGCTGTGGTGAGAGATGTCGGGTTTGAGCGGCACGATCGACGGGGAGCGACGGAAACGGCAGATGCGAGCTGCAGGTGGTGATTGAAATCTACACCCTGCCAGCCAGGAGCCCACCAAAACAGGGGGTAGATTTCAATCAGTGCGGTCCTTAAGTAGTTAAGGCAAGTCAATGGGAGCATTTTTTAAAACAAAAACGACCCCAAAAACGCTCTCCAGTATGTCAGGGTCCTAAGCTTGTTTGGCAGGGCTTTCTCTCCTGTGTTATTTCTCTGCCTCTAAATGGACTTAGATCCCCTATGCAATTAACTTTTTCTTCTGAGTTTTCTCCTATGTGATATTTTTAAAGTCGCCATCAAGCAAGAAAATACTTATAATACAGTGGGTTGCAAAAGTTTTCGGCCCCCTTGAAGTTTTCCACATTTTGTCATATTACTGCCACAAACATGAATCAATTTTTTTGGAATTCCACATGAAAGACCAATACAAAGTGATGTACACATGAGAAGTGGAACGAAAATCATACATGATTCTAAACATTTTTTACAAATAAATAACTGCAAAGTGGTGTGTGCATAATTATTCGGCCCCCTTTGATCTGAGTGCAGGCAGTTGCCTATAGACATTGCCTAATGAGTGCTAATGACTAAATAGAGTGCACCTGTGTGTAATCTAATGTCAGTACAAATACAGCTGCTCTGTGAGGGCCTCAGAGGTTGTACTAAGAGAATATTGGGAGCAACAACACCGTGAAGTCCAAAGAACACACAAGACAGGTCAGGGATCAAGTTATTGAGAAATTTAAAGCAGGCTTAGGCTACAAAAAGATTTCCAAAGCCTTGAACATCCCACGGAGCACTGTTCAAGCGATCATTCAGAAATGGAAGGAGTATGGCGCAACTGTAAATCTACCAAGACAAGGCCATCCACCTAAACTCACAGGCCGAGCAAGGAGAGCGCTGATCAGAAATGCAGTCAAGAGGCCCATGATGACTCAGGATGAGCTACAGAGATCTACAGCTCAGGTGGGAGACTCTGTCCATAGGACAACTATTAGTCATGCACTGTACAAAGTTGGCCTTTATGGAAGAGTGGCAAGAAGAAAGGCATTGTTAACAGAAAGCATAAGAAGTCCCGTTTGCAGTTTGCCACAAGCCATGTGGGGGACACAGCAACCATGTGGAAGAAGGTGCTCTGGTCAGATGAGACCAAAATGGAACTTTTTGGCCAAAATGCAAAAAGCTATGTGTGGCAGAAAACTAACACTGCACATCACTCTGAACACACCATCCCCACTGTCAAATTTGGTGGTGGCAGCATAATGCTCGGGGGGTGCATCTCTTCAGCAGGGACAGGGAAGATGGTCAGAGTTGATGGGAAGATGGATGGAGCCAAATACAGGGCAAACTTGGAAGAAAACCTCTTGGAGACTGCAAAAGACTTGAGACTGGGGAGGAGGTTCACCTTCCAGCAGGACAATGACCCTAAACATAAAGCCAGGGCAACAATTGAATGCTTTAAAACAAAACATATCTATGTGTTAGAATGGCCCAGTCAAAATCCAGATCTAAATCTAATTGAGAATCTGTGGCAAGATCTGAAAACTGCTGTTCACAAACGCTGTCCATCTAATCTGACTGAGCTGGAGCTGTTTTCCAAAGAAGAATAGGCAAGGATTTCAGTCTCAAGATGTGCAAAGCTGGTAGAGACATACCCTAAAAGACTGGCAGCTGTAATTGCAGCAAAAGATGGTTCTACAAAGTATTGACTCAGGGGGCCGAATAATTACGCACACACCCCTTTGCAGTTATTTATTTGTGAAAAATGTTTGGAATGATGTATGATTTTCGATCCACTTCTCACATGTACACCACTTTGTATTGGTCTTTCACATAGAATTCCAATAAAATTGATGCATGTTTGTGGCAGTAATGTGACAAAATGTGGAAAACATCAAGGGGGCCGAATACTTTTGCAACCCACTGTAGTTTTGATAGTACTTTAACATCTATGTTTTGCTACTTTTTCAACTGCAAAGTGCTGAAAAGTTATTCTAAATAGAAGATGGGAAATTGTCTCTTTGGAGAAAACTAAGGAGAAAAAGCTAACTGCATATGGGCCTGAGGGCATTATTCAATTCACTTTTTCTCCAAAATGTTCTCCTTGGCGATATATATTTTTTCAACTTAAAAGTTTTTATTGAGAAAAGTTTCTCATTGTATAAACATAAACCTGTAAATGAGATTAACCTGCTACAAGTGACTTAGTGATTGAAGCTAACATGATGACCAGTCCCAACTGAGACACAATCTTACTATAAATCTTGTGACCAAGCCAACATTGTTGATTTAGAGGACATGAGACCAATCCAGCTAGGAAACAAACAATTAAATATTTTATTATCACAGCACAAATTATCCAGGGTTATCAACATTCCTGTGGCAAAAATACATATCCTGTCTCAATTTATTATTACCCATAGGTTACCAGCAAGCAAGAAAATACTCAAAATAATGTTGACAGTTTTTTTTTCACATACTTTGTGGTACTTTTCCAATTGCATAGTGCCGAAAAGTTATTTTAAACAGATGATGAAAAGTTGTCTCATAGGAGAAAACTTAGGAGAAAAGGTGAATTGAACAAGGGCCAGTGGGCAGGGATGATCTCCGACCTTAATCACGAGTAATTACGAGTGATTGCGAGCGATTCAAATGAAGATTAATTGCAGCAGCTGAGCGGTGGGGATTGGAAGGGTTATTTACCCATAAATCTGCGTCCTCCATATAGGTCCATGCGTCCTAATAGTAGAGTTCCAAGCCTCGCTGCCATCACTTTCTCCTTCCGGCTTGAAGGAGGAAGTGGTGGCAAAATTATTTTTCAAAAATACCTTGTAGTTTGAGAAAATCTATTTTAAAAATGCAAAGAAAATGGTTTTTAAATTGTCATTTTTCTGAGTTTAAAACCCATTTTTTCTTTGCATTTTTAAAATCGATTTTTTCAAAAACTACAAGTTTTTTTGGGGAAAATTATTTTTTTTGACTTGTACCCACTATTCTACTTAACATATGTAGCAATTTTGGTGACAATAGCATGTTTGGGGGCTTTGCTATTCACTGCTAAAGTGGGCACAAAATTACGCAAAAATTACGTGAAATTTTATGCGAAATTACGAATGACTATATGAAACCAATTACATGTAGAAATCGTAATTACGTATAGGCGAAATTGTGAAAATGTACGCGAAATCTGCGTAATCGTAATTAGCTGATTACGCTCATCATTACGTACAAGACACTGAGCACAATGACTTGTACCGAGCCAGGTAAAACAGTTTGCAAACCATATGTATTTCATTTGTTAATTTAGCTGTTTGCCAGCAGTTCTACTTTGTACAGACCATTAAAATGATTGTACCATTAGGGAGTTTGAAAGGAGCAACATGTTGTTGCTTAGTCATGACTGGAAACTGAGACTGGGTGATGTAATGGTGTGTTGTCTTTGATGCACAATGACAGGATACACAGTGCCAGCGGCCCAGCGCCACTGAGAAGAAGCTGATCTAACCAGCAAATGCTTCTCCAATATGTTATCAGGGAACATTTCACTCCACGGCGGAATGATCTAGACATAAACAGCAGTTGGCATAAATACCCGTAAAAAAAAACACCTCGGTGGAATCCTATCAACGTTTCTTCTGGATGAAATGAACATTTTCCTTACTACATCGTAATTAAAGGTACACTCCAATGAAATATAATCATGTTGTATTTAACCACTTCCCAACCACAGTTTTTTCCCCTTAAAAACCAGAGCAATTTTCATATTACGCTTTTTCCATTAATTCGCTAATAACATTATCGTTATTAATCACATATAAATGATTTATATATTGTTTTTTGCCACCAATAAGGCTTTCTTTGAGTGGTACTTTTTGCTAAGAATTATTTTATGTTACATACATTTTAAAGGGAATAATAAGAAAAAAAATGAAAAAAAAAAATCATGATTTCTCAGTTTTCGGACATTATAGTTTTAAAATAAAACATGCTGCCGTAATTAAAACCCACACATTTTATTTTCCCATTTGTCTTGGTTATTGCAACATTTAAAATATTTCCCTAAGTCAATGTATGGCACCAATATTTTATCTTGAAATAAAGGTGCATTTTTTTCAGTTTAGTGATTTCTAACTATATATATCTAATTAAAATCCTTTATTTGCAAAATTAACAGTAATATTCCTTCCTGACATTAACATATTTAAAAGTCTATAAGTTAACATGTTTTCTTTTGGTAACTATAGGGTAGGAATGTAATGAGTTAAAATGTAATAAAATGTATGTATAACTATATATAAAGTGTATGTGGGTGTATGTGTGTGTATGTTTGAGTGCATTTTACTTTTTCGCCACAAGATGGCACTGCACTTAACTTCAGAGTACGGTAAATAGTACTCGGAAGTAGTTAGTGTATCTGTTTACTGAATGAAATGCCTACGTCATTCATTGCGGGGACAGCGATCGGGACGGGAACAAGCTGTTCAACTGATCAACTTAGCGGCGGCACTGCGGCGGAAATGAGCCGCGGCAGTGCAGCGATTGTGAGCGGCGAGGTAAACAACGCGGGTACGTGTATTTACACCCCTCGTTGGGAAGCAGTGTGCAGGGGGCTTAAATACACGATGCAGCGGTGGTGTAGAGGTTAAAGGACCACTATCGCGAAAAGTGTAAAATTTAAAATACATGTAAACATATACAAATAAGAAGTACATTTCTTCCAGAGTAAAATGAGCCATAAGTTACTTTTTCTCCTATGTTGCTGTCACTTTCAGTAGGTAGTAGAAATCTGACAGTGCCAACAGGTTTTGGGCAAGCCCATCTCCTCATGCGGGATTCTCAGGGTTTTCTTTATCTTCAAAAGCACTTAGTGAATAGCAGTTGCTCCATCCATCTGCCAAAAGATACGTACAGCGAGCAGAGAGGCTGGCCAGCATCTTTATATAAATCCTTTTCAAGGGGTACCATGCTGAGAATACCCCATGAAGAGATGGACTAGACAAAAACCTGTCGGTTCTGTCAGATTTCTATTACCTACTGTAAGTGACAGCAAGATGGGAGAAAAGTAATTTATGGATCATTTTACTCTGGAAGAAACCAACTTCTTATTTGTATGTGTTAACATGTATTTTAAATTTCACAATTTTTCCGCAATAGTGGTCCTTTAAGTTTATGCATGAAGAGCAATCAATTTACCGATTATGACTGTAACAAAACTATTGTTAGCTATACTGTATGCTCAATGTTAGCTACATATCCTAAAATCTAGAAAAACTATGGTATAGAAACATGGGGACAGGTTCACAAAAATGTGGTAAAATTGGCATACGTACTGTCTAGCCACCGGTGAGCTGGACGCAAGGTGAGGCGAATTATGTCTCTCCCTGCTGCCGCTCAAATCCTAGGCAGTGTTAAATACTATTCCTCCTCCGAGTTGTAGCAACTCAGAGGCAGATGTTATCAGGGGTCTGGTGATCGCTGGATCTCTGAATTACCCTTGCACGGGGCGTGCAGTATAACACTAGTGCTATGGCGGCGCCCAGAATCGGCACTCAATGCTGAGCACCGGAGTATACATTTTACTGGGCATTACACAAACTACATAAGGCATGTTACATATTTTGTGATAAAGGCCGCTGGCTGAAACGTCATGTGTTTTTTCTATTACTATGGTACAATAATCCAGCATTTTTGCACAAATGCAGGTGGAAACCCAGTCGTTTTGTCTTTGCTACATATTTTGTGTAACCCAGTACTCAGGAACATTTTAAACTAGTCTACTGTAGCTATTTTATTGCAACACATTTTGTAAACTAGGAACAGGGCCCCAATCTGGCTGCCAAGACCCCTCCCCCAGGTCTTCCCCAACATTATTGTGGTCCCCTGGACTCCTGCAAAGTTTTTAGCAGCACAGTGACTCACCTGACCTGGCTTGAGTTTCCCTTCACTATTCTGTATCTCCTTGTGTTTCCTATCTTCATCATTACTGGCCACACCTTCTCAGTGAACCGGCAGCATGGGACTACATAATAACATGCAGGGTCATGGAGGATAGACACTACTGGGAACACATGGAACCGCTGACTAATGGAGGAACATGCCAGCCAGGGCAGGTGAGTCCCTACACTGCCGAAAACTTTGCAGGGGACCACAATAAAGTTGAGGGGAGATGTGGAGGGAAAGCCGGCAGCTAGCTCAGACTTGGGGGGGAAGCCTGCAGTCCTTTTGCTCAGCATGCCTTTTGTGGACACAAATGCTAAGTGGGATGCAACTGTGTCCTGCCCTTCCATTGATGCTGGAAATCATGGACCTCTGTGTCTTTCTGCACATTCAGACCGATGATGGTTCAATTAGATTATATAGGGAATTCTGCACATATGCATATATAAAAAAAACAAAAAGAGAAACCGAGAGCCCCTGATGGAGTAGTATGCTACAAAGATGTTCACAATCAGTTATTAGTCAAGATATTATACTCACAAACATGAGTTACCACTGAGGCAGCCACTGGTAAAGCAGGTGGGGAACTTTGACTTGACACCAGTAGGGTTTAAAGAGGCTCTGTAACAAAATTTTCAGCCTTATTTCTTCTATCCTATAAGTTCCTATACCTGTTTTAATGTGGTCTGGATTACTGCAGCCTTTTCTAGTTGCACAGTCCCACCGGCAAACGGTTCCCGGCGAACTTCCGGGGGTTTGCAATTGCGGAAAACCGCAAACTTTACCGAAAGTTCGGTTCGCCCCCATAGTGCACCATTAGGGTCAACTTTGACCCTCTACATCACAGTCAGCAGGCACATTGTAGCCAATCAGGCTACACTCCCTCCTGGAGCCACTCCCCCCCTTATAAAAGGCAGGCATTGCCGCCATTTTACTCACTTGTGTGCCTGCAGTAAATAGAGAAGGGACAGCTGCTGCTGCTTCGGACTCTCAAAGGGAAAGATTAGTTAGGCTCTTGTAGGCTTCTTAACTTGCTCCTTGCTGAATCTTATTGCTAAAATAGCACCCCACAACAGCTCTTTTGAGAGCTAATCTTGTTCTTGTGATCTATTTTTTTTTCTGTGTGTCCCACTGAGACTTGTGTTGCACAGACCGCCTTGATAATTCATACTGTGTGTGTGCCACTCCCAGGCACAGCACATTCAGTAACTACCTGTGTGTGTGTGACAGGTGCACATTGTAATACCCAGTACATATACCTTCCTACCTACCTGTTGTTCACAGTGTACCCACCTACCTACGTGAGCTGAGCGCACGCAGTGTCACTGACTGTGCCTGTCCGCTACCAGTCTGTGTGTGACAGGTGCACATTGTAATACCCATCACTGCATATACCTACCTACCTGTTGTTCACAGTGCACCCACCTACCTATGTGAGCTGAGCGCACGCAGTGTCACTGTGCCTGTCCGCTACCTGTCTGTGTGTGACAAGTGCACATTGTAATACCCATCTCTGCATATACCTACTGTAAGGGATTAGTAGGTAGCGGGGTGCTGAGCTCCCTGGGATGAGCTTGAAACACAGGCACAGCAGGCTCCAATGGTGTTCAACAGCAAACGTGGTGTTTATTTACAGCTTTATACACTATATACAGGCAAGTAGTAAAAATTGTCAAAACAAAACAAAACAGTAAATGAAATCCTGCCACTCAGGCTGCTAGTCTAAACACAGGTAACTTCCCTGTCTAAGCCACTGTGAAGAGCCTAACACTCCCCACAGTATTATAACTTTCAGTCCAAACAAAGTAGCTTTCCAGATTACCTTGCCTTCAGCAAGCTCTCCTGACCTATCTAGGTCCTTCCCAGGCAGAGAGCAACTTCAAACTGACAGCCTGCAGCCTATCAAGGTTTTTTTGTTTTTTTCTCTGCAGGAGATCCAGCCCTGCTCAAAAGCTGGCCTGGATCAAGGGAACAGGGATGCAAATGACCTGAACCTGGGTGAGACATAAATCCTGTCCTGCACTTTTCCACCCAAATCCTCCCGATATCTGTCACACTACCTACCTGTTCTTCACAGTGCACCTACCTACCTACGTGAGCTGAGCGCACACAGTGTCATTGTGCCTGTCCGCTACCTGTCTGTGTATGACAGGTGCACATTGTAATGCGTACGTACAAAAAGGGCGCCCGGACAAAAAGGGCGCGGGGTGTAAACTCTAAATAATAATTAATGATTAATAGGGTTTATAAAAATAGTGTGCTATATTTCGTTTACAAATAATGTTTAACAAAATTATAAATCATTAAATAATGTTTATGAAATCGGAAATTGTGAAAACGTTAATCTTCCCTGTTTCAAAAGTTAAACTTATAATTACGTTTATTAAAAAAACAATAATATATGTTTAATTGTTATAATTGTATATTATTGTGAATAACCTTCATTTATGGTTTGTTCTTATAATAAAATCTGCAAATATTCTTTATAACAATGATATAAATATAACTACGTTCCTAATAAGTGTTGTAAAACATTAGTAATTATTACTAAAATTTTACTAAAACTATAACTAAGCCTACTCTTACACAGAACCCTCCCTGTACCTATCCCTAACCCCTAGACCCCCCCCCTGTTGGTGCCTAAACCTAAGACCCCCCTGTTGGTGCCTAAACCTAAGACCCCCCTGTTGGTGCCTAAACCTAAGACTCCCCTGTTGGTGCCTAAACCTAAGACCCCCCTGTTGGTGCCTAAACCTAAGACCCCCCCTGTTGGTGCCTAAGTAACCCTCCCTGTACCTACCCCTAACCCGTAGACCCCCCTGTTGGTGCCTAAACCTAAGACCCCCCTGTTGGTGCCTAAACCTAAGACCCCCCTGTTGGTGCCTAAACCTAAGACCCCCCTTTATTATGAGGATAATAATGTTTTACTAATTGTGGATGCAAAAAATATTTTGCAATTTACGTTACGTACTGATCGCTTTATTTTGTGAATAATAATGTTTTACAAACAGTAAGGGATAAAACTTTAAATAATGTTTTAATTATTTAAATAAGATAAATATGTTTAGTATTTTCATAAACGTTATTCGGCACAGGTGCATTTTATAAATGTAAATCACCACAAGCTCAGTTATAAATCCTTAAACATCTCCGGGCGCCGTTTGTAAACTTTATTTAGCTCCGGGCACCGTTTGTAAACTTTGTTTAGCTCCGGCGCCCTTTTTTCCTGCTCGGCACCCATTAAACGTTATTTATTATGGGAGTGAATGGCGGCGCCTTTTTTGTCCACTAGCTGCCTGCGCCCTTTTTTCCCAGCTCCCATTGTAATACCCATCACTGCATATACCTACCTGTTGTTAACTTCAGTGCACCCACCTACCTATGTGAGCGCACGCAGTGTCACTGTGCCTGTCCGCTACCTGTCTGTGTGTGACAGGTGCACATTGTAATACCCATTACTGCATATTCCTACCTACCTGTTGTTCACAGTGCACCCACCTACCTACGGGAGTTGAGCGTACGCAGTGTCACTGTGCCTATCCGCTACCTGTCTGTGTGTGACAGGTGCAAATTGTAATACCCATCACTGCATATACCTATCTACCTGTTGTTCACAGTGCACCCACCTACCTACGAGAGTTGAGCGCATGCAGTGTCACTGTGCCTGTCCGGTACCTGTCTGTGTGTGACAGGTGCACATTGTAATACCCATCAATGCATATACCTACCTGTTGTGTTCAGTGCACCCACCTCATCACTGCATATACCTACCTGTTGTGTTCAGTGCACCCACCCACCTACATGGTGCACACAGTGTGATATACCACTCCGTGCATACCTGTTAACTGCACCTGTGTGACTGCACATTGTATTAGTCAAGTCAGTGCATACCTTTCACTTCATTCACCCCGATATGGACGCAATGGACAAAACAGGTAGAGGCAGAGGTAGAGGCAGACCCAGAGGAAGGCCACCCGGCAGGTCTGTGCAAGGTCGTGCTGATATGATTTCGTGCGGCCCTGGCCCAAAGTACAGTGCTCAGAAGAAGGCACGTCCTATCAACTCCCAAGATTGTCAGGACGTGGTTGACTATTTAACACCGAACACCTCATCTTCTGCAGCCACCAGCGCCACTACACGCACCACATCCGCTGCATTTGACACTTCGCAGGAGTTAATTGGTGGGGAATTAACTGATTCACAGCCATTATTGTTACAACCAGATGAAGGCGCTAAGCAAGTTACACCACCTCATATGTCTGAGTTAGACGGCGACACTATGGCCGTAACGTGTGAGGAGGAGGAGGATGAAGTACCTGCTGTTGGTGCAGTTTTGGAGGTGTCTGAGGCAAACAAAGCTGGGCAGGATGATTATGATGATTATGATGATACGGATCCCACATGAGTTCCTAAGAGACAAGATGACCAAGGGGACAGTTCAGAGGGGGAGTCAGAGAGGAGTAGGAGGAGATGAGTTCCTGAAAGAAGCAGGGGAAGCTCTTCATCAGAAACAGCTGGTGGCAGTGTCCGGCGCCATGTATCTCCACCTATGTACAGCCAGCCAACATGCGCTTCAACGTGAGCTGCTGATGCCACCATAGTGCCATCAACCCAGGGGGGCTCAGCGGTTTGGAAAATTTTTAATGTGTCTGCCTCAGATCGGAGCAATGCCATCTTTTCTCCCTGCCTCCAAAAATTGAGCCGTGGAAAGGCCAACACTCACGTAGGGTCAAGAGCCTTATGAAGGCACATGGAGAAAAGGCACAAACTGCAATGGTAAGAGCACCTGAGCAAAAGCAGCACACAAAAGAAAAGCCACCCTCCTTCTCCGCTTCCTCCTTTAGGTGCAGCATCTTCAGCCGCTTTCTCCCTTGCACCTTCACAGCCACCCTCCTCCACTCCGCCTCTGCCCTTGAGCGGTTCCTGCTCCTCTGCCCACAGCAGCCAGGTGTCCGTGAAGGAAATCTTTGAACAGAAGAAGCCAATTTCTGCCAGTCACACCCTTGCCTGGCGTCTGACAGCTGGTGTGGCGGAACTGTTAGCTCGCCAGCTGTTACCATACCAGCTGGTGGACTCTGAGGCCTTCCGTAAATTTGTGGCCATTGGGACACCGCAGTGGAAGATACCAGGCCGCAATTATTTCTCTAAAAAGGTGATACTCAAACTGTACCGTGAAGTTGAGAGGCAAGTGGTGTCATCTCTGGCACACAGCATTGGGCCAAGGGTCCACCTGACCACGGATGCCTGGTCTGCCAAGCACGGTCAGGGCAGGTACATAACTTACACAGCCCATTGGGTCAACCTGGTGACCGATGGCAAGCAGGGAGTACGTGGCTATGCAGCAGACCAACTTGTGACACCTCCATGGCTTGCAGGCAGGCCTCCTGCCACCTCCTCTCCTCCTGCTACATCCTCTTCGCTGTTGTCCTCCTCCTTCTTGGCTGAGTGGCAGTTCAACTCTACTGGTGCTGCGATCTCCTCTACAGCTACACACCCCCAGCTCCCCAGGGCCTATGCTGCATGTCAGGTACGACGGTGTCACGCCATCTTAGACATGTCTTGCCTCAAAGCGGAGAGTCACACTGGACAGTTCTTCTGGCTGCTCTTAACAAAGAGGTGGATCAGTGGCTGACCCCGTACCAGCTGGAGATTGGCAATGTGGTGTGTGACAACGGCAGCAATCTCCTTTCCGCATTGAATTTGGGAAAGCTGACACATGTACCTTGCATGGCACATGTGCTCAATCTACTCATTCAAAGATTTGTGTCAAAGTACCCAGGCTTAGAGGACATCCTGAAGCAGGCCAGGAAGTTATGTGGGCATTTCAGGCGGTCTTACACGGCACGCTTTGTGGACATTCCATGGAGAAACAACTTCCCGGTGAGACGCTTAATATGTGATAGCCCGACTCGCTGGAATTTGACCCTGGTCATGTTCTCTCGCCTGCTAGAACAGGGGAAAGCCGTCACCCAGTACTTGTACAATTACAGTAAAAGGACACAATCTGGGGAGTTGGGGATGTTTCTGGCCCAACAACTGGACACTGATGCGAAATGAATGCAGGCTCATGCGGACATTTTAGGAGGTGACCAACCTGGTGAGTCGCAGTGAAGGCACCATCATCGACTTTATCCCGTACCCCTCTGATCCCCCCGATCGCCGCCGGTAATATTTACCCGTCCACGATCCCGCGAGAGCCGCAGCTTCAGTATCTAGCTTCGGTCGTTGCTATGGCAACGATCGGGACATGACGTCATGATGTTATCTATGTCATGACGTCATGCGCAGTCCCGATCCTCCCCATAGCAAAGCCTGGAGCTGATTGGGAGGCTGCGCCATCGCAGGATCCCTGGGGGGTATGTAGCGGGGGCGATCCGGGGGACCGGAGGCACTTAGGAAGCATATTTAGCTAGCGAAGTGCTAGCTTAACCACCTGCAACAAATTTTATGTAAAAATATACTCTGGGGGCCATGCGATCCTCTCCGGCGGTGAGCCCGAACGTAGGTCTGGCTTACTACCAGGGAGGTTAAGGGTGATGTCACAGCACAACGCAATAAAGGTACCACTGCCAGTAATCCTTCTCCCATGTCCACGCAGGCAAGGACAGGATGCTCCAGCAATCTCATGGTGATGTCGGACATGCAGACATTCTTTAGCCCAACGCCTCGCCCTAGCCCTTCCGGATCTACCCTCCACCAACGCCTGGAACGGCAGGTAGCCGACTACCTGGCCTTAAGTGTGGATGTAGACACTGTGAGCAGCGATGAACCCTTGGACTACTGAGTGTGCAGGCTTGACCTGTTGCCAGAGCTGTCCCAATTTGCCATTCAACTATATTCTTTCCCTGTCTCAAGCGTCCTGTCAAAAAAGGACCTTCAGCACAGCTGGAGACATTGTCACTGAGAAGAGAAGTCGCCTAAGTCACAAAAGTGTTCAGTACCTCACCTTTATCAAAATGAATGAGGCACGGATCCCGAAGGGCTACTGCCCGCCCGAAGACTAAGTCAGTCCCCACACACAACATCTCTGCCTGCACGCCATGTGACTGGCTGCCTGCCCCAAGACTAAGTGGCTCCCCACACAGCATCTCTGCCCGCAGGCTGCTTGACTGCCTTCTCCGCCACCACCAACAGGGTCTCAGGACTCCTGAATTTTTAAGGCCGCTGAATTTTTAAGGCCGTATGAGTGTCTCGGGGGGGGGGGGGGGGTGCACAACCACGATAATATGGTCGTTCCTTCTTTGTGCATAGACCAGATTTGATCAACTGGACAGTCACTGTTCTGTCATTCAGCTACTTTAGTCCGGGCACCATATGGGCTGGAAAGCCACCATCACCTGCAGTCTCGTCATGGTGCGCACCAGTCCAGCACGGCTGTCACTACAAAAACAGCTGTTTACAGTCACTGCATACCTTTCACTGCATCTTTGACTGCACATTGTATTATACTTGGTAGTCAGTGCACACCTTTCACTTGAATGGATGGCAGACTTGCTCTCCATAACAGATTCTCGTTACAGGTAGTAAAGTCGATCAGTGTCATATACAGCAGGGCCTCAAAAGCCCTCCTGTATTGTTATTTTTGGTCACTACCTCGGGACATGCATGCCATGCCTGCTGCCTTCCTTGGATGTGTGGTGGTAGCTGTTTCTCAGGCTCCAACTCCGGACCGGAATCGAACCCCAATTCCCCGACCATTACCCGTGGTCACAATGGCAGACTTGCCCTCCATAACAGATTCTCGTTAAAGGATTTAAAGTTGATTCATCTCATATACAGCAGGGCCTCGAAAGTCCTCCTGTATTGTTATTTTTGGTCACTACCTTGGGACGTGCATGCCCAGCCCGCTGCCTTCCTTGGATGTGTGGTAGCCGTTCCTGCTCCTTTTCCCACCACATGCCTGCTGCCTTCCTTGGATGTGTAGTGGTGGTAGCCGTTTCCTAGGCTCCCACTCCGGACGGGAATCGAACCAGGATTCCCCGGCCATTACCTGTGGTCACCATGGCACTGAGAAGGTACCATCGAAAGTTTCACACAGTTGAATAATTGTCAGACTTGCCCTCCATAACTGATTCTCGTTAAAGGCAAGTGGTGTCATTTCTTGCACACAGCGTTGGGTCATGGGTCCATCTGACCACAGATGCCTGGTCTGCAAAGCACGGCCAGGGCAGGTACATTACTTATACAGCACATTGGTCCTTCCTTGGATGTGTGGTGGTGGTAGCCGGTTCTCAGGCTCACACTCCGGACCGAAATTGAACCCTGATTCCCCGGCCATTACCCGTGGTCACTCACAATGACTTGCCCTCCATAACAGATTTTCGTTACTGAACAGCCAGCATAAAATGTAATAAAAAAAAAAATAGATGTAAGCTTTAACAATGGTAGAGAAAGAACCATCGAAAGTTGATAAGGCAGTCAGACATTACCTGATATCACTGAGGAAGAGCAATCTCGCCGTGGTGTGCACCAGTCCAGCACGGCCGTCACAACACAAACAGATGTTTGCGGTGCGTTACACAGTGAGTTTGGTGTGTCAGTGTGAAGCAGTACTCTAATGACACTCCCTGATTGATGTATACACATGCAAGATGTTTTAAAGCACTTTAGGTCTGCAATTTAGCTTTCAATGTGATTTCTGCCCTTAAAACGCTGCCGAACTTTTGCGGAAGTTTGCAAACCGAAAATCGGAGGTTTTGGCCATCTCTAATCAGCAGCTGTACCAGTGGTCATATTTGATGTATATCATTGTCTGTATCATTATGTATTCCTTGTTTGTTTTCTGACATTGTACAGCGCCACGGAATATGTTGGCGCTTTATAAATAAATAATAATAATAATAAATAATGCATTTATATGAATTATTGAAAAAAGTACCTCTTTCCACCACCTCTTTCGACTTAAAAAAAAAATTAAAAATGTCTTTTATTAACCTTCCTGGCGGTAAGCCCGAACTGAGTTCGGGCTATGCCGCCGGAAGGCACCGCTCAGGCCCCGCTGGGCCGATTTGCATAATTTTTTTTTTTGCTGCACGCAGCTAGCACTTTGCTAGCTGCGTGCAGTGCCCGATCGCCGCCGCTACCCGCCGATCCGCCGCTATCCGTCGCGCCGCAGCCGCCCCCCCCCCCCCCAGACCCCGTGCGCTGCCTGGCCAATCAGTGCCAGGCAGCTCTATGGGGTGGATCGGAATCCCCTTTGATGTCACGACGTCTTTGAACGGGATCTCCGGATCTCCGATCGCCGGTGGCGATCGGAGGGGCTGGGGGGATGCCGCTGAGTAGCGGCTATCATGTAGCGAGACTTTGTCTCGCTACATGAAAAAAAAAAAAAAATTAAAAAAAAAAGATTTGCTGCCCCCTGGCGATTTTTTTGCAAACCGCCAGGAGGGTTAATGACTTCTTTATGATGTGCCTGATGCATGTGTATGTATATCACTTTGATGGCATAAGTAATGAAAAAATATTGCTGTATCAATAGTGACACAGCTGAAAGGCCAAAAAGTGTTAGGGACCTTATAGGGACTCAGAGCTGGGGATAAGTTAAAAATGTTTTACTTACCTGGGGGTTCCTCCAGCCCCATCTGCACCGATCACTCCCACGCCACCATCCTCCACTACGCGCAGCTTCGGGAACCGACGTCAGTAGCGGCCAGCTTTGCAGGAGAAGTGTGCCCTCTACGTATCTCTCCAGCAGCTGCTGGAGAGATGTACGTTAACAGTCTTACGCTAGACTGGCTCCGACTGACAGTTGTGTTAGTACCGGAGCTGCAGACATCTGAGGACGGCGGTGTGGGAGCGATCCGAGTGGATTGGGCTGGAGGAAGCTCCAGGTATGTATAAAATCTTTTTACTTTTCAGCTCTGGTACACTTTAAAGAGGAACTTTAACCAAGGACTGAACTTCATCCCAATCAGTATCTTATGCCCCCTTTCCCATGAGAAATCTATACCTTTTCTGAAATAGATCACCATGGGGGTCTGTGTGGCTGATATTGTGGTGAAAACCCTCCCACAGTGTGATGAAACTCATTGCATTGTGGGAAATAACCGCTTTTTCCAACTGCCAAGCAAGCAGTATCTCCCTCTGTGCATTGAAATCTCAGTTATGAATAGATGCACAGATCACCTGGCTGATCTACACCAGTGACATTTTCTGAATGTAAATCAGGCAGAGGAAATATTTTACAGTGGGCAAATACTGACTAAATGATCTATAAATGTATATTGTAAAAAATAAGCAATTTTATTCAATGTTATTTTCTCTGTCGTTCCTCTTTAAGGGGCGAAAAACCAGGAATGCGAAGTGGTTAAGTAGACATTTAGAACTGAAGTCAAATGAAAAAGTTAGTTTGCTGTAAAATGATGAGTCTTCTACATTCTCACTGCACTGATTACTGTAGATTAGAATATGGCAAGAACGGTCTGTGGTATTCTGAGGACTGGAATAATGAAAAGGGTCACCAGAAGACTATTAAAGAAGAATAAAACTATTAAACTTATCATTCATTTCATTATACATGTCGGAAACTGTGAAATGTGAAGTCGGCCCTGACATGCAGTACAGTCGAGAGATTGAATCTTGATGATACCTAATTTCTATTGAAGCTATCATTTGTAAGACAAAAGTTTAGAGAGCTGAGCTGTTTTTCGCAGGTCAGAAAGGACATTCTGACCTAAAGTGAAGAAATTGTTTCACTACAAAAATTTCTTTTGAAATGTGAAACAATGCGTTAGAGAAATGTCTGTATTCGGGTACTTCAAGGAAATCTATCTCTTTTCACACATGCTGGGCTGAAGTCAATTTGGAGATGTTAGCTTAGTGCAACTTCTCTCCTCTTTTCAAATCAATGTGTCATTCTTAAGATATGGCCACTTACTTCTAAGCTGTGTTGGGGGATGTCATTCTAAAACAGATTTTTTTCTCTCTTACCTAACCAAGCCTACTGTATTTTTCTCATCTTGACAAACTTGATGAGAGAAGAAAAAGAACAACAGTTTAATAAATCTGATAGAATTGTTTCAGGGTTGTAAAACTCAATCACGTAAGGGGCCAAAATCTAAACCCTTGTTTAAGTCGGGGGCCACATTGTTTATTAACCACTTGCCGACCGGCCACTACCTATGGGCGTCGGCAAAGTAGCACCCTCAGGACCGCGTAACGCCAATTGGTGGTGGCACCTGGGGGACTAATTAGCCAGCGATCGCGCTCAGGGATGCGCTCGCATCCGCCGGCATTAGGCTTCGCTCACCCGCAACATCAACCCGCCGGCCATTTAGCAGCGCTGGCGGGTTGTAAACACCCTTATCTCGCCCTGCAAAAGTGTATAATACACTTTGTAATGTATAAAAAGTGTATTATACAGACTGCCTCCTCCCCTGGTGGTCCCAGTGATTGAGGGACCACCAGGGGAGGAGGCAGCTGTGTATCTAATCACACACACACACTGATCCTGCCCCCCTGATCGCAATTTTCGCATCTCGCGCGATCGCGAATTTTCGCACGAAACGATATCGTTTTCGCACTAAAAATTGCGTTTGCGCGCGAAAACGTTATCGTTTTGCGTGAAAATTCGCGAACGCGCACACTGCGAAAATTCGCACTAAAACGGCAGTGAATCAAGCCCACACACACACACACACACACACACACACACAAACTTAATGCCTAACACCAAAACTTCCTTCAAATGCTGAAAAATTAACCTCCTGTTCCAAATACTGCCAAACGGCAGTGATGGCTAACCTTGGCACTCCAGCTGTGGTGGAACTACAAGTCCTATGAGGCATTGCATGATGGGATTTGTAGTTTTGTCACAGCTGGAGTGCCAAGGTTAGCCATCACTGCTATAGGGTGTGCTCAGTAGGTAGTAGCAGTGTTAGGGATTCTTGCCCAAGGTTTCCTTGGGAGCTGAGATTTAAACCTTGGTCGCCTGTGTCAGATGGATAGATGGATAGATAGATAGATAGATAGATAGATAGGTAGGGAAATGTAGGACATCATTTCATTTTAGTCCAATCATCGTTTCCTGTAGGTACAGAAAGTACCTTCTGCAATTACAAGATTGAATTAATGTGTGCAGTACAGCTGTTTACAGCATTTATCCAAGTCTTGCGTTCCAGTGTAAAATTCAATGAACGTAAGGAAAGAATATCTGCAAGCTCGTAATAAGGGGAAGGAATCCAATCAAGGGTTAGAGTGCAGAGTGACCTCATTAGATTTCCATATAAACTGCACTAGCAATGGGAGTTCCTCCAGGAAAGGATGCATGCGGCTTCACTTCGTTGATTGATGAAACCCTCTTAGTGTTTTTGGGAACATGTTAGTTCAAATGGTACGTCACCTGAGCAGTGACCCGGAGAGGGCTACCTAGGAAAGGTCTCCACAACAAATCAAAGAAGTGTTGTTGCATTTTCTTTTCTGTCTCCCCATCCTATTAATCAAAGACATTGTTTTAAAATAAGGTAGATTATAAGACGTTACAGGGAAATAGAGATTGATGTTTGTGGAGTCACAAGCGAGTGCTAGCTAGGGCTGCACAGGACATTGTAAATATTGTCACATTTCTTTCTTTTTTTGTAGACTAAGGGCTTGATTCACAAAAGAGTGTTAACTGATAGCACAGCCGTGCCATGCAGTTAACATGCGATCACGCAAATGTTCGTGCGCAAATGCGCGCGTTATTGTATGCAAATGTTATTTAGTACGCGGGCGTAAGCCTTTGCGCGCGCAAAGCTGAGCGCGTGTCACCTCGCGTGTTAACTGCATAGCATGGCCGTGCTATCAGTTAACACTCTTTTGTGAATCAAGCCCTATGTGTGTTTTATATGTGTAGGAATCAGGGCCAGTGCTACAATATAGGCAAAGGGGGTAATTGCCCAAGGGTGACAGAGTCCATGGGGCCCCTCAAGCAGGGGTGCTCGAATATCCAATCACGGATTCGAGTAAATCCGATTATGGCAATATCGAAATCCAGATATGGCGTGATCGTGTTTCGGACTTGATGCCCAACTCCGAATTCGACTCGGATTTTAACCGTGATTAAAAGTGATATCTGTGATTACGGCCGTGATCACGATTTGACTTTAACAGTTAATAGTAAAGCCCCCTTACATGCTCGAGAGCCGATCACGATTGCCGATTACAACCTCGTGATCGGCAATAATGAGTTACTCCTGATCACGAGGTCGTGACGAGCACCACTGCCCCCAAAACAACCCTCTCATATTCAATTTAAATGACTGCGGCTGCCAGGTACTGAGTTGCAGCATGTATAGTGGGAGTAAGAAAGGGCACTAGGAAGCAGAAGGCAGGGGAACATTGTTTGTACAATATCTGATTCTGATGCCCCTTGGTCCTGCTTCCTGATCCCGCTCGAGTCAGGCTGATGATGCAACCAGTTTCCATGGTTACTTTGCCGCAGCATTGCTCTTGACATGATACAGGCATGTTACATCATGTTAGTGCATACATACCTGCGAGGAAGCATGAGGGCATGCGCTGTTGTCAGGGAGAGGACAGAACGTGACAGAGAAGAGTCCAGGGCTGGCAAGAGCATGTAGCTGCATCTTTGGTTAGTGATGCATCTAATCTTCCGCTCTGCTCCGCCATTAGTTTATGCCTCTTGGGGGGGAGGGGGGGGGGCTAGAGACAGAGCTGGCTGCTCCACTGGCCAACACTGGGACTATTACTATGGGGGGGGGGGGGGACAGATAGTGACGGCAGATAGTGAAAGCTTTATGAGGCGCTGGTGAGGAAGGGTTCAGGGAATCGTTTGGACAGGCAATCACATAGATTATGTCCAATAAAGGCAGTCTGGTGCATGCTAGAAGTAATCATAGGCCTTTTGTGCATGCATAAAAAAACATTGCATGGAGGGGGGCGTGGCCGGAGCTCAGCGTGGATGGCAGCAGTGTGAAGAGCTCCTGATCCCAGCCAGCTAAAGCGACATCACACAGCATGCCAGACGGGGAAATTCAGTCCCAAACCCCAGCGGAGGAGGAGATGGAAGCCTCCAGCACCTCACAGCAGGATACCCAGCGTCCACAACGCATCCCCGACATGTTCAAACGGAGAAGGTCTGGGCCGCATGGAGAGCAAGATGGCGCCGGCTCCTCCGGGACGCGTAAGTCCGCATTGCCTGTTCGCATGACGAACGCATCCCATAGCAATAAACAGGCGGCAAGCGTACAAAATTCCGCATCCAGCCGCGGAGGGGCATCACAAATACCCGCAAAGCAGGCATCCAATGTGGCCCTTCCCCGCAGTCCATCAGCCTCAGAGTCCTCTGAACAGGGGGTACCCTCCCCCACCTTTCTTAGCCCAGCCAAATCTAAGCCCAGGCTGTCAGGCCCGGCAGACTCACAGGTAGTGTTGGGCGAACAGTGTTCGCCACTGTTCGGGTTCTGCAGAACATCACCCTGTTCGGGTGATGTTCGAGTTCGGCCGAACACCTGACGGTGCTCGGCCAAACCGTTCGGCCATATGGCCGAACTAAGAGCGCATGGCCGAACGTTCCCCGAACGTTCGGCTAGCGCTGTGATTGGCCGAACGGGTCACGTGGTTCGGACCCGAACGCGCTCTGATTGGCCGAACTGTCACGTGGTTCGGGTAAATAAATACCCGAACCACGTCATATCTCCGCCATTTGTCTGTGGGTTTAGCTTTGGGTAGGCAGGCAGGGTAGTTCGCGCTCCAGCCACGCTAGCCAGGGTCCCCCCCAGTCATTGTGTGTCGCTGCTGGGAATAGTAGTACACCGCTCGCTCAGCATTCTGTTTACTGCCACTCTGTGTACCTCGCTCAGCCACACTATATAGCATTCTGTTTACTGCCACTCTGTGTCTGCTGGGAATAGTAGTACACCGCTTGCACAGCCACACTATATAGCATTCTGTTTACTGCCACTCTGTGTACCTCGCTCAGCCACACTATATAGCATTCTGTTTACTGCCACTCTGTGTCTGCTGGGAATAGTGGTACACCGCTCGCTCAGCCACACTATATAGCATTCTGTTCACTGTTCTGTGTCTGCTTGGAATAGTGGTACACCGCTCGTTCAGCCACACTATATAGCATTCTGTGTACTGTTCTGTGTCTGCTGGGAACAGTAGTACACCGCTCGTTCAGCCACACTATATAGCATTCTGTGTACTGTTCTGTGTCTGCTGGGAACAGTAGTACACCGCTCGCTCAGCCACACTATATAGCATTCTGTTCACTGTTCTGTGTCTGCTGGGAATAGTGGTACACCGCTCGCTCAGCCACACTATATAGCATTCTGTTCACTGTTCTGTGTCTGCTGGGAATAGTGGTACACCGCTCGCTCAGCCACACTATATAGCATTCTGTTTACTGTTCTGTGTCTGCTGGGAATAGTGGTACACCGCTCGCTCATCCACACTATATAGCATTCTGTTCACTGTTCTGTGTCTGCTGGGAATAGTGGTACACCGCTCGCTCAGCCACACTATATAGCATTCTGTTCACTGTTCTGTGTCTGCTGGGAATAGTGGTACACCGCTCGCTCAGCCACACTATATAGCATTCTGTTTACTGTTCTGTGTCTGCTGGGAATAGTGGTACACCGCTCGCTCATCCACACTATATAGCATTCTGTTCACTGTTCTGTGTCTGCTGGGAATAGTGGTACACCGCTCGCTCAGCCACACTATATAGCATTCTGTTCACTGTTCTGTGTCTGCTGGGAATAGTGGTACACCGCTCGCTCAGCCACACTATATAGCATTCTGTTTACTGCCACTCTGTGTACCTCGCTCAGCCACACTATATAGCATTGCGTACTCTGCCAGTCAGTGTGTATATTGCTGGGATCAGTAATACTCCACTCACCGTCAACCACTATATGAGCTCAACATGAGTTCCCCAGAGACCTCCGCTGTGAGCAGCACTCCCAACAACAGCAACAGCCAACGCCCCACGCAAGCTATAACATCCACCCCAGCAGCCAGTGGTCAGCAGCAGCCCTCCCCGGAGGAGAACGTTGTGTCCATCAGTCCGTCGCCAGAGCGATTAATGAGGGCTGCCATTGAGGAGATGATGGGGCCTGATGTGGAGGAGGAGGTCTGGCTCAGGCCAGCATCCCAAGTTAATGTTGAGGACGATGAGGGGTCTGTGTCTGGGGATGTTGGGGTGGCAGAGGTGGTGGGTGGGTCAGACTCAGGAGAAGAGTTGTATGATGAGGATGATGATCGGGACCATCTGTATGTGCCTCAGAGTCCGACCCCGGAAAACATGTTGTATCGTGTGTTTAGGTACTAAAATCTGCGTTCCCTCCCAGTAGTGTTGGGCGAACAGTGTTTGCCACTGTTCGGGTTCTGCAGAACATCACCCTGTTCGGGGTGACTATATAGCAGACTATATAGCATTGTGTTTAATGCCACTCTGTGTACACGGCTCAGCCACACTATATAGCATTGTGTTTACTTCCACTCTGTGTCTGCTGGGAACAGTAGTACACCGCTCACCCGCCACTGTATAGCATTGTGCTCTGTGTCACTGCTGACAATAGTGGTACACCGCTCACCCACCACTGTATAGCATTTCTGTACTGCCACTGTACTGCTGCCAGTCAGCGTGTACTTTAAGGATAAGTGAAATGAGGAAGAAATCCGGTGAAAGAGGGAGGGGCAAGGGAAGAGGTGTTTCCCCTGACGGTTCACGTACAGGCCACAGGGGAGCACCCAAGAAAACCCACTCAATACTGCCCATGTTGTCCAGGACAACAACCCTCACAGATCCAAAAGAACAGGACCAGATAATTACTTGGATGACCTCTCAAGCGTCCAGCAGTGGGTTAAGCAGCACCAGCACATCACGCACGAGGTCCGAGTCCTCAGCCAGTTAAAGTCTGGGCTTTCTTTGAAGACTGCACTGAGGATGTTACCATGGCGATTTGCAAGGTGTGCAAGACCCGCCTGAGCAGGGGGAAAAGTATTAACAACCTCTCCACCACCAGCATGAGCCGCCACATTCTATCCAAACATCCCACTCTGTGGGCAAACGCGGCAGGACAGGGTACCACCAGCAACACTGCCTCCCTTGGGTTCACCAGACTCACCACCAGACCCGCCTCAGCAGCAGCAGTAGCCCAGCCATTGCGTGGTTCACAACATTCACAAACATCAGACGATGCTGACACTGTCACTTTCCGGACTAGTGCTCTTGAGGTCTCCCAGTGTTCATCAAACACAACAACCAACAGCCCTTCGGTGTGCAGCGCTACGGTTGAGTTGTCTGTTTCTGAGATGTTTGAGCACAAGAGGAAATTGCCAGCAAATGACCCCCGGGCCGTGGCAGTAACAGCCAGCCAGCATAGCCAAGCTTCTGGCCTGCGAAATGCTGCCATATCGAGTGGTGGAGACAAACAGCTTCAAGGGCATGATGTCAGTGGCCATCCCACGTTACGTGGTTCCCAGCCGCTACCACTTTGCGCGCTCTGCAGTGCCTGAGTTGCATGAGCACGTGGTCAGCTAAATAACCCGAAGCTTGAAGAATGCCGTTGCCTGCAAGGTTCACCTCACCACTGACACCTGGACGAGTGCGTTCGGCCAGGGTCGATACATCTCCCTTACCGCGCACTGGGTGAACCTTGTGGAGCCTGGCAGCGATTCCTCACCTGCTACGGCGCGGGTGTTGCCCACGCCGCAAACAGCTGGATAACAACAGCAGCACCTACCTCTCTGACTCCTTCTCCTCCAACGCATCTCAAAGCTGTACCTCATCCGGAAATGCTAACCCAGCACCAGCAGCAGTAGGATCGTGGAAGCAGTGCAGCACAGCTGTTGGCATGCGTCAGCAAGCGTTGCTGAAGCTGATCTGCCTTGGGGATAAGCAGCACACAGGGGAGGAAATTTGGAGGGGAATAAAGGAACAGACGGATTTGTGGCTGGCACCGCTGGACCTGAAACCGGGCATGAAGCTAGACACCTGGCACGAACTGGCAATGTACGCAATAGAGGTGCTGGCTTGCCCGGCAGCCAGCGTTATGTCGGAACGCTGTTTCAGTGCTGCCGGAGGCATCATCACAGATCGGCGTATCCGCCTCTCCACAGAAAATGCAGACCGTCTGACTCAAATTAAAATGAATCAATCCTGGATTGGAAACGACTACGCAACACTCCTGGACCCCAACCAAGTAACATGACCGATGAACATCTGGGATGGTTTAGCGTTTCCGGTCCCTGTTTATTGAACCTCTCATCTGTATTACATTTATGACTGCATGGCGGCAAAAAGCATTGCTGCTATATCCGCACGCTTTTTGTCCTCATGCAAGGCCTGGGTTGTTGTGTCTCACAAAGCGTGGCCTTCTCCTCCTGCGCCTCCTCCTGTTCCATCACGTGTGCTGCTGCTGCTGCTGCTGCTGGGTTAGCGTTGCCGCGTGGTCCCTGTTTATTGAACCTCTTATCTTTATTACATTTATGACTACATGGCGGTACAAAGCATGCTATCCGCACGCTTTTTGTCCTCATGCAAGGCCTGGGTTGTTGTGTCTCACAAAGCGTGGCCTTCTCCTCCTGCGCCTCCTCCTGTTCCATCACGTGTGCTGCTGCTGGGTTAGCGTTGCCGCGTGGTCCCTGTTTATTGAACCACTTATCTTTATTACATTTATGACTGCATGGTGGTACAAAGCATGCTATCCGCACGCTTCTTGTCCTCATGCAAGGCCTGGGTTGTTGTGTCTCAAAGCGTGGCCTTCTCCTCCTGCGCCACCCTCCTCCTGTTCCATCACGTGTGCTGCTGCTGGGTTAGCATTACCGGTCCCTTTTCCTGGAACCTCTTATATGTATTACATTTATGACTGCATGCCGACAAAAAGCATGTTACCTGTGCAAAGAAAACAGACATTTCCCGCATTTAAAAGACAGTTTTCCCTTTGAAACTTTAAAATCGATTTTCTCAAAAACTATAAGCTCTTTTTGCTAAATTTTTTTTTCCTCTTGTACCCACTCCCAAGGTGCACATACCCTGTAAATTTGGGGTATGTAGCATATAAGGAGGCTTTACAAAGCACAAAAGTTCGGGTCCCCATTGACTTCCATTATGTTCGGAGTTCGGGTCGAACACCCGAACATCGCGGCCATGTTCGGCCTGTTCGGCCCGAACCCGAACATCTAGATGTTCGCCCAACACTACTCACAGGCAGAAGCTCTCTCCCTTCTCACAGCAGTCACAGGCCACAGCAGTGCATTTGCAGAGATCCCTGACTCCAACCAGCCAGTGGACCGTGCTTTTCTTAAGGATATGATGATTGCTCTGGAAACCTCCATGTCAAACAAGATACTGACTATAGCAAATTCTATGCAGCAGTTTCATGATGATCTGGGAGCTCGTGTGTCACTTACTGAAGACAGTGTCTCCATGTTAATTGAGGAACACAATAAGACTGTCACTGAGCTTGAACGACATGACTCAGCTAATGAGGCTACGCAGTTGAAGATTGCTGACCTAGAGGACCGTAATCGCCGCTGTAATCTTAAATTTAGGGGTATCGATGAATCGATAAACAGCGCACAATTGAAAAGCTACTTGATAGAAATGGTCAGGTCAGCAGTACCTCAGTTTTCCAGCATTGAATACACAATCGAACGGGCTCACAGACTGCCAAAGCCCGCCTTTCTACCTGAAAGGATTCCCAGAGATACTATAGCATGCTTTCAGTTTTACCATGTTAAAGATGCCTTTTCCTCTTACATGCGCCAGAATTCGCAACTTCCGGCTCCATACAGCAACATCAAAGTCTTTACTGACTTGTCGCAGTTCACTTTACAAAGGCGCAGGTCCCTGGCTCCTCTAACAGCCTTTCTCAGAGAGCAACAGTTGCAGTATAAGTGGGGTTTCCCCACTAAGCTTTTACTTTCCCGTGACGGCAAAATTCACGTCATAGCTACACTGGAGCAAGGAGTTTCTCTTCTAAACTCACTATGCCTACAAGTCACTCTCGCCCAATTGGAGAAATATCGTAAACAACCATTGAACAACACTCCCCGCTCTTGGCGCTCTAATACTTAAAATGGCAGGGAAACGGTCCTTCACCGCTGCACCACTTTAACTGTTCTTTACCCAATTTGGGTTTAGTGATACGGATATTACCCCCCCTCTCAGTGTGGTCCGGGTTAAGCCACTGAGAGTTTCTGGGCCTACTAGTCGTGGGACAGTTAGGAGTGTTTGCCCAGAGATAATGTTGATTTTATGTCTGTTTTATATGTTTGGTTTAAGTAGTTATGTTCCTGCAATCTTAGGATATTCGAATCTCTCTTTTCATTCCACAGGAGTCCTGTCTATTCATAAAGACCATGAGCCACTAAGTGTAAATGCTGTATTTTTCATCGTTACAGTTCTCTCATGCCTAGAATGTTCAATATGATAACACATAATGTCCAGGGGTTAAATGAGCCAGTCAAACGTAGAAAAGCATTCCAACATTATCAGAGTCTGAAAGCCTCAGTCTTGTTTTTACAAGAGACGCACTTTATTAACTCTAAACCACCCACTTTTTTGCACCGGGCATATAACAAGGCCTATTATGCCTCATTTACCAAAAAAGCTAGAGGAGTTGCAATAGTGTTCCATAACTCAGTCTCATTTACACATATTGATTCCTTCATGGACCCGGAGGGCAGAATCTTAATTCTTAAAGGTATTCTGGAGGGTAAAGCTGTTACACTGATTAATTGTTATGCTCCCAATGCCTCTAAAACTGCCTTCTTACAACTTTTATCATCCCAACTGGATAGATTATCCTCAACACACTTGATAGTTGTAGGAGACTTTAACGCGGTAGCAAACCCACTTCTGGATAGATCGGTTCAATCCCCTTTCGCACAAACTTTCCCGAGAAAACTTACTAGCTTTCTTTCCAGAAATAAAGTAATAGATATATGGAGAGCCCATAACATCGGCTGTAGGCAATATACCTTTTTTTCTCACCCTCGCCAATCCTATGCCCGCTTAGACTATATTTACTTGTCCCCAATAATTGCCTCCAACTCTACCTCCGCGGATATTATCACCTGTAGCTGGTCTGACCATCATATGGTTCAGTCCTCCTTGACTGGTTTCGGTATACCCTTCAATCCCGGCAACTGGAGACTTAACGACTCTCTTTTGGCTGAGGATTCAGATAGACAAGCCGTGGTGGGAGAGTTGGAGGAATATTTTTTGTTTAATAATGAGGATAACACCTCCCCTATCCTAAGATGGGCAGCACATAAACCAGTTCTGAGAGGTATCTTTATGGCAAAAGCAGCACGGGCAAAAAAACTAAAATCACAAAGAATTCAGGTACTAACTGCCGAGCTAGATTTACTATATAAACGGCATTATGGCACAACAATTAGAGAAATTTTACATGAAATTAATCTGAAAAGAACCGAATTGAACTCTATACTAGATAACTCTCATGCTAAAGCGTTGAAGTTTTCCAAAGCAAAGTTTCTCCTCCGAGGCAATAACCCTTCTACTCAGTTCGCACGTAAATTAAACCAATACTATAAACCCCCACATGTCTATAAATTAAAAAGCCCTGGAGGTAGAGAGGAGGTACTACCTCCCAAAGTCTTAAAAATATTTGAGGACTATTATAAAAATTTACTAGGAACCGATATATTAACTAACAATATGGAACTTAAAGCATGGTTGGATACTCTGCAGTTGCCCTCACTTTCACCAGATCAGTTGCATACTCTTAATGCTCCGATCACCCCCATAGAAGTATTAGCATCAATTAAGCTGCTTAAATCCTCTACTGCCCCGGGCCCTGACGGGTTCTCACCCTTATACTATAAAAAATTTGCTGACACACTATTGCACCCTCTGACCTCTATGTTTAATGCCGTTCTCCAAGGTGAAAAACTCCCTTCAGATATGCTATTGGCCAATATGACCCTGATTCCTAAACCGGATGCTGATCACTCTACCCCGGCAGGTTTCAGACCTATATCTATCCTTAACAATGACATCAAACTTTTTGCTAAAATCCTGGCCACTAGATTAGGCTCTATGGTGCACGGTCTCGTCGCTCCCACTCAAACTGGCTTCATCCCAGGTAGGCAAGGCTCTGATAATGTTAGGCTAGCTGTTAACATATTACAGGATGCTGAACTCAAAAACTCTAAATTTATGATGTTGGGTTTAGACATTAGCAAGGCATTTGACTCAGTGGGTTGGCAGTATCTGACCGCTGCTTTGGAAAGCTTTGGCCTAACTGGCCCTATAATTACAGCAGTTTCAGCATTGTATGACTCCCCATCAACAGTGATCCGCATCCCTGGCGCATCATCCGCTCCTGTTCAGCTCAAACGTGGAACCCGTCAGGGTTGCCCTCTCTCCCCATTGCTATTCGCTCTTGCTTTAGAGCCTCTGGCGGTGGCAATTAGACGACATCCTGACATCCATGGTTATGGAATCGACAACATCAAATTAACTCTATATGCTGACGATGCTCTCCTGTTCTTGACTAGACTTATAACAACCATGCCCAATTTATTCCAAATATTGGATAAATTCGCAAAATTTTCTGGCCTTAAGGTAAATCCCGCTAAATCTACAGCCCTCCCGATTAATCTCTATCCACATACAATTAAATGGTTAGACTCTACTTACGGGTTCAAATGGAGTAAAACTAAATTTAAATACTTGGGAGTCTTTCTTACACCCAGCTATGGGGATTTATATGGAACTAACTTCTCATATTCAGTCAATAATATTACTCAACTCCTGAAAACATGGTCCTCATTTAAGGTTTCATGGCTAGGCAGATGTGTGGCATGTAAAATGATTATTCTCCCCAAATTGTTATACTTGTTTCGCATGCTCCCAATAACTATTACTAAAAAATCACTATCTAGCATACAGTCACAAATTAACAAGTTTATTTGGGACGGCAAACCAGCCAGAATTCGAGCACAAGTCCTGTACAGACCCCCTTTACAGGGTGGTATCGGCTTACCCAGCCTATGGCATTATTACTTAGCCTCTAAGCTCAGTCAAATCTTAGATTGGGGAATAAAATCTAACCCTCCCACCTGGTACCAATTTGAATCTACCACAATTTTCCCATTCTACCTATCTACTTTGGTCACGGTTGTAACTAAAAGAGATACATCAACTCTTGCTGGCAGGAACAGGATTGTTTCGTCACTGACTAAGCTATGGATCTCGATTGCCTCATCATATAAGCTTATGACCTTTCCCTCTTCCAGGATCTCCATCTTTGGAAATCCTCGCTTTATTCCGGCTTTTAGGAACCCACAGTTGTTTTCCTGGTGGAGAGATAAAGGCCGTTCAACTGCCAATAAATTTTGGATTAGAGATGTTCCAGTTACCTTTAATATGCTCAGATTTAGTCAAAATGCCCCCCCAGAGGAGGTTTTTCGTTTTTGTCAGATAAAACATTACTTCTCTTCCATCTTTTCTTCACCCCCAGAGTTTGAACCCTCACTGTTTGAGTCACTCTATTTTGGATCTTCACGACAAAAAGGATTAATCTCATCTTTATATGCCCAGCTGATAGGTTGTGACAGTGAGAATAAACTAACATATATGAGAGCTTGGGAGCGCGACTTAGGTACTCAATTTGAGCCAACAGATTGGTCTTATATCCGGACCGCTGTCTCTGGTGTAGTCAAATCTAATATGGTCAAAGACACGGCACTCAAGATCTTATTTCGCTGGTATTACACCCCGGCAAAAATTCATAAAATATATCCCTCGGTCTCATCGTCTTGTTTTAGAGGATGTGGATTGGAAGGAACGATACTACATGTCTTTTGGGACTGCCCCAGAGCACAGCGGTTCTGGAATTCATGGAAAACCATGATCCGAGAAGTGTTTGGCTTTCCGGTTTCGTTATCCGCCTCCCAGGCCCTGTTGTATACTTTTAATGATGATGTGCCAGGCAGATTTAGACCTTTATATAGATACATGCTACTAGCCGCTCAGTGGTCAATAGCTTTCAAATGGAAAACCACAGAACTAGAGTTATCACTGGTTACCCAACGTCTGGACCTAATGATGATAATGGATCGGGTTTATTTTTATAGCATTGAAAATATGGCAAGATTTGATCTCATTTGGGAATCCTGGAAAACATATAGGAATGCTTAATTTCCCTCGGGCATATGTGTTCATTCATTATAGTATGATGTTCAGGCTTTGATTTATTCAGGACTCTTGTAACCAAATACCTTATGCAGGAATGTATCTTGATAGTTCACTCTTTCTTTTTATCCTGTTTTTTATTTTTATGTATGTGGTTTTTTCTTTTCTTTTTTTTTTTAAGTTTTAGGTATGTGTTAGAGGGAGCAATATAATCCTACACCAAAACAGGTAGGATGGACTGACCCCTGGGATCTCAGAAGGAGGTTCCGAGTACCCCATTTCCCAGGCCGGACGGCCCAACTATCTACATTATGTCCTCTAGATGCTCCCCCATATTTTCTTGATGTTTAGTTGGTATGCTTATACCTTATGTTTTATCTGTTCTGCTTTCAAAAGCTTTGTATATTTGTTGATATGCTCAATAAAGCTTTTTAATACAAAAAAAAAAAAAAACATTGCATGCAGCAATTTTCTGGTTGTGTTTGCGTTTTGCTTGTCATTTGCTTATAATGTACTGTATTTCAATGGAAAATGCATGTGAAGTTAGGTGTATGCAATTTTTGAAGGAGTTTTTTCTTTTAAGAAAAACCCAGAAAAGGATATTGTCCTATGTAAAATTACATAGTAGGGAAAAAAATGCAATGCATGAAAAAATGCATGGAAACGCGTTGACAAAACGCATGTGGAAAATGCATGCGTTTTACCGCACATGACACTTTGCAGTGAAAATGGGTCCTTAGAAGTTATAATTGTAACTTACTGCCATTTGAATACAAAGAAACAGATCCACTAACCAATGAAGTGATTAGGCATTAGTTGGATGATTTCCTGCAAATGCATAGGCAGGAGAGTTAGGATTAGGGAGGGGAAAGGGATAGTAAAGTCAATGGGATGTTGGTTAGTTCAACGATGTAGGCTATTTCGTTGGAGCATCACCAACAACTGCATGGACAAGAGTTCCAGAGGTGCCTGTTATGGCCCATACTCACGGGCTACTTTTGCTGCCTGTCGCTAGCATACGGGAGCGTGTGCGCGACAGTTCGGTGACAGCTCGTCGCCAGGTCCCTCCGCATACACATGCGGAAGTGGGATTAGGGATGCGACGGAACTGTCGCCGATGTTCCTCCCCCCTGCCAGAAACTCAATGCTCCGGCTATTAGGTTGCTGTTGCCAGTTCGCATACACACGCGGACTAGCCACAGTTGCGGCAAAGTTGTGGCGGCAACTGTCGCCATGCGATTGACCGCCGCCAATCGCCTGGCGACAGCAGCGACGAGCGACGGTTCGGGTTGCGGTGACAATTGTAGCCCATGAGTATGGGCCATTACTCTGTGTTTAGCAGCAACAAGCTAGTCTCGAAAACTCTGGACTTTTGTCTGTGTGGTAAGCCGTTGGTCATAGGTGAGATACACCTCCACTATGAGAATGGGTTTTGTACTAAACTGCTATGTCTGGGGATGAGGATAAAAGCTGGTTAGGCTTATTGCTTGCAGAAGTTAAAAAAAGGACATAATAATTCAGCATACAATTAAACATTATTTAGGATACTCATTTTTTCCTTAATTATCCTGGTTTCAGCATCAGAAATGCTCCCTATAGGAGAGTCACCATGGCCGTATATTCCTCTCCAGTGGCCCAAGTAACTAGTAAGGATAAATGGGGTACTTTCTGCGAGGCTGGGTTTCTTGGCCTGCGCTGCATAACACCTGAGTTTAGCCCAGTTATAGCAGAAATGCTATAGTTCGCAACCTGCATACAGGTAATTCAGGGACCCAGCGATTGCCAGACCCCAAACTTATTCTCCCTCTGAATCGCTAATCATCTCACCCTACACCTGACAGACACCCTCAACGAATGTACACTACTTTCTGACCCATTCTCGATAAAAATGGGACTCGGCTGGGGTGCCCCCTTTCCCTGCTCATTATTTGCCTTGTCCTTGGAACCTCTTCTCCATTCTATTAGGAGTAACCTAAGTATACAGGGGCCAAGCCTACCTCGGTCTATGCAAAAAGTGTCAGCATATGCCAATGATTTTTTTTCTTGACTGAGCCCCATATCCCACTACTAATTTGATGCAGGAGTTCTCCGCTCATGGAAGTATGTCTAATTTAAGGTAAACTATAGTAAATGTGAGGCTATTTGAAACAAAATACAGTTGAACGGGTTGCTCAGAACTTATTGGAGCAGAATTACTGTGCACAGGATCCACTGTGTCAGTTAACCGGAGTGCTCCAAGCCCAAAAACAAGCTATGCAAGTCTATACAAAGGAGCAAGTGGCTGGGCACATCCAGTATAAAACATCAATTTTATTTCAAAAATGTTTAAAAAGCCATACATACATTCTCAATGGACAATCTGCATGGAGAGAGGGTTTAGCACGTTAAGGATCGACAGCTGTTTCGCACCCACGTGTGGGGTGCTTCATCAGGACAAAAAGCCCCCCTTACTATCACCCTTATATAGTGTAATTACTGATAAGTAAAGAGTTCACACCCAGACGCTGCATTTGCACGCTGATTCCCGCAGTCGATCACTTTCTGAAAGCTATTGCTTTCAAGCCAACAGAAACAGGAAGTTGGCATTAACAATAAATGGCCTATCAGAGTAAAGCCTGGGGAAAGGAAGGCAGACACTGCAGCATCTAGCAGTAGAAACCACACCTCCCACCATGGGACGGAGTACCTGGGTGAATAGGACCAGAAGGTGATTGGCTACAGTGAGCCGGGCAGAGTTGGAGAATGCACAGACTAAGCTGCATACTATTGGTGCCATAGAAACCCCATAAAACATAAACAAAGACACACACATCGGGCACAATGACAGCGCTCAGACGCATGATCCATATCCACGGAAAAAATCCATAAGCACCTTACCTACAGACTTGGGGAATTTTACGGCAAGCAGTAGTCTTGTGTGTTCATATAGAATTGTACTACAACACACTATAAAGAGAATAAGATAGAGATGTTAGAAAAATAATCATATTAAAACAGGACATAATGAAACAAATTAAAATCCTTAACATTCTATCACAATAAGCAGCTACAAAAATACTGACAGGTCATTGCATTCATTAAGGCCTAAAGTTCCTACTGCATTAAAGAAAGAGATCCAGTGACTTTCCCTGTGAAGCAATTTTTTGTTCCAATCCCCACTCTTACTATCCTTAGTCACCACTTCCAAACACAAAAATCTGAGTTGGGTGGAGTCACCAGCATGTACCTCATAAATTGGGTTGCTCAGAACTTCTCTTTTAAGTGGTCCCAAACATAGACATACATATCAAGCATTTTTACCAACAAAACTTTATACCCCTGCTAGTCAGTATTAAGAGAGATCTGGAAAGATGTAATGTAAACCCTTTTTTCTTTGCTGGGTAGAATAAGTATTTAAAGATGGCGGTGATGCCACAGATTTTGTACTTGTTTTTAAACACTATCAATTGTTCTCACCCCACATTTTGTTTTTTTCAGATAATTACACAAGCTTTCCCCAAGTTTATTTGGAGGAACAGGTGCCCCCGAACTAGGTTTACATTGTTATGTTCTAACAAAACAGGATGGAGGATTGGCTACTCCCAATGTGCGCATGTATCATGCGGCAGCCATTCTGACTCGAATCATAGACTCATCTAAGCATGGAGGCACTAAGCAATGGGTGAGTATGGGGCAGGAGCTGCTAACATACTCTTTGCAACACACTCCCTGGATTGAAAATAAACATAAGATCCCACACCAGGCAGGAATGTTGATGGCCCATACATTTGGGCCCATATGCAATTAATGTTTTCTCCTGAGTTTTCTCCTAGAAGATCATTTTTCATCTTCAGTTTAGAATAACTTTTTAGCACTTTGTAATGAAAAAGGACCAACAAGTAGATGGATAAGTACTATGAAAATCATTTTGAGTATTTGTTTGCTTTGCTGGTGGTTTGAAAGACAATTTATTGACAAGTTCGAAAATATCACCCAGGAGAAAACTCAGGAGAAAACATTAATTGCATATGGGCCTTGCTGTTTTTGCTAAATATAGGAAGTGCCAGGATATTTCCCCCTGGCCATTGCCCCTTCTCCCTCTGATGGTTAACCCCTTACTTACTGGCAGTGCCTCTGGACATGGGTTTTTGAATATGGAGGGAGCTTTGAGAGGTAAGAGTGCATTTAAAGATGCGGAGTGGATCTCCTTGCACCAGAGACACATCTAAATGTAAATGTGCTTCGGTTGGATATGTGGTCCCTTGTCCAATTTTGTCACTTTCTTCTTGCAGCAGGTAAAAAGAGGGATCTTTTTAGGGGTACTACCCCATTTAACTATCTTTGCATGGGGCAGGGACCTTGATATGTACTCTCTCAAATAGGGAGGCAAATCCGGCTGTATCCATTAGGGCAAAATGGGAGAGAGATTTGGCTAGATTTTTGTCAGAGAAACAATGGAGGAAAATCCTCCAGTTGTCCTCAAGTCCTCTGATGCCTCAAAAACACAAGAATCGAACTATACAGTACATTTTTTACTAAATGGTACTTTACACCTGATAGGCTTAGTAAGATTTTCCAAAACAACTCTGCTTTGTGTTGGTGATGTAATAGATGCAGAGGGACTCTTTTACATACAAGGCTTAATTCACAAAGCGGTGCTAACAGTTAGCACGCTGGTGAAAAGCCCTTTATCACGCCTAAACTCAATTTAGGCGTGAGAAGTTTAGGTGTGATAAGTTTAGGCGTGATAAGTTTAGGTGTGATAAGTTTAGGCGTGATAAGTACAGCACCAACTGGGTTAGCACTGCAGTGCACAGCTGATCAAAAGTTTTGCACTAGCAAGGTCTGGTACACTGGGCATTGAGTTTAACCACTTTACCCCCGCCAGTACGAATTTCTCCGTCCCTTTTTCCATCCTTTCACCCCATGGACGGAGAAATCCGTACTTTCCGCACTCCCGCCGCTGCCCGCGCTCCCGCTCGCTCTAGCGCGCACTCCCGCGGGTAAACACACCGCCGGCTGCTCGCCCGGAGATCAATGAACGGCAAAATCCATTCCCGTTCGTTGATGTAAGCCCCGCAATGATCCGCTGCTTCTCCGCTGAGCAGCGCAATCATTGTGAAAAAAACCCCGATCCCAGCCTCCTAGTACTTCCTCCAAGCGTCCGGAAGGACGCTTGGAGGTCGCATTAAACAAAAAGATACTGTTGCCATCTTGTGGCCAAATAGTAAAACTACACCCTAAAGCATTTTTCACATAAAAATAGATTACTTATACACAAAAAATTAACTCATTACCTCCCACACTCCCCATTTTTTTTTTTTGTAATTAAAAAAAAAATAAAAAATTTACAATTACAAAAATACATAAATAGTTACCTTAGGGACTGAACTTTTTAAATATTTATGTCAGGAGGGTACAACACTGTCACTTTATAAACTATGGGCTTGTAATTGGGGATGGACGCAAAACTGAAAAAAAAATGCACCTTTATTTCCAAATAAAATATTGGCGCCAAACATTGTGATAGGGACATAATTTAAACGTTTTTATAACCGGGACAAATGGGCAAATATATTTCATGGGTTTTAATTACAGTAGCATGCATTATTTAAAAACTATAATGGCCGAAAACTGAAAAATAATTATTTTTTTCCCACATTTTTCCTATTTTCCCATTAAAACATATTTAGAATAAAATAATTCTTGGTATAATGTCCCACCTAAAGAAAGCCTAATTGGTGGCGGACAAAACAAGATATAGTTCATTTAATTGTGATAAGTAATGATAAAGTTATAGATGAATGAATGGAAGGAGCGCTGAAAGGTGGAAATTGCTCTGGTGCTCAAGGGGTAAAACGCTGCTTTGCGTGCAGGACTTTGCGCGTGATTTAAACTTATCTAAACTTAGCATGCCTAAACTTATCATGCCTCAACTTATCACGCCTAAACTTATCACGCCTAAACTGCCTTTTCACCAGCGTGGTGCAATGGTTATCATGCCTAAAGTCTCTAACTGGGTTAGCACCACTTTGTGAATCAAGCCCTTATAGTCTCGGAATGTGTTTTGATGTCCGTATTCTGGGAAGCAGTGAAAACTCATTTTCATAAAATATTGGGATTTAATTCTCCAGAAGATCCTACCTTTTTCCTGTTGCTTTACAGGTAGTCCCCGACTTATGAACTTCCCGTCGATATAAACGGCACGGATTCTGCAATTCTGTGGCAACAAGTCAATTTTTTTGTTCAAATTGGACTTGTAGTTCTTGAGAAAATCAAATTTTTTAAAAAAATGGCTTTTAAACTTATAAAAGCAGGTACAGAGGACACTGCAGGCACAGGGGGGCACAGAGAGGTACAGGGGACAGAGATGGCACAGTGTTCCAACTTAAAGGAGAACTGTAGTGAGAGGTATATGGAGGCTGCCATATTTATTTCCTTTTAAGCAATACCAGTTGCCTGGCTAACCTGCAGATCCTCTGCCTCTAATACCTTTAGCCATAGACCCTGAACAAGCATGCAGCAGATCAGGTGTTTCTGACATTTTTGTCAGATCTGACAAGATTAGCAGCATGCTTGTCTCTGGTGTGATTCACACTACTGCAGGCAAATAGCTCAGCAGGGCTGCCAGGCACCTGGTATTGCTTAAAAGGAAATCAATATGGCAGCCTCTATATTACTCTCACTACAGTTCTCCTTTAAGAACTGATTCAGGTTAAGAACGAAACTACAGTCCCTATCTCGTTCGTTAACCAGAGACTACCTGTACATTTTTACAAGGACATAAAAGCAAAAGAGTAGAGCTCTGGTTACCAAAAATATTTATAATATTCAAAATTGCAAAAAGCTGACAGGAAAAATAATCAGTAAGGATAAATACATCATTCCAATAACAATAGTAGGCAAAAAAAAAAATTGGTCCATCTAAATTGGAACAATATAAGGCTTGTATTTTCTTAAAGGCGACAATTGCAGCTTGTATCGGGTTGAATAACCATTCTTTAGACCTTATAAACAAAATATAGATCTGGGTAGCAGATCATCAATAAACAAAATCTAGATATAAATGATGGAAAGACCACCCCTATGGAAATGGCAAAGAATCGATACCTACCTGGGGCTTCCTCCAGCCCCATATACTCTGTTGCCTCCCACGCCATCGTATTCAGGGGCTCCATTCCTCTGTACTACTAGCCCCCGCTAATAGGGCTTCTGTAGCGCCAAGTCAGATCACTCTGCGCATGTGCGGCCCGGCCGCATTCACACCGCCATCGCTGGGTGTGTTGTGCACCTACGATTCTTTACTTTACTCATCTCAAGTACACTTTAAGCCTTTGAATGTCGATTTATATAAAACAATGCAAGGAAAACAGGAGCAGAACTGGTGGAATACAGGTGCAAACAGTCACAATGACCAATCACAATCCCCGATCTGAACATATGCTCCATTTTGCACCAGCTCTGCTCTGGTTGTGGTAAATCAGCCCGATATTGCTCTCTCTGAGCCTTCTGCAGCTGCACCCAGACAGAGTACAACAGAAGAGTGTCATGAAGTCACACAGCAGCATCTTGCAGTCTTGCCAAGTAGCAGCGCAAAAAAGAATCTGCTGAATCAGACTGCTTGAGTTCATATAAAAGATTAAAGGTGAATTAGGTGGTGTTTAAAAAACAAACTCTCTTCAGTGCCGGCTGCCAGAGAAGCCAACACAGACAAGGCACTTTACTCAATGCAGATCTTATTTCATCAGTAAACTTAGAGCCGTGTTTCCAGAGTGATAACAATCTGTTCTTTCCTTCACTTGTCTGAGTTCTCACTGACCCCTTGTGACCCATTCGAAATTGATTTGGTTGTTGAACTTGTGCGAAATAATTGGAGATGCAAGTGCGATCAGGGATGCAAAACACAGACTACAAAGTGTTGGAGAGCTGAGAGTGACTTTTTTGGTGGTGGTGGTGGTGGTGGGGGGGGGGGGGGGGCTATTTTAAGTTTGGAAAGATAAATGATGGCAGTGACTTGCTTTGATAGAACATCTGTAGTAGAAGGGAAGGAGTGACAACAGAGCTGGAAGGGGGGAAAATAGTAATTTAATAGCCTAATTTCCTGCCTGGCCTCTAGAAATAGCTGTCTGCCTCTGACAGCTGATGAAAATGCACTGAGTTTGATTTGATCCCAGGAGTGGGACAAGTTTAGGCTTATTTCTTACACCAGACCCCCTTGGCTATAGTTGTTACAGGCTCGGGCTCCGGTTTCCTCCTCTTCGTCGCCGCCGATTCGCTAATGCTAGAGCTCTAATATGATTTGATCCCTGTGAGTTCTGTTTTTCAATATATCCATCATTGTCCTCCCAAATGTTATTATTGGAATAAGCTTATATGTGCACAAAATGCCATTGTACTCATTACAGTTTTTATTGCCTTTAAAGTAATGTGCTTGACTGCGCAAAAATACTCCTGTAATCGTGGGGCTATAGGAATTATTTTGGGGGAGTTGTTTTAATGGAAAACATAATCTGTTATATTAAATTTACATGATATTTATTTTTAATAAGTAGTCACCATGTGCTGTGCAGGAGACAAATATATAAATGTTATTTATTCATTTGAGCATTATTAATCTGTACACCCAGGGACTGTTTTAATGGCTTCAATCACAACACTTTAGCAGCTATAATCTATCAGCAGTCTTGTAAGATACAATTCTGTTCTCTGCCACCCCCTACTGGCCAGTAAATAGAGGGATTGAGGCAAATCCATCCATACTGTTTGTGGGAAGATGGTGCAGTAACCTGGTTATAAAGGAACAATCTCCCTTTAAAGCACACCTGATTGAGGTGAGAGGGACATGGAGGCTGACATATTTATTTACTTTTAAGCAATGCACATTGCCTGGCAGCCCCGCTGATCCTCTGCCTCGCATACTTTTAGTGATAGACCATGAACAAGCGTGCAGATCAGATGTTACTGTCTGAAATCTGACTGTATTAACTGCATGCTTGTTTCAGGTGGGTGATTTAGACACTACTGATGCCAAAGAGATCAGCAGGGCTGCCACTGGTATTGTTTAAAAGGAAACAAATATGGCAGCCTCCATATCCCTCTCAATTTAGGTGGACTTTAACTACTTCCCGACCGCCGTATAGACAAATGGCGGCCGGGAAGTGGACGCCGCAAGGACCGCCATATTGACAAAATGCGGCGGTCCTTGTATGGGCATGGGCGGAGCGATCGCGTCATCCGTGACGCGATCCTCCGCCTCCGCCTGGCGCCGCTCACCCGCCGCAACATCCCGCCGGCCATACGGAAGCGCCGGCGGGATGTTAACCCGACGATCGCCGCATACAAAGTGTATAATACACTTTGTAATGTTTACAAAGTGTATTATACAGGCTGCCTCCTGCCCTGGTGGTCCCAGTGTCCGAGGGACCACCAGGGCAGGCTGCAGCCACCCTAGTCTGCACCAAGCACACTGATTTCCCCCCCCCTGCCCCAGATCACCCACAGCACCCATCAGACCCCCCCTGCCCACCCCCCAGACCCCTGTTTGCACCCAATCACCCCCCTAATCACCCATCAATCACTCCCTGTCACTATCTGTCAACGCTATTTTTTTTTTATCCCCCACCCTGCCCCCTGCTCCCTCCTGATCACCCCCCACCCCTCAGATTCTCCCCAGACCCCTGCCCCCAGCCCCCCCCCCAACATGTACTGTATGCATCTATCCCCCCTGATCCCCTGTCAATCACCTGTCAATCACCTGTCAATCACCCGTCAATCACCCGTCAATCACCCCCTGTCACTGCCACCCATCAATCAGCCCCTAACCTGCCCCTTGCGGGCAATCTGATCACCCCCCCCACACCAATAGATCGCCCGCAGATCCGACATCAGATCACCTCCCAAATCCATTGTTTACATCTATTCTCTCCTCTAAACACCCACTAATTACCCATCAATCACCCATCAATCACCCCCTATCACCACCTGTCACTTTTACCTATCAGATCAGACCCTAATCTGCCCCTTGCGGGCACCCAATCATCCGCCCACACGCTCAGATTGCCCTCTGATCCCCCCTTATCAACTCACCAGTGCATTAATTACATCTGTTCTTCCCTGTAATAACCCACTGATCACCTGTCAATCACCTGCCAATCACCTATCACCCATCAATCACCCCCTGTCACCCCCTGTCACTGCCACCCATCAATCAGCCCCTAACCTGCCCCTTGCGGGCAATCTGATCACCCACCCACACCATTAGATCGCCCGCAAACCCGCCGTCAGATTATCTCCCAAATGTATTGTTTACATCTGTTATCTTCTCTAAACACCCACTAATTACCCATCAATCCCCCATCAATCACCCCCAATCACCACCTGTCACTGTTACCCATCAGATCAGACCCTAATCTGCCCCTTTGCGGGCACCCAATCACCCGCCTACACGCTCAGATTGCCCTCAGACCCCCTCCTTATCAATTCGCCAGGGCATTATTTACATCTGTCCTTCCCTGTAATAACCCACTGATCACCTGTCAATCACCTGTCAATCACCCATCAATCACCCCCTGTCACTGCCACCCATTAATCAGCCCCTAACCTGCCCCTTGCTGGCAAACTGATCACCCACCCACACCAATAGATCGCCCGCAGATCCGACATCAGATCACCACCCAAGCGCAGTGTTTCCATCTATTCTCTCCTCTAAACACCCACTAATTACCCATCAATCACCCATCAATCACCCCCTATCACCACCTGTCACTGTTACCCATCAGATCAGACCCTAATCTGCCCCTTGCGGGCACCCAATCACCCGCCTACACGCTCAGATTGCCCTCAGACCCCCCCTTATCAATTCGCCAGTGCAATATTTACATCTGTTCTCCCCTGTAATAACCCACTGATTACCTGTCAATCACCTATCAATCACCCATCAATCACCCCCTGTCACTGCCACCCATCAATCACCCCCTGTCACTGCCACCCATCAATCACCCGCTGTCACTGCCACCCATCAATCAGCCCCTAACCTGCCCCTTGCGGGCAATCTGATCACCCACCCACACCAATAGATCGCCCGCAGATCCGACGTCCGATCACCTCCCAAGTGCAGTGTTTACATCTGTTCTCTACAATAAACACCCACTAATTACCCATCAATCACCCCCTGTCACTGCTACCTATCAGCTTAGACCCCCATCTGCCCCTAGGGCACTCAATCACCCGCCCACACCCTCAGAATGCCCTCAGACCCCAGCCCTGATCACCTCGCCAGTGCATTGCTTGCATCTATTCCCCCCTCTAATCACACCTTGAGACACCCATCAATCACCTCCTGTCACCCCCTAGCACACCTACCCATCAGATCAGGCCCTAATTTGCCCCGTGTGGGCTCCTGATCACTCGGCCAAACCCTCAGATCCCCCTCAGACCCCCTTCCAATCACCTCCCCAGTGCATTGATTGCATCTATTTTCCCCTCTAACCACCCCCTGAAACACCCATCAATCACCTCCTGTCACCCCCCTAGCACTCCTATCCATCAGATCAGGCCCAATACAACCTGTCATCTAAAAGGCCACCCTGCTTATGACCGGTTCCACAAAATTCGCCCCCTCATAGACCACCTGTCATCAAAATTTGCAGATGCTTATACCCCTGAACAGTCATTTTGAGACATTTGGTTTCCAGACTACTCACGGTTTTGGGCCCGTAAAATGCCAGGGCGGTATAGGAACCCCACAAGTGACCCCATTTTAGAAAAAAAGACACCCCAAGGTATTCTGTTAGGTGTATGATGAGTTCATAGAAGATTTTATTTTTTGTCAAAAGTTAGCGGAAATTGATTTTTATTGGGTTTTTTTTCACAAAGTGTCATTTTTCACTAACTTGTGACAAAAAAATGAAATCTTCTATGAACTCGCCATACACCTAACGGAATACCTTGGGGTGTCTTCTTTCTAAAATGGGGTCACTTGTGGGGTTCCTATACTGCCCTGGCATTTTAGGGGCCCTAAACCGCGAGGAGTAGTCTAGAAAACAAATGCCTCAAAATGACCTGTGAATAGGACGTTGGGCCCCTTAGCGCACCTAGGCTGCAAAAAAGTGTCACACATGTGGTACCGCCGTACTCAGAAAAAGTAGTATAATGTGTTTTGGGGTGTATTTTTACACATACCCATGCTGGGTGGGAGAAATTTCTATGTAAATGGACAATTGTGTGTAAAAAAATCAAACAATTGTCATTTACAGAGATATTTCTCCCACTTAGCATGGGTATGTGTAAAAATACACCCCAAAACGCATTATACTACTTCTCCTGAGTACGGCGGTACCACATGTGTGGCACTTTTTTACACCCTAAGTACGCTAAGGGGCCCAAAGTCCAATGAGTACCTTTAGGATTTCACAGGTCATTTTGCGACATTTGGTTTCAAGACTACTCCTCACGGTTTAGGGCCCCTAAAATGCCAGGGCAGTATAGGAACCCCACAAATGACCCCATTCTAGAAAGAAGACACCCAAAGGTATTCCGTACGGAGTATGGTGAGTTCATAGAAGATTTTATTTTTTGTCACAAGTTAGCGGAAAATGACACTTTGTGAAAAAAAACAATTAAAATCAATTTCCGCTAACTTGTGACAAAAAAATAAAAACTTCTATGAACTCACCATACTCCTAACGGAATACCTTGGGGTGTCTTCTTTCTAAAATGGGGTCATTTGTGGGGTTCCTATACTGCCCTGGCATTTTAGGGGCCCTAAACCGTGAGGAGTAGTCTTGAAACGAAATTTCTCTAAATGACCTGTGAAATCCTAAAGGTACTCATTGGACTTTGGGCCCTTTAGTGCAGTTAGGGTGCAAAAAAGTTCCACACATGTGGTATCGCCGTACTCAGGAGAAGTAGTATAATGTGTTTTGGGGTGCATTTTTACACATACCCATGCTGAGTGGGAAAAAGATCTCTGTAAATGGACAATTGTGTGTAAAAAAAATTAAAAAATTGTCATTTACAGAGATATTTCTCCCACCCAGCATGGGTATGTTTTAAAATACACCCCAAAACACATTATACTACTTCTCCTGAGTATGGCAATACCACATGTGTGGCACTTTTTTGCAGCCTAACTGCGCTAAGGGGTCCAAAGTTCAATGAGCACCTTTAGGCTTTACAGGGGTGCTTACAATTTAGCACCCCCCAAAATGTCAGGACAGTAAACACACCCCACAAATGACCCATTTTGGAAAGTAGACCCTTCAAGGTATTCAGAGAGGGGCATGGTGAGTCCGTGGCAGATTTCATTTTTTTTTTGTCGCAAGTTAGAAGAAATGGAAACTTTTTTTTTTTTTTGGTCACAAAGTGTCATTTTCCGCTTACTTGTGACAAAAAATAATATCTTCTATGAACTCATTATGCCTCTCAGTGAATACTTTGGGATGTCTTCTTTCCAAAATGGGGTCATTTGGGGGGTATTTATACTATCCTGGAATTCTAGCCCCTCATGAAACATGACAGGTGGTCAGAAAAGTCAGAGATGCTTGAAAATGGGAAAATTCACTTTTTGCACCATAGTTTGTAAACGCTATAAGTTTTACCCAAACCAATAAATATACACTGAATGGTTTTTTTTTTTAATCCAAAACATGTTTGTCCACATTTTTCGCGCTGCATGTATACAGAAATTTTACTTAATTTGAAAAAGGTCAGCACAGAAAGTTAAAAAAATCATTTTTTTGCCAAAATTCATGTCTTTTGATGAATATAATAAAAAGTAAAAATCGCAGGAGCAATCAAATAGCACCAAAAGAAAGCTTTATTAGTGACAAGAAAAGGAGCCAAAATTCATTTAGGTGGTAGGTTGTATGAGCGAGCAATAAACCGTGAAAGCTGCAGTGGTCTGAATGGAAAAAAAGTGGCCGGTCCTTAAGGGGTAGAAAGCCCTAGGTCCTCAAGTGGTTAAAGCTTAACGCTAAGCGGTATGTGTGTGTGTATGTATATGTGTGTGTGTGTGTGTGTTTATGTGTGTTTATGTGTGTATGTGTGTATGTGTGTACGTGTGTGTGTGTGTGTGTGTGTGTGTGTGTGTGTGTGTGTGTGTGTGTGTGTGTGTGTGTGTGTGTGTATGTGTGTGCGTGTGTATATATATATATATATATATATATATATATATATATAGGTGTGTGTGTGTGTATATATATACGTGTGTGTGTGTGTGTGTGTGTGTGTGTGTGTGTATATATACGTGTGTGTGTGTGTATATATATATATATATATATATATACGTGTGTGTGTGTGTGTGTGTGTGTGTGTGTGTGTGTGTGTGTGTGTGTGTGTGTGTGTGTGTGTGTGTGTGTGTGTGTGTGTGTGTGTGCGCGTGCGCACACATACATTTGTATTATCATTAAAGGGACACTTAAGCCGGGAATAAAAAATCAGTTTTACTTGCCTGTGGATTCTACCAGCCCCCTCCAGCCACCCCATGCCCTTGCAGTCACTCACGGAGCCTCCGGTCCCCCGCCGATAGCTTGTTTAGTTTTCCATGACCGTCCCTGACAGGGAGTCACCAGACTTTCTGCGCCTGTTCAGGACTGGCCACGCGTATCCTTCTTCATGTTCCCACCCTCAATAGCAACCTACACAGGTGCAGGATGCTATTGTGGATGGGAACGCAAAGAAAAATACTCGTGGCCAGGCCTGTCAGCGAAAATGAAACCAGCTGGTGAAACTCCTTTTACGTTCTTTAACTCAACATGAATAAAACAGAAATTGTATTATCAACGCACATTGCCCAGCTGTCCTTCTGATACCTTTAGCCCTAGACATTGAACAAGCATGCAATCAGATGTTTTTGACTGAAGTCTGACTGGATTGGCCTTATACTTGTTTCAGGTATGTGAATCAGACACTAGTAAAAGCAAGAAGCTTTTGAATCAGGATGATACCATTTTTTGGATAACTTAAAAGAATAGGAGTAAGCTTTCAGCTATTCCGCCTTTATCAGACCCAAATCCTGTAAGCTGAAAAGTTGTTGAAGCACACAGCTACATATAGGCTACGTCAAAACGGGATACATAGATTACTTTGGAAACATAAACATGTCATTATGACTCCTTAATTGAAACAAGACATCCAAATAGGGTCTTGAGAGCTGATTTATGACAACTAGATAAGACTACAGATGTCGCGAACGGTTCGCCTGCGAACGGTTCCAGGCGAACTTTGGGGGTTCGCGTTCGCCTGCATCAGGTGAACTTTTGCGGAAGTTCGATTCACCCCATAATGCTCTATTGAGCAAAACTTTGACCCTCCATATCACTGTCAGCAGACACATTATTGCCGAACACTGGAGGCCCACCCTCCCTCCTCCAAGCAAGGTCCTTATGCCATTTCACTTAGTTGTCTGCCTACACTAATTAGTTATGGGACAGCTGATACACACTCTGCTAGGGAGATTTTAATTAGCCTCTTGTGGGTCCCCTTCTACCTATTCCCTCCCTCCTACTGGAGGGAGGAGGGTCTCATCTCCCAGAGAATTATACTATTTAAAAAACCAGTTTACATCATACCGTGGCTGGGAATCGAACCCAGCTCTCACTGTGTGGTGGGCAAGTCACCCTAACCACTGTACCACTACAGTAGTAACTGAAGCTGGCCTAAAATTTACCATTTATGCTCAATGCAATAGAAACATTAGGTTGCTTAAAGGGAACCTTAACTGAGAGTGATATGGATGTTTCCTGTAAACAATACCAGTTGCCTGGCAGTCCAGCTGATCTTTGTGACTGCAATAGTGGCTGAATCACACCCTGAAACAAGCATGCAGCTAATCCAGTCTGACTTCAGTCAGAGCACCTGATCTGCATGCTTGTTCAGAGGCTGTGGCTAAAAGTATTAGAGACACAGGATCAGCAGGCGATTCAGGCAACTGGTATTATTTTAAAAGGAAAAATCCATATCCTTCTCCGTTTAGGTTCCCTTTAAGGATTTGTAGCATACAAGCCAACTTACATTGGCTGGGATGTGAACCTGGGTCTCACTGTGTGGTGGGCAAGCACCCTAACCACTGTACCACAACAGTACTAACTGAAGCTGGCCTAGCATTTACCATTTATGCTCAATACAAGAGAAAAAGTAGACAAGACAAATAACATTTATATCACACTTTTCTCCTGGCGGACTCAAAACACCAGAGCTGCAGCCACTAGGGCATGCTCTATAGGCAGTAGCAGTGTTAGGAGGACTTGCCTAAGGTCTCCTACTGAATAGGTGCTGGCTTACTGAACAGACAGAGCTGAGATTTGAACTCTGGTCTCCTGTGTCAGAGGCAGAGCCCTTAACCATTACACCATGCAGCCACTGCTTACAGATATGTAGCCAGACATGGTCTTGTCTATTCAGTAGGCGACCTTAGGCAAGTCTTCCTAACACTGCTACTGCCTATAGAGCATGCCCTAGTGGCTGCAGCTCTGGTGTTTTGAGTCCGCCAGGAGAAAAGTGTGATATAAATGTTATTTGTCTTGTCTACTTTTTCTCTTGTATTGAACATAAATGGTAAATTTTAGGCCAGCTTCAGTTACTACTGTAGTGGTACAGTGGTTAGGGTGACTTCAAAATATATAAATACTGTTGCGCTCCTCACACCTGTGCCTTCAACTTTGCAATAAAACTTTATCCTTGACCTGCAAAAAAAGCTTCACATAGGGTGATACCGTTCCGTAACATTAAAACAATCTCTTCACTTTGCATGCACGTTAGCCCAAGTGACAATTCACATCCGTGTCAGGTGCTCTCATTCAGTGCTCACTCCGTGACAATCCCCGACTGATATATGCCAAAACGCTCACCAGATGCAGCCCACCTCGAATTGCAGGTGGAGAAATCACTTTTGGCCCACTGCCAGTAAATCCCGTAACACCAAATCGTCATAAGTCTTCATTTATTCCAATATAAAAAAGCTTCATAAAACGACATAAAACATAACATAGCGTAATCCTGTTAAACAGATACTCCGGGCGCATCTATGATTGCACTTACGCGTCCCGGTGTTAAAAGCGCATGTAGTAATGTCCTTTGCCAATGCCCATTCGCCTGAAGTGTGGGTAGGATGTCCGCGGGGAAACCGCTCCTGATCCTCCCTCTAGCCGCAGGGTGTATGCCGCTTGTGCGCACTGCTCAATCCCGACCGGCCGGTCAGCTTACTTCCGCGTGTACGTCACTTTGCTCTGCCCTACGTACGTTTCGTCCTCACTTCCGGACTCATCAGGGGGAAGTAAGCTGACCGGCCGGTCGGGATTGAGCAGTGCAGTGCAATCATAGATGCGCCCGGAGTATCTGTTTAACAGGATTACGCTATGTTATGTTTTATGTCGTTTTATGAAGCTGTTTTATATTGGAATAAATGAAGACTTATGACGATTTGGTGTTATGGGATTTACTGGCAGTGGGCCAAAAGTGATTTCTCCACCTGAAATTCGAGGTGGGCTGCATCTGGTGAGCGTTTTGGCATATATCAGTCGGGGATTGTCACGGAGTGAGCACTGAATGAGAGCACCTGACACGGATGTGAATTGTCACTTGGGCTAACGTGCATGCAAAGTGAAGAGATTGTTTTAATGTTACGGAACGGTATCACCCTATGTGAAGCTTTTTTTGCAGGTCAAGGATAAAGTTTTATTGCAAAGTTGAAGGCACAGGTGTGAGGAGCGCAACAGTATTTATATATTTTGAATTTTCCTGGACTGGACTTTCTGTAGCGATCTCACATACTGGTGCAGGCGTTTACATGTTATAAGTTTAACTGTGGCGCGGTGTTGTTTTTTCTGGTTAGGGTGACTTGCCTACCACACAGTGAGATCTGGGTTCGATTCCCAGCCATGGTATGATGTAAACTGGTTTTTGAAATAGTATAATTCCCTGGCAGATGAGACCCTCCTCCCTCCGGTAGGAGGGAGGAGAGTCTCCCTAGCAGAGTGTGTAGAAGCTGTTCCATAACTAATTAGTGTAGGCAGACAACCGAGTCAAATGGTATAAGGACCTTGCTTGGAGGAGGAGGAGGGAGGGCGGGTCGTCCAGCAGTGATGTGTATTTCACTCAATCAGGTGTGCCTCCAGGTATTAGAGCTCTTGAAACATGTTTTCTATCATTTTTCCAGCCGGTAGAATTTTTTAAAATTTTCAAAGTTCGCCTCCCCATTGAAGTCTATTGCGGTTCGTCAACTTTTTCGCGAACCGAACCTTTCGCGGAGGTTCACGAACAGGGTTTGCGAACCTAAAATTGGAGTTTCGCGACATCTCTAGATAAGACCCTTTATTATCTCAATCTTTGCATAACCTAACCTAAAAGGTGCTCCAATCTCTGCACCTTGGCTACCCAGACACACAAATAACACCTGAGGAAGCGGACTGTGCTCCGCAAAACACATTATCATTTTTGTATCTGATTATTAAAATTTCTTTCTAGTATTGGTGTTGTCCCTTCTTCTTAGAGATCAGCTATTTTACATTTATTACATCCATGGTTATTTTTTGGGGCGCCTTCTCCTTCCCAGTGATATTGTTTACAACCCCCTAACTATTAGAGGTTGCTGACATTTGTTTCTTTTGTGTACCCCAACAATCATTTTTTCTGGAGTGCAATCCATACATTTAAAGACAAAGAGCCCGAGTGGGGATGGAATTTCCTCACTTGCTTTTATACTGTAGTTGCTGGTCTTGCAACCCACCTTTGTGAGTATCTCATCAATTTGTATTTATCCATAACCTGACGTTAATATACTACATCTTAAGGGGCTATTGGTTTCTCTCTGTGTTTTTCCTGTATCCGTAGCAAGTCTGGGGACTCCTCTGGACTACACACCTCCCCACATTAATAAATAGCGCCATGCAAAACCATTAATGAAGTTTTCACCACTTCCAACCAATTCCACCTTCTCTCTTTATTAACTGCAACCAGCCTCATTCGAAACTCTGTGTTTTGGCAGGATTATGACATCACGATTTAAAGTCAACCTGAAAAACGTATGCGATAATGAATTGTATGTGTAGTAAGGATAACAAATAGAACATTAGTAGCAAAGAAAAGAGTTTCATAACATTGCATCACTCTGACATATTTGCAGTATAGAAACCGCACTCTGTCTTTTAAAGTGGACCCAAACCAAACTTTTTTTTATACAAAATATTTAGTTGCACCACTCTGACACATACAAAGATAAATAAACACTCCTTTAAGCCTATGAGCATTTCAGTGCATGCTTTTCACCCTTCTCCTTTCATAACTAGGGTTATACAGGTGGCAACCATTACTTCTGAGCTTAGTAGGAGGTTTTAGATCATGGGTGTGTTTGTCATCAGCTACCCTCCCTCACAGGGGCATCGTCTATGTGAAATCTCACACAAGCTGAGATCTCCTCCCCTGTGACATCATCAGTACTACAGTAGCAGCCTGTGTTTTGTTTTTGTTTTTTATCTCCTCAACCAGTTTGCCGGAAAAATCCCGGCTATATGAAAGGAAGGGAGGGGTTCCTCCAATAAATGTAAAATATTTTATATTTGTCATCATGCAGCTGAAAAAAGGCTGCTATTTAGTATTATAATTTAGAAAGTAGATTTTATTTCTGAAATCTTGTATTTTTAATTTGGGTCTACTTTAAGCTATTAAACAAAGCAGAAATAATGACCCTTTGAACTTTCCTGTAGTACAACCCTTTCTCAAGCTGTCTCTCCCTGTTTCTCTGCTGTTTAAGTGTTTCAGAAAACAGGACTGTATTCGACCCAGTGGGTCAAATAGCTCAGAGAAGCTCTTTCGCATAGATGACAACTGAAGTTTTTAAACTCTTCCTGTATGGGAAAACAATAGCAGACTATTTTCTTTGCTACGAATGTTCTATTTCTTAGCTGTACTACACATACAATTCATTATCTCATACGTTTTTTTTTTTTCACTTTAAGCACTGGCCAATGTATACCTAGAAAAAAAACATTATTGTTAAGCTGAAGAAACCTCGTTGACATGTTTTCTTCTAAAATGTATTCTATTTACTTTCAGAATCGTAATGCTCTGACCTGACCTGACGTGTGCACATTGAAAGGGTTCTCGGAAATTTTGCTCGCAATCTATGTCAACCTCTGTGACACTTGATATTGTGCACTGCACTGCAGCAGGCCTGCATTAGGTTTAATTCTTATCTGAGGGTTGTCATGTTAAGTCAGTTGAAACATAATGGAATTTTTTTTGTGTGTGTGTTACTATAGCGTGTTCCGACTTTTGACGATTGCCATCTCTATAACTTAGGCATGAAAGACTAACATAAAGAAAAAATGCTTTATGTACAACACTGATCATGATGAATAGCAATCTTGGTGAATTGTTATTGAACAGGAAAAGATAAACAGTTTATTTGTGTTCCAATAGCCACAAGTATGTTTTCTTTCCATTAAGCTTGTCATAAAAGCATACTGTAGCTTCATAACAACATCCACTATGGATCTCGTTCGTAACCTCTTCCAAAAGGATCAGCCTTTCATTCCACTTTAGCTGTTCAGTACAATGTCTCTAACATTCAACCAAATCAATACATGAAGTCCGTTTGTCACCATGTGTCTTCTTGATGGATTCAGAGCAATGCCCTTTACACAGCAGTTTTGATTGGGTGTTTCTGTTGACACTTAGTCAAGTCAAACACACATCAGCAAAACACAAGTTAATTCTGTCTGTGTGCAGCCTGGTCCAAGGCAGGGCAGAAATATGAAATGACAATCACCTTACCTATCCATTTTCCGCTAAACTGGTTGATGATTTCTTGGATGTTACAGCTGTAGGACCCTTCTGCTGTTCTCAGCATTAAAAAACAAAACAATAAATCAATTACATATAATGTAAAGCAATGCCAGATTACGAGCAGTGATGGTCAATGCTTGTCCATAATTTCTCCTAGACATGACTTATGTCTAGGAGAAATTATGGACAAGCATTGATCCATTTGATCAGGTGATAGAAATGTAAGTCTCTGATTTGCTAGTCATGATCATGTGCTAATGCAGGATATGATCCCAGGAAATGAGAGCTTTGCAAATCTATCAGCTGATCAAACAAATCACATGCTTGTCCATGAGTTCTCCTAGACATGACCATTACTTTTTACTAGTAATCCTTCTGATTTAAAGAGGAACTCCAGTGAAAATAATGTAATAAAAAAGTGCTTCATTTTTACAATACTTATGTACAAATTATTTAGTCAGTGTTTGACCTATGTAAAATCTTTTAAATCCATGATTTACATTCTGAAATTTATCACATGGTAACTGGCAGGTGATGTAGCTGCTGCTTGCTTTTTTGGCAGTTGGAAACACCTGTAAACAGCTATTTCCCACAATGCAACAGGGTTCACAGACAGGAAACTGTCAGGACCATGGTCCTCAGAGTTTTTTGTGGGAGGGGTTTCACCACAATATCAGCCATACAGCGCCCCCTGATGATCCGTTTGTAAAAAGGAATAGATTTCTCATGTAAAAGGGGGTATCAGCTACTGATTGGGATCAAGTTCAATTCTTGGTCACGGTTTCTCTTTAAGTTTATGCTGGGAGCAGCTGTGTGCATCTTTTCCATCCTCCCCTCCCCAAGTTCTCCCGAGCCAAGCACAGTTTTTTTTTATTTTGATTCTGTACATTACCACAATGAATTTTAAATGAAACAACTCAGATGCAGACTTTCAGCTTTTATTCAGTGGGATGAACAAAATGATTGCATAAAAATGTGAGGTGAATAAACCATTTTTTAACACAATCCCTTTATTTTAGGGTCTCAAAAGTAATTGGACAATTGACTCAAAGGCTATTTTATGAGCAGATGTGGGCAAGTTCATCATTATTTGTTTTCAAAGGAGAAGGGTAAAGATTCCAGGAGCAGCTCACCATCACTTTAAAAGTTTCCATTTATTCCAACATCATTAAAAAATGAAACAGCTTTGCACACTGTTAAAAAATATATATACTTATCAGGCACATCAGAAGATATAGAGGTGCAGAGGATGAGTCGACGGCCGTTTCGCCCCCACTTAGGGCTTTCTCGAGACCGGTTCGGTCTCGAGAAAGCCCTAAGTGGGGGCGAAACGGCCGTCGACTCATCCTCTGCACCTCTATATCTTCTGATGTGCCTGATAAGTATATATATTTTTTAACAGTGTGCAAAGCTGTTTCATTTTTTAATGATGTTGGAATAAATGGAAACTTTTAAAGTGATGGTGAGCTGCTCCTGGAATCTTTACCCTTCTCCTTTGAAAACAATGAATGATCTATGCAATTGTATCCGGTTGATGCACCACTAATGTTGAAGTTGTTACAGTGGATCCTATTGAGTGCACTCGCCACGTTCTGTCTTTATTTTAAACAAGTTCATCATTATGTTGTTATCAATTAAGCAGATAAAAGGTTTGGAGTTTATTTGAGGTGGGGTGGTGCTTGCATGTGGAAGATTTTGCTGTGAATATGCAATCAAAGGAACTTTCCATGCAGGTGAAAGAAGCTATCCTTAAACTGTGAAAACAAAAAAAAAATCACATCTGAGAAATTGCTACAATGTTACAAGTGGCAAAATCTACAGTTTGATACATCCTGATAAAGAAAGCATGCACTGGTGAACTCAGCAAAGCAAAAAGACCTGGATGTCCACAGAAGACCACAGTGGTGGATGACTGCAGAATAATTTCCATGGTGAAGAGAAACCCCTTCACAACAGCCAACCAAGGTAGTATCACACACCAGTGGGTAGGCGTAATGATATCCAAGTCTACCATGAAAGTAAATACAGAGGGTGCAGTGCAAGGTGCAAGCCTCAAGAATAGAGTGGCTAGATTGGACTTTGCTAAAGAACATTTAAAAAAAACAGCACAGTTCTGGAAAACATTCTTTGGACAGATAAAATCAAGTTCAACCTCTACCAGAATAATGGCAACAAAAAAGTGTGGGGAGGGCGTGGAACAGTTCATTATCCAATGCATACCATCTGTAAAACACAGAGGAGACAGTGTGATGACTTGGACATGCAGTTGTACTGGGACACTAGTGTTTATTGATGATGTGACACAGGACTGAAGCAGCCAAATGAATTGTGAGGTTTTCAGAGACATTGGTCATTATGCAATTAACTTTTACTTCTGAGTTTTTTCTTAGGTGATATTTTTAAACTTGTCAATAAAATGCCTTTCAAGCCAACCGAGAGCAAGGAAATACTCAAAATAATATTGATAGTACATTTTCACCTACTTTTTGGTACTTTTTTAGTTGAAAAGTCCTGGAAAGTTATTTTAAATCAAAGATGAAAAATTATCCCCCAGGAGAAAACTCAGGTGAAAAAGTGAATTGCATTTGGCCCATAATGGGCTTGATTCACAAAGCAGTGCTAACTGTTAGCACGCCTGTGAAAACCCCCTTAGCACGTCTAAACGAGCTTTTCGCATGCAAAACTTTATGCGCGTAAAACTTTACGCGCACACTGCACAGAGCACAGGGCGCGCCGCGCAAAGTGCCCATTAAAGCCTATGGGACTTAGCAAGCGCATAGGACTTACTAAGCGCGATGTGATTGAGAAAACTGGTGCTAACCTACTTAGCACCCTGGTTAACGCGCCTAAAGACTTTAGACGTGCTAAGTAGTGTTGGGCGAACAGTGTTCACCACTGTTCGGGTGATGTTCGAGTTCGGCCGAACACCTGATGGTGTTCGGCCAAACCGTTCGGCCACATGGCCGAACTAAGAGCGCATGGCCGAACGTTCCCCGAACGTTCGGCTAGCGCTGTGATTGGCCGAACGGGTCACGTGGTTCGGACCCGAACGCGCTCTGATTGGCCGAACTGTCACGTGGTTCGGGTAAATAAATACCCGAACCACGTCATATTTCCGCTATTTGTCTGTGGGTTTAGCTTTGGGTAGGCAGGCAGGGTAGTTCGCGCTCCAGCCACGCTAGCCAGGGTCCCCCCAGTCATTGTGTCGCTGCTGGGAATAGTAGTACACCGCTCGCTCAGCATTCTGTTTACTGCCACTCTGTGTACCTCGCTCAGCCACACTATATAGCATTCTGTTTACTGTTCTGTGTCTGCTGGGAATAGTAGTACACCGCTCGCTCAGCCACACTATATAGCATTCTGTTTACTGCCACTCTGTGTACCTCGCTCAGCCACACTATATAGCATTCTGTTTACTGTTCTGTGTCTGCTGGGAATAGTAGTACACCGCTCGCTCAGCCACACTATATTGCATTCTGTTTACTGCCACTCTGTGTACCTCGCTCAGCCACACTATATAGCATTCTGTTTACTGTTCTGTGTCTGCTGGGAATAGTAGTACACCGCTCGCTCAGCCACACTATATAGCATTCTGTTTACTGTTCTGTGTCTGCTGGGAATAGTAGTACACCGCTCGCTCAGCCACACTATATAGCATTCTGTTTACTGCCACTCTGTGTACCTCGCTCAGCCACACTATATAGCATTCTGTTTACTGTTCTGTGTCTGCTGGGAATAGTAGTACACCGCTCGCTCAGCCACACTATATAGCATTCTGTTTACTGCCACTCTGTGTACCTCGCTCAGCCACACTATATAGCATTCTGTTTACTGTTCTGTGTCTGCTGGGAATAGTAGTACACCGCTCGCTCAGCCACACTATATAGCATTCTGTTTACTGCCACTCTGTGTACCTCGCTCAGCCACACTATATAGCATTCTGTTTACTGTTCTGTGTCTGCTGGGAATAGTAGTACACCGCTCACTCAGCCACACTATATAGCATTCTGTTTACTGCCACTCTGTGTACCTCGCTCAGCCACACTATATAGCATTCTGTTTACTGTTCTGTGTCTGCTGGGAATAGTAGTACACCGCTCACTCAGCCACACTATATAGCATTCTGTTTACTGCCACTCTGTGTACCTCGCTCAGCCACACTATATAGCATTCTGTTTACTGTTCTGTGTCTGCTGGGAATAGTAGTACACCGCTCGCTCAACCACACTATATAGCATTCTGTTTACTGCCACTCTGTGTCTGCTGGGAATAGTAGTACACCGCTCACCCGCCACTGTATAGCATTGTGCTCTGTGTCGCTGCTGGGAATAGTGGTACACCGCTCACCCGCCACTGTATAGCATTGTGCTCTGTGTCGCTGCTGGGAATAGTGGTACACCGCTCACCCGCCACTGTATAGCATTGTGCTCTGTGTCGCTGCTGGGAATAGTGGTACACCGCTCACCCGCCACTGTATAGCATTGTGCTCTGTGTCGCTGCTGGGAATAGTGGTACACCGCTCACCCGCCACTGTATAGCATTGTGCTCTGTGTCGCTGCTGGGAATAGTGGTACACCGCTCACCCGCCACTGTATAGCATTGTGCTCTGTGTCGCTGCTGGGAATAGTGGTACACCGCTCAGCCACACTATATAGCATTCTGTTTACTGTTCTGTGTCTGCTGGGAATAGTAGTACACCGCTCGCTCAGCCACACTATATAGCATTCTGTTTACTGCCACTCTGTGTACCTCGCTCAGCCACACTATATAGCATTCTGTTTACTGCCACTCTGTGTCTTCTGGGAATAGTAGTACACCGCTCACCCGCCACTGTATAGCATTGTGCTCTGTGTCGCTGCTGGGAATAGTGGTACACCGTTCACCCGCCACTGTATAGCATTGTGCTCTGTGTCGCTGCTGGGAATAGTGGTACACCGCTCACCCGCCATTGTATAGCATTGTGCTCTGTGTCGCTGCTGGGAATAGTGGTACACCGCTCACCCGCCACTGTATAGCATTGTGCTGTGTGTCGCTGCTGGGAATAGTGGTACACCGCTCAGCCACACTATATAGCATTCTGTTTACTGTTCTGTGTCTGCTGGGAATAGTAGTACACCGCTCGCTCAGCCACACTATATAGCATTCTGTTTACTGCCACTCTGTGTCTGCTGGGAATAGTAGTACACCGCTCACCCGCCACTGTATAGCATTGTGCTCTGTGTCGCTGCTGGGAATAGTGGTACACCGCTCACCCGCCACTGTATAGCATTGTGCTCTGTGTCGCTGCTGGGAATAGTGGTACACCGCTCACCCGCCACTGTATAGCATTGTGTTCTGTGTCGCTGCTGGGAATCGTGGTACTGTATAGCATTTCTGTACTGCCACTGTACTGCTGCCAGTCAGCATGTACTGTAAGGATAAGTGAAATGAGGAAGAAATCCGGTGAAAGAGGGAGGGGCAAGGGAAGAGGTGTTTCCCCTGACGGTTCACGTACAGGCCACAGGGGAGCACCCAAGAAAACCCACTCAATACCGCACATGTTGTCCAGGACAACAACCCTCACAAATCCAAAAGAACAGGACCAGATAATTACTTGGATGACCTCTCAAGCGTCCAGCAGTGGGTTAAGCAGCACCAGCACATCACGCACGAGGTCCGAGTCCTCAGCCAGTTACAAGGAGCCAGTGGGCACAAAGCTGACACAACCGGCAGCGACACCACGCACACAACTGCCAGATAACCAGTCCGATGAATTACCTCAGGACACAATGGGGTATTCGCAGGAGCTATTCCCAGCCCAACAAACTTCCACCTTTCAAAGGTCAATGGAGGAACAGCCAGAAATGTTGTGCCTGGATTCACAACCATTAACTGTGGGAAATGCACCGCGCACTGAAATACAAGGCGAGTCCGAGGAGGACTCGGAAACCCAAATCCCAGAGCAAGTTGGGCAGGAGGGGTTGCAATTGCAGGAGGTCGGCCGACAAGATCTGGAAGATGACGTTGGAGTGAGCTGCGCAGAGGTTGTTCTGGGGAGCTCTACTCCACGGCGGTGGCCCCCCACAATGACATATGACGAGTTTGAGGAGATGGAAGAGGAGGGTATGGACAATGTGGACAGAGACCCAGATTTTGTTTGTGAACGAGAACATCGCCGTCGTAGCAGCAGCACAGATGAGTCTGTTGAAGAACCCACTGCTGCATGAGTTCGCCTTGTGCCACAAGGTAGGCGGCGCGCAATTTCAGGCACCACAAGCGTGGAAGTTCAAGTGAGAGGCAAAAGAGGAGCAAACAGAAATCGCCAGCAAGGCAGGTGCTCCAAAGTCTGGGCTTTCTTTGAAGACTGCACTGAGGATGTTACCATGGCGATTTGCAAGGTGTGCAAGACCCGCCTGAGCAGGGGGAAAAGTATTAACAACCTCTCCACCACCAGCATGAGCCGCCACATGCTATCCAAACATCCCACTCTGTGGGCAAACTCGGCAGGACAGGGTACCAGCAACACTGCCTCCCTTGGGTTCACCAGACCTGCCTCAGCAGCAGCAGTAGCCCAGCCATTGCGTGGTTCACAACATTCACAAACATCAGACGACGCTGACACTGTCACTTTCCGGAGTAGTGCTCTTGAGGTCTCCCAGTCTTCATCAAACACAACAACCAACAGCCCTTCCGTGTGCAGCGCTACGGTTCAGTTGTCTGTGTCGGAGATGTTTGAGCGCAAGAGGAAATTGCCAGCAAATGACCCCCGGGCCGTGGCAGTAACAGCCAGCATAGCCAAGCTTCTGGCCTGCGAAATGCTGCCATATCGAGTGGTGGAGACAAACAGCTTCAAGGGCATGATGTCAGTGGCCATCCCACGTTACGTGGTTCCCAGCCGCTACCACTTTGCGCGCTCTGCAGTGCCTGAGTTGCATGAGCACGTGGTCAGCAAAATAACCCGAAGCTTGAAGAATGCCGTTGCCTGCAAGGTTCACCTCACCACTGACACTTGGACGAGTGCGTTCGGACAGGGTCGATACATCTCCCTTACCGCGCACTGGGTGAACCTTGTGGAGCCTGGCAGCGATTCCTCACCTGGTACGGCGCGGGTGTTGGCCACGCCGCAAACAGCTTCACCGCCATCCCTCCCACTGGATAACAACAGCAGCACCTACCTCTCTGACTCCTTCTCCTCCAACGCATCTCAAAGCTGTACCTCATCCGGAAACGCTAACCCAGCAGCAGTAGGATCGTGGAAGCAGTGCAGCACAGCTGTTGGCATGCGTCAGCAAGCGTTGCTGAAGCTGATCTGCCTTGGGGATAAGCAGCACACAGGGGAGGAAATTTGGAAGGGAATAAAGGAACAGACGGATTTGTGGCTGGCACCGCTGGACCTGAAACCGGGCATGGTTGTGTGTGATAATGGGAGTAATCTCATTCGCGCTTTAAGGTTGGCTAAGCTGACACACATCCCTTGCCTGGCGCACGTGATGAACCTAGTAGTTCAGCGGTTCCTGAGGACATACCCAGGCGTGGCCGATCTTCTGTTGAAGGTGCGTCGAGTGGCCAAACATTGTAGAAATTCCAGTACTGCTTTGGGGGCACTCGCCAAGATGCAGGAGCGCTTCAATCTCCCCCACCATCGCTTGCTGTGTGATGTCCCTACGCGCTGGAATTCTACGCTGCACATGCTAGCCCGCTTTTGTGAGCAGAAGAGTGCAGTGGTCCAGTACATGACGGCGCAGTACCGAGGCACATCCGGACAGCTGCCAAGCTTCTGTGGATCCGATTGGGCCAACATGTTGGACCTCTGCCAAGTCCTCCAAAATTTTGAGCAATCCACGTTGCTTGTGAGCAGTGACAACTCTTCAGTCAGCATTACCATACCACTGCTGTGTTTACTGAAGAGGTCAATGTTGAAAATCAAGGAAACAGCTGTCATGATGCAACTGGGGGAATCTGAAGGAGAAAACGATCAGCGTGATGGTACCAACATCAGGCCATCCGCCTCAGGGAACGCTGGCCCCAGCAGCTATGATGAAGAAGAGGAGGAGGAACAGCTGGAGTTGGAGCAGGAATTTCATGCCACCACTGACGAGGGCCAGAGCGGTGCACGTTGGACTTCCACAATTCAGCGCGAATGGTCAGCAGAAGCAGACCAGGAGGAAGGTGACGACTATGATGCATCACAACAACTATCACAACGCTCACAAGAGGATGATGAGGATTCTGGTAGGACTCTGGCACACATGGCTCAATTCATGCTAGACTGCATTGAACGTGACCCACGCATTGTGCGCATTTTGGACAACACCAATTACTGGGTTTATACCCTTCTGGATCCACGGTACAAACACAATGTTCCAAAACTGCTTGAAGAAAGAGTCAGACAGGTCAAAATGGAAGAATACCAGCAGGCCCTTGTGGAGACTTTAGAGAGGAGATTGACATCCTCCCCCTCCTCTAGCCAGTTGTACGCCGACAGACTAACTTCCGCAAACCCAGGACGACCAGGAGGGCAGCAAACAACGCAAGCCGCAGCTAGTGCCCAAAAGGGAATGGTATCGGCAGTGTCCTTGGAGTGGGAAAATTTTCTGACACCCATGCAGCAGCAGCCCACTGAACAGCAAGCGTGCAGATCCACCTCCAACACCGATCGCCTGGAGAAGATGGTCAAGGACTACATGTCAGATGACGTAGCTATGTCGAACAATCCATCTGCACCCTTCAACTATTGGGTATCGAAGCTAGACCCCTGGCACGAACTGGCAATGTACGCAATAGAGGTGCTGGCTTGCCCGGCAGCCAGCGTTATGTCGGAACGCTGTTTCAGTGCTGCCGGAGGCATCGTCACAGATCGGCGTATCCGCCTCTCCACAGAAAATGCAGACCGTCTGACTCAAATTAAAATGAATCAATCCTGGATTGGAAATGACTACGCAACACTCCAGGACCCCAACCAAGTAACATGACCAATGAACATCTGGGATGGTGTAGCGTTTCCGGTCCCTGTTTATTGAACCTCTCATCTGTATTACATTTATGACTACATGGCGGCAAAAAGCATTGCTGCTATATCCGCACGCTTTTTGTCCTCATGCAAGGCCTGGGTTGTTGTGTCTCACAAAGCGTGGCCTTCTCCTCCTGCGCCTCCTCCTGTTCCATCACGTCTGCTGCTGCTGGGTTAGCGTTGCCGCGTGGTCCCTGTTTATTGAACCACTTATCTTTATTACATTTATGACTGCATGGCGGTACAAAGCATGCTATCCGCACGCTTCTTGTCCTCATGCAAGGCCTGGGTTGTTGTGTCTCACAAAGCGTGGCCTTCTCCTCCTGCGCCTCCTCCTGTTCCATCACGTCTGCTGCTGCTGGGTTAGCGTTGCCGCGTGGTCCCTGTTTATTGAACCACTTATCTTTATTACATTTATGACTGCATGGCGGTACAAAGCATGCTATCCGCACGCTTCTTGTCCTCATGCAAGGCCTGGGTTGTTGTGTCTCACAAAGCGTGGCCTTCTCCTCCTGCGCCTCCTCCTGTTCCATCACGTCTGCTGCTGCTGGGTTAGCAATGCCGCGTGGTCCCTGTTTATTGAACCACTTATCTTTATTACATTTATGACTGCATGGCGGTACAAAGCATGCTATCCGCACGCTTCTTGTCCTCATGCAAGGCCTGGGTTGTTGTGTCTCACAAAGCGTGGCCTTCTCCTCCTGCGCCTCCTCCTGTTCCATCACGTCTGCTGCTGCTGGGTTAGCGTTGCCGCGTGGTCCCTGTTTATTGAACCACTTATCTTTATTACATTTACGACTGCATGGCGGTACAAAGCATGCTATCCGCACGCTTCTTGTCCTCATGCAAGGCCTGGGTTGTTGTGTCTCACAAAGCGTGGCCTTCTCCTCCTGCGCCTCCTCCTGTTCCATCACGTCTGCTGCTGCTGGTGCTGGGTTAGCGTTACCGGTCCCTTTTCGTGGAACCTCTTCTCTGTATTACATTTATGACTGCATGGCGAAAAAAAGCATGTTACCTGTGCAAAGAAACATGACATTTTCCACATTTAAAAGACAGTTTTTCCTTTTACAATCAATTTTCTCAAAAACTATAAGCTCTTTTTCAAATATTTTTTTTCCTCTTGTACCCACTCCCAAGGTGCACATACCCTGCTAATTTGGGGTATGTAGCATGTAAGGAAGCTTTACAAAGCACGAAAGTTCGGGTCCCCATTGACTTCCATTATGTTCGGAGTTCGGCGCGAACACCCGAACATCGCGGCGATGTTCGGCGAACGTTCGCGCACCCGAACATCTAGGTGTTCGCCCAACACTAGTAGGTTAACACCGCAGAGTGAATGAAGCCCATTGTCTGCTAAAATTCAGCTAAATGCAGTCATATTGATTGGGTGACATTTCATTATAAAGATGGACAATAGTCTAAAACATACAGCCAAAGCAACCCAGGAGTTTGTTAAAGAGACTCTGAAGCGAGTATAAATCTCGCTTCAGAGCTCATAGTTAGAAGGGGCATGTATGCCCCTGCTAAACCGCCGCTATCGCGCCGCTAAACGGGGGTCCCTTCACCCCCAAACCCACCCCTGCAATAGTTGGTCGTAGAGTTGGTCGTTCGTGGAGGCAGGGCTAACGGCTGCAGCCCTGCCTCCAGTCATGTCTATCAGCGGCGCATTGCCACCTCTCCCCCGCCCCTCTCAGTGAAGGAAGACTGAGAGGGGGGGGGAGAGGTGGAGATACGCGCTGACAGACGCGCGTGGGGCAGGGCTGTGGCGGTTAGCCCTGCCCCAACCAGGAAGCGCTCCCCCGCTGCACCGAGGGGATTTGGGGTGAAGGGGCCCCTGTTAAGCCGCGGGATAGCGGCATTTTAGCAGGGGCACACGTGCCCCTGCTAACTATGAGCTCTGAAGCGAGATTTACTCTCGCTTCAGACTCTCTTTAAAGCAAAGTGGAAAATGTTTGAATGGCCAAGTCAGTCACCTGATCTTAACCAAATCGAGCATGCATTTCACTTATTGAGGACTGGACTTCGGGCAGAAAGGCCCACAGACAAACAGCAACTGAAAGTGACTGCAGTAAAAAAAGGCCTGGCAGAGCATTAAAACGGAGGAAACCCAACATCTAGTGATGTCCATGAGTTCAAGACTTCAGGCTGTCATTGTCAGCAAAGGGTTTTCAACCAAGTATTAGAAATGAACATTTTTTTTCCAGTTATTTAATTTGTCCAATTACTTTAGAGCCCACGAAATGAAGGGATTGTGTTTTAAAAATGCTTGAGTCGCCTCACATTTTTATGCAATCATTTTGTTCACCCCACTGAATTGAATCTGAAAGTCTGCACTTCAACTGCATCTGAGTACAGTCTCGCAGAGACAACCAATCTGTATTAATCACTTCAGTACTAGCCATCTCATGCCCCTGGCAGTGAGTAAAATCTAAGCTCTGGGCAGGGATAACAGCTCCCAAACATGGTGTAGATTTTAGTTAGCATTGTCCAAAAGCAATTAAAGAGAACAACCAAATCCCCATACTAAGTCTAAGACAAATAAACCCCCAGCTTCACTGGAAGCTAGGCCATATATGCTACCCATGTAGAACGCTCAATGAGTATGTCTCCACCGAACCATGTATGGTTCAGGTAATGGGTGGTAGACGTCTCCTACAAATATTAATCTTAACAAGCTACCCCTAACTCCCCCCATCAATTTCAACCCTATTAAGTCCAAGAAATGCCAGCCCCAAATGTTGGACTATCTATGGATCCACCTCACTCTTCATACGCCCCCTGTTAATATGAGTTACAGATATTGTTCATTCAGTTCTCCTGTTAGGGCCTGGGCCCACTAACGCAGTTGTTTCCGCTTCTGTCCGCTTTTCAGTATCTGTAACATTGATGTGTAACAGAAAAGCGGACACAACTGCATCAGTGGGCTCTGACCCTAATGTGTATTACTTGTATGTTTATGAATAGGCATATTAATGTACCATTTGCACTGATTATGCAAGTTATGTATACAACATATGTGTTAATGTACTGTTTACTATTTTTCTCTTTGAAATTTCAATAAAAGAAATTGAAAAAAAAAAATCATTGTGGTAATGTACAGAACCAACATTAGAAAAAGTAATCTCTGTCCAATATTTTATTACCTAACTGTATATACGCTTAGTAGGGATGAACACACAGATTATAGATTCTAACTTTCACATTGGAATATCATAATTTCAAGTTGGAATTTGGAATTCACGGAATTCTGATGTGTACATTCATAATGTTGGTTGAAATTATATTTGTGTAATGCAGAATGTAATGCAGTATGGTTTTTCACCTAAATACACAATTCTATGCAAAATGGGAAAATTGAAGTGAAATTGTAACCCAATGTGAACATATTTTCATGAATTCACACTAACCATGATTAATATTATTGTTAGTACAATAGAAAACCATGATTAATTAAAATTTAGCAATTTTGCATTACAAATGCAGAATCAGCAAAATTCTGAATATGTTCAGAAAACCATACAAAATCTCTGAATTTCATTGAATTTGGAATTCAGCAATTTCAATCATCCCTTATGCTTGCTTAGTAGAAACCAGTCAGCTCTATTTGTAGACATTGAGATTATGCTTGAATATTCAATCATTGTTGATTGTGGTTGCATTTAAAGGACTTCCGAGGTGAATAAATACATTTAGCTTTAATTACTTGGGGCTTCTTGCAGCCCCTTGAAGTCATTTGGGCCCCTCACCACAGCTCCGGCCTTTTGTGTCCAGCTGGAAGCCTCTGAAGATCGCTGACCCCTGATGAAGTCTTCTGAGCATGCACAGGCATGTCATTGGCGGCGTACTGCACACTATTTGCCGCTATGCAGATGGTGGCAAATTCTTGTATGGCCTCTTTCTGTCCCTTCCAACCTACCACCTTCTCCTCCTCCTCAATGTTATAAAATGAAAGATTTGTGATTTCCTCATGTTGCACTCATATTTGCATAAAATGATACTGTCCCTCACCTCTGAGGACATTTTTTATAGCGACCTGAAAATATTTTTTTTTTACATTCTGGACTTTTTGAATAAAGAACACTGTGACCTGTTTGGCCAAGCAGAACTTGAATCGAACTGAGACATGTCCAAGCAACCCTATCCAGGATAGCCGTGTGCAGTAAGAAGCATGATGGAATTAAAATGATCAAATCAAACTATTTTCCACAGGCCACAAATATGTAGCAGATTTTGGGAGCCATAGATCTTTCATAAGCATCCACCTGGTTTCTAGCCATGGAAAAAGTAATTTGTTAAAGAAACTCTGAAGCGAGAATAAATCTCGCTTCAGAGCTCATAGTTAGCAGGGGCATGTGTGCCCCTGCTAAACCGCCGCTATCGCGCCGCTAAACGGGGGTCCCTTCACCCCCAAACCCCCCACTGCAACACTTGGTCGCAGACTTGGTCGCTCCTGGAGGCAGGGCTAACGGCTGCAGCCCTGCCTCCAGTCGCGTCTATCAGCGGCGCATCGCCGCCTCTCCCCCGCCCCTCTCAGTGAAGGAAGACTGAGAGGGGCGGGGGAGAGGCGGAGATACGCGCTGACAGACGCGCGTGGGGCAGGGCTGCGGCGGTTAGCCCTGCCCCAACCAGGAAGCGCTCCCCGGCTGTACAGAGGAGATTTCGGGATCAGGGACCCCTGTTAAGCAGCGGGATAGCGGCCTTTTAGCAGGGGCACACATGCCCCTGCTATCTATGAGGTCTGAAGCGAGATTTATTCTCGCTTCAGACTCTCTTTAAAGATGAAGTGAAAACTGCTTTAAAAAAAATTAAATTAGAAGTTATTTATTTAGATTTTTTCCCATTGTAAAATTTTTCATCCCCCGATTTACATTCAAATGTATCACAGGTGGCGACATAGGCAACATTAGTTCTGTCAGTAGATCTCCGTGGAATTTTATGCAAAGAGGGATACTGCTTGCTTGGCAGTTGCAAACAACCATTATTTCCCACAATGCAACGAGGTTCACAGACAGCAAACTGTTAGGGCCATAGCCTTGACATTACCCTTGGGGAGGGGTGTCACCACAATATCAGCCACACAGACCCCCCCCCCCATGTCTTATTCAAGAAAAGATAAAGATTTCTAATGAGAAAGAGGGTACCGGCTACTGATTGGGATGAGCCCTGGATTACAGCTCCTCTTTAAAGATGGTCTCACATGCAGGCATGTTGTTGACATTGAACTTTGTCAATAGGGTGGGCTGATATAACTTTTCTTAAGTTCACAACGACTACTCCTGAAAAGTGTTCAGAATTTTTTATTCATGCCACTGGTTGCCGTCTTCCACTCCATATTCTCTTGTTTTACAATCCAATTTCTCCTGTTGTCTACTCAGTCACTATCATATTGATTTCCATTCTTCTGGTGCTGAGTCATTCTGTGTTATGCTTCCTGGTTGTTTCCTGAATCCTGACTGCACATTCCAGTTGTTACAGATAATAATTCAACCACTACCCACAGAGTATAAGAATACAAAAGGGATTGGCAAACACAGAAAGCACTGAAGTGTTTAGAAATGGGCAGTTGCCAGTTACATACACAATCACTGTAAAGGACACCTGTAACGACTCGTAACAGAGCATTAAAAATATTCAGGATACCCATTTTTGCATGAATTATCCTGGTTTGTTTCTGCTTAATGCTTTGTATAACTATATATTGCTGTATAATAGTAGCCCTGCCCTCCCAGTGATGTTTAGCCTAGGTTTGATGTAATGCAGGCTTGTGCCCAAGAGAACTCTGGGAGATCAACTGACATTACTGCTCACTACACTAATGGTGACAAACACCCCCAGTGATGCACATTGCCAGCAGTAAAGATGCCAGCACCATTGATAATTTTAAGAATGTACATCCAGGTGGGAAAATATTTTGTAATGGGCAAACACTGACTAAATAATTTACAAATGCATAATGTAAAAATAAGCAGTTTTATTCATAAAGTTATATTCAGTATAGTTGCTCTTATTAAAGCTGCCAGACAACATAGGTAACAGTGGCGGATAGTGTAATGGTTAAGGGCTCTGCCTCTGACACAGGAGACCTGGGTTCGAATCTCGGCTCTGCCTGTTCAGTAAGCCTGCACCTATTCAGTAGGAGATCTTGGGCAAGTCTCCCTAACACTGCTACTGCCTATAGAGCGCGTCCTAGTGGCTGCAGCTCTGGCGCTTTGAGTCCGCCAGGAGAAAAGCGCAATATAAATGTTCTGTGTTTGTTTGGATATAGGCTTGTGCAGCTGTACAAGGCTCCAGTGATCTTTGGGACGTATGTGGCTTCAAAAATCACCAAACTCTCTCCCAGCCAACATAGTTGGAATTTCTTTCTTTGTTTTGTAAGACAATGAGTTTTAGTTTTTTTAGTTTTCTTACAAAATGTTTGATACTGCAAACATTCAACGCTTGAAATTATATTTCATGTGAGCAGCATAGTAGTTTTTAAAAAATGTTGCATTTCTAGAATCCTGTATTCATAACGCACAACCAATGTTTGCATGTCCTTCCAGTATCTGCATGGATTCTTTTCAGATTATGCTGGTTCTAGTTATGAGTGAATATTTCCATTTTTGCTTCACCATAACTTCATGAAAATATATGGCATGAGAACACACATTTTTGTACAGATTGTGTAGAGTGTATATACACAAAAATGTATGGGCAGGAATGCGAAAACACATTTTCACCAAATGTATTAACTACTTGATCACTACAGGTTATTTCCCCCTATGGACCAGAGCAATTTTTACATTTTATCGCTTTTGTCATTTGCCAATAACTTTATCACTACTAATCACACTGAAATCTATACATTGTGAGGTGTTTTTTTGCCACAAATGGGGCTTTCTTTGGTTGGTACTTTTTGCTAAGAATTATTTTATTTTATATGCATATTAATGTGAATAATAAGAAAAAAAAATCACTATTTCTCAGATATCAGCCATTATAGTTTTAAAATAAAACGTGTGACTGTAGATAAATCCCACACATTGTATTTGCCCATGTGTCCCGGTTATTACAATATTTAAATTAGGTCCCTAGTAAAATGTATGGCAACAATATTTTGTTTGGAAATAAAGATGTCCTTTTTCCATTTTGTGTTTTGGTTTTCTCATTGTACCCTATCATTAATTGCAATCCCTAATTTGCAAAAGTAACAATAATATACCCTCATGGCATACATGTACAAAAGGTTTAATCCCAATTTATCTATTCTCTTTTAAATTATGTCACTTTTTTTACACGCTTTTATTTTGGTAACTATGGGGGGATGGAAAGGGTTAATGGATGTTTTATTTCTTTTTATTTCTTTATTTCTTTTTTGTGTACGTAAAATATTTTTGCATACTTTATTTGAATAATCAGTGCTGTTTGTTACAGCACTAATTATTCATGAATAGGGTACTTAGATTGGCTTTGGAAATGTTCCCATTCACCAATCTGACATGTAACGGCATCCGTCAAGTGCTCGGCATGCATAGAAACCAAAACCAAGTATCTACACCCTGGGACTTCAGATGAAGTCCTGCGGGATGTAGAATCATATCCCCTGCAGCAACAAGTAGGTAAAGTCAACATTCACTGGGCTTGATTCACTAACCGGCGCTAAGTGTTAGCGCCTCGCCCCTAGTGCGCGCAAAGCTACTTTGTGGCGTTCGCGCACAGCCCCACTCACTGCGCGCACAGCGCGGGTGCGCCTATATTAGTGTGCGCCCCTTAAACGTTGCACCTGGTGCAACGATAACGGCGCATCGGGTGCCCCCGAAGCGGCGCATTAATGCACCGTTTTAGGGGCACCCAATGCGCCGTTATCAAGGGGCAGCAGGTGCGACGTTATTGTTGCACCTCACACTAATATAGGCGCACCCACACTGTGCGCACAGTGAGCGGTACTAAGACTGATGTGTGGGCGCAAACTACGGCACTAAGTGATACGGCACTTAGCGCCGGTTAGTGAATCAAGCTCACTGTATTTTAATGGAAAAATGTAGGCAAAAGTTTAAATTTTGATGATCCTTAACACTTTCTACCCACAACTAAACATACTGGCTGCTGGGAGGCTGAGCTCTGACCCCTGACCGCAAAGGACTCGGTCAAAAGGGTCTGGTGATGTTTTTTGGTTGCACAGGAAGAGGAGGAGGGAGCAGAGAAGACCACTGAGGAGGACTGGCTGCCTGAACAGGCCTCAGTGTTGGCAGGAGTGGCACTGGTAAAGGGGGTTCTGGTGGTGCTTTTGGTCGGAGGAATACTGCCAGCGCCAGCATCCTTCAGCCTCTTGAACTCCTGATGCTCGTGATGATGTTTGTTGGCCAGGTGGTTGATGAAGCTGGAGGTGTCGTAGTTGGAGGGGTTGCAACCTCTGCTCAGCTTCACCTGACACACGTTGCAAGTCACAAACTTGCTTTCCACTGAGGGCAGATCAAAAAAGTGCCATATTGGAGATTGAAATTTTCCCTTACGCCCTGATTGGGCTGCTGCTCCTTTTTTTATCCCTGCGGTGGTTGGCTCTGCGGGGGTGGGGGCCTGGAGTTGAGTGATGCGGCAGGTGGTAGCGGCAGAAGATAAAGCAGCAGGCTGTGGGTCCCGCATTCCACGCCCACTGCTGCTCCTGCCAATGTTAGCGATGCTGATCCTCCATGCCAGACACACGGTTCTTCATCTCATCAACATTATCAGCATCATACTCCCCCTCCTCAAACAACTGCTGGGATGTTGATGACCCCCCAAACTCCTCTTCTGCTGACACCTCAGGCAAGAAATCCCCCCCAATTATCACCATCACCATCTTTGACTCGTCCGTAAACCCCAGTGCGCCCAGAATGTCCTGCTCAAAGTCAGTGGTAACAGCCCTGATTGCGCTCGCGGTGTCTGGACTACAGAGCACACTGACTGAAGCAGGGTAGGCTGCCCGCTGGGGTCGACATGATGACCAACGTGTCCCCATGCACTGCTAGGCGGCTGCTGCTGCTCCTGCGAACAGGAGTGGTGGTGGGGGTGGAGGTGTCTGTTGTAGAGCTGGTGGTGGCCTGCTCATCCACCATCAGCTGCATCACAGGCTCGGTGTCTTTCTCCTCCAATTTGTGGCACTGTCCATGCTGAAAAATGGCCGCTACACGCTGCTGCACCTGTGCAGCGTGACTCCCCCTATCAGCTGGGCGCCTAGTGCGTCCACGGCCAGTGACTAGCGGCGGAATGGACACTGGTGTGGCAGAACTGCTGGCGGTGACAGTGCCAGCAATGTTCCCTCTCTTCTTGCCCTTGATGCCCTTCCCCCGGGTGCCAGTGCCAGCAGACATAATGCAAGTTTGTGTGATGATGATGTCACCAGATGGATGTGGGGTACTTTATTGAAATTGGTGTTGGACTTTTATGAATCAGCACGGGGGGAGGTGTCAGACACAGACAACTGAATAGAAGAAAAAGACAGCGTGCACACTAACGGACTGTCTATCTGTCACACACATTGACAATCAGCAGCGCAACAGATATGCAGTGATCTGTAGCTAACACAGACACAGTACTAGTCTCTAACAACTAAGCACTGCAGTAATAACTACACAATAACACAGTAATCCCTATGCCCTAAACTATACAGTAGCTCAGGCAATATAGCACAGGCCTGGCCTATGTGCACAAACAGCTCACACACAGACACAGACAGGACCTAGAGCTGCTGCAGCACCAGAGACTGTCACACACACTAATTAAAATCACAATGCAATAAGCTAGCTAAACAACAATAAAAGAGTGGTATAGTACAGGTGTTTATGTGTAAAAATGCTGGGTTTAACACAGTACAATGCACTTGCTTTAGCCAAACAGCACTGGAGTGTCTCTCAGTGAGTAGTCACTAAGCAAGGACGAGTTCCCCTAAAATGGCCACTGCTTTATATACAGGGGAGCTGGCCACAGTTCCCTTCTGTGATTGGTTGCTAGAGCTTCTGCTGGGAGCCCTCTGATTGTCTTAATGACGCCAGGGACGTCATCTCCTTAGTTACAGTATCCGGATTCGGATATCCGACCGGATATCCGACTGGATATCCGCGGATATCTGGGTATGCGACCAAATATCCGCATAGTGCTATGCGGATTTCAGCTCAGATATCCTGAATCCGAATCCGGTCGGATAGCATTAAAAAGTTCGGATATCTGGGTTACCCCGATATCCGGAATCCGGATGAGCACCACTGCCTGGCAGTTTCCTGTCTGTGAACCTCATTGCATTGTGGAAAATAAATGTTTACAGCTGTTTCCAACTGCCAAAAAAGCAAGCAGCAGCTACATCCAGTGACATCACCTGCTAGCAGTAAAAATGCCACCATGTGATAAATGTCAGAATATAAATCAGGGAAAGGAAAGCGTTTACAATTTGCAAACACTGACTAAATCACTAAATCATTTAACATAATTATTGTAAAAATGAAGCACTTTTTAATTACATTATTTTCACTGGAGTCCCTCTTTAATCCCCTTGCCATTCCAATTTTGTCGGCAAGGGGGCGGTGCAGCACTTTTAAAAAAAAATATTTTTCAAATTCATGTAGCTAGCCTGGCGCTAGCTACATGATAGCCGCTGACAAGCGGCATCCCCCTTACCTACTCCGATCTTTGCAAGCAGGAAATGCCGTTCAGAACAGGATTTCCTGCTCGGCTTCCCCCATCACCATGGTGATGATCGCGATGATGTCACCGACGTCAGGAAGTCAGAGGGAATCCCGATCCACCCATCAGCGCTGCCTGGCACTGATTGGCCAGGCTGCGCAAGGGGCCTGGAGGGGAGGCGGTGCAGCGCAGCGGGTAGCGGCGAATCAGCGGTGAGCGGCGGTGATCGAGATATGATCGGTGATCAAAGTGCTAGCCGCGTGCAATAAATTTTTTTTTTTAAATCGGCCCAGCGGGCCTGAGAAATTCTCCTGCGCAGGTTACCCCAAGCTGAGCTCGGGATAACTGGCAAGGGGGTTAAGTTGAATTACTGAAACAAATGAATTTTTTTACAATATTCACATTTTTTGAGTTTCACCTATAACTATCAATATAAAAGGAAAAAAACAGTTATCATTTATAAAGACTGATTTTTAAGAATTCTTCCCATTTCCATGGCTTTCAACCATTAACAAAATGATGCAAAGTGCTTGCATTATTGAACATCCCTTCCCCCCTCTTTTCCTTTAACTACAGTGAAGCAGTTCCTCAACAGCTCAACCTGCCAGTCAGCCAGTAAGCTCTCGTCAATACTTCCCTTTCCACACTGCTGGACTCATCAGCCTATATTGTACTGTTTTGTTTTGTTTTTTTAATTACCAGTATACAAATTCCCTGTGATCATTTCCACCTATTTAATTAGATTTCAGTTTTAAATAGTGTAATCTCTATCCTGGTTGGCGACTCCAGTTGTGTGATTGGCTGGTCAATTTTCAACATATTTTAAAAGATTTTAAAACATCAGATAGTACATGAGTTGCAAGGCTCCCGCTGGGCCCATATTTAAATAAGCCGGATTTTTTGCCTTTGTACCCCAACTTGTTATACGAGATGGAGGGAATCAAACAAAAGATGTAAAAGCATTCGGCAATATCTATATTGCTATTCATATGCTATGACATAAAAAATACATAAAAATCAAATAATGGCTCAACGGTAATTAACACACATGGCCGTCTTTGAACTCTTTGAACATACATTTTTTAAATTGGTGGAGAAATGTAAGCATTACAATTAGTTTCATAGGGACATTTTCTATTTAATCGAGTCGCGTGGGACCAACATACCATGAAATTTCTTCCTTTCACACGGAAACGGATCAATACTTAAAACAGAAGTGTTTTCTAACTGCGGACCTTCTGAATTTAAATTATGCTCCTATTATAGTGTGCAGTCATTAAAGCATTTATAAAAATGTATTTTAAATTTCTTTTGTTATTTTAATTATTTTTATGTCTTCAAAGTTTCCTTTATATTTAGCATTTGATATCTAAATGAAAAATAGTGCTTTGAAATTAAGATATTCTTATATGTGTTACATGCATTTGTTTGCAGCATTAATCATAAATAACAATTGCACAAATTGAAGGAGAATTCCAGGAATTCAGCACATTTTTTACTATTATTAATCACCCTCAGCATCACAACACCATTATGGTGCATTTTAAACCTCATTCTGTTAAATATTTTTTATTTCTTTTTTTCGGAGAGGAGGAATATACACACACACTGTTGTTCTCTTACTCACAAGACTGGACTGCAAGGTACTTTCTGAAGTGTACATTTGTTTTCTTCGCCTGGTCTTTTTGGCGCAGGGTGAGCCGAATGACTTACCCTGTTGCTGATGAAATTCCAGGCGGCAGTAATTCTTATTCCCCCTCCGAGTCGTAGCAACTCGGAGGGAGAAGTAATGCTGGGTCTGGCAAAATAGGTGGATCCCCGTATTACGCCGTGCGCAGACCGGGAGCTATGGCATTACTGCTGTAGCCGCACCAAACCAAGGTGCTACACAGCGTGCGCTGAGAATCCCTGCCTCGATTTATGATGCCCTGGTAGTGTAGTAAGATATGACCTCTTCCAATGACTTCTATGCAGGCACTATTGTACATGTACATGCTCCTGGGCATCAAAAATGGAGCCATTATCATGAGACAGTAAAACTAAAAATATGCGTGTACACATACATATAGGGTACACATTGCTTTCATAGTAAAATGCACTGTAAATGACTTACTCAACATGAAGTGGTTACTTACAGTAATTGTCATTAATCTGACAGTTCGGGATCTCTTGTCAACATGTTATGGACAAGTCCATTTCCTTTCTTTTTACAAACACTCTTTTTCCTTTTTCTTTAGCAGTGGCACGATCCAACTGCCACAACAATGTACAGACAGGCCAACATCTTTGTATAGGTACGATACTTCCCAGGGAGAATTATTGAAAAGAACAAACAAACTTTGAGAATCCCCCATTTTGAGATGGACTAAGTTAGAGCTTTCAGAGTTCCCCATTAAAGTGAACCGTTTGACATTATTAGCCTCAGGAAATCTTAATAGCACATTAATGCATGCTAACAATGTGGTTCATTACTAAAAAATAGACCTCTTCTTCTTACATTTAAATATTCGTTAAAGGCTTTTATTGCCCTACTTCCATGGCCTTCCATGGCCTGCCATCTGCAGAAAGAGCAAGCAGATAAGACATTGCTGTAATTAGCTGCAGCAATGAGCAAACAAGAGCTTTCATCAGTAGGGGTTTGGGGGATAGGCCACTGTACTTCAAACAGTTTAGAGAAGTCACAATTGATTACATTCACACTTTCCACTGGATAAATAAGGGCAGAGGGAAGTGAGGGGAAAAAAGGGCAGCTCCTACAGCTATTAGAAACCAGGACAAACTGCAGAAAAACTGAAATAGTGGTCCTTTAAAAAACATTCTTATAAAGCAGTGAAACTATTTTGTAGTGTGGGGGCAGGGTCTGCAGTATGATTAGTTACTGATTTCTTAAAACCAAGTGTTAATCCGTTGTTCATATTATATATATCTATAATGTCTCTTTTATTCTCTTTTGGAAAGAAAAAAAATAATAAAGAAAATTATATATATATATATATATATATATATATATATATATATATATATATATATATATATATATATATATCATTCTTTTTTCACATATTTCCATCTAACTACAAGAAATTTCATATTTTCATATACTTTTTGAACATGTCTTACTGGCTTTTCTGGCAATTACAATAGTCCATTGTATTTTCTTATTCTCATTTTTTACTTTATGATTTCTTTTGTCATTTTTCTTTGTTCTTAATGGTCATTATAGCGCAAAAAAAAAATCTTGCTTTCACGCTGTTGGCCCCATCTTGTCTTTGTTTTTATACCCTACAACCTTGCCCTCTCTTCTTTTTGTTGTGGGCCCTTGATGTTAAGTTATTCAAGCACAAGTCATCTTCTTCTTTATCTTTGTGGACACTTTTTTTTTCTAAAATGGCATAATAATCCCAAGGGGCCTATTATAAAGCCCACCTATTGCTTACTATTGGCTGAATACTCCTAAAGTTCTATCTTGTTCAAAGGGTAAAGATCAGACAATGTCTTTTTGATAAGCCTGCTGTCCACTAATAGTTACAGCCTTGATTTAACAGAACTGAAACGCTTTCACTGTGATATTTAGAATAGAATAGAACCTCTTGCTCTGTTAAAACTATTTGAAGTTTGAAAATGCCACTAAGACAGGAACTAATTCTGCTATAAATGCTACTACTGATGGCAGTGATGATGATTATGACAATGCATTTTAAGGTCCAATTAAATCAAACATTGAACAAGAAACCTCTAAAAGCAATCATATTAATCACTGTCAATTATAAACGTTTTATTTTAGATTGAAAAAAATAATTAGTGTATCTGTGCTTTCTGCAGCTGTGCACCTGTTCTTGCATGCTCAATACCCCGAAAGTCTACCAGATTTTGATTGCCAGAGTTGGGGTATTCCCACCTAAGTCCTGGGACTGCAGATCCCACCTCCACATGTAGGTACGTGATTTCTAAGATTATAGGTCCTGTAGCCTTGCATATATTGTTTTTCTTACTTGGTGGCACATTGTCTTGTGGTCACATTGAGGAGAGAACAGTTCCTAGAAGGATCGGCACCACACCAAAAATTGTATTATAAGCTCTTAAACCTTTATTACATTAAAAATGACAGGCAGCGACAGACCGCGTTTTTGGCCTAAAGTGGCCTTTCTCAAGTTGCCAAAAGTGTCAAGTACACAAAAGCACACAACATTGCTACTTATATACCTCTAACCACGCCCACTGGGCGGTTAAGACTCAGGTATGCAGGTGTGAGTGGAAGCCAAGCGGACCTGATGGGAGACTGAGCACCAAACACAAACCTCCAATGGGAATCAATGTAACAACTCAACAATCAGTTAATCCCTCTTGCCCAGTTACCGCCAGCCAGCTGTCACCACATATCCAGCCCTGGGTGCACATCTCGCTCCTTTCCCTGCTGTATACACAGCACTGAAACACGGAAGCCGGTCACGTGACTCCAGTCACATGACAGGCTCAGAGCCAATCATCTGTGCCCCAGTGTAGGCCAATGGGTAGCTAGGCCAATGGGTAGCGGCTGACCTCAGAGAAAAGAGGCAGGAGGCGTGTCAGAGAGAACTGGGAGAAGCGTAATAGACAGAAGACGCTCTTCCATAGCAGCATATATAAACAAAAACACGTCATACTCACATGCCTCCTCCGAGTTAAAGATAAACTTGACATAGATGGGATATTACCTTGCAGGTCCACTCACACTGCATCTATAATAAAAATTTAAAAAAATATGTCAACAAAGGTAAAGATATTATCACACAATATCATATACAAATTTAAAGAGCAAACTGTGTCAAAATACCAGATACATATATGTACATATTAAATACAAAAGCTCAGATCACATTCTCTTGAGGCCTGCTGGACTCATAGCGTTCAATCTCTTAATCTATCCTGGCTATCTTCGAAATAGTTCCTTCTGTTGATCACCACCCCTCCCATTTCGGGGACCCCATCTATGGCCATTACTCTCAGTTGTGACACACTATACGTGGGGATGACAACTCAGCGACTAAAGGATCGCATATCGTCACATAAGTCAGCAATTAGAGGCAAGTTGATCGAGCAGTCTGTTGCAGAACATTTTGTTAAGTGTAAACATAGTGTGTCACAACTGAGATCCACAATCCAGCTGAAAAGGTGAAACCCCTTCCACTCTGTAGGGCTAATTAGTATTCAGCCTACTGTTTATCAGCCTTGTGGGTAATGACAGCACATGCTGCGTATTCCTGATTTGCATATACTGATATTAAAGGCTTGATATCTCAGCACTTATAGCTCATACACAATACAAATTGCAGCCTCCCAGCCCCACTGGTTTACATGATAGATTTGATACATCCTATTTCAGGAACCAGCAGGGTTGTTGTGTTGCAATTTGGCACTGAGGTAATTTGAGGGGTCCCCTCCTTTCCCTCAAAATTGAAGTGGAGTGTGTAGGAGCTAGAGATGGCAGACAGTTCCTGGCAAACATGGGCTGTTTGTCGTTCGCATTTAAGACACATTTTTTTGTTAACATTTTTTACATTGAAGTCACTGGCTGCCAACTTTAGCAGTTAATAGCAGAGCCCCATACATGCTAGAAGGAAAGTGGGAACAAGAGGAAAAAAAAATCAAAAAGACTTTATAGTTTTTGAGAAAATCAATTTCAAAGTTCTTGTTGTGAGTGTGGGAAATAATTAAACGGCCACTGACTTTAGTGGTTAATGGGTCCCCTCCTTTCCCTCAAAAGGAAAAAAGGGTGTGCCTTTAACTAAGGAAATAAAAAGAACCCTCTAGTCCTTTATGCCAGTAGTAAACATGATTCCTCCCATGCTGCATGTGGCACTTTTTCTACACCACACTGACAGCATAAGAGGATTTCTCTCTTTTGCTTCTGCTCCTCATAACACACTCCTTTTTCCTTTGTTTTGTAAAAAAAAAAAATCTCCTTGCATTTTCTTAAGGTTTAGGCCTGGTTCACATTAGCGTTCGCTATCCGGATTTTCCGGATCTGATCCGGACCGCATACTGTACAAACGGAAAGTACGTTCCGCATAGCAATGCAAAGGCTATGCGGACGTTCACATACGTACGTTCCGTACAGTACGGAGCCGGACCGGATCCGGACTCCGGACAGTTTTCCAACATGCGCTATTTTTTGGGTCCGGATCTCCGGCCCACGCACCCGGACCGGAGCCGGACCTGAGCCTGACAGCACCATGCGGAACACAGTAACTAATGGGGAACGGAAGGCACAGAACACACTTCCTACTAAAACCTGACGTTCTACCCCACTTCCTATGCGTATCCAAGCGGCCATTTCGGATGGGGACACATGGGCCAAGCATGTCTGGAGTGGAGCAGCAGTGACAGACGTGCTGGAGCTGTTTGGCAGAATGTCGGAGGTGGAGGTGAGGCCTACAGCGGAGGAACCTGATTCTACAGGTGCACCAGGTGCACCTTCTGCTGACCCCAACATTTTTTTATTGAAATTTAACTATTTTTTGCCCACGGATCTGAATGGCAGCCTGATACATGCCTGATACAAATGGACCGGATCCGGATCGGATCCGGATCGGAACCGTACGGTTCTGATCAGGATCAGGTCAGGATCTGGTCAGGATCCGATCAGGATCCGGTCCGTTTACTTGCCAAAACGCAAGTGTGAATGGGGCCTTAGTATTGCGGTAACAATATGACTATAGTACAGTAAGTACAATTGTCACTGGTGCGATGCTGTTTGGAGAGAAATAGCTATCAAGCCTTTTGTTCTTCCAACCATGTCCCAGTGATAAGTATTTAGAAATGTATCCTTAAAACAGGATATATGGAATATATCCTGTTTTAAAGACCTTTTTACATTCTTGTAGTTCATAAGAAATACTGAATATTTTAGCTGCTTATTATAGACTAGTTCTGACAACCTGTGCCCTCTTGTTTGTCCTTCTCTTTCCCTACCAATTCACCTTGTTTTCCCCCCTTTAAAGGTGTGCAGTGTGGTCCGGTGTAGCCTGGTACATTGGTGGTAGTTCAGGACCTGGAGACTTTTCCATCTTGCCTCTGCCTGGCTCCATTGGCTGTGCAGGTACAGGCCGTGTGGAGTCTACTGCTGCTACCCAGGAGATCAGGGCTCCACTGAGGTCGGAAGGCACTGCACTGATCGGGACACCTTTGGCCTCGCTGGATGCCGGCTCCATCCATCCATAGGCTGCTGCTGCTCCACCGCAGCAGGGACACCTTTAGTTCAGTCCGTCCATGATGCCAGCCGCTAATCCAGAAGTAAGGGTCACTGCAACTAGACGCTTCTGTGACAGCCCAATGATCTTGACCAGCTCTGCCAAATACTGATCAGGATTTGGGACCCACCACAGAAGTGAACACTACTGCACTTTTTTAACTGGAAAACCTTGGCTAGCACTGCCAGATTTTCAGCAATTGGGATCCTCAGCAGCATCAGCCATCTCCGCTGGATTTCTTGACCTTCCTCTGCCCCCCCCCCCTTCCCCTTCAATGTCTCCTTAGGAATTGCAGATGATTAGCAAGTGTGACTGGTGGCGACATAGTATGGCAGCCTCGGCTCTTGGCTTTTGGACATTTCCCTCACTTACTCTCACCATCCCTTCCCTCCCAACCCTCTCCTTCCAGAACCTGTATGAGCCCAAACCAATTTCGGGTACAAATCCCTCGTACTTGTCAAAATAAATTATTCTGATTCTAATTTTGATTCAATCTACAATCTCATTTAGTCAAAAATACAATTTCCTTATTTACACTAATAGTTCATTAACAAAAAAAAACATACATAGAATCAAATAGAATGTCTTCTTCTAACCCTTATTGTGAACTTTGACCCCAAAGCATTAGCCCCCTCCCCATTTCATTGCGTACTGCAGTCATCAACAGCAGCTACAGAGTATTATTAAGCCCCCAGCCTTGGTATTTTATCCCATAATTTACTGGTTGTATCTTACATACAAAATCTTATCTAGCCTTGAATGATAAATTGTTGTCACACGCAGATGGATTATCCATCCCCGGGGTGAATTTATAACTTTCACTTCACTGTCTCCATTGTGTACATATGTGCACTTGCAAAAATTGTTTAGCAGGAAGAAAAAGCTGACACCATCCAATGATTAATGTGACTCAGCAAAACATACAACATAATATATATAAAACAAATCTGCTTCTGTTCTGCTCCCGTTCACTAATGCAATTGGGGTTACAGATTTTAGTTACAATTACAGCCGCGCTGAAAAGGAATTCTAATGCAGGAATTAACTCCCTGAACCTGGCTTGCTTACAGTTCATTTATCAAAGTAAATAGGGTTTCACTAGGTACATTAACATCTGATTCTCTGAGTTGTACATCTACTATACATCAATGATCCAGAGATTATTCCTTGGCACCGCCAGTTCAGTGTATTAAGCAGTCTTGTCTGCTACAGGAGGAAGAAGCAACTTGAATTCAATTACTAGTAAAATGAGCACAAATCTGATTTCAGGCAGAAAGAACAAAGGAGGGAAAGTTGTCGGATGAGGCTGCAGAAAGCAGGGAGGATAATCAAGCACGCTTCGCAATATCGAGATCAATAACGCGGTAATCCATTGAAAACCATATTTCACTTTCCTGATGTGCGATCAGTGAGTGATGACTCCTTCTGGCTGCTATAGATTTCTTCACTTTAAATACTGTGAATAAATATTGCTAACTCAATCCACAGTTCCCGTTATCAGTCTTGTCTGCACCGGTCTGCCGCGTGCCTGAAATGTATTGTGCATATTTAAGGGCTTGTTCACATAGATGCTTTGCGGACATTAAATGCGGCGTTTTGGGCAACAAGCAAAAGCAACATTTTTAGGGACCGAGCGTCATCCCATGCAAGTGAATGGGAGTGTTTAGCATGAGTAATGCTAAACACTCCCAAATTTGTAGGCTTTCATGAGAGTCTGTCAGTAGATCCCGGCGTCTCGTCTCAAAAGCAACATGCATCTTCTAGAAGTCGTTTGCTGTTGCTGGTGTTGCGTTTAAATTCCAGCAGAAGCCACTGCAAGCCAATGAAAGCCAACAAAACCCCCTATTTCCACTTCCTGCAGACACAAATCCCAGCCCTTCCTGCAAAAGCTACCCAAAGCCCAGAAAATGCAATGCTCTCAAACTCTATGCACTGAAAGCGATTAAAAACCTTCAAAAGACATCAAAAGCTTAGCTGTTAAACACTGGTGTTCTTCAAAAAAAATGATGGCGTTTAAACAAGACGCTGAGCAGAAGCTCGGCACGGGCCCGTGGGAACCAGCGCTTAAAGTGAACCTCCAGACTAAAAAGCTACGCAGCAGCACTGAAAAGGCTTGGTGTTTCTTTAACAGGTTCACAGCATCAGAACTTTATTTTTCATACCCAAGCCAAATTTTTAGCTGCTCAGAAGCTAAGCTCCGCCCCATCAAAGAAAACTACGTGGGCATTTTTCCCCTGATGCTGCACAAAGCATGATGGGATTTCTGATGTTGTTGTTCTCATTGCCAAGCAGCTGGGAGGGGTGATCAGGACACAGGACAGTTTGAACTGTGTCTCATGCTCCCTGTCACCTCCTTTCAACCAAAAAGATGGTGCCCTCATGAAATCACAAACCTTTGCCTGTTCTTTTAAAACAGTGTGGGTGAGAGATTATATTACCTATCTATTTTAATTAACATAACTAATGTAAATTAATGACAGTATGTTTGTTAAGGCTGAAGTTCCTCTTTAAGAAAACCTGTAATCCGTAAAATGCAACACCTACCTATACTGCAATCATCAAATCCATTATGACATCATCTATGACTGTCTGGTTTGGTTCATGCTCGGTACAAGAAAAGGTGAAACAGGAGGGCATCATCCGATGAGCAGAAAAAGAATAATTGGCTGCAGCTTACCTTCCTTGCAGGATCTTTACTCTAGCAGGTGTACGAGCGTAGAAGTACTGTGCTTGTGCGAGTATGGTCCTCCCCTGCGCAGGAGCTCGGAGATGCTTCAGCATGGAAAAAGGTATGGATAACCTGTGTTACTATGTAGATGAAGACAGTATTCGCACATGCGCAATATGGCCACTCTTGTACATGGACAAAAGCATGTCCGTGAGAGCATATCCCATAAGCCCTTGTGGAATATATTTAGAAGGTCATAGCTGTTGATTTGTGGGTTTTAGGACAATGGGGGAAACTTAGGGACTATACAAAGGCTTCCTTCTACTGAGTTAAGTAACTTTTACTGCTTTTCTACGTACAGGTTCTCTTTAAGCAGACCTAAATGAAGAATTCAAAAATAAGAGAGGATTTCCAAATGACAGTCTGTATGACTGTCCCTTTCTCACAGTCATCTAATGAGCAGCAGTTGATTTCTGTTTTTAGTACCACAGAAATACTGTGACAGCTCTAGAGGGTGCTCTACTGCAGTGTTTCTCAAACTTGTCCACGTGACTCCCCAGTGGTGCATGTTTTGCAGACAGCCTCACCTATGCACAGGTGGGGTAATTAGTGTCTGTTACATGGAATCCACCTAGCTGAGACACTAATTACCCCACCTGTGCATAGATGAGTCACGAGGACAGGTTTGAGAAACACCTGCTCTACTGTGATGATACTGTGTAAACTGTGGTTGGCACTCTTCTTTACTTCCCTCACCACATTACCTCTCTGAGATAGGCTGGTTTAGAAGAACAGCTAAATTTGAATCTGATGTGATTTGCCATTGCTTTGCCAATCGCAGGGCACCATGATTATTATCAATGTAGCTGGGGTGCCACATCCAAACACAAACATACAGGTAGTGCATTTTTCTTGTGTTGGTGTTAAATCTATGAAAGCACAAGGAAATCACATAACAAATGTAGTACTACGTCAGAAAATTGGAAATGCAATTGCAACATAAAATTCAGCACAGAAAATCCTGACACAATGGATGGAAAGCTGTGTGTCTTAAATCGCGATCTCCTCACAGTGTTGTTCTGATTATGGATGCAATTTTCAGTGGAAAGGACCTTAGCTGATACCTCTCACCTACTTATCATAATATCTCCCTGCAGCCCAAGCAAGTCACAAAACCCAGATTTTTTAGCACTGGAGGTTCATTTTAAAAACATACTCATGCTACTCGAATTTAGGGATGGTCAGAAATGCCCATCTCCAATTCCAAAGAAATTCTGATTTCAGTCAATTTCCGCTTTTCTACATATCGAGGAGTATTATTTGTCGGAAAATGGAAAAACGGAAAATCAGTCTTGTAATTGGTCTGAAATAGTCACGGTGATCTAATTTTTGCAGAAAAATACTGTATTCTCCGATTGGTCCAATGCTTCTGAGTTCTGTGATTGATCTAGAATTACCTAGTTGTGGTAAATTAGATTTCCACGTAATTCCGATACCCTTTTTCTGAATTATGGTCAGGAGCAGAACTGCAGAAATTTCAATTCTGCAGAATCCGTGTGAGCAACCCTACTCAAATGTAACTTCTGACACCCATTCTGTCAATGCAGATTTAAGTTTTACACGTCAGGACTACTCTAAGGCAAGATATCCTGATGAACGAGGTTCCATAATATATCTCGATGAACAAGGTTCCGGATCCATCCGCCTGCCCGCGGGAACACACAACAGCATACAAAAGGCGGGAAATAGAGTTCACTCAATTTAAGCACTTTACACAGGAGTCGTTGGGGATCTTAAAGGACAAGTGCAGAAAGAAGAATATGGAGGTTGCCATATTTATTTCCTTTTAAGCAATACCAGTTGCCTGGCCTCCTGCTGGTCTATTTGGCTGCAGTAGTGTCTGAATAACACCAGAAACAAGCATGAAGCTAATCCAGTCAAATTTGACAATAATGTCAGAAACATCTGATCTGCTGCATGCTTGTTCTGGGTCTATGGCTAAAAGTATTAGAGGTAGAGAATCAACAGGACTGTCAGGCAACTGGTATTGCTTAAAAGGAAATAAACATGGCAGCCTCCATATACCTCTCACTTCAGTTGTCTTTAAAGAGCTTATCGGCCTTGACAGTCGTTATTGCTGCACGTTGCTAAGCATTATTTGCGTAATCACTATGCCTGTACCCACGTTGCGAGATCACAAAAACGACTACTCATTATTCAAAAAAATTGGAAATCGTTGGAAAATCACATAGTGGCCTTTACTACTGGAAGCAGCTATATTACATGACTATGTCATATCCACATCAGAGAGAGCTGCGCTTATGTTAAAAAAGCAGTCTGTTGCTCAGGACTAATGCAGCAGTTGTCACAAAGGAGCATTCTGTTATGCATAATTAGCAAACAGTGGCTTTTCTATGCATTCTGCAAATTTACTTTGTCTAAACTTATGTTAAAAAAAGACATTGCCCCTTATTTTCAAATTGCTATTTATCTTCCTTTCAAAGACGAGCTGTCAGCTCAACTATACTATCTAAAAAAAAAAAAAAAAAAAAACACATATAAGTAGATACATTCTTGCTCTACTTACATAACATGTATTGCACTGTCCACATTTTTATTTCTGTGAGTTTTATATAGTAAATAAAGAGAAAACTGTTTCAGGCATTTGCCATTTTGGAATCCCTGTGTCTGAAGCCGATCCTGATGTAATTTCCTCCCTTACTCTGGGAGGAGGGCGGCCAATGCAAACACAGACTTCAGACACTCCCACCCAGCTCTGCAATATAAAGTGCATTGTCATTGTGAAACTCTGCAGTTTCTCAACATGAGAAATATCGGCCAATCACAGAGGAACAGTGGTGTGGGAGGGGAAAACAGGAGGGAAAGAGGCTTCAGCCAATCGGGTTGCATTAGTTTAAAGGGGCACTACAGCAAAAAACTGTAAAATTTAAAATATGTGCAAACATATACAAATAAGAAGTAATTTTTTTCCAGAGTAAAATGAGCCATACATTACTTTTCTCCTATGTTGCTGTCACTTACAGTAGGTAGTAGAAATCTGACAGAAGTGACAGATTTTGGACTAGTCCATCTCTTTATAAGGGATTCTCAGGCACTTAGTGAATAGCAGTTGCTCTGTCCAACTGCCCAAAAAACTGTGTAGGGAGCAGGGAAGCTGGCCAGCATCATTGTTTAAATCCTTTTTAGGCAATATCTTTATAAAGAATAAAAGCCTTGCTGAGAATCCCCTATGAAGAGATGGACTAGTCCAAAACCTGTCGCTTCTGTCAGATTTCTACTGCCTACTGTAAGTGACAGCAACATCGGAGAAAAGTAATTTATGGCTCATTTTACTCTGAAGAAAATGTACTTCTTATTTATATATGTTTACACATATTAAGTCTGATGGGAAAGTAAAGAAGCAAAAAAAAAGACAATCCAGCATGCCTTGCAACTTCCTTTATAAGATCCAGGTACACTGGGGAATGATCTTTTATCAACAACAAAAGTAAGAGTGATTTTTAACTTTTGAATTGCCTGGTTAGCATCCTTCCTTATTACTTGTTTGCCAGATAAAAATAAAGAATTGATTTTTGATTTTATGCCTGACAGTTACTCTTTACAGACCTGTCTTTCAGCACTGGCAACCTATATAGTTGTCTAGTTGTAAACGTTAATCTAAAATATAGTTTATAAAAACATTATATTTTAATATTTCGTTTACAATAATGTTTTACAAATTCAAATCATTAAATAATGTATATAAAACGTTGTATTGGTAAAACGCTATTCTCTGTAATTATAGACGAAAACTTACAATGTTTGTATATTCACAATGATGATTGTAATTATTATGATTTAAAACTGATTTTACATAAACGATGTTTAAGTACTGTTTGTCAATTTTATTTTATTTTTTAATGATTTAACCAGATCAGGATCCAAAAACATATCTTTACATTTTATACAACTATAAAGTTTCTAAACAATATTTTGTAACAATTTTATTATAAAATTGATAAACCTTAGAAAAGTCATTTAGTAAAGATTAAAACTTAATTCACATATTTCAAAAAATCAAATAATTAAAAATATAAATACGTTCGTAATAACTGTAGTAAAACATTAGTAAATATTACTGAAATTTTACTGCAACTAAACCTAACCCTACTCACACAGAACCCTCCCTCTACTCATCCCTAACCCTTAGACCCCCCTGGTAGTGCCTAACCCTAAGACCCCCTGGTGGTGCCTAACCCTAATGGCCCGTTTCCACTATAGCGGTTTCCGCCGTGATTCCGCAGAGTTTCCCCGCACATGAATCACACGGGGAAACTCTTACATAGGGGATAACGGCGCCGCGGCCGAATCACTTGCGGGAGCGATTCGGCCGGAACCCCCCACAGAATTTGCGGTGGAGGCTGCGAATCCCATAGCCGTGCATGGTACGGCTTATGGGATTCGCCTGCGATCCTGCCCACCCGCTCAGTGCCAGCGTGCGTCTCCGGCGCACTAGTGGAAACAAGCCCTAAGACCCTAAGGGTGCCTAACCCTAAATCTCCCCTGGTGGTGCCTAACCCTAAGACGCCCAGGTGATGCCTAACCCTAAATCTCCCCTGGTGGTGCCTAACCCTAAGACCCCACTGGTGGTGCCTAACCCTAAGACCTCCCTGGTGGTGCCTAACCCTAAGACCTCCCTGGTGGTGCCTAACCCTAAATCCCTGATGGTGCCTAACCCTAAATCCCCTCTTAATGATCGCTTTATTGTGTGAATAATAATGTTTTACAAATAGTGAATGTAAAAAATATGTTACAAAGTACTTACTGATCACTTTATTATGTGGATAATAATGTTAGTTATCTACAACAGCTTTTTTTTTTTCTGTTTGCCACCACAACCCACAAGTACAATTCTGGATAAAAAAAAATAAATCCAACAGTTCTTTAAAAGCGTATGAAGTCTGAGGCCTAGTGCACACCAGAGCGGTTCGGCAGCGTTTTTCGATCCGCTTGCGGATGTGCAAACGCTTGGGTAATGTATTTCAATGGGCTGGTGCACACCAGAACGGGAGGCGTTTTGCAGAAACGCATACTCCCGGGCTGCTGCAGATTTTGGATTGCAGAGGCGTTTCTGCCTCCAATGTTAAGTATAGGAAAAACGCAAACCGCTCTGAAAAACGGCACTTCAGAGCCGTTTTGCAGGCGTTTTTGTTCCAGAAGCTGTTCAGTAACAGCTTTACTGTAACAATATATGAAATCTACTACACCAAAAACGCTTCACAAAACCGCAAAATGCTAGGTGAAACGCTACAGAAAAATAAGAAAAAGCGTTTCAAAATCAGCTAGCATTTTGCGGATCTGCTAGCGGGTTTTGGTGTGCACCAGGACTGAGTAAGAATATGCCAATATATTAATGGAATATTCCAAAGATGCGGGGGACTACATAGTGCCGTGGTAGTTATTGCTGAAATCACCAAATAAGTTTAAATGACACCCCTCCTTGTTCTTTTCTTGATAAATGAACCCTACCATATAGATACAGACCAGGTAACGAGATGAAACCACAGAATTAAAACAATTTGAAGCACGACATTTTGGCGCACGTTCTTCCCCGCGTTCTTCCCCCTGGATGCCGTCATGGACATAATGTTATTGTGTCTGTGGCCATGCAGCAGTGTCATTTGAGAGCCAATGATAGTCAGAGCCAAAATTATTTCTCCCTCCGAGTTGCTACAACACGGAGAGGAATAGTAATTATCGCTGCACAATTAACGCCGCACGGAATGTGTGTGGCAGCGGATGAGCCATCATGTGGCTCACTCTGCACCAAAATGAAGGGCAGAAAAATGCCATGTACGTGAAACCACAGATTCAGCCAATTTCAGTAAGTGGTGAATATCAGACATTGTCATTGTCAGACACTGTAAAGGGGAAAAAGACTTTAAGTGAACCCGAGGCAAAGGTAAGGGTAAAAAACAGACTTACCGAAGAAGAGGGAAGCTTCTGCTGTCCGGGAACCTCATTGAAGATCAGCAGCAATTCCTTTTTTATGCACAAGTGCAGCCAGCCATGCTGCAGCCGTTTGAGCACGGCCATACCTGCACAGGTGTAGTACTCCACGCTTGTGCATGAAGAGGAGTGTGGTCATGATCAGAAATCTGACAAGCTCTTGTTTGCATTGGCAGGGGTCCACGAGTGGCAACAGTCTTCTGGAGGACAGCGTGGGAAGCCTCTGAGGGTCCAGAGGCTTTCTTCTTCTTAGGTGAGTATCTGCCTTTCACCATTAGCTTTGCCTCAAGTATACCATGCAAATCTGTCAAACCTGGCCTATCCTGCCCTAGGCTCACACAAATGGTAATTTCAGGATGTTTGCCTAGTAATTACTGTTAGCATTTGTTCTTGGGGAACTCAGTGCTGTAGGATCATACATCAAAGGACAGAAGATACATTACCACACCCACTAATGTGCACACACAGATACTTTTGGGAGTTTCTACCTACTTGCTGGGACATAAGTACACAGTGGGCCTCATCCAAGAAACCTTGATTGCAATACCCCCCCCCCCTTCCCGAACCTATTCACATATCTTCCCCTATGTTCACCTCCATGGCCAATAGGTCCATCAGGTCGGAAATCATAACATTAGTGTGGCCACCATGATTCCCCATAGCAGGGAAGCCACCATAACCACCCCCTGCCACATCCATAAAAAGGGTAACCTTTGCGCCACTGTGATCACCACAGGAGGCGATCCCCAATGGTTACACCTCTTCTCAACCGTTGCTTTGATACCTCATCATAATAATAAATCTACATTTTTCTTAACCTGTTGCTGACTGCCTAATGCCAATTTATGTAAACACGGCGGCAGCCCCAGGGCCACTCCACGCCAAATGGCATGAAGTCCTGGGGGAGGAGATTGTAGGGCTCCACTCCGTCATCAGTCTCCCATCGGCGTCTATTTACTCTGTACAGCGCTGCGATCTACGGCAGCACTGTACTGGGGACAGCCATGCCACGCGGGCGGCAAAAGAGCAATTGCTGTCATAAGCTGGAGCCTATGACAGCTGATCACACTGATTGGCTAGCAGGGAGAGAGAGGGAGGGTGGTTTAAATAAATCATTAAAAAGGGGAAAATTATTGTAAAAAAAAATATACTAACATTGGGGGAGCGATCACAGCCCACCAACAGAAATATCTGTTGGTGGGCAGAAAATGGGGGGGGGGGGAAGTGTTGAGTTGTACAGCCTTGCAGCGAGCCATTAAAGCTGCAGTGGACTAATTTGTAAAAAATGGCCTGGTCACTAGGGGGGTTTAAGCTAGCTGGTAATTAAGTGGATAAGGTAAACAATCCAGAATCTGCAGTGGCATTTGCACAGTGTTCTTGTACACCTTAACTCCTGCTTTGCTGTGAGCATTCTGAGTATCCACCTGGCACTCAGGCAACACATTTTCAGTTTATCTGTCACAATGCGTGGAGTCCATTTGAATAAAATTCTAAGTGAAGGTGTAAGTGAGCCTTCTGTCTTCTTGTGACAGTTAGTTAACCTTGGCAATGCTGACACTCATAATTGCTGTTGATAGCCTTCCCAAACACACACTGTCAATCACTGGCATGTTGTCACCACTGACATACGGCAACACCACTAATCATTTAATCAACACACGTTTGCTGTAATATTTTAAGCATTTCATTATTGTTCATTCTCCACAAGCTCAACACATTGCAATTACACACCTCTTGTGTAGGCAATAGAGTACAAAAAGATCCAGGCATCAGAGGCAAAGACAATGTACATGATGTTTTCGCCTCTGATGAAGCGGGGTTAGCCCGTGAAAAGGCTGTTAGGCCTACTGCATGCATTTTCTGTCAAGATGGTTGAGAGTGGAATAAAGTTGACTGAGTTTGGATTTCACTGGCTGGTGCCCGGATTGTTTTGTACTCTATTACCTACAATATACAACTGATTCCTCCAGAGGCACAGCCAATGCACCTGTTTCCCCTCACTGGTCTGCAGTCATCTGGTGCCAGTTTTTCTTCTACTCTATATTGACAAACCTCTTATGTACTCTCCAATTGTATCTTCATTGCCATTTTTATCTACCTTACGGAAAAAAGGGACAGTTTTATTACTTTTTTAACTACTTTGCATCCAGACCTTGTTTCCCTCCTTATGGACCAGAGCAGTTTTGACAGTTTAGCGATGTCCCTAGTTAATCAGCAATAACTATATCCCTACTTATGACATCTAACTGAAATATATATTGTTCTTTTTTCAAGACAAAATAGGCTTTCATTGTTTGGCATTTTTCCCTCAAGCTATGTTATTTTCTATGCATTTTAATAGGACAAATAGGGAAAAAAATAGAAAAAATACATTATTTCTCAGTTTTACCAATTCCAATTAAAAAATAAAAAGTGCTACTGTAGATAAAAAAACACAAATTTTCTTTGGCTATTTCTACTGTTTATCACAAATCTTAGATTATGTTCCTGTCACAATTTATGGTGAAGATATTTGATTCTGAAATAATGCTACAGTGTGTATTTTTCACTATGAATTGAGAAAATAAAAGTATTTTTAATGATAAAAATCAATCTCATTAGCTCAGGTAACATATATTCCCTTTCACCAATCAGTGCTGCATCAGAAAATGCCAGAAGTATGCACAGGAACAAGCCCAGTCATGCACAGCACTGCTTCTGCTACAAGACATATAGCTACATCCTCGTGGCTTGGATGAAGGCACAGAGGACGTAGATATACTGTAGTGGTAGAAAAAGTGGTTAATCAACCTCAAAACACACTTCCATTATTAATGATGTACAAACACTAGGCAAGGTATGTCGAACACCAATCCTCAAGGGCAGAGGTCCTCACACATTTTTGGCACAGTTCAAATTAGTTGAAGGGTCTGAATCAGGAAAGGTTGGTTAATTAAGTAGAACACGTTTCCATTTAACAGTCCATTCTGAACACTATGGAGGGGGAAGGGGGGTTGTTTTGTTATGCCTCTGGTTGTAGTAATAGGGCCAACATTAGCTGATTTAAGAGTTTATGTCCACCTATGAAACAAATATCTTTTATCACTTAAGGTGCCCATTACTGGTACAATCCCACGGCCCATCAATCACTTCTGATCAACGCAATAATTGATTTGAAATGATTGATCATGCCCAATAATGCCTGAATTCCCTCTAACCAATCCAATCAGGTCAATGGGATCATTTCCATTAATCTGATCAAATTGGTTAGCGTGAATTTGGTCATCAATGGGCACAACTGATCATTTATGATCAATTACTGCGGTGATCAGAAATGATCGATTGGCCACCCATTGTATTGTCAAGGGGCGCCTTTACAGCCAATCAGACAGTGTCCTGAGGCCAGCCTGCGTCACATGGGTATAGCTGAGAACTGTTAAGAACCCTTTTACCAGAGATAATTGAAATAGAAACTATAAAAAGCAAATTGAACAAGTATTCAGCCAGACAATTCTAGCTGTGCCTTTCCTTTTAATATCATGACTATTATCAAGTTCCAAAGGACTTCACCTCAGTTCATTGAGCAGATTGGTTTGCCAGGCAATTGTGTGACTATGCCCAGAACACATTGTTAATATATAATGACTATGTTTCAATACATGATGGCTGTGTTGCATTAACAGTTATAGTAAGGGAAATCTAGCAGCTTCCTCTGTGATTATTACAGGATGGCTGCAGGACTGTGACTCATGTGCTTCCAGCCTGAGGTTATGTCAGAGTACAGCAGTGAAACAGGCTTAGAAATGTATAGCTAGTACAGGAATTACACCTAGAGGTGATAAGACGCAACTGTGGGGAAGTACTTGACTCACACAAGATGTACTGACTGTGACAATGTGAATGATCAGTTTACTATAATAGTCCTTATCACAATGAGTATTTTCCAAGTCTTTTACTGCAAGCACATATCCGACAGAAGAAAGAATCACTACACAACATCCTGCCTTGTGCTGCAGGAAATGACAGACTATCACCACACAGGCTTGTAGAAGTATAACTGAGGCTCATATAGGACACTTTTATCCTTGCACTAGACAGGAGGAAGGCTGTTAAAAAAATCACATTTTCTGTTTTCCATTTTCTAGTTTACTATATTTATTATCTGTTGAAGTCCTACATACAGTATATAGTATATCTGTTGATTTGAGTGCAGTGTTTGACCTGACAGAGGGAGGGACAACACTGGTCGAGAGGGGGTAAAATTACGTTTTGGTGCTGGAAACCAAAGAGACTTAAAGAGGAACTTCAGCCTAAACAAACATACTGTCATTAAGTTACATTAGTTAAGTTAATTAAAATTGATAGGTAGCATAATCTCTTACCCACCCAAAGAACATGCAAATGTTTGTGATTTCATGGGGCAGCCATATTTTTGGTTGAAAGGAGGTCACAGGGAGCATGAGACACAGTTCCAACTGTCCTGTGTTCTGATCACCCCTCCCAGTTGCTAGGCAATGAGAACAACAACGTCAGAAATCCCATCATGCTTTGCACAGCATCGGGGAAAATGGGTGGGCAGTTTTCTTTGATAGGGCAAAGCCTAGCTTCTAAGCAGCTAAAAATGAGGCTTGGGTGTGAAAAACAAAGTTCTGTGAACCTGTTAAAGAAACACAAAGCCTTTTCAGTGCTGCTGTGTAGATTTTTAGTCAGGAGGTTCACTTTAAAGAGGTAAAAAATAAGTCAATGCATTTCAAAGTGAGAAGTTAAAAACAGAAGAGAGATCAAGAAATGATTGATATTTCCCATGTAATTTGTTCATGTTTGATCCACAATGAGCACATCATCATCTTTCCTACTGGCAGACATGAAAAAAACTAGACAGCACCAAACTGCCATTATCTATAACCATACCCCTTAACAATGCGATAGGCTACAAGGTTGTAAGAGGGTGGCAAGAGGTGGCTCCCTCCCAAAATATCCTCCTCGTACTCCCCATCTCCCCCTCCCCCTCCATAGGTGTGTGGCACTGTTTCACTCACCTGCTCTCAGCATTCCAGGGATGGGATCTCCACCTGCCTGTCCAGCATCCTGTATCCATGACTGTAGTGGTGCCTCATGTGGCCTGTTATGTGCTGCCGGGTCACATGAGGTGCCACTGTAGTCAGAGAGGAAGCAGTACTTCCTGTGTGGCTGTTGATACCATTGCCACTATGCTGAGAGCGGGTGAGTGCTGCAGCACATCCTGGGGATCAGATGCTGCTGGCCAGCAGGGAGGAGATGTTGTTGTCTTAGAGGAAGCAGCGAAAGTAAATGTAGAGTCAGTGCCTGCAATGCACAGCCTGATTTGTCTCTCTCTGGTCTGGCTCTACACACACAGTTCGGGGTGGGTGGGTGGGGGGGTTAGGTTTGCGTCCTCGCAATGTATTGCTTCAGGCGGTAAAAAGTCTAGAACTGGTCCATTTGGGAGCTTGCCCTGACGATGCTGGTTGCTTTACCAGTGAAACTGGTCGGCCTTGGACTCCACGAATAGACCCAGCACAGCACATAATGGACTGCACTGTGAATGGCATACGGACGCCAATTGGACACCGTGACATATCTGGCTCTGGATGAGTATATGATACATCTATCTCTTGTTATCAATCTGCAAAATACGAGGTTGCATTATGAAAATACTGTGACCTTTTGATGCCTAGAAGAGACTTTAAGTGATCACTGCATGAATTTTTATATTGATTAAGGAGAGGCCAAAGAAATCAGGCGAGATATTTCTTGTGAACATCTATTTGACACTTCAGGGGACGATACTGCATAAGGAGCAGATCCTGGCAGACTTAATGCCTGTTTTATGGTGAAGTGATCTGATGTGCAACAAGCAGTTATAGGACCAGGTCATTATAAATCACACTTGATCTGTCTTTGGACTTTTGTGGCTTCCAATCACAGTGTGCATAAGTGTATATAATACCATACAAACAGGGGAATACCTCCAATGACTTTATCTGAGATTTAATCACATGATCAAAGCTGTGAAAGCATTGTATCCTGGCAGACACTGTATTTGACCAATGTTTTCAATTCAATCTTTCCTATATTAGAAGTTGATGACTGCAGAAGGAAACTTCCAGGCAGGCCCCTTTGTGATCCATACCTTATCACCTAAACTCTGCTTTGCCTGATATATGGAACTCTGGCACATTTTATCAGTGGCCTGAACTGTGAGGTTCTCTTGTGGGCTATTGAAGATACTGTGTATTTAAATCAATTCATCAGTCATAAATAGTCCATATGGCCATTAACAGTCACATCCACAATGGACTATACTTTTATATGTGCCTGTGCTGGGGTTAATTTTATGATATAGCATTTTATATAAGGATTGATTAATAAAAGTTTGATATTTTTATAATAATTTGGTAGATGTACTTTTCCTTCCTCCTCTTTGTGTATAACAACAACAACAAATAACATTTGTAAAGCGCTTTTCTCCCGTAGGACTCAAAGCACATACGCATGGCTCAGACCAATTATTGGTTGATTGGTAAATTGTGGTACAGAGGAAGAATTTTATAAGTCCGGAAAAGCCAGGCTAAACAGGTGGCTTTTCAGCCTGGATTTGAATAACTCCAGGGATGAGGATGTCTTTACTGGGTGTGGTAGGGAGTTCCAAAGAGTAGGGGCAGCATGACAGAATGCTCTGTCTCCAGAGGTTTTGAGGTGCACTCTGGGGGTGACCAAGTTTATGGATCCTGCTGATCTGAGGTTTTGAGGGGTGTGGTGCAGCTTCAGCAAGTCCTTCATGTATCCAGGGCCCAAGTTGTGCAGTGATTTGGATGTCAGCAGTCCAGCAGTATACAATAGAACTGGTCCTGTAATAAAGCTAGTGTAACCATCATAACCTCCCCTCCCCCTTACACCAAATGCAGCCACCTCAACCCCATCACAAGTGAAGCCACCACCTTCCCACAATGACAAGTGCACCTCCCCCCCAAGACACACACACCCCCAAGACAAGTGCAGCTACCTTGTAAATTTTCCTCTCCTAGCAATGAGAAGAAAAAAGACTTGGGGCAATCTTTTTCACATGACAAGTAAGTCGTGTAATTCTCTGAGTTCATGTAATTCCTGCTTTTGGACAGGAGTATTTGAACACACTTTTTTTTCAGAAAGCGTTCCCTGCAGTCTGTTCGCACGACTTCAGTAAAGTCCTGGCCTAATAAAAATGTTGATTCATTTAACTGCAGTCCCCACAAGCAATTCTACAATCTCCCCTGCCGTCCACGCTGACTGTAAATAAGGAAATATGTTAGACATCCTGTTCCATGCTAATGTCATGTTAAACTTCACAGATTCAGGCTGACACCTCAGCACCTGAGGAAGTCTGGGTATAAACGGCACAGATAGTCATGCAGGGAGACAGAGTGAATCAGACAGTAAGTGTTGGTTTATTCCCCTGTGCACGATTCAAATCCAGGTAAAGCAATGATTCATGTTTCTCTAGCCCTGGGGAGTACAGGGGAAAGCTCACAGCCAGGCGCCACAGTTCATAAAGATATATAAAAAAAATACTACATAAAATACCTGAGGGAAAAAGGATGATAAGAGGTTCCTGGAAAACGATGTAATCACTTGCAACATTCAGCAAGGAAATTACAACTTCTAATAAACAACTGTGGTTAAGGTATTACTACTGCTAATGAGCAAATCATAGTGAGGTCAGCTAGCAATAAACCAATGGTGGGAAAACCGATTAAGTCACCATTTTTATGAAAAATTGGAATAGCGAAATGAAGGTGTAATCTTTTAATTTCTCTGTCAGATGGAATACAGCAATGAAGGAGTTTGCTTTTGCTTCTGAAGTGAAGGACGCATTTGGCTACCTTTTTTTTTTTTTCTAGTGACTCACTTTGCCATATTGATTTGAATTGGATAAGGTTTGGTACCCCTGAGTTTGTACTTTGTTAAAGGGAACTCGAGGTGAAAGCTATATAGAGGCTACCATATTTTTTTCCTTTTAAGCAATAGCACTTGCCTAGGTGTCCTCTTGATCCTGGATCTCTAATACTTTTAGCCACAGACCCTGAAGGTACTCTGATTCAGCTGCATTAGCCATATACTTTTTCTAGGGTTTTGACTCAGACACTACTTATGCCAGAAGATCAACAGGGCTGCCAGGCAACTGGCATTCCTTAGTCCTTACAAGGAAATAAATATGGCAGCCTCCATATCCCTCTCACCTGGGGTTAATTTTAACCTCACTGGCGGTGCATTTCTGTCTGGAATTCAAATTCTGTCTGGAGTCAAAAGCAGTACACTTTTTTTCAAGAATTTTAGGCCTCCAATTCTTAAGTCATAAGTTACCAAAATATGCCAGAATAAAAGTCTGGTAGACATTCTGCATATAAATAAAAGACTAGAGCACAAATTTGTTGAATTAAATTTATGAATAAACTTAAAAAAATGTGAAACTGTACAAGTAAGGCAGACAGAGAGTTGTCAAATAGAGATGGCCTGAACCTCCGATTTTAGGTTCGGGAACCGGGTTCGCGAACCTCCGCAAACGTTCGCAAACTTTTGCGAACCGCAATAGACTTTAATGGGAAGGCAAACTTTGAAAACTAGAAACATTTATGCTGGCCACAAAAGTGATGGAAAAGATGTTTCAAGGGGTCTAACATCTGAGTTTTTGCATGGATGAGTGGGATAGATGCCAAAAGTCCTGGGGAAAAAATCTGGATTTGACGCAAAGCAGCGTTTTAAGTGCAGAAATCACATTGCATGCTAAATTGGAGGCCTAAAGTGCTTTAAAACATCTTGCATGTGTATACATCAATCAGGGAGTGTAATTAAAGTACTGTTTCACACTGACACACCAAACTCACTGTGTAACGCACCACAAACAGCTCTTTGTGTAGTGACGGCCATGATGGACTGGTGCGCACCATGGCCAGAGTGCAGGCCATGGCAGTTTTCAAGCCCAGTGCTTTAAAACATCTTGCATGTGTATACATCAATCAGGGAGTGTAATTAGAGTACTGCTTCACACTAACAAACAAAACTCACCGTGTAACGCACCGCAAACAACTGTTTGTGTAGTGACAGCCGTGTTGGACTGGTGCGCACCATGGCCAGAGTGCAAGCCGTGGCGGTTTTTAAGCCCATATGGTCGCCGGGCTGTGGTAGCTCAATGATAGAACAACAGTGACTGTGAGGTAGGTATATGCAGTGATAGCTATTATAATGTGCACCTGTCACACACAGACAGGTACCGAACAGGCACAATGACACTGTGTGCGGTCACGTAGGTAGGTGGGTGCACTAAAGTGAACAACAGGTAGTAGGTATATGCAGTGATGGGTATTACAATGTGCACCTGTCACACACAGACAGGTACCGGACAGGCTCAGTGACACTGCGTGCGCTCACGTAGGTAGGTGGGTGCACTGAAGTGAACAACAGGTAGTAGGTATATGCAGTGATGGGTATTACAATGTGCAGCTGTCACACACACAGGTAGTCACTGAATGTGCTGAGCCTGGCAGTGGCACACACAGTAGAAATTAGTATACCAAGGCTATCTATGCAACACGAGTTTCAGTGGGACACACACACAGAAAAAAAATAGGTCACAAGAACAAGATTAGCTATCAAAAGAAAGAGCTGTTAAGGGGTGCTTTTTTTAGCAATAACAATCAGCCAGGAGCAAGCTAACAAGCCTACAAGAGCCTAACTAAGCTTTCCCTATGAGAGTTTGCAGCAGCTATCCCTTCTCTAATTACGGCAGGCACACGGGTGAGTCCAATGCCTGATGTTGCCTGCCTTTTATAAGGGGGTGGGGCTCCAGGAGGGAGTGTAGCCTAATTGGCTACAATGTGCATGCTGACTGTGATGTAAAGGGTCAAAGTTGACCCTCATGATGCACTATGGGTGCGAACCGGACTTCTGGAAAAGTTTGCGGTCCTCCGCGATCGCGAACCATAGAAGTTCGCCGGGAACCGTTCGCTGGCGAACCGTTCGGGCCATCTCTAATGGGGACCGACTTAGTCTTGGGGTAGGCAGTCATACGGCATGCAGGCAGAGATGCTGTGTGTGAGGACTGACTTAGTCTTCGGGCAGGCCTGAGCATGCTTTGCAGACCAGGCATCCGTGGTCAGATGGACCCTTGATCCAACGCTGTGTGCCAGAGATGTTACCACTTGCCTTTCAACATCAGGATTCAATTTAGGTATTGCCTTTTTTGATAAAAAATTGCGTCCTGGTATCTTCCACTGCGGTGTGTGGCTTTGCTTTTGTGTGCTGCTTTTCCTCAGGAGCTCATCCCACTGCAGTTTTTGCTTTGTAATCATGTGCCTTCATAAGGTAGTTGTCCCTACATGTGTCTTGGTCTTTCCATGGCTCAATTTTGGGTGGCAGAGAGTACAGATGGCATTGCTCTCATCTGAGGCAGACACACAAAAAAATGTCCTCATCGCTGAGCCCTGGGGTGATGGCACTTTGGTGGTGGCGGCTGACTAAGTGTTAAGTGGGGTGCCAGAATCAGAGCAGGAGGAGGAAGATATGTCACGCTTCCATGCGGAAACTGAGAAAGATGAGGTGTTCTGTGTTAAATAGTCAACTACGTCCTGACAATATTGGGGGTTGATGGCATGTGCCTTTATCTGAACACTGTACTTTGGTCGAGGGCCGCACGAAATCACGACAGCGTGACCTGGAACAGACCTGCAAGGTGGCCTACCTAGTTTTCCGGCGAACAGTTCGGGCTATCTCTATTGTCAAAATCCAGGCAGAAGTCTGTGCAGGCTGCAGGCAGAGTAGTCAAAATCCAGGCAGAAGTCGGTGCAGGAAGCAGGCAGAGAGTAGTCAAAATCCAGGCAGAGGTCGATGCAGGCAGCAGAATATATATATATATATATATATATATATATATATATATATATGTATTTAAATGTATATACATATACTGTAAATGGAATTTGATTTTGTGGCTGACAATCCCGCTTTAAAGTGAACACTTTTGCAAGCAACAGGAACACTTTTGCAAGCAAAAATTATGGGTAAGTACATCTTACAAAGACAATTCCACACATACCTTTAGTTTGCAAATCTCATGCTGTTTTTAGAGAATCATACCTTTTTTCCTCTGTCAACCTCTATAATGAACAGCTGGAAACCTTGATAGTGCTGATTAGTTGAGCTTTTGGGGCCCTTGAAGTGTAAACACTCACACCACAGGACAGCTTAGAGGCAGGGAGCTTAGATGCAGGGATAACGCTTTAGTGTCTGAAACAAGTGTGAAGCATTACATAGAATCATGTGCAATGCAGAATGTGTCCATGGCTGTAAGATAGCATTGCAAGCTACAGTATGTGCTGGTGATAACAGCAGCCATTACCCATTGAACTGTACTGATTGCCAGCAACTAGTTAGCAAATCCCTGAAGTTTCACAAGGGTGTCGTTTTCTCAAGGATTTCCCAAATGCGGGCCATTGTTGCTTTATGCAACTTGATACTTCAGACCCAATGGTCAGTGTAGTTTTGCCTTCTTAAATCAGAAGGTATTTGTGATAATTCAGCTTTAAGTGAGTGATTGTAGCCTCCCACAATGCATCCCTACTGAATATGCAAATTATCTCTTTATTCCCCTGCAGCCAGGCTTACATTCAGAACCACTGGTGTATAGCAAGCCTTTAGCTTATAAAATTTACAGACCCAACACAAAAATGAATGGACAACCCATGAATGTTTAACTTGTTCCTCTCAATTCACCATTGGAGAATATTTTTTAGCTGTTTTGTACATTTATCAGTGAGCAGTTGATTTATGTCTACTGATTGGGGAAGCATTCAACGATTTTAATGCCCCATTAGTTGCACAATTTTTCCATTCAGGCTAAATCCTTTTTTTCCCCTATAATAGCACTATTTTAATTACAAGGATGGGATATAAGATAAAAATCAAGATGAATGGTGTGCACCGGATAAAGCCCTGCCCTTTTAATTGCCTGTTGTGTTACTGAAACCTTCCAGCTGTTGACAAATGTTTCTATGTACCAGTAATTAGCAGTCTCATGTAACGAACTAGTAAAGAATTCCATACTTTATAAACTCATCAATACTTTACATTTTACCATTGAAATTAAACAAATCTGGGTGTTTGTGGCCCCACCCTCTTTTCAGAATTTGAACCCCAGTCACCCAATGACTGACAGTACCAGATTTGAGGCCTCTGCCATTAACAGTGTAAGAATGGCAAATATTCCCCTTGAAAATCAATAGGTGAATTTTGATTGGCTGTTGTAAGCTCCACCCACTTTCCTGAATATTAATCCCAGTCTTTCAGTGACTAACAGTGTGAAGTTTGAGAACCCTGCCATTAACAGTGTAAAAATGGCTGCAGTTTATATTTTTCCATGTAAAAAGTTTAATTATTGGCTCCGCACCACTTTTTCTGACTTTGACATGCAGTCACTAAATGACCAAGTTTATGAGCTTTGGGGTTTTTGGTATCAATAATTTGTATATTCCCATAGAAATTAAACACATCTGATTGGCTGTTTGTGGCTTCGCCCCCTTTCCAGAATTTAAACCCTTGTCACCCAATGACCGACTGTACCAGGTTTGAGACTTCAGCCATTAATAGTGTAGGAATGGCAGCAATGTAAATATTACCCTTGAAAATCAATAGGTGCATTTTGATTGACTGTTGTAGGCTCCACCCACTTTCTTGAATATTAATCCCATTCACCAAGTGACTAACTGGGAAAAGTTTGAAAACCCTGTCATTAAGAGTGTAAGAATGACTGCAGTTTATATTTTCCCTGTGAAAATTGTTTTTGGCTCCGCCTACTTTTTTGCAACTTTGACACACAGTCACTCAATGACCACGTTTGTAATCCTTTGGGTTCCTGCCATTAAAAATGTGTGAATGGAAGCAGTTTATCCGGCAAATAAATTTGATTGGCTGTTTGTGGCTCCACCCCTTCAGTGAATTTGAACCCCAGTCACACAATGACTGACTGTAGCAAGTTTAAAGCCTCTGCCATTAACAGTGTAAGAATAGCAGCAGTTTAAATATTCCCCTTGAAAATTAATAGGTGAATTTTGATTGGCTGTCTTAGGCTTCACCCACTTTCCTAAATATTAATCATATTCACCCAGTGACCAACTGTGCAAAGTTTGAGACCCCTGCGATTAATAGTCTAAGAATGGCTGCAGTTTACATTTTACCATTGAAAATTAATGGCTGAAATTTGATTGGCTCTTTTATGCTCCACCCACTTTTCCTGGATTTGTAACCTCGGTCACCAAGTGATCAACTGTGCCAAGTGTGGGGACTCTGGATTGAATATTGTGAGAATGGCAGCCTTTTACATTTTTTCTATTGACTTGAATGGGTGAAATCTGATTTGCTGGTTATAGCTCCGCTCAGGTCTGCAGGGGGGACGTGAGACCCCCAAAACATATCATCCCACATAGTAAGGGATCTGTATACCAAGGTTTGTTCAAATCAGTTAAACGTCGGGTGATCGCGGCACACACACACTCACTCACACTCACACACACACACACTCTCACACACACACACACACACACACACACACACACACACACACACACACACACACACACACACACACACACACACACACACACACACACACACACACACACACACACACACACACACACACACACATCACACACACATCACACACACATCACACACACATCACACACACATCACACACACATCACACACCACACACACACACACACACACACACACACACACACACACACATCACACACACATCACACACACATCACACACACATCACACACACATCACACACACATCACACACACATCACACACCACACACACACACACACACACACACACACACACACACACACACACAATTTTATATATATATATATATATAGATAGATAGATAGATAGATAGATAGATAGATAGATAGATAGATATTTGCATTGTTGAAAACATTTCAGGTCCGCTTTCAATTTAGTTCCCCCCCCCCCGCCAACGTCACACCGCCAAAGCCACAACCGCCGCACTGATTGGCTGCCGGGTCCCCGGAAGAATAGCGGGGACAGAGGGGATCCCGGTGGCCTAGGAAGAGGAAAGGATGCAGAGGAGAGAAGCCTGTGTCCCGCTGTGCAGCGCCGACGTGTGCGGGACCCAGGAACGCTGCATATGCAGCTTTTTTTGCCAGACCGGGCTTGCCGCTCTCAGCACACAAAGTGGATCACGTAATAAGGTTGGAATTACCACCAGGGGGGTTTAGGTGCTTACACATATTGCACCTGTCGGGAGTCATGACCCAATACCCTAGGGCAACATCGCTGGCCGGCCTGTACAGACACGTCAGCTATGTAGCTAATGCACATTCTTTTACTATGTGGTGTGTACATGATGTCACATGGTGGGCAGGGGAGTGGCGCAGACAATGCAATCGCTGTACACAAACCTATCAGTTGAGTCGGTCGTTATTAACCGCCTTGGTCAGGCGTGTGTACAGGCCTTAATACTGATAATGGATTTACACTACAATTTTTCCAGCAAATCGCATTCATTTCTTGGAGCATTGGGTGACCACTCCATCACATCCATGTTGTGGATGATCTCAGTGAATCCAATGTACAATCTACTGTGTCTGTCTACTTTTATTTTCGGCTTTCCTAATTAAACTATTTAGAGGTGACTGGAAGAGGATTGTTTTTTTGTTTGGGGAAATGGAAAAATACTTTAGGCAGGGCTCAGACTTGATTGCGTGGAAAACATGTACATGCATTTGTATGTGAAAACATTTTTTCTTTTTCCACAGCAGTTAATGTAAAGAATAGACAAAGCATAAGCATCCAAGCATTTCTCCGCATGCAAAAATTTGATTAGATGTGAATGAGATTTTTTTTTACATTGGCTGTTACTACTTATGCGAACGTGCATTGCGGGGAACTGCATGCAAATTTGTCAAGTGTGATCCATTCCCTGCCTGAAAGCAGCAGGGACAGCCATACTACCCCAGGGAAAAAAAACACATATATATAGGTAAATTCTTGTTCTATTTACATAATATATGTACTGCCTCCTCCCTTACTCTTTTTTCTCCTAGAAACTGCACTGTCATTGCTTTGTAAATACATGTGAGTACAGTATAGAGCCGGCATGGCAAACTTGGCCCTCCAGCTGTTGAGGAACTACAAGTCCCACAATGCATCGCAGGAGTCTGACAGCCACAGTAATGACTCATAAAGGCAAATGCATTGTGGGATTTGTAGTTCCTTAACAGCTGGAGGGCCAAGTTTGCCCATGCCTGGTATAGAGCATATTTCAGAAGCTTCTGCAGAGGGGTGAGGTGTATTTTCCTTCTCAACCTCCTGTCACACTAAACTACCCTCAGCCAATCATTGAGGAGCAGGAATTTGTTAGGGGAGATAACAAGCCTCCGTCTCCTCAGCAATGTACCAAAATGGAACCTGGCTAGCTGAGATAAGATTCATTACAGCAGACACATGTATGATTATAGTTGAATGCTTGCAATGCAAACTGCATGTAGACTACATAATAACCACAGAGCAGTGGGTAAATGGAATTTGATTTTGTGGCTGACAATCCTGTTTTAAAGTGAACACTTTTGCAAGCAACAGGAACACTTTTGCAAGCAAAAAGTATGGGTAAGTACATCTTACAAAGACAATTCCACACATACCTTTAGTTTGCAAATCTCATGCTGTTTTTAGAGAATCATACCTTTTTTCCTCTGTCAACCTCTATAATGAACAGCTGGAAATCTTGATAGTGCTGATTAGTTGACCTTTTGGGGCCCTTGAAGTGTAAACACTCACACCACAGGACAGCTTAGAGGCAGGGAATTTAGATGCAGAGATAAAGCTTTAGTGTCTGAAACAAGTGTGAAGTATTACATAGAATCATTTGCTATGCAGAATGTGTCCATGGCTGTAAGATAGCATTGCCAGCTACAGTATGTGCTGGTGAGATAACAGCAGCCATTACCCATTGAAATGTACTGATTGCCAACAACCAGTTAGCAAATCCCTAAAGTTTCACAAGGGTGTCGTTTTCTCAAGGATTTCCCAAATGCGGGCCATTGTTGCTTTATGCAACTTGATACTTCAGACCCAATGGTCAGTGTAGTTTTGCCTTCTTAAATCAGAAGGTATTTGTGATAATTCAGCTTTAAGTGAGTGATTGTAGTCTCCCACAATGCATCACTACTGAATATGCAAATTATGTCTTTATTCCCCTGCAGCCAGGCTTACATTCAGAACCACTGGTGTATAGCAATCCTTTAGCTTATAACATTTACAGACCCAATGGGTAACACAAAAATGAATGGACAGCCCATGAATGTTTAATTTTTTTCTCTCAATTCACCATTAACCACTTCTCTACCACAGGTTTTTTCCCCTTCAAAAGCTCTTCCCATTCATTCGGTAATAACTTTATCACTAATTATAACACTGAAATGATCTATACATTATTTTTTATGGGAAAAACTAGGCTTTCTTTGGGCAGTACTTTATGCTAAGAATTATATTATTTTATACTGATTTGACAGGGAAGAAGAAGAAAAAAATGAAAAAAATCACCATTTCTCAGCTTTCAGCCATTGTAGTTTAAAAATAAATTGTGCTATTGTAGATAAAACAGACACATTTTATTTGCCAATTTGTCCCGGTTTTTACAATGTTTAACTTGTGTCCCTAGTACAAAGTATGGCGATAACATTTTATTTTGGGTGAGGGGTGAAGGAGTTTCAAAAATAATGAAAATGTGCTTAATGTTCCTATGGTAAATGAATAATGGTGTATTTGGAAGTAGTTTTACTTTTTGGCCACAAGATGGTGCTATACGTACTCAGTTTTCTAAAAATAGACAGCAGAACCAAATATTTATATGTGTTTATAGGTGTTTGTAAATAAGGACGTAGAAAAGCGTGGCAGAAGTTGCTAAGTGGTTAAAGAATATTTTTTTAGCTGTTTTGTACATTTATCAGTGAGCAGTTGATTTATGTCTACTGATTGGGGAAGCATTCAACGATTTTAATGCCCCATTAGTTGCGCAATTTTTCCATTCAGGCTAAATCCTTTTTTCTTCCCCTCTAATAGCACTATTTTAATTACAAGGATGGGATATAAGATAAAATCAAGATGAATGGTGTGCACCGGATAAAGCCCTGCCCTTTTAATTGCCTGTTGTGTTACTGAAACCTTCCAGCTGTTGACAAATGTTTCTATGCACCAGTAATTAGCAGTCTCATGTAAGGAACTAGTAAAGAATTCCATATTTAAAGGAAAAATCAAATCTGGACAGTAGTTTCCTAGGATTTAATGAAAAATTACAAATTGCTACCTACAGTCAATAAGATCATTCTAGAGACAGAAGTAAAAGAAGAAAGTGAGGTAGGTGCTTCTAAGTTGGTCACTAAAGACACCTATTTAAATGGAAGATAATGTGGAACACTTGAATTGTTGGTTAGATAAATGGAATCAAGTCTAATGGTGGCCATACACGGTACAATAAAAACGTTTGATTTCCACGTTTATTTGATCTAAATGATCGAATCAAATATTTTTTCGATTAGATAATTTAGTTCGATTATTCCGTTAGATCGAATATAAAGATTTTTCCAGCATGTCCGATTAGTACTGTACAAATGCATACAAGATGTAAAATGTACTGGAAATGACTTTTTTTCTCCTATTTAGCTGACACTTATGGAAGGCATCATCAATAAAACAGCTCTGAACTTCTTTCATACAAGTTTTATGCATCTCCTCCTGCTCATCTTTGTAATAACACTAGGGTTAAGGTTAGCCAAAACAAGTGAGTGGTCTTGGCTCCGTTTTTGGCGTAAAGTTAAAAATGGTGCAGGTTAAAAAATGGTGCACCGTTCCACCGATAAGTGTATCATAAAAAGCTGTTTACAGTTTTAATGTAAATACATTAAAATTGTAAATTATACATTTATCGCAGAAACGGTGCGCCATTTTCAAAACGCTATTTATTGTTAATATACATAACCTTGTCCCGGCGATCGCTCCTTCACTTCCTAGTTAGTTTGCAGGAGTCCTGCAGCCAGCCAATCACCATGCGGGGCTGAAGCCACAAGGTGATTGGCTGGATGCAGGACTACAGCAAACTAACTGAGGAAGTGAAGGAGCGATAGCTGGGACAAGGTAATGTATGCATATGCACACATCCTCTCTCCACCTAATCCTACTCCCTTCACCCCCCCCCCCCCCCCCCCCGCCGCCTAACACCACAGTCCTGCGGCCCAACACTCCCCCCCCCCCTGCATTTTTTAAAGGGGATCTAAAGAGAGAGGTATATGGAGGCTGCCATGTTTATTTCCTTTTCAGCAATACCAGTTGCCTGGCAGCCCTGCTGGTCTATTTCTCTGCAGTAGTATCTGAAGAACACCAAGCATGCAGCTAGTCTTGTCAGATCTGACTTTAAAGTCTGAAACACCTGATCTGCTGCATGCTTGTTCAGGGGCTATGGATAAGAGTATCAGAGGCAGAGGATCAGCAGGGCTGCCAGGCAACTGGTATTGCTTAAAAGGAAATAAACAAGGCAGCCTCCATATACCTCTCTCTTCAGTTCCGCTTTAAGTGTAAATCACCCTGCATGCACCATTTTTTAACACTTGTAACGCTAAATTAGTTATATAATGTAAGTCAATGCGGCACCATTTTTATACCCTTGATAGCAGGTTTAGCGTAGGAAATCTTTAATGGCATTGTCATCTTGCATTAAAATCTTGTCATGTGCAGACCAGAGGTTGATAGGCAGGAGCATTGCTAGCCCCAAAGATCAGTGGCATGTGCCCTAGATCTATTCTGTGGTACTCACCTCCAGCAGCTTGGTCACCAGATTCTGCAGACATTTTCTCTTCCTAGTGTCTGAGAATGAATCCGATGCTAGAGCTCCTTGCGTCTGATTCTCGGATTCTAGGGGGAGAATTTCCAGCTACAGAGGATGTTTCCAGACCTGGAGAGTGTTTGAGGAGATGACTAGCTCCTCCCGCTGTGCCGGGGGGGGGGGGGGGGGGTTAGGGGGAGAAACAGTGAAGACACACACAATGATGCATGCTCCCTGTAGAGGCTCCAAGCACCACAGCTTCCAGCATGTTACCACAACACCCAGCATGTCCCATAGAGGTACTTCAGCGCCCAGTAAGGCACCACACAGTACCTAGCATGTCCCATTAAGTGACACTACGTATTTATGTGATATTCTGCATTTTATTTTTTTCTTGGCAGGCCTACTTAGACCGCTGTTATGTAAATTTGGCCCCACCCATGACCACACCCACATGCTGGTGCATGGCCACACCCATTTTTTATTGGGCCCAAAAGTGCCCCAGATCTTTTAGGATCCTAGCAACGCCCCTGTTGACAGGACATCATGATTGCCACTGGATTTAATTCGGGGAGATTTTATAAAGATTATTTGTTTTTTTATAAAAGCAGGTTGTATGTGTTTGTTTTATTTTCATAAAGTTTTTTGTGACATCTGGGGGCATTTTATTATTATAGGTGTTTCAGGATTTCATCATATATCCCTTCCATTCTACTATCTCAACACTCATTTTGGAGGTGCCAAGCTTGGGAAAATGAGGGTTTGTCTTTGCTGTCTACTCCGCCCTCCCACCTTCTCCTTGAAATATACATTTCCAATGTTGAAAGGCATAAGGTCGGGCTTAGAAGAAGGGGACACATTTTGCACCATGCTTCTATGCAGAGAATAAACAAAAAGATCATTTGATAAAGCCAATTTCCTTAAAGAGAACCCGAGGTGGGATTTAATAATCATAGTAGGGTACAGAGGCTGGTTGTGTGGAGGGGAGGGACGCAGGCAGGGAGCGGCGATATAGAGGAGGAGGGGGAGTGGCGCTGAATGGCACCACAAAGGTAAACAGTGTGCTAGCGACAAGGTGCATGTCACTAGCACATCGTTTTTTATTACGGGGGATAATAGAGCGCAGGGGGGGCCTGGGGGCACACTATACGGCAACAGAGGCTGGTAATAGTATGCACAACCAGCCTATGTGCCCTACTAACTTATTAAATCCCACCTTGGGTTCTCTTTAAGGATAAGTACAGTTTTCAACAGGGACCTATCTCTTTTTTCTCTCCTTCCACAAATGTAGTGAAAGTAAATGGACTGAAAGTTTACACTTGGCATAAAAAATATTTCCAACTAAGAGCTGCACATTGACCTGCATGAATGAGGTACACACTGCCAAGGGAAATGAGGAAGAATGCAAAAATGATTATTTGGAATGGATACATCCACAAGGTGGACTATAGCCAAGTTTACTAGAAAGCACAACTCAACGTGTCTCAAATCATAGCTAGCTACAGACTGAGTTAGAAAAAGGGATTTTAATTACATTACATTACTAAATAGTTTGAGTATCAATGCATATTGTAAGGCAGATCTTTTTGTCCAAATCTATGTTTTTTTCTTTTGTTTTTACAACATGAATTAGGCTTTATTTGTACTAAACATTGTAATACTTTTTCTTTTCTTAAAGTGCTTCCAATGTGAACTTATGCACGAATATACCCACGTGTCCACGTCATCTGGCCCGTACTGCGCCTGCGCAGTATTTGTGCACAGGTGAAGTACGTGCCAGATGACCCGTCCGCACAAGCACAAATGCCTGCAAAGTTGCAGAAGACCCGACCTGCCAGCGGGGGTCGCGATCATTACGGGCAGCCAGTGGGAGAAAGTGGAGGACCGGGGCTGTGGCGACGGACTGAGACGGCTGCGAGGGGCTGGAAGAAGCACCAGGTGAGTAAAAAATAGATTTTTAAGTTCACAACCGAAGTCCTTTAAGGAAAGTAATCCAATCAATGGATACAATCAATGTGTGCTTCATATAATCAATATGTGTGTTGCTTGTATAAAGTGAGTTGCACAAACTACCTTACATAATGTGTGTTATGGAGAAGTTTTGAGGTTGGCACTGCAGCAAATGATTTGAAACCTGGGCAGGGAGCTGGCAGGGCCCACGATGCCTCAGACAATATGGCTGCGATTGCGTGCTCTGGTCAAAAGATATAGCAATACTGTGCAGGAGAAGGAGAGAGAGGAGAGGAGACCGGCACTGCAGTCAGCTATTTATTCCATAATGTAACAGATGGCAGGCAAAAACACATAACCAGTGTACAACATGCGACATACCAGTCAGTAGAGCAATGTGGGTAGCGGTGGGTGCTGGGCACTGTTAGCCTTACTGCCGTTTCGCACGGTAGTGCGCTTCTACGGAGGCTAATGTGTGTTACGTTGTTTGCATAATGCCTGGTAAAATGTGTGTATGCTGTCTGCACAAATAAATGTTACAATTTTTTAGAGAATACCAGTAATCCTCCAATTGTTTTTAAGAACCCACCGGGCCTGAGCCCTCCTTCCACTGCACGTGTGCCCGCCCATCACAGAGCCCCTGCGCATGAATGCACACCCCCTTCTCTCTCCTTCCCCCGCCACAAGTGCAGGAAGCGTCAGTTGTAATATTCACACACAGTACTGTGCCCATGCCTTATTGCAATAGCCTTTTAGTAAATTAGTCATGTCATGTTCATGGCTGGGAACCTCTGGTCATATGTCTGTGGTCTAATAGTTATCCACACACCACAATATGAGAACCACTACTTTAGACCAGAATGGTTACTGCTATAATACGTGATAAACATTTGTATGACAAAAAATATTTGCCTGCCATCCTTCACGAGCACACCACATTGGAGCTCCCTTAGGTAGATTCAGGCTGGGTTTGGATGCACCTCAATTACAGATCAGATACAGATACAGCAGTACAGTAGACAAAAGTTACAGTGTGCAGCCCTACATTCTAATTTGGTACTTTACAAAACCAGGACACTCTTAAAGTGTACCTAAAGTTTTGCACAGGATCTATTGCCCCCTCATCTGTGACTAAGCACAAGTTATAATTTGATTCCTCTGCTGTGCCAGCTGACTGCCATGGCAGAGCAGTAATTGGTAAACACGGGATATTAACAATATGTCTACTTTCATTATTGCAGGATATGTATAAGCTGTAAAAAAGACGTGATTCTTTAAAGGTTTTATGCTGTTGCTTATCTTTTAGAGCAGAGATGAAGTTCTGAGTTCAATTTCACTTTAACCCTTTGGGGACCGGCCGCCTAACCCCCTTAAGGACCAGCCAAATTTGCATGCGGGAGGCACATTTAGGGGGGGGGGGGTCAGGCAGCCGGATCCCTGCAGTAGCTTGCTGGGCATCATGTCCCCTGTGTGGTCAGGTGTCCCCCCTGTATGCAGCAGCATTTACTCACCTCTCAGGCTCCAGCAATGAGCCGATGTGGACCCCTCCACTCTCGCTGGAATACCTGCTCATACTGCCGCTCTGTTTCGGGTTGCAGCTTGATGACGTCATCAAGCCGGGACCCGGCACTGACGTCAGAGGGAGCGAGGATGCCGGCCAAGGCGGAGGGGAGTGGCCGATTGTCGTGGGAACGACAGGGAGGTGAGTGAATCCTCTTCTCTCCCCCCTACCACCGCAGCTGTCACAGTGATCACTAATGATCTGCCGGCGATCATAGTGATCACGTGATCAGAAGCCATATGCGATGGCTTCTGATCACTGAGGGGAGATGTCAGCTGTCATATGACAGCTTAATCTCCCCTTTCGGGTACACACGATCAGGTCAGGAGTGGAAACGGCAGGCGGCATAGATCCTACTCCACATCAGTCTAGAACAGCCACAAGTGTGGCGTAGGATCCAACATAGGCGGTCCCCAAAAGGTTAATAAACTCTGTTGTGCTAGCAAAAAGCAATGCAGGAAACTCTAATTTATTTGCATTATCCTTGTTGTAGTCAGCTTTCTTCTTTTGTATTTTGTAGGCTGTAAACTGATCCCGACAAGAGACCTGTTTTGTTTTCCTTTTGATAAACAATTTAACATACTGTACATACGTTATTTGTGATTATGGGTTTGTATTCTGTTTGAACCTACACCAAACTATACTTCATCCATTTTTAAAAGGCTGTAATTCAAAAATGTCAATAACCTTTCCTTTTCCAGGAACCAAAACATGATTGCTAGTGAACTCTCTTGTGCCATATTTTTCTCCCATTGTCACCTATAATGAAGCCTGGCTGACCCTATTATCCAAAGCAGGCATGAAGTCTGGCATACTGCGGGCTGGTGTGTTATGATCAATCTGAAACCTGTATTGATCTGCAGGTCTTCACCCTCTGGCCATCTGTGATATTTTGCCAGCACTACATTAACTCCAAAATGCTTTCCTCTAAGGGCCAGGTTGACAAAATGGGATTTAAATAAGGCTACATGTGTGACTATAAGTCTGACCCTTGTATTGTGTCTCAGGCTGCAGGGTATCTATACTGGAAATGACCGTGGAGCTTTAAGAGATTAATTCAGTAAATGTCAGCTCCATTTCCTCAGCCATGATTGGCGGGTTCTGTAGGTTTCCATTTTTATCAAAACAAGGCAAGCAATGTAATGCCCCCAAGATATGTTATTATCCATTTTTGTACGCTTATCAGACATGCCTCCTAATCAGCTGGAAACAGAGGACATTCAAGAAAGAAAACTGAGGAAATCATTACATACCGCTCATCATTCCAGGATATTCAATAGATATGAGGCTGAAAAACAGGTTTTTTTTTCACCCCCCAAAAAAATGGATAGTAATAATAATGTAAAAAAAGAATGCATTAACTTAGTGGTGCTTTTTGTTTTCCTTTTTCAGTTTTTATTTTATATGATATATTTATTATTAATATTGTTATAACTTATTTATTTTTGCATCTTGACATAATTTTAGCAAGCCCACGTAAATATCATTCCAGGATATTCAATGAGTCTGAAAAACAGTTTTTTACCCCCAAAAAAGTGGATTGCAATAATAATACAGAAATAATACATTGCCTTAGAAGTGCTTTTGATTTTAATTTTTTTTGTTTTTTATTTTATATTTCATATTTCATATTATTGTTATTATTTATTTCTTTATTTTTTGCATCTTTACATAATTTAAGCAAGTCAACATAAACATCATTCCACAATATTCAATAGAAATGAGTTTGATAAACAAGTTTTTTTACCCCCAAAATGCATGGTAATCATAATGTACAAAAAAATAATTCATTAACTTAGGCTGGTTTCACAGTGGGATGTTGCGTTTTAGGGGACGTTATGGTCGCATAACGTGCCCCTAACGCAACGCCTGGTGATGTTTGAGCAGGACGCTGCCAAGAGCCGCGTTACAAGCAGCTCTTGGTGCGCCTGCTCTGTCGGAGGCACTGCGGAGACCACGTGAGCGGAGCTCTCCGCATCACGTGGTCCCGCCAGCCAATCCACAGCCGCTCCAGGATGTAAACACTGCAAGTGCAGTGAATAATAAGTAGCCATGTGCCTGGCTACGTAGCGGCCTCTCCCCGCCTCCTCTCCGCCTATAAAATGAAAAAAAAAAAACCCTACTGAGCATGCTCAAACCGTCTAACGCGGTTTAGCCGCGTGTTAAGTACTGCATGCACTGCGTTATGTAGACGTGCTGCGTTACAGCGTAACACAACATGGGCACTGTGAACAGCCCATTGATTTTTCATTACTGTGCGTTGGGGTGCGTTACAGGCTGCTCTAACGTTCGCCTGTAACGTCCCACTGTGAAACCAGCCTTAGTGGTGCTTTTGATTTGCCTTTTTTATTTTTTATTGTATGTGTATTATTATTGTTATTATTTATTTATTCATTACAAATTGACATAAATTTAGCAAGTCCACATAAATTCAGCATTCTGGGATATTCAATAGATATGAGTCTGAGAAACAGTTGTTTTACCCCAAAGAATAGGTAGTAATAATGTAAAAAAATAAGACATTGACCTAGTGGTACATTAATTTTCCTTTTTTTTAGTTTTTAATTTTGTATGTCATATTTATTATTATTGTTTTTATTTATTTGCATCTTGACATAATTTCAGCAATTTTAGCAAGTCTGCATAAATAGCGTTTAGCGTTAATCTTGTTTTAGTAACTTAAGTAGTTACCAATTATCATCAACACCATCATCAGCCCCTTTAACAATCAATATATTTATAATTCGTTTTGCTTATCATGCCTCAAATTTCTGCCTGAGACCAGCATGCACATTAGTAATATATTTAAAGAGGAACTGTAGTGAAAATAACGTGATGAATGAAATTGCTTATTTTTTCTTTACAATATTAATATATAAATTATTTTGCCCCCCTGTAAAATATTTATTTTTCCTGATTTACATTCTGAAATTTATCACAGATGACAATATCTTTAGTCGTGTCAGGTGATCTCTGCGAAATGTTCATTTACTGGGAGTTCCAAAGCCAGTACAAAATATATCTGGTCTCCCAGAATGCTCTGGGGGGCAGAATTCTGCATATCTAAACAGCTTGGGCTAAACATCACTAGTAGGGCTTTGCTACATTAATATAGATATGTCTCAGATTAGTAATTAGTTGTTGGATGGACTGTGCTACAGAGGAAAAAGCTGCATCCAAAAATACCAGACTAAATAGGTTGCTTTTCTATCTGGATTTAAATGCCTCCTGAATTGGAGCTTTTTTGATTGAGTGTAGCAAGAAGTTCCAAAGGGAAAGGGCAGCATAACAGAAGGGTCTGATTTCAAAGGTTTTGATGTAGTCTCAAGAGGTGCCCAAGTTATTAGATCCTGTTCATCTTAGGTTATCCTTAAAGGACATTCAAGGTGAAAATAAACGTATGAGCTAAACAATTGAATCTATGTCACAGTTTTATTTTATATTTAAATCTACTTTATAAGTTTTTACTGTTTCATGGCCTCTTCTCAATAACATTCATTGAAGTATGCCAGAGCTCAAATCTATGAATTATTGACCCTTTTTATCTCTTTCCTTCTCTCAGACGCCATTTTCTGCCAGGAAAGTGTTTTATGGATGTAATTCCTTATTAGTGAGGGTTGTGCTATAGTCCGACCCAGTCTCGACCCAGACAGAAACTGTCACTTACATAGCTAATTTGTAACTCTTTCAGGCAGAGAAAGAAAAAACGGAACACAGCATAGTCATATGTGTGCTTGGCACTGTGCCTACACATGTCGTCTATCTCATCGTGTCACTTGTCACCTCAGATTTCCTTTAACCACATCAGGTTCACAGGTTTTTTCCCTTAAAAACCCAAAAAACTTTCTCATTTCAGCGCTCCTCCCATTCATTCAGCAATTACTTTATTGTTACTTATCACACTGAAATGATCTATATATTGTTTTTTTTTCCCACAAATTAGGCTTTCTTTGGATGGTAGTTTTGCTATGAATTATTTTATTTTATATACATTGTAAAGGGAATAATAAGGAAAAAAAGAAAAGAATGATTATTTCTCAGTTTTCAGCCATTCTAGTCTTAAAATAAAACATGCTTCGATACATAAAACCCACAAGTTTTATTTGCCCATTTGTCCCGTTTACTACAACGTTTAAATTGTGTCCCTAGTACTATGTATGGTGATAATATTTTATCTGGAAATAAAGGAGCATTTTTCCGTTTAGGGATTTTTAATACTATTTCACTTATTACAAGACTTTTTTTTTTGCAAAATTAACAGTAATATACTCTTATGACATACACATTAGAAAAGTCCCTAAGGTAACTATTTATGTAAAAAAAATTAAATGATGTAATTTTTTTTCATTTTTTTTTAACAGGTGTTTTATTTCTGTAACTGTGGGTCAGGGTTGGAAGGGGTTAAAAGTAATAAAATAAAAAAATAAAAAAATAATAAACTTTCTATGTAAAACAGTATACTGGTATAATTAGATGTATTTTTACTGTTTGACCACAAGATGGTGCTACTGAGATCGTGTTTCTATTAATAGAAAATGGAAGAACATGGAAGTGTCGGGTCTGAGAGCTTGTGTGACGTTATCAAACTCTCGGTAGACACGGGAACGGTGATCGGAATTGAGAATAAAAGATTCTCATTTTCGATCACAGATGGGGGGGGCTGCGACGGTGGTTTGACCGAAAATGGCGTGGGTATTTTAAACGCGACGGTAATGTAGCAGTACGCATATCTACCCCCCTGATCCGTGAAGTTAAAAGGGGCGTAAATATGCATATTATTTTTGGGGGCTAGCTAGCAGAAGGAATACAAGGTGGATAATCTATTTACTGTTCCTGTTCCTAAAATTTTGACTAAAAATCAGATATTTCATGTGATCTACTAAGGGATATCCCTAATGATCTAAACCACGGGACCATTACACAAGCATCACTAGAACATGAACAGTTTATTTCACACATTGTCATTATTGAGTGGGTTTGGTTGCCTTACGCACTGTAATTTCCTTGAATAAATGGTCATCTTTCTTTATGACCTTGTGACCTTATTTATTGGCCCTTGTGATTGGGACACTAGCCATGTGTCATTGTTTTCCCTTACAACTGATACTTAATCTGATATCATTAGCCATCTTAACCAGACAATACATGCCATAAGCAATATGTTACAAGAAACAACCAATACCCATTACCTCTACCCATTGCCATTGGGAAATAGTTCAATTGATCTGACAATATTGTAATTTATTGAACAGGTCATTTCACATGTATTGTCCAATTTTCTCATTTTTCAATCATTAAGACATTTTATTGCTATTTGCTGGAATTTAAATGAATTTTAAATGTCATAGTTAGATGAATATTCAGACCATCCATAAGGTGAAGGGATGAAGGTCCTCATTATACTACAAGGATGGAATGACAGAAATGCAATAATTATGTTACTCTATAAACCAACTAACTACAAATGAAACGCAAATAAAATACATATGCTAAAAAGGTTCCCAAAATAGTATGTGAGGAGAAGATACAGGTGGTGCTAATATTTTCTATTTGTAAGTGGGCAAATTTGCATGGTATGTACCAACCATAAGCTTGTCAATTACAGATACAATTCATCCCTGAACGTGGAGCTGTCAGCCATACTATCTCAGAAAACAACCCGACATTTATAAGTGAATAAATACTTGCACTACTTACATAACATATATATTGTACTGTCCACATTTTGATTTTAGTTATTTTCCTATAGTAAAAAAAAAAAAAATGCTTCTTAGGATTTTCCATTTTGTCTATATCTATCTTGAAGCCAATCCTGACATCACTGCCATAATTTCCTCCCTTACTCTGTCTGTGCGTTATTGTCTGCCCCCCTCCCAGTCTTCAGACACGCCTACCCAGCTCTGCAGTAGAAAGTGCATTGAGAAACACTGGTCAATCAGGGAGAAACAGAGGTGTGGGAGGGCAAAACAGGAGGGAAAGAGGCTTCAGCCAATCAGGCTGCATTAGTTAAGTCTGAGGGGAAAGTAAAGAAGAAAGAAAACAGCATGCCCTGCAACTTCCTTTGTGCGGCAGATGTACTATATAAGAGCCAAAGAAACTGGGGAATTATGTTTTATGGAGAAGAAAAATAAGAGTGATTTTTTTACTTTTGGATTGCCTGGTTAGCATCCTTATTACTTGTTTACCAGATAAAAATAAAGAATTGATTTTTAATTTTGTGCCGGACAGTTACGCTACGGCACAAGTGGGCGATATTACCGTTTAACAGGGTCATTGTCATTTTTAAAATGGAGGATAAAAAATTCCATCGATCACAGTGGACAAACAGAACACGGGAGTGGAGAAAGAGATTGAGGAGTAGACTATACGGTGGGTAATTATGAAGTAGGTATGTTTATTTTGACTTTAAATTTTCAGTTCAGGTTTTCTGTAAGCCAACACATAAATAGAGTGTTATTATGTAACTATTGTGTCATTTCTTAAATACAGATTTAAATTCTAGGCAAATTATGAAAACCATGTGCAGTTTGTGCTATAATTCCATGAGGTCTGTCAAAAACTTTATAAGATTACCATGTTATTTCGGGGGTTAATTTAAAGTAAATCTCTTCAAAGTGACCCTGAATGCTACATGTAGCATCCTGGGGTGGTTAACCGACGTGGCTAATGCCCCCCTATGGGGGAAGAAAAACACCGCCTGCAACTGAAAGGTATGGAATGCAGCTGAAAGCCTGAACTTGACGCCGCCACAACGCCATCAAACGCTGGGCAGAAGCTAAAACTTTACATGAATTTCATTGTAAGTTAAGCATTATCAATTTGTAACAGAAAACAAAAATAAAACAAACCAGTTCTAACATTAAAACTTAACTAAGATAACACATCCTATCCTTAGAGCTCAGGCACAGGTACATTTTTTGCTTGCTGTTCAAATCTGAAAGCCTTTTTCTAATAATGGTGTTATATGGCAGAAACTATTAAGGATTTTGTATCACTTCTCCATATCCGTGTAGTTGCGTGGTATAATATATATATATATATATATATATATATATATATAGAGAGAGAGAGAGAGAGAGAGAGAGAGAGAGAGAGAGAGAGAGAGAGAGAGAGAGAGAGAGAGAGAGATCTACAGTAGATTCAGCAACACTGCTTTTTACATGTGTGAAAACAAACAAGCGTGAATGACCGTAAATAAAGAAAGCTATCATGCTGCCTTTAAAACATCCCCTAAGCCTACGGGGACAAAACATAATGTACTGACGTCCTTACACTGCTTGCAAAGCATCACTATAGTGTAAGGGTGAAGTGACAGCTATCTGTGTGAGATCATAACACAAGGGGATTGAACTGTTAGATCCTATTAGGCAGTAAGACGTTAAACTAAAATAGGTTCCTTTTGCTTTGTAGGTGTTTTTGTACCATATATTATTCCATATATCCTGAAATGGACCTCAATCTGAAATGTGAACAACAACAAAACAAGAAATGCCTTGTATTAAAGGACTGACTACAATTCTGTAAGCACTGATTTAAACCACTATTTTGACCTTAAGTTACTTGCTTAGTGATCACTTGTAAGCAGAATAAAATCATCTGTATACTTTGTATAATTACAACAACTCCATATAAGAGATGATGGCTGAAGCAAGTGAAACTGGCACAGGTAGTTTCCTGTATAAAAGAGTGTCCGCTATAATAGCATCTGCTGCCCGCTATGTGAACTGTGGCTATGAATAGTGGTAACTTTTGTATCTGCCGTTTTTTGCATAGCAGACGGCTCCTTTTAAACAGGATGCATTTTAACAGGGAGAGGGTTAAAGAGGAGCTATCCGCCATACTATCTCAGAAAAAAACACATATAAAAGTGGATAAATACTTGCTCTACTTACATAACATATGTATTGCACTGACAGGATCACACAATATGGTGTCTCAGCAGTAATACAGCAACTATACAGTATGTTCTCTAGACAAAATAAGCAGTGGTGATGGATGAAATGAAGATGAGGAAGGTCTGACACTATGTAGATTAAAGGAACATTATCAAACCAAGTCTAAATTACAATGTACAAACAATGTCTAGCTGTGTAAACATTTCCCTACTTTTCATGTTAAATATTAGAGGCAAAAGCTTTAATTGTGTGTAGGATTTAGCTTTATTGGGACAAATCATTCTCAAAAGTGGGGTCTGCTTCAATGCACAGCCAGTGTTGGGATTTTTTTGCATATCAGACTACAGAGTATTTTTCTCTGAAAGCAAAAAAAAATATGAAAAGCTGTGGTGTCACAGGCAATTACACATGTTTATAACAAGTTAAATTTCCTTTTCTCTCTTCAGACACTTCAGTCAGAGACACAGTGTAACGATTGGTGTCCGCACGCAGAGAGAATCTGATTATTGGCGATCTGCGGTATCACCAAGAATGCAGATATATACCTGATTATTGATGATCTGCAGAATCACCGATAATACAGATATATTGCTAACCTCTGGACACCCAGCAAAGGAAACACAATAAAGACAGTAATAAATCACAGAAGTGTGGAAATATCCACCACACGGCAATTCCTCAGAGGTGTGGTTACCTCTGAATGGGAACCCCGTGAGTGAGATCCTCTAACCAGGCAGAGTGAGGAATCTCAGCCCCTAGCAGTAATCGTCTGCTTGGGGCAGGCGTCTCGGAGAGGCAAGCCTCAGAGATAACCCTCCAGTGGGAGACGTTCCACTGAAGGGAGAAAGGTCAGACAGGCAAGGGTTCAGCAACAGAGATGGCGGCAGCGGTACAGGAGCAGAAGGCAGAAGAGTAAACGGTAATCAGGCAGAGGTCGGCAACAAGAATCAGATAGGCAGAGGTACAATAGCGTAGAGAGAGCGAGTAGTCATGGATAGCCGGAGTCAAACACAGATACAATATCAAATACAATCCTAACTAAGGTGTGAAATCCTTAGCATCAACACCTGGGCACTGAACTAAGGTCTGAGCGCTAACACAGAAGTGTTTTCACGACAGCAGACAAAGAGCAACTGAAGGAAGGCTCCTTTTATGCTGGGAGCGCATCTGCAGCGCCACCCAGCCAATCCCCAGGGCTCCTGCAATCAGCTGACTGGAGAGTCAGCTGACCCTCCTGCGTAAGAGGTAAATATCCTGCCTCTTGTGACCCTCTGCCTCTGTGCACCAGAGAGGCCAGGGTCCGCGCGCGAACGCACACTAGATACCGCCGCCCTGCACCCCCGGACCCGCCGCCATTTCGCCAGTCGCGGCGGCGATGTCCCCACCACCCCGTGCCAGCAGTTCCGCGTGTGAAGCGGAACTCGCTGGCAGGGCAGCGGAGACCGCCGCCATGTTGCCCAGCGTGGCGGCCGTGTCTCCGTGGGTCCTTGCACACAGGACTTTCTTTCTCACACACACAGGATTAACAGATGCACTTTGAGGGAATTCCCCTCCCCTCATGGCTCACATCTGCCATCAGATTAGAGCAGACTGCCCTCAGTTTAAAGTGCAAGGAATTTGATACAATAAACAAAAGAGATAAGCAAGTGAATTGTATGCATCATTATTTACCAGCACTTCAGGAACTCTCTCAATCCCTGGTTAAAAAAACATTTTAATTGATAGTGTTCCTTTAATCAAAAAGTTCCAGCATACAATAAAGTGCAAGTGCAAACAACGGATGACATCTGGCGAAGTGCAAGACTGCAAAATTAAGCAAGTTTGATACTTATTGTGGCTATGCTGTATACTGGGGTGTGGCAGTGAGCACCTGGGGGGTATCCATATATATATTAGAGTAAGTGCCTCAACCTTCCAGCAAGAAGAAGAAGTAGCGCCCTGCCCCAGGGCCGGTTTAAGCAAGAAGAAGAAGTAGCGCCCTGCTCCCAGGGCTGGTCCAAGCAAGAAGAAGAAGTAGTGTCATATCAAACCAAGGGCAAAGAGGGATAATTCGCATATTCAGTAGCAGTGCATTGTGGGTAACCACAAATGTTCACTTATAGCTGAATTATTGCAGATTTGCTTCTGTTTTAAGAAGGAACATTACACCAAGCTTTGCTTTTTTTAGTAGGAGGGCTTTTTGGTCTCTTTTATCCTCCTGTACATTCTTAGTAGTTTGTGTCACCCTGAGCTGCTTGGTTACTCTGTTGTACTGGTCCAAGCCCCATCTCATACAGCCTTATCAATCTCTGCTAGGAACTGATGAGGACCAAGTGGCTGAAATAGGTTTTCACATGTGGGTTTGATATGACTGTGTAAAACTTAAAGCTATAGGCTATAGGTAACCACAAATGTTCACTTATAGCTGCATTATTGCAGATGTTCTTCTGTTTTAAAAAGACAAATTACACCAAGCTTTGATTTTTTTAGTAGAAGGTCTTTTGGGTCCCTTTTATCCCCCTATACATTTCGAGTGGTTTGGGTCACACTGAGCTGCTTGGTTACTCTGTTGTACTGGCCCAAGCCCTATCTCATACAGCCGTATCAATCCTTGCCATGTACTAATGAGGACCAAAAGTTTGAAATAGGCTGTCACATGTGGGTTTGATATGGCTGTGTAAAATTTAAAGCTATAGGATTGCTATACACCAACAGTTCTAGGTGCTTGCTTGACTTATCAAGGGTGAAAGGGATAATTTGCATATTTAGTAGCAGTGCATTGTGGGTAACCACAGATGTTCACTTATAGCTGAATTATTGCAGATTTATTTCTGTTTTAAGAAGGCAAATTACACCAAGCTTTGTTTTTTTTAAGTAGGAGGTCTTTTTGGACCCTTTTATCCCTCTATACATTACGAGTGGTTTGGGTCACCCTGAGCTGCTTGGTTTCTCTGTTGTACTGGTCCAAGCCCTATCTCACACAGCCGTATCAATCCTTGCCATGTACTGATGAGGACCAAAAGTTTGAAATAGGCTGTCACATATGGGTTTGATACGGCTGTGTAAAATTTAAAGCAATATGCTTGCTATACACCAGTGGTTCTGGATGCTTGCTTAGCTTACCAATGGTGAAAAGGGATCATTTTCATATTTAGTAGCAGTGCATTGTGGGTAACCACAAATGTTCACTTATAGCTGAATTATTGCAGATTTCCTTCCTTCACCTCCCGGAAGAGGTGAGTCATCCCCGCCCGCTGCCTCTTACTAATAGTGGTGGCTGCTGCTGAGCTTAAGATGGAGGGTGAGTGCACATGGGGGACCCAGATGAGGGAGAGGGGTCCTGTTGAGCTTAAGCTGGAGGGGGAGGGGGGGTCCTGCTGAGCTTAAGCTGCAGGGGGAATGCACATGGGGGACCCAGGTGAGGGGGGTTCTGCTAAACTTTCAGCTGGAGGGTGAGTGCACATGGGGGACCCAGATGAGGGAGGGGGGTCCTGCTGAGCTTAAGCTGGAGGGGGAGCACGCATGGGGGACCCAGGGGGTCCAATCCCCCTCCCCGCCGCTGTGCCCAATACTCCCTTCCTGCCCTCTACCCCCTTATGCGGTGTATGCTACGTCGCGGGTTGGCTAGTAGAAGAAATTATTTTAGCTGTGGATATCTTGTTCTGAGTGTCCAAATCACATGCCTAATATTTTATAATATTGATCATTTTATAGTACCAACTTTGTTTGTACATCATAAAAAAGAAATAATTTTTTTTTTCTTTTAAAGATGATATCCAATTTATTGGAATACAATTAGAAGTGCTGCATATACTATTTCACACCAATGAAAGACTTGTAAAATTAAAGAAATCATAGTATTGCTCTATTAATAATTGTTTTTTAAATGTATAGAAAAAAATCACCCACCAAGCTGTCATACTGGATTGCTCTCATCACTGTCTATTTGTCCTTCATTAACAGAAAAGAATTTGACAGGCTTGCAACAGAGAATGGTGCAATAGTAATGAGTAGAATCACTTTGGAGTTATAGATCTATAAACATCGTAAGCTGTGGATGGAGTATATTACAGTACCAGAAAAAGTAATTAACCATAGAACATTTAACCAACTTAGAAAATTAAAGCATCAATCAAAAATGTAATAAATGTTCAAATATAATGGCGCCTATTAACATGCCTGTGCTGGAAATGTGTTTAAGTATGTGTCCATTTAAGTCATATAGTAAGAAGATTATGCCCTAGTAAAGTGATTAATGGAATTCACATGTTTCTGTAATAGAGCCAAACTCGTACTTTTGTCCTTTGAAAATTTTAACTTTGTTATTGAAGCTGAGTTCTGGACTAAAAGGAAGTGAGCCCAGAGTAGTCCATCCCTACCCACTGTATGTATAATAATAATAATAATAATAATAATAATAATAATAATAATAATAATAATAATAATAATAATAATACATAGTCTGCATAATTTTGTTTTTAAAAACCTGGATCACTGATCACCCCCTGTACTGAAAATATTATTTGTTACTTTTAATTACCTAAAGCTGGCCATAGGCTATGCAATTTTATTTTATCATATTTTTTACTTAATTAGACATTAGAATAGACAAAGAAGTCTAATTGGGCAAATATGTTTGTTTTGTTTTTTTCTACTTTTTTTTTTTTTTTTTGCATTTCCGATCAGCACTGGAATCAACATCAGGGTCAAAATAAAGAACCGCAATGTTGGCTCTTGATGGTGTTGATTGTAGTGTTGATTGTAATGCTGATTGTGGGTCAATTAAAGTCACAATCGAAAACACAGTTGTGTAGTGTATGGATGGCCTTTTTCACACATAAGGCTGAACTAAGAGCTTGTTGGGCAGTTCAGTATTCCATCTGCTAGCCACTGAGCGCCTCCAGACAATCTATGGAGCAGCTGCCAGGTGGTAGATTCAATGCCTTAAGCCTCCCATAGGACCTAAGCCTTAAGGCCCATACACACGTCTGATTTTTGCGAACGGCGGGTCGTTTGAACGTCCCGTCGTTCAGTCGTTCGCCCGTCAAATCGGGCGTGTGTACAGACTATCGTTCGCATGATGAGACTGAGTTTGAGCGATCCAAAGTACAGAGCATGTGACTGTGGCTGTCCTTCCTTCTTAGGTTTTTCTAAAAGCTGTGCTCAGATTTAGGGTGTATGGCTCTGACGTTTAGCGCACCATATCTAAATACCATAGGAGACATAGGAGATTAGGGGTTGAATCTTGGCTCTTCCTGTTCAGTAAGCTGCACTTATTCAGTAAGGAGTTTTTGAGCAAGACTCCCTAACACTGTAACTGCCTACTGAGTGCGACCTAGTGGCTGCAGCTCTGGCGCTTTCAGTCCACCAGGAGAAAACTGCAATATAAATGTTCCTTGTCTTTGTCTTGTCTTTGTGTTCCTTGTCTTGTCTTTACTGAGGGTGATTATTGAATTAAATTTAAAGGGGACCCAAGGGGCTTGATTCATTAAGCCGTGGTAACTCAACACGTTTTCCTGTGCATTTTCAGGTTTGTGCGCGATTGCAAATTTTTGCGCGCAATCATGACTTTTCACGCACACTAGCGAATTTTCATGAAAAGTCGTGATTGCGTGCAAAAAATCACGATCACGCGCAACCATGAAAATGCGCACAAAAACGCCCATGATATGAGTTATCACGGCTAAGTGAATCAAGCTCAAGGTGAGAGGGATATGGAGGCTGACATGACATTTCCTTTGAAATAATGCACATCACCTGGCTGTCCTGCTGATTCTCTGCCTCTAATACTTTAACCACCCTGCGACCACCTAATGCCGATTGGCGGCTGCAGAGTGGCTCCATTATTCCTTCATGATGCCATATGGCTCCCATCTAATCTCGCTCCTCACGAGATGACGTCACTGTGAACAGATGGCCGCATCGATCAGCCTGCCAGCCTCTGATTCACGCTGGCAGGCTGTGTTTTGTATTTATTGGAAAAATAAAAATGTATATCACATTTACATCTTGCAGGAGGTTTGTGCATGCGCAGAAGACCCAGACTGGATGTGAATGAGTTGTTACCGGGGCTGATCACGGCTGAACGGCAGACCGTGGGAGAACAGTGTTGGACTCAGTTGAGCTTATGGGGCTGGAGGAAGCCCCGGGTAAGTATCAAATCTGTACTTATTTTCATCTCTGGTACACTTAAAGTTATAGACTCTGAACAAGCAGGCAGGTCAGATGTCTATGACAAATCTTACAAGATTTGCTGCATGCTGGTTTTAGGTGTGTGATTTAGACCCTACTGTGATCAGAAAGATCACCAGTACTGCCAGGCAATTGGTATTCTTTAAAAGGAAATAAATATTGCAGCGTCTATAGGTCTCCCACCCCAGGATCCTAAGAGACCTAGATCAAAGCAGATAGGCAAGTGGATGAAGGGCTGAAGGAAGGATATAAAACTCCAATCCAATAAAAAATTAAACGAGTAAATACATTGTATATAGAGTTGGGCCGAACCTCCGATTTTAGGTTCGCGAACCGGGTTCGCGAACTTTCGCGGAACGTTCGGTTCGCGTTAAAGTTCGCGAACCGCAATAGACTTCAATAGGGATGCGAACTTTGAAAAAAAAAAAAAATTATGCTGGCCACAAAAGTGATGGAAAAGATGTTTCAAGGGGTCTAACACCTGGAGGGGGCATGGCGGAGTGGGATACACGCCAAAAGTCCCCGGGAAAAATCTGGATTTGACGCAAAGCAGCGTTTTAAGGGCAGAAATCACATTGAATGCTAAATGACAGGCCTAAAGTGCTTTAAAACATCTTGCATGTGTATACATCAATCAGGTAGTGTAATTAAGGTACTGCTTCACACTGACACACCAAACTCACCGTGTAACGCACCGCAAACAGCTGTTTGTACTAGTGACGGCCGTGCTGGACTGGTGCGCACCATGGCGAGAGTGCAGGTTTTGGTGGCTTTACAGCCCATATGGTCGGCCTGGCTGATGTAGCTGAATGACAGAACAGTGACTGTCCAGCTGATCAAATTTGGTCTGACCACAATGAAGCAACGACCTTATTATCTTTTGTGTGCCCCCCGAGACACTCATCTAGGCGCCGGTCATTGCTTCATTGTGATACGCAAGCCCCTTCACCACGGCAAGGTAATGATCACGAAGGGGAATGGGCGCATGTACATGCCTTTTCTTTTGTTGTTGCAGCTGCCCTCAGTGCAGCCAGAAAAATTAGGCAGTCATGTACACGCACCATAAAAATTATTACAGCGGCCGCTGCTAGCAGCGGCCTAAAAAATTCAGCAATCCGCCTGGAGTCCCGGACCCTGTTGGTGGTGGCGGAGAAGGTAGTGAAGCGGCCTGCAGGCAGACATGCTGTGTGGAGGGACTGGGAGCGACTTAGTCTTTTTGGGGCAGGCCAGGCAGCCAGTCACACGGCGTGCAGGCAGAGATGCTGTGTGTGCGGGGACTGACTTAGTCTTGGGGCGGGCAGCAGCCCTCCACGATCCATGCCTCATTCATTTTGATAAAGGTGAGGTACTTAACACTTTTGTGACTTAGGCGACTTCTCTTCTCTGTGACAATGCCTCCAGCTGCGCTGAAGGTCCTTTCTGAGAGGACGCTTGTGGCAGGGCAGGAGAGAAGTTGGATGGCAAATTGGGACAGCTCTGGCCACAGGTCAAGCCTGCGCACCCAGTAGTTCAAGGGTTCCTCATCGCTGTTCACAGCAGTGTCTACATCCACATTTAAGGCCAAGTAGTCGGCTACCTGCCGGTCGAGGCGTTGGTGGAGGGTGGATCCGGAAGGGCTACGGCGAGGCGTTGGACTAAAGAACGTCCGCATGTCCGACATCACCATGAGATCGCTGGAGCGTCCTGTCTTTGACTGCGTGGACATGGGAGGAGGATTAGTGGCAGTGGTACCTTGCTGGCGTTGTGCTGTCACATCACCCTTAAAGGCATTGTAAAGCATAGTTGACAGCTGGTTCTGCATGTGCTGCATCCTTTCCACCTTCCGGTGAGTTGGTAACAGGTCCGCCACTTTGTGCCTGTACCGAGGGTCTAGTAGTGTGGCCACCCAGTACAGCTCATTCCCCTTGAGGTTTTTTATACGGGGGTCCCTCAACAGGCAGGACAGCATAAAAGACGACATCTGCACAAAGTCAGATCCAGTACCCTCCATCTCCTCTTGCTCTTCCTCAGTGACGTCAGGTAAGTCAACCTCCTCCCCCCAGCCGCGAACAATACCACGGGAAGGTTAAGCAGCACAAGCCCCCTGCGACGCCTGCTGCGGTTGTTCTCCTGCCGCTGTCCCCTCCTCCTCCTCCTCCTCCTCCCCCAAAGAAACACCTTGCTCATCATCCTCTGAGTCTGACTCGTCTTCTGCACACGACCTCTCTTCTTCCTCCTCCTCCCCCCTCTGTGCTGCCGCAGGTGTTGAGGAAACAGCTGGGTCTGATGAAAATTGGTCCCATGCCTGTTCCTGCCGTAACGGTTCCTGGTCACGCTCATTCGCAGCTTCATCCGCCACTCTACGCACAGCACGCTCCAAGAAGTACGCGTAGGGAATTAAGTCGCTGATGGTGCCCTCACTGCGGCTCACCAGGTTGGTCACCTCCTCAAACGGCCGCATGAGCCTGCATGCATTTTTCATCAGTGTCCAGTTGTCGGGCCAGAACATCCCCATCTTCCCAGACTGTTTCGTTCTACTCCAGTTGTAGAGGTACTGGGTGACGGCTTTCTTCTGTTCTAGCAGGCGGGAGAACATGAGCAGGGTCGAGTTCCAGCGAGTGGGGCTATCGCAAATGAGGCGTCTCACCGGCATGTTGTTTTTACGCTGAATTTCTGCAAATCGTGCCATGGCTGTGTAAGAGCGCCTCAAATGCCCACAGAACTTCCTGGCCTGCTTCAGGACATCCGCTAAGCCAGGGTACTTTGCCACAAATCTTTGAACCACTAGATTCATGACATGTGCCATGCAGGGTATGTGTGTCAGCTTCCCCATATGCAAAGCGGCAAGCAGATTGCTGCCGTTGTCGCACACCACGTTGCCTATCTCCAGGTGGTGCGGGGTCAGCCACTCATCCACCTGTTTCTTAAGAGCAGCCAGGAGAGCTGCTCCAGTGTGACTCTCCGCTTTGAGACAAGCCATGTCTAAGATGGCGTGACACCGTCGTACCTGGCATGCAGCATAGGCCCTGCGGAGCTGGGGCTGTGTAGCTGGAGAGGAGAACTGCCACTCAGCCAAGGAGGAGGAGGAGGACAGCGAAGAGCATGTAGCAGGAGGAGAGGAGGTGGCAGGAGGCCTGCCTGCAAGCCGTGGAGGTGTCACAATTCGGTCCGCCGCTTTCTGCTTGCCATCGTTCACCACCAGGCTCACCCAATGGGCTGTGTAGGTAATGTAGCGGCCCTGCCCGTGCTTGGCAGACCAGCCATCCGTGGTCAGGTGTACCCTTGACCCAACGCTCTTCGCAAGAGATGACACCACTTGCCTCTCAACTTCACGGTGCAGTTGGGGTATGGCCTTTCTCGAAAAATAAGTGCGGCCTGGCATCTTCCACTGCGGTGTTCCGATGGCCACAAATTTACGGAAGGCCTCAGAGTCCACCAGCCGGTATGGTAACAGCTGGCGAGCTAACAGTTCCGCCACGCCAGCTGTCAGACGCCGGGCAAGGGGGTGACTGGCCAAAAGTGGCTTCTTCCGCTCAAACATTTCCTTCACGGACACCTGACTGCTGCTGTGGGCAGAGGAGCAGGAACCGCTCAAGGGCAGAGGCGGAGTGGAGGAGGGTGCCTGTAAAGGTGCAAGGGAGAAAGCGGCAGAAGCAGATGATGCACCTGAAGGAGGAAGAGGAGAAGGAGGGTGACTTTTCTTTTGTGTGCTGCTGCTGCTTTTGCTCAGGTGGCCATCCCATTGCTGTTTGTGCATTTTCTCCAGGTGCCTTCGTAAGGCACTTGTCCCTACGTGAGTGTTGGCCTTTCCACGGCTCAATTTTTGTTGGCAGAGCGAACAGATGGCTTTGGTCCGATCTGAGGCACACACATTAAAAAATTTCCACACCGCTGAGCCACCCTGGGATGTGGGCACTATGGGGACCTCAGCAGCTGATGCTGAAGGGCAAGTTGGCTGGCTGTACATAGGTGGCGATACATGGTGCCGGACTCTGCCACCAGCTGTTTCTGACGAAGAGCTGCCCCAGCTTCTTTCAGCAACTTCTCTCCTCCTACTACTCTCTGACTCCCCCTCTGAACTGTCCCCCTCTTCATCTCCTCTATTGGGAACATACAGAGGATCCCTATTACCGTCATCATCGTAGTCATCCTGCCCAGCTTCGCTTGCCTCAGACAAATCCAAACTTGCACCATCAGTAGGTCCTTCATCCTCCTGACACGTTACATCCATAGTGTTGCCGCGTAACTCAGACATATTAGCTGGTGAAAATTCATCTGGCTGTAACAACAATGGCTGTGCATCAGTGATTTCAACACTAAATAATTCTTGCGAAGTGTCAAATGCAGCGGAAGTGGTGCTAGTAGTAGCGCTGGTGGCTGAGCAAGATGAGGTGTTCTGTGTCGCTAAATACTCAACCACGTCCTGACAATCTTGGGAGGTGATGGGACGTGCCTTCTTCCGAGCACTGTACTGTGGGCCAGGTCCACACGAAATTACATTTACACGACCTCGCGCAGACCTGCCGGGTGGCCTTCCTCTGCCTCTGCCACTACCTCTTCCTCTTCCTCTACCTGTTTTGTCCATATTGGGTATGCACGGAGTGGTATATCACACTGCGTGCACTCACGTAGGTAGGTGGGTTCACTTAACTGCACAGGTATGCGCACTGATGCGGTGGGTTCACTGAACAGTACAGGTATACAGTGGCAGGTTCACTGAACACAACAGGTATGCAGTGGCGGGTTCACTGAACAGGTATACAGTGGCGGGTCCACTGAACAGAACAGGTATACAGTGGCGGGTTCACAGAACAGGTATGCAGTGGCAGGATCACTGAACACAATAGGTATGCAGTGGCGTGTTCACTAAACAGGTATACAGTGGCGGGTCCACTGAACAGAACAGGTATACAGTGGCGGGTCCACTGAACAGAACAGGTATACAGTGGCGGGTCCACTGAACAGAACAGGTATACAGTGGCGGGTTCACAGAACAGGTATGCAGTGGCAGGATCACTGAACACAATAGGTATGCAGTGGCGTGTTCACTAAACAGGTATACAGTGGCGGGTCCACTGAACAGAACAGGTATACAGTGGCGGGTTCACAGAACAGGTATACAGTGGCGGGTCCACTGAAACAGAACAGGTATACAGTGGCGGGTCCACTGAACAGAACAGGTATACAGTGGCGGGTCCACTGAACAGAACAGGTATACAGTGGCGGGTCCACAGAACAGAACAGGTATACAGTGGCGGGTTCACAGAACAGGTATGCAGTGGCAGGATCACTGAACACAATAGGTATGCAGTGGCGTGTTCACTAAACAGGTATACAGTGGCGGGTCCACTGAACAGAACAGGTACACAGTGGCGGGTCCACTGAACAGGTATACAGTGGCGGGTCCACTGAACAGAACAGGTATACAGTGGCGGGTCCACTGAACAGAACAGGTATACAGTGGCGGGTTCACAGAACAGGTATGCGGTGGCAGGATCACTGAACACAATAGGTATGCAGTGGCGTGTTCACTAAACAGGTATACAGTGGCGGGTCCACTGAACAGAACAGGTATACAGTGGCGGGTCCACTGAACAGAACAGGTATACAGTGGCGGGTCCACTGAACAGAACAGGTATGCAGTGGCGGGTCCACTGAACAGAACAGGTATACAGTGGCGGGTTCACAGAACAGGTATACAGTGGCGGGTCCACTGAACAGAACAGGTATACAGTGGCGGGTTCACAGAACAGGTATGCAGTGGCAGGATCACTGAACAGGTATGCAGTGGCAGGATCACTGAACAGGTATGGAGTGGCAGGATCACAGTACAGGTATGCAGTGGGCTGAGGGCTCACTGAACAGAACAGGTATGCAGTGGCAGGACCACTGAACAGGTATGGAGTGGCAGGATCACAGTACAGGTATGCAGTGGGCTGAGGGCTCACTGAACAGAACAGGTATGCAGTGGCAGGATCACTGAACAGGTATGCAGTGGCAGGATCACTGAACAGGTATGCAGTGGCAGGATCACAGTACAGGTATGCAGTGGGCTGAGGGCTCACTGAACAGAACAGGTATGCAGCCAGGAAGAAGTTAAGCCTAACTAATCTTTCCCTATATGAGAGACTGCAGCAGCTCGCCCTACTCTCACTAATGCAGGCACACGAGTGGCCGTAATGGCCGCCGCTGCCTGCCTTATATAAGGGGGGGTGGGGCTCCAGGGGCTAGTGTAGCCTAATTGGCTACACTGGGCCTGCTGACTGTGATGTAGAGGGTCAAAGTTGACCCTCAGTGCATTATGGGGCGAACCGAACTTCTTCCGCAAAAGGTTCGCGTGCGGTACCCGCACGCGAACCACCTACGTTCGCGCGAACCACGTTCGCCGGCGAACCGTTCGGCCCAACTCTAATTGTATAGTAGTATAATGCTATTTTTTTATTTATTTTTTTTTAGCAATTTACAATTCTGACTTAGGAAAATTACCTATTGCAGTCTAATAAAACTTTCTATACAACTTTCTAAATAAAACTATGCTTTTACAACTATGCAAACAGTACATTATTTCATGTGCAGAGCATCCTAAAATGTACCCCTTCCTCCTTGTGTAATTGGTTCTCTGATTGAAAGAATTATGCAAAGAGCAAAAAGGGAAATTGCAGACATTAAATGCATTGCATTTAGGTTTATGGCAATGAGCCTTTCACGTGCATGAAGAATGAAACTGCACATATAAAGCAATGCCAATGATTATTCTTTTACAGCCCTGGAACTGATGTTGTGCATAAAATAGGCCTGCGCTCCAATTTACTATTTTGTATAAACTAGAACATTATTTTGAATTCTCAGAGAAAATGGAGGCTCCACATTTTCTGATTGGCCATTCTCAGCTGCCAATCTTTTCCAATCCATGCAGGCAAATGTCTCCAAAATGCCCATCGAACCCCGGGTACGACCTCTGCAGTTTCCTGTTACTAATCACAAACTAGGTCAGAGACTTTGAGAAAAAAAATATATCTACAAATTTTAGCCATGCCAGCACAGGACTTTGCAGCACTTCTTTTTTCATACCAAAAGTTTTGGCTATGAAAATGACATTTTATGTGACCTGTAATTAAATAAGGGCTACAGCTAGGGTAGGGTTAAAGAGGAACTACAGGCTAAACAAACATACTGCCATTAAGTTCCATTAGTTATGTTAATTAAACTAGATAGGTAATATAATCTCTTACCCATCCTGTTTTAAAAGAACAGGCAAAGGTTTGTGATTTCATGAGGGCAGCCATCTTTTTGGTTGAAAGGAGGTGACAGAGAGCATGAGACACAGTTCCAACTGTCCTGTATTCTGATCACCCCTCCCAGTTGCTGAGCAACCAGAACAACACCAGAAATCCCATCATGCTTTGCACAGCATCAGGGGAAAAATGCCCGGGCAGTTTTCTTTGATGGGCGGAGCTTAGCTTCTAAGCAGATAAAAATTAGGCTTGGGTATGAAAAGTTCTGATGCTGTGAAACTGTTAAAGAAACAGCAAGCCTTTTCTGTGCTGCTGAGTAGATTTTTAGTCTGGATGTTCACTTTAAGTGTAGGGATAGTTGAGTTGCAGGTATGAGTTACATATTAAGGCTTGTTCTATAAGTGTTTTAGGTTAAGGTTTGGCATCTTCAAGAGAAAAAGCGCCCGATCCAATTCAATTTTTCTCCTAAGTTTTCAGGAGAGAATTTTTATCTTCAGGTTTAAAATAACTTTTCAGCACTCTGCAATTGGAAAAGTACCAAAAGTTAGTCAACAAATATTCAAAAATTATCCTGAGTATTTTCTTGCTGACTGCTGGCTTACAAAGCATTTTAATGATAATATGTTAAACTATCAACTATGAGAAAACCTGGAGAAAAAGTGAATTGAGTATGGACCCATATGGTTTAGTCATCTGTATATTTAAAAGAAATTTGTAAATTGGCAAACGACTGAAAAAATTGCAAGAAGCAGGGTGGGGGGGGGGGGGGAATTATCAACCCTTAGGTAAATCTCTTGTTCACCTAAGGGTTGATAATTCAATCCCTTCCCCATAATCGATGCGTAATATTGTGACACACTTGGAAGGTTTCCAAACAACAATTCAATCTGGACAATTCAATCTGCTTCTCCAATATTTAATTTTTATTTGCTAGTGGTGATGCAGCATGATAAGAGCACAATGTTTCGGGCTACATGTCCTTTGTCAAGCATCTGACAAAGGGCATGTAACCCGAGACGTTGTGCTCTTATCATGTGCTCTTATCATGTGCTCTAACAAATACAATTTAAATATTGGAGAAGTATCTCTTGGCAAGGGTCGAGTCCAGTTTGAATTGTTATTTGGATTACTTCAGTGTTTGGAGGTTTGATGGTTCTCCTGCCAGATTTGTAACTCTCCTATGAAAAATTTCCACATACTGAGGCCCGTGGATTAATTTCTGTTTGCACTTGGAAAGTTTGCCTTTCTGTTAGCCCATGTGGAACTTAAAGAGACACTGAAGCGAACTAATTTTTCCCATTTTACCTTATAATTAGCTTCAGTGCTCTCATGACAAGTAAACCGCCGCGTCCTCTCCGCAAAACGAGGGCTGCAGAGCCCCCAAATCCTCGGGAAGTGGGGGATAATCCAGCCGGCATTTCCTGGAAGGGGCAGAGCTTTCAGCTTCAGCTCTGCCCCTCCTGATGTCAATCGCGGCGGATCGCCGCCTCTCCTCACCCCTCTCACTCTTCCTTTACAGGGAGGGGCGGGGAGAGGCGACGATCCGTGCTGCAATTGACGGAAAGAGAGGCAGAGCTACTGCTCATAGCTCTGCCTCTCAGAGCAGCAAAATCCACGACCAAGTTGGTCGTGGATATTTGCAGAGGGATTTGGGGGCTCTGCAGCCCTCGTTTTGCGGTGGGGACGCGGCGGTTTACTTGTCATGAGAGCACTGAAGCGAATTATAAGGTAAAATGGGCAAAATTAGTTTGCTTCAGTGTCTCTTTAACTCTTATTCAGGAAACATGCCCCTCTGTATTATTCATATAGTTGTGGTGTTTTTCTTGTGATTATACTACTGCCAGCTTCTATGCAAAGCAGCCATGTGGATAAATGGGGACCACTTGGCGGTAGTAGAATATTGGTAACTTTATTGATATTCAATTATCTGTTATAATATATTATCAGTAATTTACCTGATATTCTATTATCACCCTCTGACCCATATGCAATTCACTTTTTCTCCAGCGTTTTATCCTAGGAGATAATTTTTCAACTTCTTTTTAAAATAACTTTTCAAAATTCTGCATTTGAAAAAGTAAAACAAAACAAAACATAAGTGAAAATGTACTATCTGCATTATTTTGAGTGTTTTCTTGATTGTTGTTGGTTTTAAAAACATTTTATTGACAAGGTGTGAAAATATCACCTAGGAGAAAACACACAGGAGAAAAAGTTAATTGCATATGGGCCTCTGTATCCTAACTATTACACAAAACCTCCCCGATCTATGCCTAACACTAACCCCCTTCCACCTACTCCCAGCACTAACCTAGCTCCACCTTCTCCTAACACTAACCTCCCCTCCCTTCACCTGATCCTAACTCTAACCTCCCATCGCCTATCCTAACACTAACTACCCCCCACCTACAACTAACACTAAACAGTAAGCACTGCCACCTACTCCTAACACTAACCAACCCCACCTACTACTAACACTAATCTCCCCCAAATACTTCCAACACTAACCTCCCTTAAGCTACTCCTAGCTCTCTAAGCTCCCCTCACCTATCCTAACACTAACCACCCCCTCACCTACTCCTAACACTAAACAGTAACCACTGCCGCCTACTCCTAACACCATCCACCCCCACCTACTCCTAACACTAACCTCCCTCCACCTACTCCTAACACTAACCTCCCTTCACCTACTCCTAACTTTAACCTCCACTCACCTACTCCTACCACTAAACACCCCCTCACCTACTCCTAACACTAACCTCCCCCAACTACTCCTAACACTAACCTACCCCCACCTACTCCTAACACTAGTGTACCACCACCTACTTCCAACACTAACCACTCCCCATTCTCATTAGAGTTTAGTTCTAATGTATATAAATGCTGGTGAACTACTTCTCCAAGCTGCCTGCCACTGTTCCTACAAAGTTCCACTACATAGTAAAAGAATTCTACTGCTGCTATTTTACACCAGAATTTGGCTACACTGTAGCTTATCTCCAGTGAACTACTGCCAGGGCCGGTTGTAGATTTATTGCCGCCTGAGACAAACAATTTTGACAGTATTGTTTTCACTTACTTTTTGGTACTTTAAATGTAAAGTGATGAAAAGGTATTTTAAAAAGAAGTTGAAAAATTATCTCCTAGGAGAAAATGGGAATTGCATATGGCCCCAGTGCCTTTATCTTATTCAATTTAATTTTTTCCTAAAAATTCTCTTTGGAGATACGGTTTCTTCTTTTAAAATAACTTTTTAGCACTTTGCAATTGAAAAAGCATTGAAAAAAGTATTTGAAAATGAACTGTCAAAATTACTAATCAAAATTAGTATGTTCTTGCTTGCTGGTGCCTTAAAGGCAATTTATTGGCAAGTTTAAAAATATAATCCCGGAGAAAACTCAGGAGAAAAAAGTGAATTTTCTATTCTCTTCACTTTTCATCTTCTCTTCATAATACTTTTTAAGCTCTTTGCAATTGAAAAAGTATCAAAAAGTAGATGAAAACCGCACTAAAACATATATATTTTATAGCTTAAAAAAAAAAAAGCTCCTTGACCTTACAACCCCTTTCACACACTTAGCTGCTTGCAAACTGCAAGATAACTTTATTAAATTACAAAATGACATGTGTAAAGGCCATAGACCATCACTTTTAAGGTACAGACTTTGAATTTTGCTGAAGTGTTCTGTTGTCTTTGTGGTAAGTTGGCCATTAAAAGAGTGCTAAGTATTCCCTTTCACACTCTATGAAAAGTGTTTTTTTATTGTTCCATTCACTTCAATCTATTTTGCTTTCACAGAAAGAGTAAGTGCATATTGTCAGAAATGTTATTAACGCTGCTTTCACAGTGGGACGTTACAGGCGCACGTTAGAGCAGCCTGTAACGCAGCCTAACTCACAGCACTGAAAAATCAATGGGCTGTTCACAGTGCCCACGTTGCGTTGGAGTATAACGCTGCACGGTAAATGAAAGTGCAGCGTGCCGTACATTATACTCCTATTTGGCTGCGTTCGGATGTTTGCACATGCTCAGTTTTGTTTTGTTTTGGTTTTTTTACTTGCCGCATGCGCCATTTCCGTCGATACTATGCGTCAAAAAGTAAGCAGCACGGACGCATCAAGAGCCGCATAACGCGGCTCTGTATAACGTCCAACTTCAAAGCTCACATGCGTTGCGTTAGGGGCACGTTATGCGACCTTAAAGTGAACATCCAGACTAAAAATCGACTCAGCAGCACTGAAAAAGGCTTTGTGCTTCTTTAACAGTTTCACAGCACCAGAACTTTGTTTCTTTTATACAAACCTCATTTTTAGCTGCACAGAACAAAACTGCCCAGGCTTTTTTCCCCTGATGCTGTGCAAAGCATGATGGGATTTCTGATTTTGTTGTTCTCTTTCTGCTGTTTTGGTGCAATTTTTTTTTTTACATTTTGAATTTGACATTTGAAGCCTAGCGTGTGCAGCTGGGAGGGGTAATCAGGACACAGGATAGTTGGAACTGTGTCTCCTGCTCCTTGTCACCTCCTTTCAACCAAAAAGATGGCTGCCCCCATGACAAAGATGGCAGCCCCCATGAATCACAAACATTTGCCTGTTCTTTTAAAACAGGGTGGGTAAAAGATTATATTACCTATTCAATCTAATTAACATAACTAATGTAACTTGATGACAGTATGTTTGTTTAGGCCGAAGTTCCCCTTTAACGTCGCATCTAACGCAACGTCTTAGTGGGAAAGAGCCCTAAAAGCAATTGCCTTTTTCTCCTGAGCTTTCTCCTATGAGATAATTTTTCAGCTTCTTTTTAAAATGAAAAAAGTATCAAAATGTAGGTGAAAAAGCACCTTAAAATAATGTAAGTATTTTCTTGCTTTCTGGTGGTTTAAATGCATTTTATTGATGTGGTAAAAAAATTAATTGCATTTGGGCCCAAGAAACAAAAAAAAATATTTATTTTGACAGCACCTTTTCACCTACTCTTTGGTACTTTTTCGATTGCTGAAAAAATATTTTAAAAACAAGTTGAAAAATTATCTCTTAGGAGAAAACTCCAGAGAAAAGAATTATTGCATATGTGCCTTCTATTTAGACTAAGGGTATCATTCATAAACAGGCTGTCGGTAGTGCGGGAAAACACCGTTCTTCTCCGCAACCGGTAATTAAGACTTCTGGGTGGCCATTCATAAAGAAGTCTGCCTGTTGCGGAAGAAGTGCGGAGGTTTTCTGGAGGAAGCTGGCGGCAGCGTGGCGGAAGACATGCGGAAACTTAAAAGCTGCCCGATTCCCTCCCTGCGCTGCTCTGTCTGATGCTGCTTGGGAGGTCCCTCCCATTCATTTATATGTATTCCGCCCGCCTATCGCTACTGTCGAGCAAGCGGTATTTTCCTTCCGGATACCGCTTGCTCTAATCTTTATGAATGGATGTGTTTGTTACTTTTTCTAGATTAATCTAGAAAAACTCCGCACAAGGCGGAAATGTATCGCTCTGTCACATTTTCATGCGGAAAGAGCCTTTATGAATGGGGCTTATGCTGAGTGGTCGGGAAAGTCACCGGTGTTAAGCATTTCCGCATGCGGAAATGCTTTATGAATGATACCCTAACTTGTTAGCACTTTGTGATAGAAAAGTACTAGCACAGTGTGGGCAGCACTTTGGCATAGTGGTTACTGCTCTCTCAGCTTGCAGCGCTGGGTCCCTGGTTAAAATTCCAGCCAGGGCATTATCTGTATGGAGTTTTTATGTTCTCCCCATGTCAGTGGCACTCCCGTTTCCTCCCACATCCCAAAAACATACGGAAAAGTTAATTGGCTTCCCCCTAAAATTGGCCCAAGACAACTATGCGATACATACACTACACAATACATACATAGACATATAACTATGGTAGGGATTAGATTGTAAGCCCACTGAGGGGCAGTTAAGTGACAACACAATATGTACTCTGTACAGCGCTGCGGAAGATGACGGCACTATATAAATACTAAATAGTAATAATGATACCAAAAAGTAGGTTAAAAAGTACTAATAATCAAAACTATTTTCAGTATTTTCTTGCATGTTGGTGGTTTAAATGGCATTTTATGGACAAGGGCCCATATGCAATTTACTTTTTTTCCTAAAGGTTTCTCCTAGGAGATATGTTTTCATTTTCTATTTAAAGTAACTTTTCAGCACTCTGCTATTGAAAAAGTACCCAAACGTAGGTGAAAAGGTACTGTCAAATTTATTTGGAGTATTTTCTTGCTTTGTGGTAATTCAAAAGGTATTTTACTGACAGTTTGAAAATCTCACCTAGGAGAAAACTCAGGTGAAAACATCACTCAGGAGATAAAATTAGTTGCATATGTGCCTAGGTAAGACTCAATGGAGAAAACCGTGATGCTGGGAAAGATTAGAGGACAAGTAGAAGCTGGCAGCAGAGAATGAGGTGTCTAGAAAGTATCAGGAAAGCAACAAACATTAGCTTGGACAAGCTTCCAGAGGCAGTAGAGTACAGAGGGACCTGATGTGCTGTGGTCTATGGGGTCGCAAAAAGTCACTCTCAAATGAATAGTGGCTGAACAACAAAAAGACAACAATGCCTAGTCCAATTCATTGACTGGCAGCAAATGTTCTCTACAGTATGTACATAAAAGCAAAAATAAAAGGCAAACTTAAATAATGTTTGCCTTTAATCCTTACAATACACTGAGCAAAACCGACAGTATTCAGTCTTCTCAATACATGTTGAATTTCTCTGTAAGTCACATTAAGAATTTCTATTAGACTGGGTGCAAAAAAAAAAATACTTTGCAAATTACTAGATAGTTATGAGATCTCTTGCACACTACATGCATTTCCGATTTTTTAATACGGAATCTAATTTTTGAATCTGATTAAAAAAAGTACTGCATGCTGCTACGTTTTTTTAATCGGAAACAGAGATTGCATCGTATAAAAAATCAGAAACGTTTGAAGTGTGAAAAAGGCCTGAGACTGTTTTGTTTTTGATAAACATTGCTAAACCAATGATTTTTTTTCCCTCACTGTACTGGCTACCTGTAAAATGGAGAATACTCTTCAAGATTGGACAGTTGACAGTCAAATCCCCTGTACAGTTTGGGCCCTGGATACATGAAGGACTTGCTGAAACTGCACCAAACCTCTCACAACCTCAGATCAGCAGGATCCATAAAACTTGTTCACTCCCAGAGTGCACCTCAAAAGCTTTGGAGCCAGAGCTTTATGTCATGCTGCCCCTACCAAATCTAGGAACGACAGCCCCATCTCTGAAGCTATTCAAATCCAGACTGAAAAGCCACCTGTTCAGCCTGCCATTTGCAGACTTTTAGAATTCTTCCTCTGTACCAACATTTACCAATCAACCAACTTCTGGTCTGAGCCATGCTTATGCACATTGAGTCCTACGGGAGAAAAGTGCTTTGGAAATTTTGTTTGTTGTTGGTTGTTGAACATCTATAAAGAAAAACATTGTTTGTTAGAACTGTAAAATTGCTCTGTCCATTGCCAACAGTACATTAAATTCAGCTCCTTCTTTGTTTAGACATTACAGGGGTGCTATAATTAGAGTTGGGCCGAACCTCCAATTTTAGGTTCGCGAACCGGGTTCGCGAACTTCAGCGGAAGGTTCGGTTCGCGTTAAAGTTCGCGAACCGCAATAGACTTCAATGGGGATGCGAACTTTGAAAAAAAAAAATAATTATGCTGGCCACAAAAGTGATGGAAAAGATGTTTCAAGGGATCTAACACCTGGAGAGGGGCATGGCGGAGTGGGATATACGCCAAAAGTCCCCAGGAAAAATCTGGATTTGACGCAAAGCAGCGTTTTAAGGACAGAAATCATATTGAATGCTAAATGACAGGCCTAAAGTGCTTTAAAACATCTTGCATGTGTATACATCAATCAGGTAGTGTAATTAAGGTACTGCTTCACACTGACACACCAAACTGTTCACTGAACAGAACAGGTATGCAGTGGCGGGTTCACTAAACAGGTATACAGTGGCGGGTCCACTGAACAGAACAGGTATGCAGTGGTGGGTTCACAGAACAGGTATGCAGTGGCAGGATCACTGAACAGGTATGCAGTGGTGGGTGGGTTCACAGAACAGGTATGCAGTGGCAGGATCACAGAACAGGTATGCAGTGGTGGGTTCACAGAACAGGTATGCAGTGGCAGGATCACTGAACAGGTATGCAGTGGTGGGTGGGTTCACAGAACAGGAATGCAGTGGCAGGATCACTGAACAGGTATGCAGTGGTGGGTGGGTTCACAGAACAGGTATGCAGTGGCAGGATCACTGAACAGGTATGCAGCCAGGAAAAGCTAAGCCTAACTAATCTTTCCCTATGAGAGACAGACAGCAGCTCGCCCTACTCTCTCTAATGCAGGCACACGAGTGGCCGTAATGGCCGCCGCTGCCTGCCTTATATAAGGGGGGTGGGGCTCCAGGGGCTAGTGTAGCCTAATTGGCTACACTGGGCCTGCTGACTGTGATGTAGAGGGTCAAAGTTGACCCTCATAGTGCATTGTGGGGCGAACCGAACTTCCGGAAACGTTCGCCTGCGGGAGGCGAACACGAACCACCGAAGTTCGCCGGGAACCGTTCGCCGGCGAACCGTTCGGCCCATCTCTAGCTATAATAGAAATTAAATTTACCACAATTTATAGTTCCGATGTTTCTATCTCCAGATATTTTGATATGTTGTTAGCTAGTCCCATGACTTTTGGTGTGGAACACTTCCTTCCAATGACTTTCCTTCCAGCAGACTGTGTGTGCTATGAAGTGCGGATTAATCATGGTTGGTTTGAGCTGTGACTTACCTTTTAGTGATGAGACTGATGATCTTTATAAGCAGACATATCAGTTTATTACACGTCCCAGAGATTTAGCACAAACACATAACAAAGACCAATCTCAGCATACCACTGCAAGTGAAAATGTAGCTAGAAAGCATACCAGACTCCTTGGACTCTCCTTACCTGTGGTGTGATAAGCACTCGTAGTCTGTAAAAAGCACATCATAGAAAGCAGAAAAGGGAAGAAAATGGAAAAAATAAGCAAGGAGATCATCATCTAAGCACAAAGCTTTCACTTCGATTCATTTCATTCAACGACTCTTCTATTTATTAACCGTCTTGAATGTTTTTTTGTTAAAGGATTACTATCTATATGCTTAAAGGAAACTAGAGCTGAGCCTATATAAAAGTGTTATACATACCTGGGGCTTCCTCCAGCCCCTTTGGCACAGATCACTCCCACTCCGCCGTCCTTAGCCTTTTTCTGCGCCGGTGCCAAATCCCATAACTTCCTCCGCGCAAGAGTAGTGCACCCTCTATGTATCTCTACCGGCGGCTGCTGGAGAGATACGTAAAGAACACACTTCCTTTGCGTCAGACTGGCTGTGCCTGGAGGAAGTTACAGGACCCGGTACCGGTGCAGGAGAAGGCTGAGGACGGCGGCGTGGGAGTAGAGATGTCCCGAACGGTTTGCCGTCGAACTTTGGTGGTTCGCGTTCGCCTGCCAATGGCGAACGTTCCCAGAAGTTCGATTCACCCCATAATGCTCTATTGAGCAAAACTTTGACCCTCTACATCACAGTCAGCAGGCATATTGTTGCCTATCAGACTGCACTCACTCTTGGAGCCCCCCCTTATACAAGGCAAGGTCCTTGTGCCATTTGACTCACTCGTCTGCCTACACTAATTAGTTAAGGGATAGCTGCTACAGAAAGTTTAATTAGCCTCTTGTAGGCTTCTCCTTCTACCCTTCTCCCTCCTACTGGAGGGAGGAGGGTCTCATCTGCCAGCGAATTACAGTATTTCAAAAGCAAGCTTACATACCGTGGCTGGGAATTGAACCCATGTCTCAGTGTATGGTAGGTAACTAACATATCCATTATACCAACAACACTACTAGCTGAAGCTAGCCTAGCATGTACCATTTATGCTCAATCCAAAAGAAAAATTAGACAAGACAAATAACATTTATATCACACTTTTCTCCTGGCAGACTCAACGCACCAGAGCTGCGGCCACTAGGGCACACTCCAGGCAGTAGCAGCATTAGGAAGACTTGCCTAAGGTCTCCTACTGAATAGGCGCTGGCTTACTGAACAGACAGAGCCGAGATTCAAACCTTGGTCTTCTGTGTCAGAGGCAGAGCCCTTAACCATTACAACACCCAGCCACTGCTTAAGGATTTGTAGCCAGGCATGGCCTTGCCTTTTGTGTTCAACAGTTGTCCAAAGAGAACCCCAGATAGCCAGGTAGATTCATCTCTCTCTCTCTCTCTCTTTCTGTCTCTCTCTCTCTCTCTGGTAGGGATGGTCACCGCTTTCCACAGAATTGTATTTTTGAGCAGAAATGGATTGAGCATAAATGGTACATGCTAGGCTGGCTTCATCATGTAGTGTTGGCGGTACAGTGGCACTGTACCACCAACACTACATGCTGAAGCCAGCCTAGCATGTACCATTTATGCTCAATTCATTTATTCTCAAAAATACAATTCCGCAGAAAGCGGCCGGTGACCATCCCTACTAGAGAGAGAGAGAGAGAGAGAGAGAGAGATGAATCTACCTGGCTATCTGTGGTTCTCTTTGGACAACTGTTGAACACAAAAGGCAAGGCCATGCCTGGCTACAAATCCTTAAGCAGTGGCTGGATGGTGCAATGGTTAAGGGCTCTGCCTCTGACACAGGAGACCAGGGTTTGAATCTTGGCTCTGTCTGTTCAGTAAGCCAGCACTTATTCAGTAGGAGACCTTAGGCAAGTCTTCCTAACACTGCTACTGCCTATAGAGCATGCCCTAGTGGCTGCAGCTCTGGCGTTTTGAGGCTGCCAGGAGAAAAGCATGATATAAATGTTATTTGTCTTGTCTAATTTTTCTCTTGACAACTGTTAAACACAAAAGGCAAGGCCATGCCTGGCTACAAATCCTTAAGCAGTGGCTGGATGGTGTAATTGCTAAGGGCTCTGCCTCTGACACAGGAGACCAGCGTTCGAATCTTGGCTCTGTCTGTTCAGTAAGCCAGCACCTATTCAGTAGGAGACCTTAGGGAAGTCTTCCTAACACTGCTACTGCCTATAGAGCGTGCCCTAGTGGCTGCAGCTCTGGTGCTTTGAGTCCACCAGGAGAAAAGTGTGATATAAATGTTATTTGTCTTGTCTAATTTTTTCTCTTGGATTGAGCATAAATGCTAGGGTAGCTTCAGCTAGTAGTGTTGGTGGTATAATGGATATGTTAGTTACCTACCATACACTGAGACTTGGGTTCAATTCCCAGCCATGGTATGTAAGCTGGCTTTTGAAATACTATAATTCCCTGGCAGATGAGATCTAATAGCTGGCTTTTGAAATACTATAATTCCCTGGCAGATGAGATCTAATACCTGGAGGGTAGTCCTCCAGGTATTAGATCTCTTAAAATATGTTTTATATCATTTTTCCAGCCGGGAGAAATTTTTCTAAATTCGCCTCCCTATTGAAGTCTATTGCGGTTCGCGAACTTTTTCGCAAACTGAACTTTTCGCAGAGGTTCTCGAACAGGGTTCGCAAACCAAAAATCGGAGGTTCGCGACATCACTACGTGGGAGTGATCCGTGTGGATGGGGCTGGAGGTAGCCCCAGGTATGTATACCACTTTTATATAGGCTTAGCTCTGGTACACTTTAAAGATGCAGTTGTTCAGTTCCGAAAGTCTAAAGTGAAATGTAAACAGGGCCTTCAGCCTGGGTACAGAAGTCTCTCCACTGTGGCCTAGTGTGTCCTTCCATTCCATACTGATAGTTGTAAACAATAGTGATGTCATATCCTGCCTATTCAAAAAAGCTAGCAGGTAGACAGGAAGCAGGGCTTCCTTTTAGCAAAGTAGACACCTATTAATGGTACAATCTCCTGAACGATTGACCATATGACTGATTGGATGCTGACCAAAAATGAACAATCATTCTATCATTCATTCATCGATCGTTCTGTTGATCCACATTTCAGAATATTTTAGTCTGATTGGATTGCTTATCTTTTTCCCTCCGTTGGTGAGCCCAAACTATAATTTCCGATTGATCACAATCAGACTGTAGTCGAGTAGATAGATGAGGAAATTGGACCATTAATCTTAAGGGATTGTTTGTATGAGAGGGACTTCCAATATCACAGCCAAGGCCGCAACAAATCATGTCCCTTTCTCCCAGCTCTCCCCATGCCATAGCAAGGAGGTCCACTATACTCCTACTCCTACCCCATCCATCATTCTTCCATAACAAGTGTAGTCACCAATCACACTAGTTCTCAGCAATCCCCCCCTCCCCCCCCAAAAAAAAGTAATAAATAATAAATTCAAGTGATGCCGCAATTCCCCCTCCCTTATGCAAATTGCTGTCAAAACTACCTTCACAAGTTTTCACAAGCATAACTTTGCTCCTCCCATGAGCACAGCTTTCTATGTATAACCTGCTTCACATACAGACTCCTGTTGGCTTCCTTGGCAATGTTGACTGTTGGCTTCGTTGGCAACGTCCCTATACAAGGGTATACAAGGGCACATCATGTATCCAGCTCTTAGTTGTGGCTTTAGTCCCTGGACCTGAAAGTCATCTCAAATCAAAGATGCTACTATGAGACTAAAATAAACCAAATTAAGGATATTGTGTTATAAATACTCTTATTCTTTAACTCCCACACAAATATGCTGAACCCTGAATGATCATTTTAAAGTGATGTCTGTGGATGTAGCACTTTTTAATGTGAAATACAGATCATTCCTTCATGAACCATGATATATTGGATGCACTCCCAGTCACGTTATTCCAAATGCTGCAGGTTATATTTATTGATTGGTAGCATGTTCCTTGGTATGTAAGATCAATGTGCTATCTTTAGCAGTCTGCCATTTATGTCGTTAGGGACTGAATTGGTGTTGACATTTTAGTATAATTTGTGACCTTATGTGTTTAAACTACTAAACATTCAACTAAGAATTTTATTTGGAACTAACATAGAGCAAAAACATATCCCACTGAGTCTTCCACATCTTAGTGAAGGTGTTATTATGACAGATGGTTGGTGATTGCCCTTGGAAGGTCCTTGAAAAGTGTTTTGAAGAGACAATCTACAAAAGAACTGTATCAGGTAACACTTTTTCATGAACAGAAATTCTTGAAATACCAACAGTAGCTGAAAAGCCTCTAAAACAACTTTAAATAAATGTTTGCTGGCATGGCCTATTCTCTTCCATGACATCCTTCAAAAACAATAACTAAACCATAAGTAATCATACTCATACCCAGTACAATACAGTACATTTAGTATTGCCTGTGCTCCAAATTTCAGCTACTTTATTTATTTCATTTCTTTGTGAACACTACAGATTTGATCAGGAAACTTGGGGGACGATTTGATAAACTGCTAAGTTTTCTTGAAGGATAGTTTAGGTAGATAAAAATTAAGATCATAGATATGACCCACACGGCCCTGACTCTAAGCAAGCCGACCCACACAGTTATTATTATGGTAAAGCGAGAAACACAGGTTGGCTCTTGCAGCTTCTTGTGTCATAAAAGCAGCTTTATTGCATCTGGCTGTCACAGCAAGACATACATTTAGTGCTCTGGTATAGAAGTCCTACCGATCTAGCAGGCTGTGGGGTGAAGTGGGAGTGATGGACCACCCCACAGCCTGCTAGATTGGTTAGGACTTTTATACCACCAGAGCACTAAAGGTAGCCATAAACTGGTCGATTTGCCATCAGATTCGACCAACAGATAGATCCCTCTCTGATCGAATCTGATCAGAGAGGGATCGTATGGCTACCTTTACTGCAAACAGATTGTGAATTAATTTCAGCCTGAAACCGTTCACAATTTGTTGTGGTGGTGGTGGTGCTGCCGCCGCTCCCCCCGCCCGCATACACGCATACATTACCTGCTCCGCCGGTGCGACTCCAGTGCCCAGGTCTCCGCTCTGGTCTCCAGGTCCAACATGCTTTACTTCTTCCTGCCCGGCAGGAAGTTTAAACAGTAGAGCGCCCTCTACTGTTTAAACTTCCTGCCGGGCAGAAGGAACTGAAGCATGCCGGAGACCAGCGCGGACACGGAGCAGCGGTGACCGGGGGTAGTCGCGCCGGCGGAGCAGGTAATGTATTGCCGCTCTATTGCGTCGGTCGTCGGGCACTCGAACGCCGCTAGCGACACGCTCCCTACCCGTGGGCGATCAACGGTAATTTTCCGCACGGAGCGATCGACGGGATCGGATGAAATGGATCAAAATTCGGCGTGTAGCGCGAACGATTGGCAGCAGATTCGATCCCAGTGATCGAATCTGCTGTCGAAACGGCGGCAAATCGGGCCAGTGTATGGCCAGCTTAAGTGTATGTCTTGCTGTGACAGCCAGATGCAATAAAGCTGCTTTTATGACATAAGAAGCTGCAAGTGCCAACCTGTGTTTCTCTCCTTATCATTGATTGGCATGTATGTTCCAATGGGTTTGAGCACGCAACTAATGTGATACATTACCCGATCTAATCCTCTGTTCCTCCTAAACAGAACTTTGATCCGCAGTGCACTAGCAATTGTAGTGCCTGTTGCTGTTACTAGTTACACAGTTAATATTATTAACCACTTCACCACTGAGGGGTTTTACTCCCTGACCACCAGAGCAATTTTCACCTTTCAGCGCTCCTTCCATTCATTTGTCTATAACTTTATCATTACTTATCACAATTAAATGAACTATATATTTTGTTTTTTCCACCACCAATTAGGCTTTCTTTAGGTGGGACATTATGCCAAGAATTATTTTATTCTAAATGTGTTTTAATGGGAAAATAGGAAAAATGTGGGAAAAAATTCATTATTTTTCAGTTTTCGGCCATTATAGTTTTTAAATAATGCATGCTACTCTAATTAAAACTCATGAAATATATTTGCCCTTTTGTCCCGGTTATAAAACCATTTAAATTATGTCCCTATCACAATGTTTGGCGCCAATATTTTATTTGGAAATAAAGGTGCATTTTTTCAGTTTTGCGTCCATCCCTAATTACAAGCCCATAGTTTATAAAGTAACAGTGTTGTACCCTTCTGACATAAATATTTAAAAAGTTCAGTCCCTAAGGTAACTATTTATGTATTTTTTTTTATTGTACATTTTTTTTTTTTTTTTTAATTACAAAAAAAAAAATTGGGAGTGTGGGAGGTAATAAGTTAATTTTTTGTGTAAAAGTAATTTATTTGTATGTGAAAAATGTTTAGGGTGTAGTTTTACTATTTGGCCACAAGATGGCCACAGTAACTTTTTGTTTAATGCGACCTCCAAGCGTCCTTCCGGATTCTTGGAGGAAGTACTAGGAGGCTGGGTAAGTGGTTTTTTTTCACAATGATCACGCTGCTCATCGGAGAGCAGCGGATCATTGTGGGGCTTAGATCAATGAACGGGAATGGATTTTCCCGTTCATTGATCTCCGGGCGAGCGGCCGGCGGCGTGTTTACGAGCGGCCGGCGGCGTGTTTACGTGCGGGAGCGCGGGCAGCGGCGGGAGCGCGGAAAGTACGGATTTCTCCGTCCCTGGGGGTTAAAGGATAGAAAAAGGGACGGAGAAATTCGTACGGGCGGGGGTAAAGTGGTTAAACTTTATTTATAAGATACTAACATACAGTATTACACAGCACTGTACAATAGGTAGGGAAGACATTACAACATTAAGCAATTTACACAGGGAAATTACAGCATTAAACAAAGTTACACAAAATAGTGAGACAACAATAAACAATAGTTAATAGTGCGTAGATTGCAATGTAAGGATAGATAAAACAGACAAATCACTGATTCCATATGGTGGTGGAGGAGAGCACACTTTTTTCCTAAGTGCACATGTGGCTCCATGCTTCTATGCAGGCATGAGCCATCAGTGTGGCTGCATTCGTTCACAGACAGGAGCTCAGCTGCGAAGAAGATGAAAGTACCGGCGACCAATGGTGGACTCAAGAAGGATTGGAGAAGCCTCTGGAGTACCTTTGTTTTTTTCAACACACGTTTTCTTTAACCCTCCTGGCGGTCTAATGAATTCCGCCAGGAGGCAGCGCACCAGGTTTTTTTTTTTTCTAAATCATGTAGCGAGCCCAGGGCTTGCTACATGATAGCCGCTGCTCAGCGGCATCCCCCCACCCGTTTCGATCGCCTTCAGTGATCTCCGATCAGGAAATCCCATTCAAAGAACGGGATTTCCTGGAGGGCTTCCCCCGTCGCCATGGCGATGGGACGGGATGACGTCACTGACGTCAGCGACATCGTGACATCATTGGGAGTCCCGATCCACCCCTCAGCGCTGCCTGGCACTGATTGGCCAGGCAGCGCATGGGGTCTGGGGGGGGGCGCGCGGCGCGACGGATAGAGGCGATTGAGCGCGGTGCGGCGGCGATCGGTGTGCTGACACAGCTAGCAAAGTGCTAGCTGCATGTAGCAAAAAAAATTAAGCAAATCGGCCCAGTAGGGCCTGAGAAAACCTCCTGCGCGGCCAGGAAGGTTAAAAACAGAAGCTTATTAAAAAGAAATAAGCACAACATTATTATTATAAAATGATTGAAATCTCTACTTTCACTTTCTCTGGAGGACAGCTCCATTTTGTTGTGCAAGAAATGTTTTTGTTTTCAATGTAAAGAAAAAGGAAGCCTATCTGAGTGACTGATTGTGACAGCTTCACTGACTAGCAGTGTAAATTCTTTTTAGCTCACAAGCCCTGGTCCCTCTAAGCGGAAGTCACTTCGGCATACAATGCAGATGTGTTGCCAATTCCTTGTCTATTTTGCTAAGTTTTGAGGTTACTAGCAGTGGCATAGCTAAGGAGCTGTGTGCCCCAATGCAAGTTTTACAATGGGCCCCCCCAAGCACTCTATACATAACAATTTATATGGCGCACCAAAACCTGCCAACAGCAATTACAATGTCAGAGGTGCAAGAAAGGGATGGGGAACAGTTTGTTAATGATTGCCACTATTCAAAATAGCTATAGAGGTGATTATAATGAGCACAGGACCAATAGAGAGCTAAAACTGTAGTTGAGGGAGGGCCCTTCAGGGCCCCTCTGGCCCAAGGGCCCCGATGCGGTCACAACCTCTGCTACCCCTATTGCTACGCCCCTGGTTACCAGTAATTCAAAAGCCTCATGCATCACCAAATTTGCTATGTGTGTCAGGGACTCAGGGCCAATTTTGGGAACGGTTACATCGGGCTTGCATGCAGCATCTAAGAGCTCTTTGCCAGCGATCAGGTGAAACGAAATTGCTAGCAACAACCGATAACTTGTGACAGCTCTCAATCGTTCAATTAGTTGTTTGAGTAATATAAAGGAAGTATCCCATAATGCATACAGTGTCCCAAAACGCATTTCAGGGTGGAGTATAAAAGGAACTATCCCAGAATGCATGCAGTGTCCTAAAATTCATTTTGAGGTGGAGTTTAAAATGGAGTGAACCAGAATGCATTTTCGCATGAATTGCAAAGTGACTAGAGAAGGGACAACATGGATGCAGCAGTAGAGCTTGGAGCACTTGTAGACCAGATCCAAAGTCATCCAGGATTTGAAACTCCAGCATGTGACTTTTTGATATGAGGAGGACTGTAGAAAAAACTTGAACACTTTCAAAAGAAGTTCTCACAAACAAAAATGCTGTGAAAAGCTTCACAAAAAATAACTTTCGATTGTGAACATTGAACAGCGTCATTTCAAAGCATTAAAATGTGCCACTTTGCAGATGTCCGCCTGAACCAGCCTATGATATCCCTATGGAAGATCAACATTGCTTTGGAATCTCAGGGAAGTCATGAGCAAATTAGGTCTAGTTTCTCTTGGTTTACTGCAGTGTTCCTCAAACCTGTCTTCATTTTGTTTTGCAAGCAAGGTGGGGTAATTAGTGTCTCAGCTAGGTAGATACAACACTAATTACCCCACCTGTGCGTAGGTGAGGTTGCCTGCAAAACATGCACCATTTGGGAGTCACGAGGACCTACTTTGAGAAACACTGGTTTACTGCAATGTCCCATTCACCACACAAGGAAGGTCTAATACGCATCTACGGAGATTTGGAATATTCAATCGTAGGGATGCTGGTGGTGATGACTTATTTTTCAGAACTCACTAGTAATTCCAGTGCAACAAAAGGTCATCTCCATCTCACAGTAGGTATACTTTTGTAACACATCTTGCTTTTAGTAATTCCCAGGTATATAACTGAAATTATTAGGATTGCTTTTATTATGCACGATCCAATTCACTTTTTTCTCCCAAGTTTTTTCCAAGGAGATAATTTTTCATCTTCTGCATAAAATCGAAAACGTACACATGCATAGATGCAAAATTCTGAGACTTTATTAAGGAGGATGTGAAATATCACCTAGGAGAAAACAGGAGAAAAAGTGAGTGGGATCGGGCCCATTTTGTGTTAGCAAAACGGGATGAAATATAAGAGACCATAGAAAATAAAGCCATTTGTAATAGATATCCAAAAAACGGTCTTGTGTTACTAAGAGATACACATACACATATTATAAGGAATATATCAGAATATATATTTGTGTTGGAAAGAGAAACACAGTACATACAGTTTGGAAGAACAAAGAGAAATCGAGAGCCCAATATGGTGTAGTATTGTTAAGTTGGTTGTGGTTAAAAGCAAAATATTTAGATATACTCACAAACATGGGTTACCCATAGGCAACCACTTCAAGTGCAGGTGGGGAGTATTACAACCTGACCCCACTCAGGTTTTTAAGATGTCGCTCTCTGTAGATAGGAAACGGGGTAGCACCCCTCCACCGAGGGTGGACTCAAGATTTCAGCAAGGCTTGGTGTACAGAGGCGCCAGAGTAGAATAAAAACATTTAAAAACCGTCTAAAAGAGGGGGATGTTCAGGTGGACTTACCTCCCTCAAAAATATAAAACTCAATTGAGTCACAATATATCAATACAAATTTTTTTTTATTGAACTCCACTTAGTGCAATGCGTTTCGCAGGTGTGGTCCTGCTTCATCAGGCAAACAGGAGTATAACTCAATGGGTCTAGATGCAGAAGTGAGTGCCTCTCTCTGTGAGGTGCTCACTTCTGCATCTAGACCCATTGAGTTATACTCCTGCCCTGAGGGGCCCATCTTGAAATGGTCAAAAACAATTGTGGTCATTGTGATCTTCACACCTGTAACAAGTTTACCCCCAAAAACACCTGATCTGGAGGATGGCCATCTGTATCAGAGGGAGTAAAGTAGTAGCTGGGGGGTCCTCACTGCTCTGCCCCCCCCCCCCCCCCCCCATGCGATAGCCGGTCGCTGCTCTCTTATAGTTACACCCCTAACCTGACAGCAAAAATAAAATGAAAGTTAAATACAGTAGCTCTTTCCCTTCCTTTCCCACAGCATTTTATTTCACAAGAAACATCTTTTTCCACGTTTCTTTCATGTTCTCAACTGTCTTGGATTTGCCTTCTTCCTTATAGCTGTCTATATTTTCAAAAAAAAAAAATACACATTCTTGTTAATCAGCCTGAAAACGTGGCCCATATTTTTCCATCATTCTGCAAGCCTTTGCAAAGACTGCATCCAATTCTGTGAGTATTTTTGTAGAGTTGTTTTCTATTAGTGAGGTGGAGCCAAACAATATAGATGAAGGTGTACAAGTGACTTTTCTTTCCCCATATATTTTACCAAATTCTATTATCTCTGTTCAGAATTTATATATAATTGGACAGCTCCACCACACATGGCTTTCTGTGCCACTTTCCTTTCTGCATTTCCTGCAGCTATGTAGGCATTTAGTAGCTGTTACTAGGTGCAGTGGTGTCATATACCACCTTGCAATCATTTTTATATTGTAGCTGCTGTAGACCAATATCCAGTATCTCCCATATTTTGGAAAAAATAGTGCTCTTTTCCTTTGGTCTGCTTTTATACTTGTGTGGGCGATAATCCCACGGCAGGGGAGCCTGCCATGTGATCACCGCATTCCATGAATCTGCACTTCACATGACCCTTCGGCAGAGTGTTTCCCGACAGAGTCATATGTATAGCCTCGCTCTTTTTTAATGACCTACTCCCTGCTGGACAGGAAGTACATCAACAGGGTTCCCATCAGTCTGCGCTAGAGATGGCCCTGCCTTGGAGAAGTCATGGAGAAGCACATGATCAGTTTGATCAGCTGATAGATTTGTAAGCCTCTGATATACTGAGATGACTTCCTGGTTTAACACATGATCATGACCAGCAAATCAGAGGCTTACAAATCTATCAGCTGCTCAAACTGATCATGTGCTTCTCCATGAGTTCTCCAAGGCTGGGCCATCTCTAGTCATGCACGCCATGTCATACCGCACTCTGTTATTTTCACGTACTTCATCGCCATGACTTGCATTGCTGCATAATCCATGCGGTAGGCACGGATCTTGTGGTATTGCATGGATGACTTTGTGGTGGTTAGGTGGGAAATTTAAATACTTCCTTCTCAGCGCGTCTCATGAGGTCACATCGCATTAAGTTTAAAGGTCTCCATAAACTTTAATTGACTTAGCGGCCTCTTGCCGTAAAAAAGCTTGCCACAATGCCACAGTGTAAAAAGGCCCTTGAAGGACTCATAAGGCCAAAAACTACACACATGCACAGAAGACGCTGACCCATCAGCGTTGGCGATCCTTACAGGCTGCCAGTGGGAACCTGGAGAAGACCAGAGCTGCGGCAAGGAACCCAAATGACTTTCTAGGGGCCCCAGGTAAGTAAAACTGTATTCAGATTTTGGCCTCGTAAGATCTTTGAGGGTCCTATCCCCAACTCACTGCAGAAGGATGGAACATCTGAGCTGAATGATGATCTCAGGAATCTACAGACAATCAATATAATGTTATCTTTTTATAAGTATCATTTTTTCATATACTTTAATGGCAGTTTTAATTTCTTTGTTTAATTAATAAATTAATAAATTGCCATTATTTTAACATAATCAGCACTTTCCTAAGAAGTATACTAATAATCGAGCATATTTAACTGTATTTCTTATTTCAAACGTAGAGTAGAGGAACACCCATAAACGAGAGGAATATCAGTGTGCCCAAGCCTTGGATCCCAGTACCATTAGGAACCTTCAAGTCAATACGCAGGGAAGGCTGGCACCACAAAAGTAAAAATCAGCTCTTTATTGAAAGGTCATTAAAAATGATATGCAAGTCATTGAAAAGATAAAATGCCAATGGCCATTACCATTTTATCTTTTTGATGACTTGCATGTCATTTTTAATGACCTTTCAATAAAGAGCTGATTTTTAATTTTGTGGTGCCAGCCTTCCCTGCGTATTGATCTGTATTTCTTATGGAAACCAGCCTGTTCACACCCCTTTATAGACAGGTTCCCACAGCATTTCAGGTGCACTTCCTACATGGTTTCCAAATCTTCCATTGACTAGTAGAAGTAGTAGTACTAGTAGAAGCGGTGGAGTGTTGTGCCGTGTTAGCCATCAGTAAAAGCAAGAAGTTTTGAATCAATAAATAGTATCATCCTGATTCAAAACCCCTTGCTTCCACTGACTAGAAAATGCATTTCTACGCAGTTCTGTGCAGTTCTCCCAGCAAATGCAATTCACTGAACTGTTTGGGAAGTGGGGCTTGCATGTAGATGTACATCTCCTGTGGGGTTTAATAAAAAATCTGCATTTCTATGTTAGGATTTACTCTGCTAAGAAATTCTCAGCTCAGTAAACCCGAGGATTTGTCAGTGGAGGTGCAGAGTAAATGAAGTGCATCCCCAATGTAAATTCAACTGCATCTCATTTACAAAGTAATTTGGATAATTCTGTGTGTTTTCTTACACCTGCATTTTAAGAAAAACAATATTTTAAGATTCTCGAACCCAACTTTCACAAATCTATTGTTACCTTAAAGATACTCTGAGCAGAGCATAGAAAAGGGAAATCTGAACTTACCTGGGGCTTCCTACAGCCCCATATCCTGCAAGGTCCCTGAGCTGCTCTGCCTCCCCTCCGTGCTCCTACTGGTGGCTCCTTTAAGTGTTTTACTTTGCCTGAAGTCATGTGCAAATGCGCAAGTGCAGCCCGTCCACATGCCTGCCCTAAACTTTGCCATGAGTGTTCTGGACAAGCATGGTTCTCAAAAGACTGAACTGCGATGTTGGAGGAAACCAGAGTGCCCGGGGGAAACCCACAGAGACACAGGGAGAACATACAAACTCTGTGAAGATAGAAGGATGCTTTGGTCTTACTGCATGAATTGCTTAATTTACATCTACAAACAGAATCCTTAGTGGTATGCCCCAAACTGTGTCGGGCATACCACTCTCTGTCCTCAGAAGTCCCCCAGAATTTATTTGCTCACATGGCTGTAAAAGCTTTAGCTAGCACTAGGCTAGCTAGTAAAGGTGTCTGGCACCCCCCGATCCCCCCCAATCACCCAGTTTATACATTACCCAGCCTGGATCCAGCGATTGCGCAGCCTCCCTGCACAGCTCCGGTCTCTCTATGGGGAGGATCGGGTTTGCGCATGACGTCATGTGAGATCCTCCCCATAGTGAAGACCGAAGCTGTGCAGGGAGGCTGCGCCGATCGCTGGATCCAGGCTGGGTAATGTATAAACTGGCTGGATCGGGGGATCGGGGGGTGCCGGACACCTTTACTAGCTAGCCTAGTGCTAGCTAAAGCTTTTACAGCCATGTGAGCAAATTAATTAATCTTGGGGGCACAAACTAACAAAACCTCCTGAGCGGTGTAATGCTCAGGAGGTTAATAATGTTAAAGTCTGTGGCCAGCAAAGTTAAGTTTGCTATTTACAGGGGAAGCCCTTGAGCTTTAATTGGTTTGGTTGCTTTTAGCTTTCCTTTATATATTTACAGGACAGTGACTGTCACAATTTCTGGAAACATGTTTAAAAAACATTCCTTCTATCATTTGCACATTTCTCACTGAGCTATTGTTTCCACTTTCAGCCATCATGCTATACAAGACTTCATAGCAGAGAATTATCTTATTTCTCAGCATCATGCTGATTTACTAAAAACAGGTCCTGTTTGACTAACATGCTCAGCTTTTATGAGCTGGTGAATGCTAGTGTGGATATTCAGAATGATGAGGATGTGATATACTTGGACTTTGCAAAATACTGTTCCCCACTTCAGTCTGGTGCAAAAGTTGAGGATACAAGGACTGGGGAAGAATCTGTGTGCCTGGATAGGGAAATGGCTAATAAACAGAAAGAAAAGAGTTGTGGTCACTGGATCATATTCAAAATAAGTAATATTAGCAGTGGGGTTCCACGGGGATCAGTACTGGGTCCAGTACTCTTCAGTTGATTTATTACTGACCTAGCAGATAAAGTAGAAAGTAATGTTGCTATTTTTGCAGATGATACAAAATTGTGCAGAATAATTGGCTTTCAGGAAGATAGTGACCTATTACAGAAGGATCTGGATAGAGTAGTTATATGGGCACATACATGGCAGATGAATTTTAATGTTGAAAAATGGAAAGTCATGAATTTTGGTCGTACCAACGTTCTAGCACCATACAAAATAAACAGGATGCAGATGGGGACATCAAACTTTAGGAGTACTCGTCAACAAGCTAAATATTCATATTCAATGCCAAGCTGCAAATAAAAAGCAAATAACATTTTGGGATGCATTAAAAGGGAAATAAAAACTCAGGATGCTAGCATAATTCTGCTAGTATAATACTGCTTGCACTTCTTTAATAATTGGAAAATGTGGGCTATACACTAATCTATTGGAACTGTCCCATTTGAAAGAGAGTCACAAAGGATAAGATAAAGGGGTTTATTGTTAACTGAACTTATTTCCCTTAGCACCCGAGGATGTATACCCTCCGGGCCAGGTTCCCTATCCGTTGTGATTTGTGAAGACAGAAGCAAAGAAAGTGTTCAATACCTCTGGTCTACTTTGGTCGTCCACCATTGAATTCCCTCCTTCATGCTTTAGGAGTCCAATATGGTCCACCTTTCTTTTTTTTAGAGTTGATATATTTGTAAAATTTCTTTAGATTAGATTTGATATCCCTAGCGATTTAATTTTCAGCTTCAATCTGCCAGCCTAATTTATTTTTTACAATTTTTATTGCACTCCTTATAATTGCATAATGCAGCCTCAGTCCCCTCCTGTTTTAAGGTCATATAGGCATTTTTTTCCACTTCATGTTATCCCGAACCTTTCTATTCATTGATAGAGGCCTTATCTTTATTTCTAGAAGAAGGTTTGTTTCCCCATGGGATATTGTATTATGTACTACACTATTCATTGAAAATAATTTTAAAGTGGACCTGAATTGTAGCACAGGACAGAAGGAAACAGAGAAATGCACCATTTATGTATTTAGAGAGTTTGGCCTGTCTAATCTTTGACTAATCCCAATTGTAACTTGATCTTACAGCTGTGTCAGCTGGCTGCCTCACCAGAGCAGTTAATTTGTAAACACAGAATGTTAGCCCTATGTCTGCCTCCATGAAAGCAGGAAGTAGACACATTGTAGATTTATTGCAAGATTTATATCAGCTGCAACAAATAAATGTTTTCCTTTTAAAGGGGACCTGAACTCTTGCCTCCTGTATGTATTTAGAGAGTTTAGCCTGTCTAATTCTCCCACTAATTCCCCCTTATTTGTGTCTTATTACAAGTTGTAATTTGATCTCTCCCCTGGGTCAGCTGACTGCCACGGAAGATAAGGCAGGTAAGCTCATTTGACAGCACAGGATGTTAACAATATGTCTGCTTCCATGAAAGCAGGAAGTAGAAACAGTCAAGTTTTATTGTAGGATCAGTATCAGCTGTAACAACAAAAACGTTTTTTTCTGTAAAGGTTATTATGCTGTTTATCTTTTAGAGCAGAGAGGAAGTTCTGAGTTCAAGTTCGCATTAACCGCTTAAGGACCAGGCCATTTTTACCTGATCTGTGCTGCGTGGGCTCTCCAGCCCACAGCACAGATCAGGATTTCTGCAGGGCGACCAGACTTCCCCCCTTTTTTCCCCACTAGGAGGATGTATCAGCTGTAACAACAAAAACATTTTTTCTGTGTAGGTTATTATGCTGTTTATCTTTTAGAGCAGAGAGGAAGGTTTGAGTTCAAGTTCGCATTAAGGTTATTATGCTCACTACACAGAGAATTGAATGTGTGCATTAAACACCAAGTAAACACCTGACAAAACTGGCTAAGCAAATTTGGCCTAATTGGCTATTTGTGAGGCAATGCTCATGCAAATATGCATTCGCTTTCGCATGCCAACTTATGCAGGGTCAAAAACCAATGCCCCAAAGCGGTCGCCCAGCGGGAATTAGTTCATGCTGCAATAGCACTATCCAGGAGCGCCACGGGGAGGCTTCCAAATGCCCCCACACAACCGGGGGAACCGCGGGGTCCCAGGCGCTCTCACTGCCTGGGAACCACAGCAGCACCCCGGAGGGGGAGGCTGGGTGGCGCAGGTGACCCCCCCAAGCGTGGCCAGCGCCGGGGAGAGCCGTCCGCACCCACCTTCCAATATTTAAAAACAGGCACTTACCTTAACGTTCATTGCATTCTGCTACTGAGCATAGCTTGGGTGCAACACATTTGAAAAGGAAAGGAATGAAGCATGGGTCACACTGAGCTTTGGAGCTCAGGGCTGGCTCACACACAGCACTCCAAGGGGAAGGGAAGGACAGGCGCAGACAGCCCACTCCAGGACTCACACCACCTGGAATGAGCCATCCACCAGCCACCTCCAAAGGGGCATAGACATGAATCACTACACAGAGAATTGAATGGGTGCATTAAACACCAAGTGAACACCTGACAAAACTGGCTAAGCAAATTTGGCCTAATTGGCTCTTCATGAGGCAATGCTCATGCAAATATGCATTCGCTTTCGCATGCCAACTTATGCAGGGTCAAAAACCAATGCCGAAAAGCGGTTGCCCTGCGGGAATTAGTTCATGCTGCAATAGCACTATCCAGGAGCGCCACGGGGAGGCTTCCCAATGCCCCCAGTGATTTGATTTTCAGCTTCAATCTGCCAGCTTAATTTATTTTTTACAATTTTTATTGCACTCCTTATAATTGCATAATGCAGCCTTAAGGCTCATACACACATCAGACTATAGTCTTTGGAAAATGAAAAATCACAGACCAATCTTACCACCCTTCATGTAGTATGAGAGCCAACTCTACACAGTCTATTCTATGGAGTTGAACTCCACATCAGAAAAAAATCTTTGCAGAATGCTCTACACAAAGATGCTGTACAGACACAAAAGATCAGTATCTGCAAAAGATCTGTTCCTGCCAAAAATCCATTTCTGCAAATTGCAATGATAGTCTATGAGATCTGCAGATCATCATACACACATGATTTAACTGACATTCATCTGCAGATCATGCTTAAAAACAAGAAGAGAATCGAGAACCCAATATGGTGCAGTATTGTCAGGTAAAATGAAGAGTTCAATACAATTTTATGTATATATATACTCACAAACACAGGTTACCCATAGGCAACCACTTTAAATGCAGGTGGGGAGCATTAGGACCTGACCCCACTCAGGTTAAGAAGTTGCTCTCTGTAGATAGTAGATGGGGATGCACCCCTCCACCCAGGGTGGACTAGAAGATCAGTAAAAACTTGGTATACAGAGGCGCCAGAGTAGAGTAAAACGTTTTAAAAAACCGCTTAAAAGGAGAGGGGGATGTTAAGGTGGACTTACCTCCCTCTTACAAAAAAAGAAAACTCACTTGAGTCTCAATAAAACAGAATTGTCAAATAATTTATTCAACTCCACAAATGCAACGCGTTTTAGGGCGTGACCCCGCTTCCTCAGGCAAAAATGGGAGCACAACTCAGTGGGTCAAGCAATAGGTTCAGCAGGGTCATGCCCGCGAAACGCGTTGCATTTGTGGAGTTGAATAAATTATTTGACAATTCTGTTTTATTGAGACTCAAGTGAGTTTTCTTTTTTTGTAAGAGGGAGGTGAGTCCACCTTAACATCCCCCTCTCCTTTTAAGCGGTTTTTAAAACGTTTTACTCTACTCTTCCGCCTCTGTATACCAAGTTTTTGCTGATCTGCAGATCAAGCAATCATCCGCAGATCTGAAAATCCATCCTGGTGGATCTGATCTGCAGATGCATGTCTGTTAAATCATGTGTGTATGATGATCTGCAGATCTCATAGACTATCATTGCAATTTGCAGGAATGGATTTTTGGCAGGAACAGATCTTTTGCAGATACTGATCTTTTGTGTCTGTACAGCATCTGTGTGTGCAGCATCTTGCAAAGATTTTTTTCTGATGTGGAGTTCAACTTCATAGAAAAGACTGTGTAGAGTATGGCTCTCATACTACATGAAGGGTGGTAAGCTTGGTCTGTGATCTTTCATTTTCCAAAGACTATAGTCTGATGTGTGTATGAGCCTTTAGCCTCCTCCTGTTTTAAGGTCATATAGGCATTTTTTCCACTTCATTTTATCTCGAACCTTTCTATTCATTGATAGAGGCCTTATCTTTATTTCTAGAAGAAGGTTTGTTTCCACATGGGATATTGTATTATGTATTTACTACTACAATATTAATTGAAAATAATTTTAAAGTGGACCTGAACTGTAGCACAGGACAGAAGGAAACAGAGAAATGCACCATTTATGTATTTAGAGAGTTTGGCCTGTCTAATCCCCCCTCGTATTTGACTAATCCTAATTGTAATTTGATGTTTCAGCTGTGTCAGCTGGCTGCCTCACCAGAGCAGCTAATTTGTAAACACAGGATGTTAGCCCTATGTCTGCCTCCATCAAAGCAGGAAGTAGACACATTGCAGATATATTGCAAGATTTGTATCAGCTGCAACAAAGAAATGTTTTCCTTTTAAAGTGGACCTAAACTCTTGCACCCTGTATGTATTTAGAGAGTTTAGCCTGTCTAATTCCCCCTTATTTGCGTCTTATTACAAGTTGTAATGTGATCTTTCCCCTGGATCAGCTGACTGCCACTGCAGATAAGGCAGGTAAGCTCATTTGACAGCACAGGATGTTAACAATATGTCTGCTTCCATGAAAGCAGGAAGTAGAAACAGTCAAGATTTATTGTAGGATCAGTATCAGCTGTAACAACAAAAACGTTTTTTCTGTAAAGGTTATTATGCTGTTTATCTTTTAGAGCAGAGAGGAAGTTCTGAGTTCAACTTCGCATTAACCGCTTAAGGACCTGGCCATTTTTTCCTGATCTGTGCTGCGTGGGCTCTCCAGCCCACAGCACAGATCAAGATTTCTGCAGGGCGACCAGACTTCCCCCCTTTTTCCCCACTAGGAGGATGTCCTGCTGGGGTGTCTGATCGCCGCTGGCTATTTTTGCCTTGCGGGGGGGGGGGCCTCAAAGCCCCCCTGTGCAGCGATTTTCGGCCTCCCTGTCTATCCCTCCCTCCCCTCCTTCCCCTGGGTGGCGCCTTTTTTCCCCACGAGGGGCATGTCCTGCTGGGGGGGGGTCTGATTGCCGCCGGCTATTTTTGCCTTGTGGGGGGGCCTCAAAGCCCCCCTCCGCAGCGATTTTCGGCCTCCCTGTCTATCCCTCCCTCCCCTCCTTCCCCTGGGCGGCGCAGGACTGAGATCCATCCTGCACCGCCTCTAATAGGCTTCAACCTATCAGACTGCGGTGATCCCCGGCCAATCAGAGGCCGGGGATCGCCGATCTCCTTTACGGCGCCGTATGATGTAAACAGTGGAGATTTCTTCCCTGCGTGTTTATATATATATATTTTTTTTTGCAAACTCTCAGCAGTGATAATACGCCATATCCCAACCAGAAATTGGCTTTATCAGCACCTTCCCTTGTTGGGTAAATAGTTGCATCATGGTTTGCCATATCTTTTATTTAGTAATCTTATTTGAATTAGAAAAATATTAGAAATATAGTAAAACAATACAAAGTAATGACAGATTACTGTTCACTCAGACATCCCACCTACCACACCCCATACATACCTCATACATCCTCCATATACTTCCCCCCAAAAAACTCGGACACTTCTAGGTCCTCTCCTCCTCCTTACAAACACAAAGAGGTATACGGAAGTCAGACAACACTCTTCTCCCAAATCCGTTTCATAACAACCCAACAAGTGGCATTAAACCTTTCAGTCACATCATCTTCTCCTATCCAAACTCTATTATTTCGAAATGCCTTTTTCCATTCTCCAAGGGAGAGTGGTTCCAGATTTTTCCATTTTTTAATAATAAGCTTTCTAGCTAAGCATGTTTACATTTAGCCTGCGCGCCGCAATCGGAGGATCCCTCCGTGATCTTTTGCAGTTCACGGAGGACACCCTCCGTGAACTGACATGGAAAGGCCGCTCGTTTGAGGAAACCACTTGCGACCTGCTGACGCCTATCGGCGTTAGGCGGTCGTTAAGTGGTTAAGGTTATTATGCTGCTGCTTTTCTTTTAGAGCAAAGAGGACATTATGAGTTCAGGTCCACTTTAAAAGTTTGCCAACAATTAAATACAAAAAAAACTATTTTTTTGCTATAAAATCTATGTTACATAAAACTTCAGATCATCTCTACTTAAAAGAACTAGCCAAAGATAAGGTGTAAGTTTTATGTGCCATAAAATGGAAACTGTTATTTGGTTGCTTTGAAAACTGTTATTTAGTTGCTTTGAAACAAAGTGGGCTGGCAGCTGAAAGTAGAAGCAATAGTTCATAGTGAGAAATGTGCAAATGTTAGAAGGAATATTTTTTAAACATGTTTCCAGAAATTGTGACAGCTACTGTACTGTAAATACATAAATGAAAGCTAAAAACAACCAAGCCAATTAAAGCAAGGCGTCTCCTGGAAATAGCCATGAAACGCTTAGAAATACAGCTTTTGTAATGGACTTTGCTGGCCATGGACTTGAACATTATTAAAAATTCTGTTTGTAGATGTAAACTAGGCAATTCATGAAGGGAGACCAAAGTATCTTTCTAACGCACAAGAGTTCCAGGAGAAAGAGTTGGGGAAATTCCAGCACTAAGAAGAAGGAACAGCTACAGAGAATGTTTAGAAGCTGTTAACATTGCCAAAAAGTGTGATAAATTATATACCGAAATGTTATACAGACTTTAAAGCACCCTCCGCTGCCGGCTCTGAGGGGATGTGGATAAGGCAAGAGGACACACACAGATCGTACAGACTCTGCTTGTTAAAGACCCATTATCATGAAAAATTAAAAAATTATAATTCATGTGAATGCATTATTATTATTGATTTATAATAAAATGTCTGTTGCTGCATTGGAGTATATAATAATAAAGATATTGATGTTGATGTACACCAATATACAAAATACAGAATTGGTAGAAAAAAACAGAATCAATACAAAATACAGAATTGGTAATTACAGTGACAAAAGTATCATGATTATGATGACTAACATGCTTACAATCTAAAGGAAAGGGGGGTGGGGAGCACACAAGAGGTGAGGTAGTATACAATATTACTACCTAAAGGCAGTGTGTTTTATGTTATCTAGTAAAGAGTACAACTTGGCCAGAGGTGACAGGGAAAATGGCCTAAGAATATGTGTGATGGAAAAAGTGAGATTTGAGGGAGCGTTTAAAGATGTAAAAGGTTGGAGAGTGATGGATGTGTTGAGGAAGGGGATTCTGGAGGAGGAGTGAAGCACATGAGAAATCTTGTATATATGAATGTGAGGAGGTGATTCTAGAGGAGGACAAAAGAAGGTTGTGTGCATAACTGAGATTGCAGTTTGCTTGGTATCTAGAAATTAGTGAGGAGATGTATAGGGATTTGGAGAGCTTTGGAGGTAAGGTTAGGATTTTGAAATGGATCCTCTCATTAAATGGCAGCCAATGAAGAGCTTGACAGAGAGGAGCAGCAGAGGAAGAGCAAGAAGAAAGATGAACGAGCAGCTAAGTTCAACACATATTGGAGAGGTGCCAGTCTGTTAGTTGGTAGTCCATAATATACTAAATTACAACTGCCCAAACAAGATATTATAAGAACATGTACTAACATTTTAGTAGCGTCCTTAGTAAGAAAAGTTCAGATGTGAGATATGTTTTTGAGCTGAAGATGACCAGAGCTGGTTAGGAGAGAATGTGAGGAGAAATAAAAGAGCGAGAAGAGTCAACTATTACCCCTAAGCATTGTGCTTTGGGAACTGCGTGGGAGGTCCGCCCATGTGCAGAAGACCCAGACTGGAACAGACTGAGCCTGTTACTGGGCTGATCGCAGCTGAACGGCAGACCACGGGAGGACGCCGAGGGACTCAGACGAGCTTATGGGGCTGGAGGAAGCCCCGTGTAAGTACCAAATCTTTACAACTTAACATCTCTGGTACACTTTAAATAGGTGCTATTAACATTGCTTGTTAAATCAAGCAGAGAGGAAGACAAAGACAGTGGAAAATGATTAGTTCTGTTTCCTCATATAAAAATTAGAAGTGGGAGGCCATGAAAGAGGATATAGCAGAAAAGTAACCAGAAACACGTGTGAATCGGTGGTTAAGGTCTGGACCCGAGCGGTACAGTTGTGTATCATCTGTATATAAGTGACATTTAAAGAAAATGAATTGATTGAGTTGCCAAGACCGTCCATGTAGATGGAAAAGAGGAGGGGGCCAAGGACAGAGCCTTGAGGTACCCCCACAGACAAAGGATGGGGAGAAGAGGTGATCCAAGTAAGAGACTGTGAAAGACCTTGCAGTGAGATAGGAAAATACCAAGCAATACATTGTTGCAACTAATCCTGTGTCAGATAAGCAGAGTCTCGTATAATTTCCTTCTGTTCTCTTTTGGTCAACAATATCTTTGTACTTAAAGGGACTGATTGTACCGATGCATAATTGACTGAGATCTAATTGACCTAATACATCAGTTATATTCTAAAGGCTGATAGCGTCTCATTAGCATGGCTGAGTGAAGACTGAGTTCAGGTGTGAACTGAAGTCTCAATCTTCAAGGAGACTGACTCATCCCAAATAACCATATAGATCCTTTACAAAGACAGAGAAATGATAAAATAAGTGGTACTTACCGGGGGCTTCCTCCAGCTCCAAGCTCCCAGAACATCCCTCGCCGCAGCTTGGCCTGCCCTGCAGCCGCTCGCCGCAGGTCCTTCCCGTTCGCCGCAGGTCCGTCCCGGTCCCCAGCGTACTGCACCTGCGCGAGTGGCGCTGTCAATCACCACCACGTGGGCCGGAGCGGACTGCGCAGGCGCAGTACTGCTGTGCTTGATAGCGCCACTCACGCAGACACAGTACAGAGCGACCTGGAGGTCGCTCTGACGTCATCGCCGGGGACCGGGACGGACCTGCGGCGAATGGCTGCGGGCAGAGCTGCGGCGATGGACATCCTGGGAGCTTGGAGCTGGAGGAAGCCCCCGGTAAGTACCACTTATTTTACTATTTCTCCACTAATGACTCCTTTAAAGATCCACTGTCATGAAAATCTTAACATTTGAAATATATGTTAACACATACAAATAAGAAGTATGTTTCTTCCAGAGTAAAATAAGCCATAAATGACTTTTCTCCTATGTTGCTGTCACTTACTGTAAGTAGTAGAAATCTGACATTACCGACAAGTTTTGGGCTAGTCCATCTCTTCGTAGGGAATTCTCAGCATGGCCTTTTTTATCCTCTATAATAAAAACTTAAGTGTCTCTGTCCCATGTCCCTGTGTGTGTTTTTTTTTTTTACTGTGCATGTGCAGGGAGGGGTGCAGAGACACTGAAGGGGAGGAAGGCGGAACCACAATGCGACGGGCGGGTGCGCACATGCGAGCGGCAAGTGCGCGGTGACAAACCTAGCCCATTTTTAAATGGGCTAAGGTCACTAGTTCTTTATAAAGACACTCCATGAAAAAGATTTCTATAAAGATGCTGGGCAACCTCCCTGATCACGTGCACTTTTTTGGCAGTTTGACAGAGCAACTGCCACTCACTAAGCAATTTTGAAAATAAAGAAAACCCTGAGAACCCTCCATAAGAAGATGGACTAGTCCAAAACCTGGTTAGCATGTAATTGGGATTACACTTTTTCAGGAAAAAGAGATAAAAACCGTAATGTCCTTAGTGGTGTAATCCACTACTCCCGTCATCTAGTGCTTGATTATTGGAAGGACATAAATGTCACAAAAAATATCATGGTACACAAGAATCTTGCAAAAAATCGATACAACTTTATTCAAAAAAGTACAAAAGATCAAATTGTCATAAAAAAAAACTCTTATCCAAAGAACTTCCTTTTCCAGTCAAAAGCTCATTAAATATTTTCATAAGACTAGAGAAAACAATCATCTGTCCTAACGAAGTTAAGAATGCTTAATTTTCTGATGGCGTTTAGCAAAAATACATTTCTATTGGCAACACATGTTCATTTCGGGTATACACAACCCTTCATCAGGCCTCACTGTATAGTTATCTATTGCGTCAGATTGTCCACAAGAGCCAAAAAAGTACAAGAAAAATGCAGGCATCTGACTAACCGGGTGCACATACACCCTCCGACGGACTGATATACAGATAATCCAGTAGCTATAGCCAGCTATTGTATTGATTTTTTGCAAGATTCTTGTGTGCCATAATATTTTTTGTGACATTTATGTCTTTCCAATAATCAAGCACTAGTTCAAAACCTGTCGGTTCTGAAAGATTTCTACTATCTACTGTAAGTGACTGCAACATAGGAGAAAAGTAATTAATAGCTGTTTTTCCTTAGGAAGAAATGTGCTTCTTATCTGTATATTTTTACATATATTTTACATTTTAACATTTTTCGCAACAGTGGTCCTTTAAAACCCAAAGGTATATTTTTCTCTTGCAGTCGCATTACAGCGTATTTTGCAAACAAAACGCTCACAAACAATTAAACAGTTTACAAATATTTAACAGCGTGATACAGCATGACGGCCTACTTAGGCTCTTACTGTACTCAATGCAAACGAAACAATCAGATATGCATCGCAACAATAAAGCTTGAGTGAAAGCTTTCAAATCTCTTACAACATCTGTACGCAAATGACAACGACTGCTATCAGAGCACCGAGGCATCCGCTGTGATTGACAGCATTCGCTCTTTGTCTTCTTCAAAGGCAGTGAAAAGGTTTTTCAGGGCCATCCAATTACTAACTGAGGCTATTATGCTGGAGACATATTGTTGCTAAAATATGCCATGTTTGGATTGCCTCCCTCTTGATAAAGTTTTGTTTTGTCCCTGTATCTAGAGTTTGTCCTTGCTGTAGCAGGCTTAGCAGGGTGCTGAGGATAGAGACAGCACAGACACAGAACATCTCCGCGGGGCCAGGTGCCACGCTGAGCTAGGAGACCACAACTGCCACTCATTGCATCGTTAGCAATGAAAAGAAGGCAGTCAAGCTTGTTGTCTTGTCATCATATTATAAGAAAGTTGGCTGCAGACCAAATTAGCTAGCCATGGGAGTGGGAATGAGGAGCTATGTTATAGGAATGCTAATAAAACCGTTTTCTTTTTCCTGTGCATCTCTCTAACCCGTCTGTGCCCGTTCTCACTCACTCCATCAGTCATTATTACCACATTTTACAAGCTTGTAAAAATACACATATCTTGTAATTAGGTTTTTTTTTGTTGTTGTTTAATGGTAGACTACATTTTTTTTTTCAGCCCCATTTTTTGAGATTATGGGAAAATGTTTCAAACTTCAGAATTGTCTTAAAAATGTATTTTATTTTAATCTAAATATTTACTACAAAGTAAATCCATGTGATAGCGCACCTGAAGCATTAGAGACTGAGGTGATCACAGAGTGAGACCTGTGACACCATGAAGTGTTGATTGCTCTTGTGCTGTGTTGTAAATCAGTGCACACACCCCCCCCCCCCCCCGACATCATCATCATCTCAAGTGTCATGTACAAGTTCTAGAATTTGTGCACGCATATGCAAATCTGCCCCATGTGACCACACTCTTGCCTAGCGATAGGCAAGCATCATGTCAGAGAACCAAGCCTTGCTGTGCACTAGTAAGAAATGCGTGTGGCAGGTCTGTGACTGGGATCAGGACCTGGATTTAAAGGGGCACTATGGCGAAAAAATTGTAAAATGTAAAATATGTGCAAACATATACAAATAAGAATTACATTTTTCCAGAGTAAAATGAGCCATAAATTACTTTTCTCCTATGTTGCTGTCACTTACAGTAGGTAGTAGAAATCTAACAGATGTGACAGGTTTTGGACTAGTTCATCTCTTCATAGGGGATTCTCAGGGATATATTTATTTTCAAAAGCACTTAGTGAATGGCAGTTGCTCTGATCAACTGTCAAAAAACTGTGTAGCGAGCAGGGAAGCTGGCCAGCATTATTGTTTAAATCCTTTTTAAGGAATATCTTTATAAAGAATAAAATCCTTGCTGAGAATCCCCTATGAAGAGATGGACTAGTCCAAAACTAGTCCAAAACCTGTCACTTCTGTCTCTGTCTGATTTTGACTACCTCCTGTAAGTGACAGCAACATAGGAAAAAGTAATTTATTGCTCATTTTACTCTGGAAAAAACGACTTCTTATTTGTTTATGTTTGTACTTTAATGTAATGTCATGTAACAGAATATAATACATTATTCAGGATACACATTTTTACCTAAACATCCCTGGTGGTCTGATTATTGCAGTATTTTTACACATCAAAGTGGTACATTGTCAAGCAATAAAATTATAGGTAATCAGAGAACCCCCTCAGTATAGGGTGCAAGAGAGTTCCCCCGTATAGATAGCCAGAGAGTGCCCCCCCCCTTATTATATGTAGCCAGAGAGTTCCCTCCAGTGTAGTATAGGTAGCCTGAGAGAGAGGCTGCCCCCATAAAATAGTTAGCTAGAGTGCCCCCCAGTATAGTTAGCCAGACAGTGCCCCCCAGTGCGGGTAGTCAGATAGTGCCCCCTCTCAGTATAGGTATCCTGAGGGATACTGTCCCCACAGTATAGGTAGCCAGAGAGCCCCACCAGTATAGGGAGCCAGTTATCTGAGCCCCCCGGGAAAGGTACCCAGATAGTTCCCCAGAGTAACCCCGGTATAGGTAGCCAGAGAGCGCTCCCAGCATAGATAGCCAGAGAGTGCCCCATATACTTTATACAAATGCACACAGATACACACCTATCTTATACATATACATATACACACATCACACACACCTACCTTATACATATGCACACATCACACACACCTACCTTATACATATGCCCACATCACACACACCTACCTTATACATATGCACACATCACACACACCTACCTTATACATATGCACACATCACACACACCTACCTTATACATATGCACACATCACACACACCTACCTTATACATATGCACACATCACACACACCTACCTTATACATATGCACACATCACACACACCTACCTTATACATATGCACACATCACACACACCTACCTTATACATATGCACACATCACACACACCTACCTTATACATATGCACACATCACACACACCTACCTTATACATATGCACACATCACACACACCTACCTTATACATATGCACACATCACACACACCTACCTTATACATATGCACGCATCACACACACCTACCTTATACATATACACACATCACAGACACCTACCTTATACATATGCACACATCACACACACCTACCTTGTACATATGCACTCATCACACACACACCTACCTTCAGAGGCGAGACAAGGTCCTCCAGCACCCAAGGCTGAGACACCAAAGTGCGCCCCCTCATCCCTCCCACCCTAGCTGTCACACACTGATTGCTATTAGACTAATAGGTGCCCCAAGGCCCCCAACCTCCCCAACACCTTAATCTCTAGTTATCTGTCTTGCAGTCACTGTCATGTATCCCCTTTTCTTATTTCTTTCTGCTTCAAACACAATTGGGAATGACAGCTGAAGGAATTGTGCGCCCCCTCCTACACTGCGCCCTGAGGCTGGAGCCTCTCCAGCCTATGCCTCGGCCCGGCCCTGCCTACCTTATACATATACACACACACACCTACCTTATACATAAACAGACATCAGACACACACCTACCTTATACATATACACACATCACACACACACACCTACCTTATACATATGCATTCATCCCACACACACACCTACCTTATACATAAACACACATCACACACACACCTACCTTATACATATACACACATCACACACACACCTACCTTATACATAAAAACGCATCACACACACACCTACCTTATACATATACACACATCACATACACACACCTACCTTATACATATGCACACATCACGCACACCTACCTTATACATATGCACACATCACACACACCTACCTTATACATATGCACACATCACACACACCTACCTTATACATATGCACACATCACACACACCTACCTTATACATATACACACATCACAGACATCTACCTTATACATATGCACACATCACACACACACACACACACACACACACACACACACACACACACACACACACACACACACACACTTACCTTATAAATACGCACACATCGCACACACCTACCTTACACATATACACACATCACACACACCTACCTTATACATATGCGCACATCACACACACTTCACTTACCTTATACATATGCACACAGCACACACAACTACCTTATACATATGCACACATCACACACACACCTACCTTATACATATGCACACATCACACACACACACCTACCTTATACATATGCACACATCACACACACTTACCTTTTACATATGCATTCATCCCACACACACACCTACCTTATACATAAACACACATCACACACACACCTACCTTATACATATACACACATCACACACACACCTACCTTATACATATGCACACATCACACACACCTACCTTACACATATACACACATCACACACACCTACCTTATACATATACACACATCACACACACACACACACACACACACAAACACACACACACACACACACACACACACACACACACACACACACACACACACACACACCTACCTTATACATATACACACATCACACACACATCTACCTTATAAATATGCACACATCACACACACCTACCTTACACATATACACACATCACACACACATACCTTATACATATGCACACATCACACACACACACCTACCTTATACATATGCACACATCACACACACACAACTACCCAACTACCTTATACATATACATACATCACACACACACACACACACACCTACCTTATACATATACACACATCACACACACACCTACCTTATACATATGCACACATCACAAACACACACACCTACCTTATACATATACACACATCACACACACACCTACCTTATACATATGCACACATCACACACACACACCTACCTTATACATATACACACATCACACACACACCTACCTTATACATATGCACACATCACACACACCCCTACCTTATACATATGCACACATCACACACACCTACCGTACACATATACACACATCACACACAGCTACCTTATACATATGCACACATCACACACACACCTACTTTATACATATGCACACAACCTTATACATATGCACACATCACACACACCTACCTTATACATATGCACACATCACACACACACACAACTACCCAACTACCTTATACATATACACACATCACACACACACCTACCTTATACATATACACACATCACACACACACCTACCTTATACGTATACGCACATCCCACACACACCTACCTTATACATATGCACACATCACACACACACCTACCTTATACATATGCACACATCACACACACACCTACCTTATACATATACACACATCACACACACACCTACCTTATACATATGCACACATCACACACACATACACACATCACACACACCTACCTTACACATATACACACATCACACACACACCTACCTTATACATATGCACACATCACACACACACCTACCTTATACATATGCACACATCACACACACACCTACCATATACATATACACACATCACACACACCTACCTTATACATATGCACACATCACACACACCTACCTTATACATATGCACACATCACACACACATACACACATCACACACACCTACCTTACACATATACACACATCACACCCACACCTACCTTATACATATGCACACATCACACACACACCTTCCTTACACACATACACACATCACACACACACACCTACCTTATGCATATGCACACATCACACACACACCTACCTTATACATATACACACATCACACACACCTACCTTATACATATGCACACATCACACACACATCTACCTTATACATATGCACACATCACACACACACCTACCTTATACATATACACACATCACACACACCTACCTTACACATATACACACATCACACACACCTACCTTATACATATACACACATCACACACACACCTACCTTATACATATGCACACATCACACACACCTACCTTATACATATGCACACATCACACACATCTACTTTACACATATGCACACATCACACACACCTACCTTATACATATGCACACATCACACACATCTACTTTACACATATGCACACATCACACACACACCTACCTTATACATATGCACACATCACACACACACACACACCTACCTTATACATATACACACATCACACATACCTACCTTATACATATGCACACATCACACACGCCTACCTTATACATATACACACATCACACACACACCTACCTTATACATATACACACATCACACACACACCAACCTTATACATATGCACACATCACACACACTTACCTTATACATATGCACACATCACACACACTTACTTTATACATATGCACACATCACATACCTACCTTATACATATGCACACATCACACACCTACCTTATACATATGCACACATCACACACACACCTACCTTATACATATGCACACATCACACACACCTACCTTATACATATACACACATTGCACACACCTACCCTATACATATACACACATTGCACACACCTACCTTATACATATGCACACATCCCACACACCTACCTTATGCATATGCACACATCACACACACCTACCTTATACATATGCACACATCACACACACACCTACCTTATACATATGCACACATCACACACACCTACCTTATACATATACACACATTGCACACACCTACCTTATTCATATAGCCCGTAGCCCCCCACATCATGAACCAAATTGCCTGTATAGCTCAGGGTGAGGAGCCCAATGTGATCTGAGCTCTTAATTCTGGCTATAGCAGCCTATGTAGGGGACAAGGGTTTAAAGAGGCTTGGGAGGGTGGGAGGGGGGACCCCACACTGTCTTTTCTTTAAAAAAATGTAAATGTGTATTTGGAACTCAGTATATATTAAAGTGTACCACAGCAAAATGTACTTTTATCGAGTTTAAAAATCATTTTTTCGTTGAATTAAAAAAATATATACAGTATATTTTCTCAAAAAATACAAGTTTTTTTGAAAACCTATGTTTACCTGTTCCCACTATAACCGTAACATACCAATTCAGTGATACTGACTAATTCAAATGCCGGAATTCCACTCAGAGTAACCAGACAGAAATCCGAATTCTGACAAATTTAGAATTCGCCAATTCCAACTATTTCTAGTAGAGAAGATGGAAAATGATCTCCTGGGGAAAAACTCACTAGAAAAGTTCATTGAATAGGAATCTGTTTATCTCATGAATCATTCTTCTTTATAGCTAAGCTGAAATATAACTGAAGTGAGATAATTTAAGAGAAATATTTTGTGAATTACTTAGTAGTGTGTTAAAATACATTTATGATTAAGATTTTTTTTTATTTGGAAAAATAGTCCACTAGAAGAGTGAGTGGTGTTACAGAATGGTAGCTAGGTTTATCTGGCATTAATAACATGATTTATTAATAATTCTAGGCTGTAATCTCTGGTGATCTCTGGTCCTAGTGGAGATGCTTTAGTAAATCAAGCCTATTATACACCATTCTTTCTTTTTCAAATTCAATATCGGTTTAAATGAAAAAAGAACCAGAACATTGTAATTCCAGTGGGCTGCAATATCCAGAATTCCCTGTAAACATTTATTTCTTAATAAACATGTTTTCCTTTAGATAATAGCCTCCTTTCTATTCCCTAGTCAAGCCAACTGTATTTCAAACCAGAGTTTTTGGAATTCATGTTAATTAAGATGATTAAAATTCAAACAGCTGGGAAAATCAACAAGTGCTTTTCCTGACCATCTCTGATAAAGCGATTTCTTTGTAAGGGATTTTTTTTTTAGGTTTCACCCTTGGTGGTTTTACAAGTTTAAAATAGCTGTTGGAAGAAGTCAAGCATGTTTATTAGCATTCCGTAAGATTGTAAAACGAAAACACCTGGGAGGTTTCCATTTTATATCCCTGGCACTGCTAATTATTCTCTTAGGGCCTAATTAGGCAAACCCTTATTTGACTTTTTAACAAGCTTTTTTACCTATATTACAACTGAATTAACAAACAGGCAGAATTGTGATCACATAAAGTTTATATCTTGCCCAGGTATGTCTAGTCATTTATTTCGCTGAATGTATATCTGAGCAGATGCTCTGTACGTTTGTTTTTTTCCTCTTCTTTCTCTCTAAGCATAAAATGCCCGCGTGAATATAAACTAGGATAAACATAGTTAGCTTGCTCACACAAGTGTTTAGTCCTGTGTTGCCCCCTTGGCTCAACTGGAGCATGTTCTGTGTCAGTTAAGCAGAACTTAGTGGAGCACAACTGAAGACTAAATGAGAAATGATTGCCTTTTGTCAGGTGTACAACCAACTGCACAGCCAACTGAGATGCGGCAGACAAAATCTGTTTGAAGCAGGCTTTGTAGCTTTATTTTATTTTTACTATAACGCCAACGTTATATTATATGACACTTTACAGTTTACAGAAATCATTCACGTTTTTTTTTGTCAACAAAGAAGTTTAAAATCTGATATACAGTAATGACCAAAAATTGCCATTTTTGTTTCATTAAAAGTTATAATTTCATGTTTCTTTGTGAGATTTAATAAAGTCACAGATACATATTTTTTAATATCTCTAGTTCCATTGACTTCAATGAATTTTAAAAAAAGCAAACAGACAAACAAAAAAAAAACAACCCTTAATTATTATGATAGTTAAAGAGACTCTGAAGCGAGAATAAATCTCGCTTCAGAGCTCATAGTTTGCAGGGGCATGTGTGCCCCTGCTAAACCGCCGCTATCGCGCCGCTAAACGGGGGTCCCTTCACCCCCAAATCCCTCCCCTCAAGACTTGGTCGTAGATTTGGTCGCTCCTGGAGGCAGGGCTAACGGCTGCAGCCCTGCCTCCAGTCGTGTCTATCAGCAGCGCATCGCCGCCTCTCCCCCGCCCCTCTCAGTGAAGGAAGACTGAGAGGGGCGGGGGAGAGGCGGAGATACGCGCTTACAGACGCGCGTGGGGCAGGGCTGCGGCGGTTAGCCCTGCCCCAACCAGGAAGCGCTCCCCCGCTGCACTGAGGGGATTTGGGGGCGAAGGGACCCCCATTAAGCCGCGGGATAGCAGCGTTTTAGCAGGGGCACACATGCCCCTACCATCTATGAGGTCTGAAGCGAGATTTATTCTCGCTTCAGACTCTCTTTAAATGTATTTTTAGGAAAAAAAGTGCAGGCCAATAATGATTTGCGTGAACATTTGTGATCACCCCACTAATGTCTCATCATTGCAGTTATACAATACATAATTTTGGGTGGAGGAAAAGGCAACTACTTTATGATTCTGCAGTGAAACAGACTGCTCACCAATGAGGTATAAGCACTTCAGTATCTTTATTCTGAATCCAGACATCATACAATAAGCTCACACGTATCGGGCAGCAGTCTGCCCTTAGTCATAGCTTAAGGAATACTATCGATTCACATTTTTTTTTCAATTGACACAGGAATTGTTTGGGAAGTGCTGCTAAGTACTGGTGTATACATTTTAGTAGCAACTTCTTTGTTTACTGTTAGCAAAATACATTCAAAGTTTACTGACGCCAAAACTGAGGGCTGACTGAGCCATGAGGAGAGGGGAAATTCTCCTCACACTTGATCAGTTAACTCTATGTGTAGCTCTGTGTGTGACAGAGAGAGACAGGACACAGGAGCTGCAGCTGTTGGGAGCTCTGTTTCTGACTGAAGTGTCTGAAGAGAGCAGAGAAAATGTAACAAATTGTCACAGCTTTTTCATATTGTTTTTGCTTTCAGAGTTTGATATGTTTGATATTTGCTTTCTGTAGTCTGATATGCAACTCTGGCTGTGCATTGAAGCAGACACCCCTTCTGCAATTGATTTGTCCCAATATAGCTAAATCCTACCCTCAATAAATTACAGCGTTTGCCTCTGATATTTAACATGAAAAGTAGGAAAATGTTTACACAGCTACTTAGACATTATTTGTACATTGTCATTTTAGAACACTTGGGTATCGATAGTATTCCTTTAACATCGCAAATCAGGTGTGTTATTTAAATAGTGAAAGGTGTCCCACCTACATGTGTGTAACCACAACCTAATATGAAACATCGCACTGATAGTATACATAAAAACAATAATAGAAAAAACCTAAATAAACACACAGCAATAGCAGAGGAGAGGTGGAATGTATTAGAAAGTGCATATCGAAGATTATAAATCATAAAACAAACTGACATCCCACTTAGTATTAAGAGTACCCATGCTGAAAATCAGAGTGACTCTGTAACAATCGGTGTAACACAGAGAGGATCTAATTACAGGTGATCTGCAGTATCACCGGGAATACAGATATATACCCGATTATTGATGATCTGCAGTATCACCGATAATCAGATATATCTCTAACCTTTGGACACCTGAGTAGTATGAGTGTTTGGTGCAACAGTAATACTTTGAGGAGAGCACCCGTATAGAAGGTGCTAGGCCGTACGAGATACTGCTTAGAGATCTGGTTACTTCCAAAAGTCTGATGCTCCCCAAGGGGCGGAGCCAGGCTGAGAGTGGGAAGGACCAGAGAGTGAGTGACACCAATGGTGAAGTGTCACTGACAGGTCTGTGAACTATCTTCCAACAGGGAAGATAGCTCACGAGGTCGGGGAAGCCAGGTCGACAACACACAGACACATAAGGTACATAGACAGGAGACTGATTCGGTAGTCCTAAAACGAGCAGGGTTTGGCAACAGAGTATCAGATATAGCAAAGTACCGAATCAGTGAACAGAAGAGTGGTCAGGAAAGCAGAAGGTCATAACAAATAATCGACAATGCCTAGACTTGGGTGTGAGCTCCTAGATCATCAACACCCCGCAACTGGTCTAGAATATAACACAGATGTTAACAGAATTCCTAGACTAAGGTGTGAGCTCCTTGGTCATCAACACCTTGGAAACTGGTCTAACAAATAACTTAGATAGTAACACAGATAATAACAGGATTCCTATACTAAGGTGTGAGCTCCTTGGTCATCAACACCTTGGAAACTGGTCTAGCAAATAATACAGATACTGACAAAAGGTCTGAGTGCTACCATGTAGTGATCGCAATGGCAGACAACCAGCAAATGCCCAGCCACCAGTATATATAGTTCAGCGCTCTCCAGCGCCTCCCCCAAGTGCTGGACCAATGGCAACCGTTTCTGGTGTCAGCTGACCAGCCTGGCCAGCTGATCCCCCACTGACTGACATAAAGCTCTTCCTCCCAGCGCGCGCGTCCACCTAAACCTATGTGGACTACAGCTCTCAGCCATACCAGAACTTTGTTGTGAAATGCCCGCTGCGCTGCACGCGGAATCCACCGCCATGCCACCAGCGCATGCGGTGGTTCCTCCGCGTTCAGGCAGACATAAAGACGAGTGAGCATCTGCATCAACTGCCGCACTGGGCGCGGAACCCGCCACCCTGCTAGAGGTGCATGTGGTGGTGCTTCCGCGTTTTCTCACAGACTCCCTTTTAAGAAGAAGTCTCTGGAAGACAACCCTCCCCAAATACACACACACGTTGCCTTTAACTCCCTGCGGACCGCCATAGTATAAATCTACGGCGGGCAGGGGGTACTGCAGTTCTGACTGGACGTAAACTCTACGTCCCATTCACAATGCACCCCCGCCCGTCCGCGCCGCTGTCGCCACTCTGCTCCCGCCACAATGTGCTGCCCTGCCGCCTCTATGACGGCAGAGCACTGTGAGCCGGGCAGGAGCCGTTTTCATTGGCTCCTGGCCCTGTCATTCATGTAAGCCGTTCCCATTGGCTTACATGGAGTGACAGGGTCAGGAGAGAATGAAAGCGGCTCCTGACCGGCGCACAGCGCTCTGCCATCCTAGCGATGGCAGAGAGAGCAGCCTGCGGCGGAGACAGAGCGACGTGGCCGGCGGGAGCGGTGGATTTTAGCGGTGATTCGTCGGGAAGCGGTGGTTTACTGGACCAGCACCCTCTGGTCCTTAAGGGGGCAGAGGGTGCTGGTCCCGAAGTGGTTAACCACTTCAGGACCACAGGCTCCCCCCTCCCCCAGTGACCAGGCCATATTTTACAAAAACATTTTCTGCCCAACAACAAAGCTTTCTGTTGGTGGGGTCTGATCACTCTTCCAATGTTTATTTATTTTCGTGCAAATATTTTTTTTGTTTATTTTTTAAGTAAATTCTTCACTATTTTTTCCCTTCTCTCCCTCCCACAATCAGCCAATGACAGCGATCAGCTGTCATAGGCTTCAGCCTATGATAGCGGATTGCACCTGAGTGTCTCAGGGGGACAGCCGTGTCATACGGCTGTCCCCAGTACAGCACTGCCTTAGATTGCAGCGCTGTACAGTGTTATTAGACGGCGATTTTGCGGTGGTCTAACAGTCTCCTAGTGGCGATCACCGCTGGGAGACTAATGGCGGAGCGGAGCTCCATCACCCAAGCGGAGGTGCGCGTCCATTGGCACGCATGATCTCCTGCAAATCCCCACCCCAGGACTTAACACCGATCAGCGTTAGGCGGTCCTGGGGCTGGTACCGCATCCACGCCCATAGGCGTGACGCGGTTGCCTATTGGTTAACCTCTTGTATCTCCTGTATGAGCAGTGTGAAAGTGTTTCACCCCTGCTGAAACATTGGTTGTCAACCACTGTGTACCATTATAATGCTCAGCTATCTGCTGGCACAATGGATGAGTGGTGCAACCAATGTATTTGAGCTGACGTAGTTCACAGGAAATCACATAGATAACGTTGCATGTATTGAAATTACTGAATTGCTTTAATTCAATAAAATTGTCATAAATAAAGATTGAATCTGTGCACTGGCATAACAATAGGCCCTGCAACCCCTGCTCCCGCAGGGCTCTCCCCTCTGCGCTCCCCTCCAGCTAGTTACAGTGTGGGCAGCGGGCAGCGGCGGGCACATACATACCTTCTGTGCGTTCCACCGCATACTCCTCGCTCTAGTGGCTGACGTCACTTGATGTCAGCCGCTAGAGCGAGGAATATGCGGTGGAACGCAAGGAAGAAGGTATGTATCTGCCCGCTGCTGCCCACTGCCCACACTGTAACTAGCTGGAGGGGAGCACAGAGGGGAGAGCCCTGAGGTGAGGGAGAGGGGGGGGGAACTTCCCCTCTCCCCGCCGACTGTGGCCAAGGCTTTCCCCTCATGCTGCCACCCCTCCAACCCCCACAAAATGGCCACGAGCGGGCCCCAGGGAGGGGGGGGGGGCGCTCTGAAATTCTGCAGGGGGCCCGGTGGGGCCTAGTTACACCCCTGAACCTGTGTCTACCTTGGGAGTGAACCAAACAATAATGATATGAGGACACACCACATTTGTATGAACCCACAACAGTAAGCCAGTTGCCTGCAGATGAGGAACGTGATGTTCTAAATAAACTAGGTAAGAGGATGGAGCCCAGAGTGACAGGGTTACAGGGTTGCTTTTTTCCATTATTGTTCTTATGTATATATTATCAGTGCGGTGTTTCATATTTAGAGATAGTTCTGTATACTGTAGTATGCAATGCATTTGTAAGGGAATGTTCCCCGTTAGGTTGTGGTTACACCCCTGTAGGTGGGAAACCTCCCACTACAAGAGGGGAAAGAAAATCCCTTAGTTAAAACCTGTTGTATTTTGGGGTTGGAGGACAAGACAGGTGAGAACCTCCTGACAATGGACACAACCTTAGGATATTCTAAACTGTACTGGGTGACAAAATTAAAACCTTTATGTTTCTGGATATTGCAAGACAACATCACAGCACCTAAGAAGAAACCCTATCAAGCACAGCAAATACAAGCCAATGTCATGCTGACACATGGAAGATGGACTCGGGATTCCAGAATTAATACTTGTTCCATGGTTCAAGATTTGCACTTAAAGCTTATGACAGGGGTGGGCAAACTTTTTTTAATCAGACCTCTGCATTTGTCTGTGTCTCTCTCCATTCATCCATCTCTCCCTCCGGACTTCTGCAGCCAGGAATGATTGGGTGTAACTCACCAAATTGGTCATTCCAGCAGTGATCTCCATGGCCACAGTGGTATCATGTGACACGCTGGTACGTAATGACTGCCGGTCACATGATGCCACCATTCCCGTGGAGATCCCCACTGGAATGAGAGATGGGGTGAGTTACTTCTTGTATGTGTGCTGCATGTATTTTTTCAGGAATAATGAGAGGAAGAATAAAAGAGGAGCAGAATGTGGACCTCTAATGATGGGCCGCCTTCATATTGCACCCCCAGGCCATAGTTTGCCCAGGCCTGGCTTATGATCTTGTAGCCTTATCGATGAATGATGGCACTCTTATATAATAGAGCCATTTGATTTCTATCTCAAAAGGAAAACAGAATATTCTACTACAGGCATCATGTTGCCTGTGTAGAGGTAGCCGGTTTTTACACTTTTGCTTTCTCAATATCACCACTAGATGGTACTCTATGTAATATAACTGGATAGCTCACATTAGTTTCTATCTAAATAAGGCTGGTAATGAATACCGTGCACTGGAATCTGTCAGCACAAACACTGACAACATGCCTTCTGTCTCAGTGAATGCCATTTCCATGGTGCAGCAGAACCTATACATTCTTGGTGGCAATGCTCTTAATATGATAGTTCACTTTGAAATCTTGTGTTTAGTAAAATCCTGCTTTTGCTTTTCTGTGTCTCTATTCTTCTATCAGTAGTATGCAAAGGGTGCCCTGACAGCACGGAAGTGTGTGCGGGCTGGACTAGAAGGTATTGGCATGGGACCTTTACTCCAATTATATGGATGCGCGATACGGGTGCTTTACAAACATGGTGAGGAAATTCTGAAATTCCCATGACATGGACCATGTGGACTGGTAATGCTCAGGGAGTTTAATAGCTTCATATTCACTGGAAAATTCCAGCCTGCATCTGTGATTGATGTTTAAAAATGCTTTGGAGGGGGAACAAGGAAGGTGGAAAATCCTCCCCATCTTTTAAAAGCATGGGTATCGCTACACTGGGGTATGCTGGGGCACTGCCCCTCTGAATCTCTTTGCCCCCCCCCCTCTCAGTAACATATAGCTAACTGTTCTGAGGCTCCGTAGCGCACAGTAAACAGAATAGGGTCTGTAAAAACAGGATATTAATCATGATTCCATGATTCAAAACTTCCTGTCTGTAAGATACAAGCTCTAGTCTGTAACAATACTTAGCTACTAAAATAAGGAATTACACAAACAATGTTTCTCTCCCTCCTGCCTCTTCCCGCTCCCTTGGTTGTAGAGTTGTGAGACACAGGTTGCGGGCTGGAATTATTTGTCTGGGATCTGTCCACACAGGAGCAGCTTGCTAGCATGTAAGGATTAAAGTGTGCCAGCAAACTAGCCAAGTGCATCTGTAGTAACTTTTCTTCAATAATAGCATTTGGACAATCTGCTCTGCTCAAAAGCCTCTGAGTTCTGTTTGTGACATTTCCATTTGTTTCCCATCATTGCAGAACTAGTTAGCCTTAATTTTATTACATGTGTTAGGCAAAAAAAAAATATCTTGAACTCGCTATACAAACATCAGTTTTGATCACCCAAATGGGCCCCAACCAGCCAGCCATTGTGCCCCCTTTGTCCCCCCCAAAAAATATGAAGCTGGTTTAAAACTTTTAAACAGCTTCACTGTTTAAAAGTACCCTTGTCCATTGCTAAGTCAAGTGGCTCATCTCCACCTCTGCCCACAAGAAGTTGGTGGGAGCTACCTAAAGGGGAAGCAGGAGATTTGGGCACATGAGACAAGTGGACAAAAAGGGCACCCCATTCACTCCCATTATAAATATCGTTTGATGGGCGCCGAACAGGGAAAAAAAGGCACCGGAGATTATTAACGTTTTATAAACGGCGCCCGGAGATTTTTAAGGTTTTATAACTGTGCTTGTGATGATTTAACTTTACAAAATGAGCCCGTGACGAATAACGTTTATAAAGATACTAAATCACTATTTCTAAAACATTTCTAAAACATTATTATCCACCCAAAAAAATTATTTACATTTTTTTATTCACATTTTTTATTTATTAATGTCTGTAAAACATTATGATCCATAGGGGGTCTTAGGTTTAGGCACCACCATGGGGGGTCTTAGGTGTAGGCACCACCAGGGGGGTCTTAGGTTTAGGCACCAACAGGGGGGTCTTAGGTTTAGGCACCACCAGGGGGGGTCTTAGGTTTGGCACCAACAGGGGGGTCTTAGGTTTAGGCACCAACAGGGGGTCTTAGGTTTAGGCGCCAACAGGGGGTCTTAGGTTTAGGCACCACCAGGAGGGTCTTAGGTTTAGGCACCAACAGGGGGGGTCTTAGGTTTAGACACCAACAGGGGGGTCTTAGGTTTAGGCACCAACAGGGGGTCTTAGGTTTAGGCACCAACAGGGGGGTCTTAGGTTTAGGCACCAACAGGGGAGTCTTAGGTTTAGGCACCAACAGGGGGTCTAGGGGTTAGGGATAGGTACAGGGAGGGTTTTTAACAAACGTAAATATAAGTTTCAGTTTAGAAACAGGGAAGATTAACGTTTTAAGAATTGCCGATCTCATACACATTATTTAATGATTTATAAATTCTTAAAACACTATTTGTAAATAAAATTCTACACAATATTTCTATAAACGATAATACTGCTTATCGTTTACACCACGCGCCCTTTTTTTCCGACGCCCTTTTTTGATGTATGCACCTAAAGGACACTTTTACACTAAAAATCACAATTGCACTGGTATTAGTTAGAAATTAGGCAACCAATCAAAGGCTTTGTTTATCACTAAAAATCCACCATTGTTAAATGCAATGCGGCAAATATGACCATGTTAGTATCAGAAAATGTACTAAACAAAACTGACTGTTATTCTGATTGATTTAACAATGCATTACCTGCATGTCTATTCCATTCACTCTAAACATTGGAATGCCACAAGACTTTGTGTTTAGTCCTGTTCTCACCCCATCTCCCTGATGTCAGGTTGCCTCTTTGCTCTAGTGTGAGGAGGTAGAGACCCTCTGGGGATAAGGCTACAAACTCACTTCAAAAAGGTGAATGCTAACAATTTTATACACTTTGACAGCTTCCACCATAGACCATGGACCACTAATACCCCTTACTGCCAATACAAAAGAATATTTCGCAACTGCACAGAACTTTCAGACTATCATATACAATCACAGATCCTGACCAGAAAATTTATGGAACGGGGTTACCCGAAAAAACTTATCAAGGATGCCAAGTACAAAGCAACTAAAACCGCAGTTACCGCTCCTACAATTGATCATACAGCCGCAACAAAGTCCTTCCCAAGCTTCATCACTGGTTTCAGCAGCCAACATAGACAAATTCGTACCATCCTTCAAAATAGATGGGAATTATTAGTTCAAGATCCGTACCTCAAACCTTCAATGCCCAAGACACCATTACTCACTTTTAAAAGAGCGCCGAATTTACGCGGGCTATTAGCCCCAAGTAAATTTAAACACACACCATCTCATATAGTGAATACTACTACTTCATTGAATCCAGGCTCTTTTCCATGCCATCACTTACGTTGTACTGCCTGTTATTTTGTCAAAACTACCAAGACATTTAAATCCAACACTACCAACACTGAATTCATCATTAAACAACACATTGATTGCACTTCAAGGAATGTTATCTATGTTATTTCATGCCCATGCAATTTACAGTATGTGGGCCGTACTACTCAAGTAGCTCGTAGCCGAATAGGACAACACAAGAGGAACATACTGAAACATTACCCCCTACATAGCGTCTCCAAACACTTTAGCACTTATCACAAGGGAGATCCTCACTCACCATCACTCTAATAGATGCGATCAATTCACCTAACAATACTTTTGAGGCCTTGAAGAACAAAGAGATGTTCTGGATACAAACACTCAGGACTCTGGCCCCTGAGGGCTTAAATGAGGTACTTGAAAAACTTTTTTAATTAATCATTATCAAAAGATAAGATCTATAGACTCATAGTCCTCTCTTTTATCGTCCCCCCTTTTTTGTAACTTCCGTTATCAAAATGTTTTTTTCAAATCGTTGGCATTTGTGATTTTGGCAATCGTGTTATTGATGTGTACTTGTTATCTTTGTGTTTGATGCAACCTTTGAATCCCTTTCCCCCTACCTGTCTCTTCCTTCACCCCTTATTCTCCCCCCCCTCCCTTGTTCACTCCCCAACCCTCCTTTCTTCATCCCCTCTCCCTCTCTCGCCCTAGTCCATTCCTTTCCCCATTCCTTCTCCCTCCCCCTCTCTCATTCTTCCTATTTTTATCTTATTATCAGCAATATTATAAAAACCTGTATTGCCTTTTATTCTATTTGTTTGTTTTTATATATACAACAATATGATTCCCTTTTAAATCTCATTTTAGTAACGCTGCCCTAATGAAATCAACCACTAGATGGCAGCACACCAATATTAACAATGTCCTATACAGTCTTATGCGTAACTCATTTTAAATTGTATCAAGTTATCTATTTATTCATTCAGTCAACCACACGCTATGTGTATACTGCTCCCCACCGCCCTTCATACGTATTGTTTGATGGACAGTGGTATGATTTATAGAACAGCCCAGCCGCCCATACCAACATGGCGGCACCGTCCTCAATCATTTAGTGCGCATGCACTTTCCACGTGAGGATGGGGAGAGACGCGACTATACACTTGTGTCCTCCCCGACACGCGTAATTTACGACATGACGTCAGCGCTACATCGCGCCACTGGCCCGTCCATTCCTGCTACCGGAAGCAGCCGTGGGCTGCTCTTCCGGGTTAAACCTGCTCCACGCTGGCGCTCAGCGTCCTTATAACTCTTCCACTAAGTGCAACACTTTACAGTAGGCGCTTGGCCAGAAAATTGATACAGCCTTGGTGAGTACTATTGCGATCACTTGATCGCTACTCTGCCCGTCATTATGTCTCTGAAAGCTCTATGTTTATGCACCTTGCACTTTAGTTTCATAGTTCACTACTTTTATTTATGTGTGTAGTCAGATTTTGTGACAGGTACAACTATTTACATACATATGATTTTCGTAACATACCACTTACTATCTATTCACTATTTTTATGCTTTATGACTGTTCAGGAGGTCCACAGATTTTCTGTCTCAGTATCCTAGACACGGACACTTTGTCACTCCATTTATACATATCTCTGCATTGTCGGGTCCTGCACATACAATGCAATGCGCCCTCATGTGATACAGGAGCAGAAATGCTGTATATAAGTCTCTTATTTTTCCCATAAATTATGTGCATCTGGTAAATGAACTATGAATTTTTTTGATGTTTACAAAAAATGTTTCTTTTATCATTCTTTTGCCTAGCGTCCATTGGTATATAGTGGTTTTTCCCTTTTTTTCTTTCTTCTTTTGTCTTGTAGTGTATCTCCAACACTGATTGCCTGATGAAGCGGGCATTTGACCCGTGAAACGCGTTGCATACTTGGAGATTTTATAATGAATTGTATTATTTATTTATATATAACGGCTCATTGGCTGGTCTCTTTATATACCTGAGGGTGGCATCCACCAACCCCCCTCCTTTTAAACTGATTTTAGATGTTTTTACTCTAATTTGGCGCCTCTGTTATCACAAACTTCAATCCGATCTAGTCCACCCGTGGTGGAGGGGTATAGTCCCCTTTTTTTTCCTGTCTACAGAGAGCGACTTCTTAATACCTGAGTGGGGTCAGGTTATAATTCTCCCCATCCGTGCATCCAGTGGTTGCCTTTGTGGTAACCCAGACTTGTGAGTATATTACTTACTACCGTTATTTTATACAACATTTGTCGTGACATACTACACCATATTGGGCTCTCGGTTTCAAACTTTTGTATTTCTCCAAGCTCTGGGTCTCGGCTTCTGAAGCACTCCCTGGATCACCCCTCACTCTAGAAAAATGTACCTAAGTGCTGGGGGGACATGAGTGATCCACAGAATGGATTGGAATAGGTTGAACTATTTTATATAACAGAACCCATGGCTAGTAATATTCCTGAATTCTTATTAGTATTCCGACCATAAAAACAGGAGAAAAAAGAAAAAAGAAGAGATGCTAAATAAAGGTAATACACTACAAAACAGCAAAGTGTTCCAATCTGCACTTTTTAAAAGGGTTAATACTTTTCCTATTACCCTTTTACTTTCTAGTTCAGAGTCAGGAAGAGCTGTGGAACTTGAAAGATGTCTGGATTCATGATGAAGTCCAAATCCTGACGCTAAGGGAATCGGAGGAGTCATAATGTTCCAACCACTTCCCATACTTTATTAATGCCCATGATAAATGGATTGCATGAAATGATTTTTTTTACTGAAACCGTATATAGGAAAACTAGAAAGAAATTGACCAATAATTACCTTTATGATGCCTCTAAGGAAGCATAAAGTCTTAAATAACACATGGAAGTTACAGTGTTCCAAAGCTCAGTGCGCAGGATAGCCATGAAAATTAATTCATAGAATATAAATAGGAATCTCAGAAACCTCCATGTCTGTACTGTCTGATCTTGAAATTAATGTTTTAATAAAGTTTTAAAAAGTTCAACAGGTAATAATGAAAAACAAATCCATGTTTAAAGTAGGCATCTTGTTACTATGTATATTGAGAGTTTTCAAAACCTGTGAAAATAGTTAAACAACAAGGCACTTTAACTGTAGTAGGTTCACAGTTTCAGAGCACATAAAAATAACTCGGACAGCGCTTAGATGTAAAGTTTATAACATTTAATGAATAAATTCTACAGAATGGTGGTCAAATGTCCAGATGTCTTTTACTTCGATCAGATAAGTTCACACACAGTCCTGAGGGGCGCCATATGCCATTATAGGCATTTCAGGTTTAGAGGACCTGGGCAAAGTTTAGTATTTATTTATTTAAAGAGAGTCTGAAGCAAACAAATTGCTAAATTTACCTTTTAAATAGCTTCAGTACTCTCATCAGCGGTAAACTGCCGCATCCCAGCTGAAAAACGAAGGGTCCCAGACCCCCCAAATCCCCGGGGCGGGGGGGGAGAGAGAATCTGGCCGGCGCTTCCTGGAAGGGGCAGAGCTCTCTGCTGTAGCTCTGCCTCTTCTGATGTCAATCGCGACGCATCACCGCCTCGCCCCGCCTCTCTCACTCTTCCTTCACAGAGAGGGGTGGGGAGAGACGGCGATCCACGCGGCGATTGACGGCAGGAGGGGCAGAGCTACAGCTCATAGCTCTGTCTCTCAGGGATTTGTGGGGTCTGCAGAACTCGTTTTTTGGCGGGGATTCGGCAATTTACCACTGATGAGACTTCTGAAGCTAATTAAAAGGTAAATATAGCAACATTTTTAAGTCTCTTTAAGTATTTATATAGCGCTGACATATTACGCAGCGTTGTACAGAGTATATTGTCTTGTCACTAACTGTCCCATTGAGCAGGGCTTTTCAACCTTGTCCTCAAGTACCACCAACAGTGCATGTTTTGTGGAAATCCACAGAGGTAGTTACTCAGCTCTGCTGAGACACTAATTACCTCACCTGTGAATGTTTGTGGTTTTCTGCAAAACATGCACTGCTGGTGGTACTTGAGGACAGGGTTGAAAAGCCCTGCCTTAGAGGGGCTCACAATCTAGTCCCTACCATAGTCATATGTCTATATCGTGTAGTGCATGTATCATAGTCTAGGGGGAAGCCAATTAAATTATCTGCATGTTTTTGGGATGTGGGAGAAAACAGAGTGCCCTGAGGAAGTCCACACAGACACAGGGAGAACATACAAACTCCTTGCAGACCTGGCTGGGTTTTGAACTGGGGACCCATCGCAGCAAGGTGAGATCACTAAGCACTACACCACTGTGCTATTGACAAAACAGTCCTGTTGTGAAAGCCGTTGATATAGGGCTTGATTCACAAAGCAGTGTTAACTCAGTTAGCACGCCTAAAAGCTTTGAGCGTGCTAACTAGGGTGCTAAGGAGTTAGCACGGCCAAAGCTTTTATTGATCGCACGCAAAGTTTATTGCTGCACGGTGCGCACAAAACAACGTTGCATGTTGCAACGTTTCAGGCGCACTCAGTGCAACGTTTCGCGCGCACGCACCACACAGCGCTAAACTTTGTGCGCGCAAATTGTTTGCTTATGTATTAGCGCGTGCAAAGTCTCTGTAGGCATGCTAAGGGGCTTTTCACAGGTGTGCTAACACTTAGCACTCTTTTGTGAATCAAGCCCATAGGGTGATTTCTCCCTTTTATACCCATGCAAACAAAGACACAGCTGAAAACTAATCCTAATTATATTTTGTGCATCTTTCCTCATAAGGCTATGTCCATCTGCCCAGCAAGGTATATTACATGTACTTAAAAAAATGTTCAGAAATGGTCAGTAATAAAGAAAATGGCTGAAGTAAAGGAATGTTAACTATTTGCATGCTGGTAATGGGCACTATACTGTATGTATTAACATGTATATACAATATCACTGATAATTGGATGATGCGTGATTATATCACTAATTAAAACGACATCATCCCACACCGTGTATACTGAGTTATATTAAGCTGCCCCTGTTAACCTGGACAGTTCTGTGTCACGTGGACTGAATTAAGCAACCCAATTCCAGATTTACATGAGAGCATCTCTCATATATCTTGTGTTCATGTGCATGCGGTTTAATCTGTATCCATTCTGGGGTAAAGTCCAATGTTCTGTAGGTTTAACAGTTTCACCTGTATCACATGTTTGCTTCACCCAATGAGACAGCCACATGGCAACGTATGCATTAAATCACAAAGCCACTTCAAGCATGCACCATATACCACAGCTTAGCATTGACATGGACAGAAATAAAAAAGACACTAACAATATAAGCTCAGAAATAAATGTATTTTGAAGAGGATTTGCAAGAGTCACTTCACATGCTGCGCACTAATTATGTACACGAGGTAGGGTAACAAATCGGTACTGAGTCCACAATTAAGAAATTTGACAAAGCAGAAATACAGCAATGTCAGTTGTGACCTCATGGCCATTCCTGACACTTATGGCGGAACTCTTCACATATAAAGCATGCCCCACCATTCCACTGCCTACTCGCACAGTACTGACACATCAATATCATAAACATTTCCTATACAATCTGCAAACCTTCCATGATGGGCATAGCCAGATTTACTAGAAGGCCCTGTAGGCAAGTGCCTACAGGCGCTTGATGATGGAGAGGTGGCTCACTCCCTGAGTGCCTCTCCCCCTCCTACCCTATGCAGAGTCCTGATGACAGTGTAAATTAAGGGTTACTCACCCTGCTCACTGCATTCCACTGATGACAAGATCTCCTTCTAGCTACTTAATATTGAAGGTACTTCTGGGTACCTCATTCTAAGGGGCACCTGTAGCTACCTATGATGGGCAAGAGAAGTGACAGCTGAGACAGCCAGCCCACTTGCAGTGCAGTTTGGTGGGGGGTTGTAGGTTCATGGAAGGAGAAGTCTAAGGTGCCAGGACATCTGTGCCTATAGGCTCCTGTGAGGTAGATCTGGGCCTGGGGATGGATGTGTAACAATACTGCAGTGGTGCTACCTGTAATAATAATTTAGGAATGTACATCGGGTAGAGAAAATATTTAACAATGTCAAACATTGAACGATCAAACATATATAAATAATGTCTAAAGTTTTTTAATCATGAAGTTACCTTCAATAAAGTTCCTCTTTCATACATTTGGTTTGTCATGCATACAAACATACCAGGATAAGTCAGATACATTATTTTCCTATTTGAAGACAGCAGGGTGTGTTCAATTCATTCTTACCAGATGCCTCCCATGCTTTGAATTCTTTACGATCAAGAACATCCAATTTTAATTATTTAACATTCTTTTCCCAATGGGTTAAAATGAAACAAGGTAATGAAGAAATCCTGCATTCACTGGAAAAGGAGAAGGTCAAAGAAATAATTAAAGGAAAAGCTTATGGTGATAAAATGGGAAACTTTGGACATTATGTAAATTTAGTCCAACGATAATGTATTCTGGGGGTGTAGTAATGCTAGTGCTGGTAGTGTTTATTACTATTTTTCCTGATTTTGTTACTCTTTTTGTTTTGTGACAGGCTCCTGATACTGTTTATTATTATTATTATTTAATATTTATATACCACTGACATCTTCCAGAGTGCTGTACAGAGTATATTGTCTTGTCACTTAACTGTCCCTCAGAGGGGCCCACAATTGAATCCCTACCATAGTCATATGAATGTATCATGTATCATATTCTAGGGCCCATTTAGGGGGAAGCCAATTAACTTATCTGTATGTTTTTGGGACACCCACTCACAAATGGGGAGAACATACTAACTCCATGCAGGTAGTTACCTGGCTGGTATTCGAACCAGGAACCCAGCGTTGCAAGGCGAGAGTGCTAACCACTAAACCAACGTGCTGCTCATTTTGATTTTTAGATTCATTGTTTATTTGTAGATTTGTATAAGTTGCATATAACATTTGTTTGATGGAAGAAAAGCACAAAGGTTGGGATAGAGAAACATATATGTGTTACAGCCAGAACCCGAAGTCTGGCCACTTCGTGTTCTTCTGGCCAGTCAAAACTAGAGGTGGCTGTGTCACTGTGGCCAATGTCAGAAACATTTGAATCCTGCTAGCTCCGTTTCTGTCCCCCGGCTCTGGCTCCTTTTCGCCCCTCTCCTATTGACTTCTGGAGCTAGAGACACTCGTGTCCCCCCCCCCTCAGAGTCATTCATCTTGGCCGGAAAGCAGAGCAGGAAAGCTGCAGACATTGCTTCTGCCACACCCACTCTGCAGGAAATCCCTGATTTCCTGCCGCGAACAAATGACTCGGGGGGGGGGGGGGACGTGTGTGTCCGCGGCTGACAGAAGCCCAGAAGTCAATAGAAGGGGGTGGGGGAGGAGCCAGAGCCAGGGAACAGGAACGGAGCGGTCAGGATTCAATCTGCTGCTCACATTGGCCTCAGTGACATGGTCACTCCTAGTTTTGACCGGCCAGAACCCGAAGTGTGCCCCATGTTTGCCCATTATAAAATTTTTCCTCACCCTGATTTACATATTACACATTGTTAAATTTATCACAGGTGGTGACATCTTTACTGCTGTGACAGAAAGACTGATTTAGGCTAATTGGCAAGTTTATTTCAGTGCAGAGCACAGCGTTTTGACCAGCACTTGATAAAGACCGCACTGGTCAAACGTTGTGCTCTGCACTGTGTTATTTGAAATAAACTAGCCAATTGGCCTAAATCCAGGTGGAGACCCAGTCTTTCTGTCACTGCATTGAAGGTACACCCTGGGTGGATACGGGTGGTGGCTGGTTTGACTCCCTGGTGTTACAAACAATTGGGTTGCAGTATTGAGGAGTTTCTCTATTGCTTTTGACATCTTTATAGCTGGCAAGATGCATAACTGGAAGTTTCTTGTGTATTCCGAAGTGAGCAGAAACAACACTGATCTCCCAGAGTGCACTGGGAGGAGAAGGCTTGGTGAAGTCATAGCCTAAGTTAAGCATCACTGGAAGGGCGGAGTTACTATATATTTTCGAGTATAAATCTAGAAATTTAGGTCTGATTCAGTTTATAAAAGTATAGGGGTCTACTTATACACGAGGCACAGGACACAATGAGTACACTGAGTAATGTGTGTACTGATAGTGACATTCCCATTTGCAGCAATTTATCCAGTGGTAAGTGATACTTTGAGGAAAGGAAATGCCAAGAAAATCCAGGTCTGAAAGTCCCGGCCACAACAATGAACAAGGAAAGGGGCCGGGGGGGGGGGGGGGGGGGGGGAATACTGGGCTGCATAAAAGGGAGTGAATAATTGCAGCACTTGGGGGCCTGTAGGAGGTATTTGCTGCAGTAAAGGGACAGGAGGGGTTAATGGCTGCAATACTGTATGCAGTGCAGTCATTAACCCCTCCTGGTCCCCAAGTGCACCCTTTAACTTTGCTGGTTAGATTTATACTTGAGTCAATACAAATTCCGGCTTAAGAGGGTTGCATGTTGAAGTCGACTTATACATGAGGTCGACTTGTATTCGAGTATACACAGTACATACCAAAATACAGCAATATATAGCTAAGGGAAATGTTTCTGATGCTAAAACAAGGATAATTAACACGTAATTGTGTACCCTGAATTATAGATTATATTTTTCTATATGTTGTTATGATTTTCCTTTCCGTTAACTATTACTGTCCACTTAAACTACACAAACATTTTTTGCCTCACTAAAACAATGTTTTAAAGTTTTGTTTTATTATATGTTAAACAATGTTAATACTATTTTTTTTTTAATTCTTAATGTTAATGATGAACTTACAATGTTTTAATTTTTAATAAGAGTGATTTTTAAAACAAGCGGCGCAATTAACCTATAAAGATTGCTTTAATTGGGAAAGTTTAACTTGTGTATCAATTGTCAAAGTTGAAATTAAAACGAATTCACTTAATTATTGAGGCTGAGGACATTATTGTTGAAATAAATCAAATGTTCCAAAGCCTAATATAGAAATGTGAGAACTTAATGCTGTGATTTTTTTTTTCATCTTAAATCTATTTAAGTATAAGTTGAAAAAGAAAAATTACAGTTTGCAGTCATTGAAATAAAATAATTTTATGACATGTTCTTTCACCTTCCCCAGCGAAAGCCCCAAATACGAGATTGCAGGCATCGCTTCAGAAGGTTATGCATGGTAGAGCTGTCACAATATCACAGCAGACTACACAGTATTAATAATGCCATGGAGCAAATTAGAAACAGATGGTGCAATATTATTGGATTCATTTTTCAGTAGGGAATCTGTATTGACTATATATTCATAGAAAACTCTTTAATTTAGACAGAATTATATTCGCTTCTTTTATTGAACTATCATAAAACATTTCAATGTTCCACAGCTTAGAGTTTTTATGAAAAATATTGAAAGTACCTATAACTTAAACTTGATGAAAAATGTGAAGATGCTTTCTGCAGTATCATAGTAAATGAATATGCTCTTCATGGATACACAGTTAATAAAAAAAAGGCATGCCAAACAAGTCAAATAAAATATAAAGTATACACACACACACAAAAAAAACAGCATTTCCATAAAGAAAAGGGAAAAAAATCTTGAAAGGTGTAAAACAGTTTGTTATGAAAGGAAAACATAGTACTGTTTCTGACACAGGCAAACTGGGTTCGAATCTTGGCTCTTCTTGTTTAGTAAGCCAGTACCTATTCAGTAGGAGACTTTTGGCAAGACTCCCTAACACTGCTGCTGCCTATAGAGCATGCCCTAGTGGCTGAAGCTCTGGTGCTTTGAGTCCTCCAGGAGAAAAGTGGGATATAAATGTCACGCTTGGAGGTGTATTCTCCACGGTCAGCACGTGATGCATAAGCTGACGTGAAGGAGGTACACACACCAGCACAAGGAATCAGGATATCCCCAGTTTAGTGGAGGAGAGGACTGACTCCAATAAGAGATTGTGGTGCACAGAGCCGGTGCAGATCCGAACAGCCACAAACACTTTCGTAATAACGTCTCAGCGCAAAGTAGCGCTGAGCGCATAAACCAGGACTGAGGAGATCAGGACAGGTAGACAGAATGAACGCTTGCCTAACTAGCCACTACTCAGTGACAGCAAGCGTCCACAATAAGACAGACTGGAATGAGGCAGCCAATGCGTTTGCAGCGATGGCGTGCCTCACAAAGACAGGACAGGATAGTCAGGAAATAGCAGGATCAAGATAGATGAACGTAACACAGATAAATATACAATAAGTATGATTTCCTAGCGTATTACAATTACAGCTATCAATGAAACTATTTGTAACGTCTGACTAACATATGATCATAACAATAAATGTTGTGTCTTGGCTTGTCTAGTGGTAAAATGGGGCCGTATGTGACAGGCAGTTGGTGGGAACATAGTCACATTCAAGGCACATTCAACAAGGGTGAAAAAAAAAATTCTTCAGTTACAAAAAAAAGAAGCTAAAAAATATATTAGAGCACCACAAGAAAAATGATCCATTAAATCATGAGCTTACCAGAGTATGTTTTCCTGTTGGTTGTTACCCAGAGGTTGGAACAAGAGCTCTCCAATAAATGCAATATGAGATAGTGAGGTGACGGAAGCCATGAGACACTGCAGTTACATGAAGCACAACATGAAAGGCAGGGCTGTGAATGCCTCCAGACCCTGTCCATTTGTTCGGATGATGAACAGAGGCATATTTGTGTGTTCAAGATCATTATACCAAATACACAAGGCTTCTGGTAGTTGATGCAAGGAGGATAAAAATGTGTTTGGGGATCACTGTTATTTAATGTCACTTACACTTTAAAGTGGACCTGAACTCATGCACAGGACAGAAGGAAAATATAGAGAAATGTATCCTGTATGTATTTAGAGAGTTTAGCCTGTCTAATTCCCCCTAATCTGTGACTAATCACAAGTTGTAATTTGATCCATCAGCTGTGTCAGCTGCCTGCCACAGCAGAGAGTTAATTATTGAACACAGGATTTTAACAATATGTCTACTTCCATGAAAGCAGGAAGTAGACACACTTCAGATTTATTGCTGTATTTTTATCAGCTGTAGCAAATACATGTTTTTCTTTAACCTCTTGAGGACCATGGTGGTAAACCCCCCTAGTGACCAGCCTAATTTTACATTAATTGGCCACTGCAGCTTTAAGGCCAAGCTGCAGGGCCGTATACCTCTGCACACAAGTGATCTCCCCCCCTTTTCTCCCCACCAACAGAGCTCTCTGTTGGTGAGGTCTGATCGCCCCCCCTGTGTTTATTTTTTTTTTTATAAATATTTGTTTGTTTGTTTTTTTTAATATTTTTTGACATTTTCTTTTCTTTTTTTTTTCTAAATCCCCTCCCTCCCCCCAGCCGGCCAATCACGGCGATCGGCTGTCATAGGCTTCTGCCTATGAGAGCCGATCGCTCTCTTGTCCCCCATGGGGACAGCCGTGTCACACGGCTGTCCCCAGTGCAGCGCTGCTGCTGATCGCAGCGCTGCACATGTAAATACACGGCGGTTTCGCCGTGTAACAGTCTCCCGAGCGGCGATCGCTGCTCGGAGACTGAAGGCGGAGCTCAGCTCCGCCCACCAAGCGGGAGACAGGACTTTCCGCCAATTGGCATTAGCTGGTCCTGGGGCTGCCGCCGAGGCCACGCCTACTGGCGTGACGCGGGCGGCAAGCGGTTAAAGGTTATTATGTCATTGCTTATCTTTTTGAGCAGAGAGGAAGTTCTGAGTTCAAGTCCGCTTTAACTTTCTTTAGATAGTGGTGACACTAACTTGCTGTAACAAGTCAAATGCAGATGACTCCCTTGAAGGTTTGTGCACTTTTTTTTTAAGCAAAAGTAGTACTACCTTGTAACATGTCATACACTAAAGAAATTATACAAACTCTCTTTTTCGAAATGATATCCGCAATGTTGCTTATGCTTTCCATTTTAAAATTAGTTTCTATTTTACTGAGTCAAAATAAAATAAATGAATTAATGAAAAGTTTGTGATATATAAAATATGGTTTCTTAGATGATGATTTAATTTTCTCTACCAAGAGCTCTGGTGATGAGAGATAAGTCAGAAAAAGTTCCCAAATTTTCTATCCAGTCTGATATTCTGAAATCCAATTTGGTTTCCAAATTAAGCAATTCAGCTATCAACAAATGACCAGATAGTAAATCAGCATAAACACTGAATCAATTTAACCGAATATTACCGGACCTGTTCAAGCATGTCTGTTAATATTGTGTTCATGCTTAATTTACGTAAAATGTACAAAATAAGACTGTGATAATATTTTCATTATTAAATAGAATTGATTGGGTGAAACAAGTTGCTTTATGATCTTGAGCAAAAAACACAATTTACCCTCACTTACAGACCTTTCCTTTACAATGTGGGGAAATAGTAACATAAGATGGGACTTGCCAGGAAAATTTTGAAGTGGAACTTTTCATCAAGCAGCAACCACTCTTGATTATAGTCTGAATAATAATAGTTAATAATGCTTGCTTTTGCTATTATCAGATATCTCAGTGATAAGCAGTCAAAATTATCAGAAGAAAAGAACACCAAGAGGCCAATATAGTGTAGTATGTACTGGTAATGGACGATTTATAGAGTAATTCAAAATGTAATACTCACAAACCAGGGTTACCATTAGGCAACCACTGTCAAGGCAGGTGGGGAGATTGTCTTGACCCCACTCAGGATTAAGAAGTCACTCTCTGTAGTAGAAGAAGGAAGTGGGTACAACCCTCCACCTAGGGTGGACTCAATGTAGCAATAAGATAACAGAGGTGCCAAAAGGATAAAAGGGACTAAATGAGCTTAAAAAACAATTTGGTAATAGAGGAGGCAGTGGTGGACTTACCTCCTCCAAGCAGAACACATGACTGTAGATTTTCAGTCAAAAAACGTTTATTGGGTACTCTAAAATAAAGTGCAACGCGTTTCGCAGGTTAAACCTGCTTCCTCAGGCAATACAGATAGGAGTAAAAAAGCTGTGAATTATAGAGACCATGGAATCAATGTAACTAGAATGCTTGCAAAGGAATCAATATTGTTATAGCTAGTTCATAAAAATATCACAGAACAATGGTTATGTTTAGAGATGTACATATATCTGTCATATATTCAATGGTGACGTATAGAGATATACATATATCTATCATATATTCAATGGTGACGTATAGAGATATACATATATATTGTGTATTAAACACACACATACATGATTACACAATATAATCCCAAATAAAGAGTGTGATGTATAATGGTGATTTGCACAGCAATGATTAGCTGGTATTATTAGCCCATGTGAAATTATTACAAGTAACAATAGTATTAATGGGTAAAAAAAAGGGGGCTATCAGTACTAGATGAGAAGAGGAGACAAGGATTGCAGGGATATTTATCCAGGATATTTAAAAAAAAATGCAAGTATAGTGTATTTGGGTGGAGATGAATTGGTAGTAGTGAAATGGTCACATATTCAATAGTGCAGCAACACCTGTAATGGGGACTTAAAAGGAACAGGAGACTTACCATCTGCTAGTAACATCAAAGCTGAGCGCCTGGACACTCCAGCTTGTTAAATACAGCCAAGTGAAGGGCGGGAGCCAATGGGAGGGTGCCACAATCAAACCGGAAGTGATGTCACAAGTTAGGGGGGTGATTTGTCTGCATATGTGCATTGGAGGTATTAGCGGCCATATTGCAGCGCAGAAGATGGGTGGTGTGTTCAGCCATATTGGTAGTGGCAGTGTAAGTTGGATGGAAGGCTGTTACACCGCCCCCTAGCGGGTGGTTAAGGGATAGAATAGAATTGATTGTGGATTGGCAATAAAAATGAATATTTGCTAGTGGTGATTTTTTTTTTCCTTACATGCTGGTGAGTCTAGAGCTCAATGTTGGCGGCATTTGATTAAGTGACAACTGACACAATAGCAGCAGTACTCTCACCTGTCCGGATGGCGTGTGTCCTCCCAGGTGCATTACATTGTAACTAAGGAAGTGATACAGGCATATCATTGTTGCCTGCATCATGGTGGCCTAGAGGGGAGATGAATGAATGGGAACAATGTTCCAATTCATAAATCTAATGAAAAGCAGCGGGAGCGGAGGAAATGAGCAAGCAGGAGGCAGTGCGGCAGTACCAATTGAGAATAATCACTGTTTTGGAACAAAAACAATGATCAGGGATCATTCTCCGTCGACATTAAAGATGAACTGTAAAGTGAAAATGAACTCTCCATTGGTTTGAAGGTGATGGCAGGTTTTCCAGAGAAACCCTACTTCTCAGAGATAAACAAAAGTCCTGCAGGCAATGACAAACCAGATGAAAAGGTGAAATCACTCCTATTCTGTTAAGGAATGGATGAAGGGTAGGATGGTCCCTAAGTTCAGTGCAATTAGGTGATAAAAAAAAGTAGCACTGGTGCCGCTTTCAGGACCAGGGGCGTAACAATAGACCCTGCAAAGGAAGCAGCTGCAGCTGGGCCCAGAAGCCACAGGGGGCCGTCCTGAGAGACTGACAGCTAAGGGCAAGGCGAGAAAAAACTTTCTGCTTTTGTAGCAGGTAGAAAGAGGGGGGATCTATTTATTTTTATTCCTATATTATTACCTGGTCAGCAGCTTTAAATAGAGATGCTGCTGACACAGGTTTGTTAAGTAAGGGCATTTTGCCCTTAGTTGTAATGTGTAACGTATGGATAGGCAGAGCTGATGGCTGAGGGAAGGTTGCTAAGCAACCAGACACACAAGCAGGGAGCCGTTAGGGAAGATATAACGGCTCTCTGAGGGGTTGAGTTGGCAGTTGGAGCGGACAGGGGAAGAGGAGAGACGCAGAAGGCCCAGCTGAGGAGATGCAGGCCAGACACTGCAGCAGCTGACATTTTGGGAGAAAAGTAATGCGCTGAGATGATTCTTCAATCATCCACAGACAGCCATCAGTCCATCAAGGTTGGCAAGGAGTGAGGAAGCCAGGAGAGAGATTTCAGGCAGATGAAAAAAAGAGCCAGTCAGATGTATAGCCAGTGATTCTTGATACAGAGGTGCTGGGAAAGAAGCCTTTAAATCTGACACGTATGAAATATGATTAACACTGTGATAAATCAGCGTGTGACAAGAAAGATACTTGAACATTTTGATTACAGTGAATTGGCTCTGGTGATGTCCCCCACTGCTGAAGTATAGTGCTGGTGAGACCGAGAATTGAGACTGACAATCCCTAATTGTTATGATTATCATCTTACTTGTATTTTTTAAGTTTACCTGAATGGTTGCGGAAATGGGAAGAAAGGTTTTTTTTTTATAAAAGTAAAAAAAAACTGCATATTGCCCATATACTAGGCATGAGACTATGAAATAGTGAGATTGAGAAGAAAGTGAATCTGGTTAATGAAATAAGCTATTGCCCTGTCCGCTAGAGGCCTATATTAACCTCTTATAGCTTACTGACTTTACCAAAGTAATAAATGCAAGAAGCCATTTTGTTTTGGTTATTTTATGTGTGGTGCACAAGATAGTGCGAAGTTATATTGGAAGAAATACTTACCTATGGGAAGAGTGGTCCGACTGGATTCCTGTAAAAGAAAGGAGAAATGATTAATATGTCCATTTACCAGTAGTGTTGAAAGATTTAGAAGAAGTACCTGTTAATAGATTGTTTCTCTGGCAATAGACTGGTCCTGCAAAAGAACAGAAGAGATTACATACAGGAGCGGCAGAAGCTGAGATTTATAAAGAAACTGTTGTGTTTTTATTTTTCTGCTGTTTTTTGGGCAAGCATATTGAGTAGTTTTGCTCATAAGAACAAGTGACAGAGTTATTTTCTTCTTCTTATTTAATTCTAGTAACCTTATTAATTTACTAAGAATTTAGTAATTCACTAACCAAATTTATTTCTTTTATTATTTATTATTAACTTATTAACCAACCAATTTATTAACTTCTAACCATCTAACTTATACATTTATTATTCTGGCTTTTCCTAAGAAACGGCTGAACTATTGAATAAGAAAAATAGCCAGAATAATTGATCAGACTGAGAACAAAAAAAACCCAGAGTACTCTATTTACTATTGAGTTATGAAAGATTTTGCTGATCAGCAAACTTAGAGGTTAAAGTACTATATAATGGTCTTGTCAGTGAAGCATTAAACTGAAATTACTTTAGTACTCAGGGTTTAGGAAATCCAAATAAGGTCCATTTTTCATTAAAGTGGGTGGGAACGCTGAGAAAATACTTACCTGGTGGGAAGGTTATGTGTTATTGTTAACCAGTTGTTTTCCTCCTAGCTTCCGGAAGTGTTCTATAGAAAGAAGACCAGAAGATAATAAGAAGATATATGTGATATTAGAGATTGTATTGTTTGTAATTCTCATTGGTTACATGGAGTAGAAAGTGTATTTTCATCTTTTATTTTGAATAAAACTTTTGAATTTTACAACCTGCATTGGTGTCTGTGGAGTTCTCCTTCAGTTGGCGGTTTGAAACCGTTTACATAATTTTGGCGTAGTCGGCAGGATGGAGGCGGAGTTACAGTCAGAGGGCCAAGGCCCCACTCCAGGAACCAGTGCCGCTGCGGGGGAAAGATCCCATTTAACACCTTCTGCTTATCAGATGACACCTGTTGGGCTTCTGGCCACCTATTTGCCCAAATTTAATGGCAATAATATGTTGCTAAGAGACTGGATTGAACGGATTCGAAGTGCTGTTAAAGAGAATCTGTATTGTTAAAATCGCACAAAAGTAAACATACCAGTGCGTTAGGGGACATCTCCTATTACCCTCTGTCACAATTTCGCCGCTCCCCGCTGCATTAAAAGTGGTTAAAAACAGTTTTAAAAAGTTTGTTTATAAACAAACAAAATGGCCACCAAAACAGGAAGTAGGTTGATGTACAGTATGTCCACACATAGAAAATACATCCATACACAAGCAGGCTGTATACAGCCTTCCTTTTGAATCTCAAGAGATCATTTGTGTGTTTCTTTCCCCCTGCAGTTCTCATGCACTGAAGTTTCAGGCTGCTCGTTTCTTCCTGCAAACAGCTTTGCCCTTGTCTGTAATTCCTCACTATGTGAAAGCCCAGCCAGCTCAGAGGACGATTTATCCAGCTTGTAAAAGATAAGAGAGAAGAGAGAAGCTGCTCTAATCTAAATAACACACAGGCAGTGTGCAGAGAGGGGCCTGGAAGGGGGAGTTCATAGCAGAACCACAACTGAAGAACTTGGCAGCCTTCCAGACACAGGCTGACAAGTCTGACAAGAGAGAGATAAGTTGATTTATTACAGAGACTGTGATAGCAGAAAGTGCTGCAGTAAGCCAGAACACATTAGAATAGCTTTTGGAACTGGTAGGATGATAAAAAACAGGATGCAATTTTTGTTACGGAGTCTCTTTAAGGCTTATAAAGTTCCAGTGGAAATTCAACGAGAAATAGCTATCCTAGCTTTGGAGGGAGATGCACGTAAGACTATCGTTACTTCTGAGCTCCCTGAACCTGCCCCAGTAGAAGCAATTATTGAAATGTTAGAGGAAATATATGGAGATCCAACTGATCTACATATATTGCGTAAGAGATTTATTGATCGAATACAAAAACAAGAGGAGACCATTCCTCAATTCGCAAATGCCCTTAAAGAGCTGATGAATGCTCTGACTCAAAAGGAAATAGAGGAAAATGAGATTTCTAATGTAGATGCTGAGGCTTGGTTAGTACACCAGTTTTTGCTGGGTTTGAGGAGTGAAACCACTAGACAGCATCTTAAAGTGAAATTAGAAAGAGATCGAAAAATCCGATTCCATAAACTGCAAAGTCTGGCAGTCAAATACCAGCAGGAAGAGGAGGCTATGCAGGTTAATTCCTTCCAGATGAATGTACAAGCACCTAATTTTCAAAACAAAGAACAGAAAGAACCCTACAAAAGTGAGATAGAGACTTTGACTGAGGTAGTCCAACAACTGACAAAGGAGATAAAGAAGTTGAAAGAAGAAGAACGATCCCTGTCTAGTAAAAACCTTCCTTCAAGAGTAGAAAACGAACGAGAATCACCATTTGTCTGCTGGAATTGTGGGAGAGAAGGACACATGGCTAGAAACTGTACTGACCGTAAGCGGTTGGAGAGACGACCATATTTAAACTGAATGATCCTGCAGCCGAGGGTCAGACTGCAGGATATATCCAACAGACCCCAGATAGAAGTAAATCACCTTTGATGAAAAGTATAAAGACACAGACCCATAGGAATTTCGGAAAAAATTGGAGTAATGGCTCCTTTAAGAAAAAGAATATAATTGTATTTAAGAAAATGATAGGGGTAGTGAAGTGGTTCAATGATAAAAAAAGGCTATGTTTTATATCTCTTGGACACAAGGAGAGAGATGTGTTTGTACACTGGACGGCCATAGGGAAGAACAACTCCAAGAATCAGTTTCGCAGTTTGAGGAATGGGGAGACGGTCGAATTTGATGTTGTAGAAGGAACTAAAGGTATAGAGGCTGCTAATGTGACCGGTCCTGGTGGTACTCCAGTTCAAGGCAGTAGGTATGTGAAGCGTTTGAGACCCCGCAGGCATGGTGTGAGAGATCTTGATTACTATCCGAAGAAGTCTCTGTTGTATCAGAAACTGGGAGAAGTAAAGTATTCTGGACCACCCGCACTGCACAAAGAGTTTAAACGGAGGTGTGATCCAGTTTCATCTGACACTCAGTTCGGTGAAAGGAGGGAACCTAGAGATATAGGAGACAAAAAGAATAAGCAAATTCAGGATAAACCAAGTATCTATGTAGCAAAGGAAACTGTAAAAGACTTAAGTACACAGAAAATTGAAATATGTGAACAGAGAAAAGAAACAGACACTTCTTCAAGAAAAGACTGGGAAGATTACTGGAATCTAATGCCTAAACCTCAACGACACAGACATAGTAAAAAAAAGATATGGTTTATCCAAAACCCCTCGGATATAATCTATCAAGGAGGAAGATCTTGATTACCTGGCCAGGACCTCTCCAGATGACCAAATAAGAAGAGTAGAAACAGGGCCTGAATTGGAGTCTACCATTGTTTCTCAAATTGAGATCCATGATGAAGTAAAGTGGCCTGAGTTTGATAGTAGACGTAAAGAAGAACAAGTGTTAATACCACAGGAAACTGTGGTTCAAATTCAAAATGGGGATAGTAGTTCTGAATTGAGTAAAAAAGCTCTGACATTTAATAAAGAAGAATCTGAAAGTTTAGATTCACAGCCTCAACGATACAGGAGGAAAAAGAAAGGACAGTGTTGGATGGAAACGCTTCAGGTGATGAATGAGCAGTTACAGGAAGCTTATCTGAGGATGCAATTGTCTGATGCTTCAGCAGCCAAACCATCCTTCAAGATGGATATGGTTGTCTTATAGCGATGATATATCGCTTTACCAAGTTTGTGGAAATATCGTGGATTCCCCCAAAGAGTGCTGAATGTTCCACCCCAGAGGGTGGGCCTGATGACTGTAGCTTTGTCTCCTGGCCCAATGCCGATTATGATTCTCCAGGGAGAATCCCAAATTTTGAACAAGAGGAGGTGGACACTGCTTTGATTGGGGAGAATTCCGTGGACACTGATGAGGAAGGGGTGGGAAATTTAGAATGTATTAAAAAATCTACTCGAACTAACCAAGGAAAATTACCTGATAGGTATATGCAAGAGGAATTCCTTTGGTATTGATGTATGATTTTAGTGTATTATTGTAGAGGACTACAATGTTCAAAGAAGGGGGGAATTGTAGCAGGTAGAAAGAGGGGGGATCTATTTATTTTTATTCCTATATTATTACCTGGTCAGCAGCTTTAAATAGAGATGCTGCTGACACAGGTTTGTTAAGTAAGGGCATTTTGCCCTTAGTTGTAATGTGTAATGTGTGGGTAGGCAGCGCTGATGGCTGAGGGAAGGTTGCTAAGCAACCAGACACACAAGCAGGGGAGCAGTTAGGGAAGATATAATGGCTCTCTGTGGGGTTGAGTTGGCAGTTGGAGCGGACAGGGGAAGAGGAGAGACGCAGCTGGCCCAGCTGAGGAGATGCAGGCCAGACACTGCAGCAGCTGACATTTTGGGAGAAAAGTAATGCGCTGAGATGATTCTTCAATCATCCACAGACAGCCATCAGTCCATCAAGGTTGGCAAGGAGTGAGGAAGCCAGGAGAGAGATTTCAGTAGTTAGTGTATTTGGGAGAAGCAAAACATACAAAAAAAAGAGAGGTGCTGGGAAAGAAGCCTTTAAATCTGACACGTATGAAATATGATTAATACTGTGATAAATCAGCGTGTGACAAGAAAGATACTTGAACATTTTGATTACAGTGAATTGGCTCTGGTGATGTCCCCCACTGCTGAAGTATAGTGCTGGTGAGACCGAGAATTGAGACTGACAATCCCTAATTGTTATGATTATCATCTTACTTGTATTTTTATAAGTTTACCTGAATGGTTGCGGAAATGGGAAGAAAGGTTTTTTTTATAAAAGTAAAAAAAAAAACTGCATATTGCCCATATACTAGGCATGAGACTATGAAATAGTGAGATTGAGAAGAAAGTGAATCTGGTTAATGAAATAAGCTATTGCCCTGTCCACTAGAGGCCTATATTAACCTCTTATAGCTTACTGACTTTACCAAAGTAATAAATGCAAGAAGCCATTTTGTTTTGGTTATTTTATGTGTGGTGCACAAGATAGTGCGAAGTTATATTGGAAGAAATACTTACCTATGGGAAGAGTGGTCCGACTGGATTCCTGTAAAAGAAAGGAGAAATGATTAATATGTCCATTTACCAGTAGTGTTGAAAGATTTAGAAGAAGTACCTGTTAATAGACTGTTTCTCTGGCAATAGACTAGTCCTGCAAAAGAACAGAAGAGATTACATACAGGAGCGGCAGAAGCTGAGATTTATAAAGAAACTGTTGTGTTTTTATTTTTCTGCTGTTTTTTGGGCAAGCATATTGAGTAGTTTTGCTCATAAGAACAAGTGACGGAGTTATTTTCTTCTTATTATTTAATTCTAGTAACCTTATTAATTTACTAAGAATTTAGTAATTCACTAACCAATTTTATTTCTTTTATTATTTATTATTAACTTATTAACCAACCAATTTATTAACTTCTAACCATCTAACTTATACATTTATTATTCTGGCTTTTCCTAAGAAACGGCTGAACTATTGAATAAGAAAAATAGCCAGAATAATTGATCAGACTGAGAACAAAAAAAACCCAGAGTACTCTATTTACTATTGAGTTATGAAAGATTTTGCTGATCAGCAAACTTAGAGGTTAAAGTACTATATAATGGTCTTGTCAGTGAAGCATTAAACTGAAATTACTTTAGTACTCAGGGTTTAGGAAATCCAAATAAGGTCCATTTTTCATTAAAGTGGGTGGGACAGCTGAGAAAATACTTACCGGGTGGGAAGGTTATGTGTTATTGTCAACCAGTTGTTTTCCTCCTAGCTTCCGGAAGTGTTCTATAGAAAGAAGACCAGAAGATAATAAGAAGATATATGTGATATTAGAGATTGTATTGTTTGTAATTCTCATTGGTTACATGGAGTAGAAAGTGTATTTTCATCTTTTATTTTAAATAAAACTTTTGAATTTTACAACCTGCATTGGTGTCTGTGGAGTTCTCCTTCAGTTGGCGGTTTGAAACCGTTTACACTTTCTGCACAGTTGTTCTAATGACTGCATCTGCTCAGCCACTGATAATAATACAAAGTTTTGCAGACAAATATTTGTAGACTATCCCTATTTAGTGTGCAGCAGGCTCTAGGGTACAGTGCCCAGCCCCCAACCTCTCTACCCATCTCCAAGTTCTCTGCACTGTAAAGATGCTGGATAAGTCTACAGAGCCAGTTCTGCTCCATCAGAGATAGACAGAGTGAGTATAATAAGCTGAGGCTGAGAGAACACAAAATGTGTGTCTGTACGTGTGAAAACATGCATGTTTTATCACAGAAGCTAATGTAATTGATAGAGAAAATGCGTGCAGTGCTTCACTGCTGTCTGTTTTTATCTGCATGGGGAAAACACATTCAAGTGTTCACTAGCCAACTGAATAACATTGGTTCTCAGTTTACCTGTGCAGAAAGCAGGGGAGGGGGGAACATCTGAAGTTTTTCAGGGGGGCCCAGTAACTTCTAGTTATGCTCCTGTTCAGGATTCCACTGGAAATGATAAATACAAGAATGGAAAAGCACTCACAGTGTGTACTAGGGGGGACTCAAAGCCGACAGGACAGGTCTAACCTGGTTCTCAGTGACTGTGTTGATGAGTCAACCGCCGGTCGCATATGTCCCACTTTAGGGCGGGGACAGGCTCTATGCTCCAGGCTGGTTCCTTGCTTGTCTCACTGCAGCTGAAATGAAAGTTGGAATTAGGCAGCTAGTCGTTACTGGATATTTGTTTCATGCAGTGCAAGTAAAAAATAATAATAAAGATGGTTGTAACAAAGGTTACTATATTTATTATCAGTAAGTAACAATGTGTTTCACATCGGTACACCCACACTTCATCAGGAGCATACAATGTTTCAGAAAAATGTGAATAGTTTCCTGGCATTGGTTCCAATTGAAAACCGGAAGTGACGTGTTTTGGGCGGAAGTGACACATTTCCGTTACTACATTGGTGGAATAAGGGCATTTTCTGCCAATTCGTGGAAATCCATGATTTTGCAGAAATCCACTAAAAGGGCTGAAATCTGGTTAAAAGAGGAGATAGCATATGTGGAAATTGGCCTTTAATGCAGAAGTCAGATTTAAGGGCAGAAGTATGAAGGTTTTTTGCATGTTACAAAGTTGGCATACAGTTTAGGCACGCAATGGAGGTCCTAATTAGGTTGCTGTTTATACAGAGAGATTGTGGTGATAGTAAAACAGTAAACTAATTTAGGCCTATAGGTGACAGAGTTCTTAGTTGAAGGATCCAATATGATCCCCACTTGCAAAGGATTCTAAAATGTTCATATTGATTTTGATGAGTAAACTTGCTCAATGATCTTTGCTTTTAAAAGGCTAAAATCATTGTTATGTACATAGTAAAAGTCATTGGATACACCATGTTTTAGTTCACCATTAATCTTATTTCACCAATGTTTGTTTACACATTTTTGGCAAGTTTGCTTGGTGCAACCAACATAAATATTTTAGCCTTTTAAAAGCCAAGATTACTGAGCAAGTCTACCATCAAAATCAACATGAACATTTTAGAATCCTATGTAAGTGGGAATCAAATTGGATCCTTCAACTTAAAACTCTGTCAACTAGAGGCCTAAATTAGTTTACTGTTTTACTATCACCAACACATCTGTAAAGTGTTTTTTTTCCTCAGTCCCAACAAATGTTAGAAAAACAACTAATTACAGTGACACACAGATAACGATTGTGAACCAACATTGGACTGGTAAAAATAAAACTACTGACTTACACTCTTATTTTGTGCTTAGTTAAAAATCCAAACAAGTTTAAAGTTTTTATTGTCTCAGATGAATGACAGTTTTTCATTTTCTACAGCTCCAATCAGCTCCAATCTTGAACTATTGACTTTTTTTTTTCATCTGCTCCATACACTTAAAATGTTTCTCTACATAGCAAAAGTTTTATAGCATGTAATTAGTTTTCCATACGAGTTACCTTGCCTGCTGTCCCTTTCAAATCCACCTGCAAAGAAAATGTCATTTACAACTCTGGATCCTTTAAGAGTACCTGAACACTGTAAAAAATTACAAGGTGCCCACACCTGTGACTTCCACTGTGCTCCCATAAACTCCATGTCCCTTAGCTTCACCTGGCTTACATCTATGTTGGAGCTATTGCACCACCCTCATTCTAAGCTATGATTGAACCCAGTCTGAGCGAGGTTGCATGCTCATTCTTTTTTGGCATGCCCAGTTTGATCACATTCCTGAACAGCTGTGCACTGTAGAGCGGCCGAGCATGCATGGTTTGGAAGCATTTGTAATTGAGCATTCTTAACCAAGATGCTTCATGCCAAGGCTCCTGCACACAGCCATGGGGGAGTGCACACAAAGAGGGTGTACATCCTACTACCAATTACTGAATCTGAGAGAGCCTAAGCGCTTTGAGTCCTATGGGAGAAAAGCGCTATAGAAATGTTATTGTATTGTATTGTATTGTACATAATAGACAGAGCATGCACCCCTCAGGGGAAAACAGGAGGGCAAAGCTCCAAGATGGAGAGGAGGCTAGCACAGTTAAGAGGCTTAACAATATATGCTAATAACACAATAAATAATAAAGAAGAACACAGTTTAAGTGGTATGAAACTCAGCATTTCTTGTTTGCTCTGAAAGATTATTTACAGCCTTAAACCTACTACAAAAAAATTGCAGCAGAACAGCATTTAAACAATTAAACACAGCACTTTGGTCTTCAGTGGAAAGCACCTTGCTTGAGTGGGCAGTGTCAGCAGAGTGTTGAACCTGAGCTTTCTCTGCTTCTAGTATGTGTGCTGTTGAAAAGTGATCACTAAATAGATTTCAATATATAAATACAGCAGCTATGCAATAAAATGCAATGCTTGCTTTCAGAGCAGATTACCTGTACTTTGGGACATCTTAATTTGTACAGAGACAATATTACTTGTGCACAAATGCAAATAAGGTTAACGCATGGGTATTAAAAAGTAGGAGAACACATTTTTATTGAATTTTATGTCAGAGGTTTATGCCACTTTAAGCATAGTGCCATAAAAACATGTACACCCTAATGACACGTTTCTTAAAAGCACACAAAGTGAAAATAAACACCTGAAGTTTACTGTAACAGTCCTGCGTGTTACAAACCATGCAATATATATATATTTTTTAATATGTGTCTATGTTGCTTTTAACCCCTAAATACTAAACACAAATTATTTAAGAAAAGTTGCACCATTCCCTTAATACCTTCCAGATTGTAAAATGTTTGGTAACTGCCAGAAGTGTTCCCCATGAATGGCTGGCCTCCTCCAGTTTGTTTGTCCTGGTGTAGCGGGGCTTAAAATGAAAGTAAACCCAGCAATTTGCAGTGATGGGAAATTTACATTGGTCACAATGAAAGATTTCACGGCAACGACCTGGGCTCAGATTGCAAAGCAATATTTGCTGTGCATGAAGTGTGGAGGAAAAGGGACATTATTTGTGTTTGGTTTCTCTGGCTGCTATCAGGAAGGTGGGGGGGGGTGTAAGATAAACCGTCTGCATTCCATTTTATCTGACAGTTCCCTATATGAACAATCAGACCACACAAGTTCATTTCATAGGTATACATGCATTGAAAGCAAGCTCCTGTGTGGTCTCGCTAGCATTAGACTAATACACCCTAATCAGCTTATTATTTTAAAGTGTGTTCGACATTGCTAAAAGCAGATCAGCTGCTCAAAATAGACATCTAGCCACATCCATTTTCATATACTCCCGAAATCTAATAGCTTTCAAATAACATGCTGTGGTTGCAGAATGAAACCATTAACCTGTACAGCAAAATATTAAGTTACTTTTAGGAGACACTATTAATAGAAAGCAGAAGTAGTTGAATTCAATCTTTTTACAAGAAGTTTTTTTTTTTTATGGGAGAAATAACTGTATTTGCAGAGAAGCCCATGGAAAGTGAATTAAGTGGGTCATATAGGAACAGTGTTGTCTCCTGCTGGTGGCAAGAATGTTGATTTATATGCCTTCTGAATATGTGTAGCATTGCAGGGAAACATTCTCCACCAGCCATGACACAGTGTGGATAAGAAGAATGTATTAGTAAGATGAATTAACCACTTCAGCTCCACAGGGTTTTTTGCTTAAAATCCAGAGCAATTTTCACATTTCAGCGCTCCTCCCATTCATTCACCAATAACTTTATTGGAACTCATCAGATGTAAATGATCTATATCTTGTTTTTTTTGCCACAAATTATGCTTTGTGAGGGTGATATTTGCTTTTAGTAATTATGCTATTATCTGTGCATTTTAAAGGGAAAAATGAGAAAAAAAAAGAAAAAATACACTATTTCTCCATTTCCATGCACTATAGTTTTCAAATAAACAATGTTACCACAGGTAAAACCCACACATTGTATTTGCTAATTTGTCCTGGTTATCTCAACATTTAAATAATGTTCCTAGTACAATGTATGGCGATAATATATTAGTTTCTGGTTTGTGTTTTTTGTTTTCTCATTGTACTCTATCAGTAATTAAAAAGCCCTTATCTTCATGATTAACAGTAATACACTCTCATGGCATACATATTTTAAAAGCTAAGTCCCTAGGGTAACTATGTATTCTCTTTTCAATGATGTCACTTTTGTTTTTTTTTACTAGTATTTATTTAGGGGTATAGAGTACATGTAAATAACAGTTTTATTGCTTTTCATTCAGTTTTCCGGTAAAAAAAATCACATGACTTATCCCTCAGTTGTCAAACACCACAAAATCTATTCTCTCACTTGTCACGGTTAAAATGATACCCTATATACATAATCAGATAGCTTATTGGGCATACAGCACACTGTTTACCACAAGTACGCCTATCTACTCCCCTGAGATTCAAGTAAAGTTTTGTGGGGAGTAGATAAGCGTAGCAAGGGAGGTAAAGTGGTTAAAGAGGAACTTTATTGAACGTAACTTAATGAGTAAAAATTTTTTTTAGTTTACAATATTAGCTAATTTAATCAGGGATGAGCAGAAACTATGCCAGTGCGAATTGACGCATCGTAGTTCACATCTATGCAACGTAGTTCGTAGGTGAAGTTTCAAAACTACACTTACGAATTTACGCGTAGCTACGTTACTTCGCTACGCGTAAATTCATAAGTGTAGTTTTGAAACTTCACCTCCGAACTACGATGCGTAGATGTGAACTACGATGCGTAAATTCGCACTGGCGTAGTTTCTGCTCATCCCTGAGCAGCGTAGCTTACGCCCACTATGCGTAGTTAACATGTGTATTACGTAGAGAACTACGAATGCATTACTCGCGGCTAATTTTCCGCGTGCAATTGTATACTTACAAATTTACGCATTGGAAAGGGGAATGTACGCATAGAAGAGTTCCTGGTATAAGCATTTAAAGAGGAATTACTGCGTAACATTTTCTGCATACGGGCATAACTATGCTTCGCACTACGCGTAATTGCGTATTTTAACACGTAGTCTAAAAAAATACGAAGCGAATATTTGATTTCGAAGCCGTAGTTTGGCAAAGCATAATTGCGTAAAACTACGCGTAGTTCCAGCGTATCGAAGTTGGCTGACTACGACCATCCCTGAATTTAATGATTGACCACTGTAAGATATTTCCTCACCCTGATATCCAGCAGCAAGCACCCGTGTGCTCGCTCCTGACACGCCTGAGGAAAGAGTGGGTCGCAAGAGCACGGTGACAACTCCCTGGACTGCCAGCAGTGCCAATGGTGGTGTCCTACACTCCAGCCTGGTTTCGGTGCACAATGTGCCACATGGACCTCAACTCACCTCTGCAGCAGAAGGCTCACATTCTGAAATTGATCACAGGTGGCAACATCTTTACTGTTGGAAAGGAGCATCACTGCAGAATGTTTCTTTGTGTTCTGAAGTGAACAGAAATATCACTTGAAGACCCATATTTCATTAACTTGTTGTCCCGAGTTACCTCCTAGGAGTTACCTCCATATTTTCTTTAAAATAACTTTTCACCATTTTACATTGAAAAAGTACCTAAAAGTTGGTGAAAAAGTACTATCAAAATAATTTTGAGTATTTTCTTGATTGCTGGTGTTTTAAAGGGTATTTTATGACAAGCAGTGATAATATCACCCAAGAGAAAACTCAGGATAAAAACTGAATTGCATATGGGCCTTGGTCTCACACTGGAAGAAGAAGGCTGCATAAATAGATAGCCTGGGAGGAGAAGTCTACATAACTAAATAGTCCACCCTCCCTCCCTCAGGGCCCATATGGAATTCACTTTTCCTCCTGAGTTTTCTCCTAGGAGAAAATTTTTCATCTTTCATTTAGAACACCTTTTCAGCACTTTGCAACTGTACCAAAAATTAAGTAAAAAGTACTCTGTACAACGCTGTGGAAGATGTCAGTGTTATATACCATATTTTTTGGACTATAGGAAGCACTTTTTTCTCCCCCAAAAGTAGGGGTAAAAAGTTGGTGCATTTTTAGTCTTTTAGACTACTTCTTTGTCCCCTTCAGTGTCCACTGTCCTCCGCCCCCTGTCCCCTCCTGTGTCTACTGTCCCATCCTCGCCCCCTCCAATGTCTGTGTCCCTGCCCCCTCATTTCTGTCTCCTCCAAATGTCACTGTCCCCTGCCTCCTCTGTTCGCTCCAGTGAGTGTCCTTCACCCTGTCCCCTCCGATGTCCGTCATATACAGAAGATTACGTTTGCTGTTACCCCAAAGTGTTTTATGGCTATGGAAGTAGCCACACAGCTTTGGAAAATATCAGTGAATCAGGCAGAGGGCGCTGCCCCAGACCACCAATCACAGCTCTCACTTCTCCCTTCTCGGTTTCTAATAGAAGCAGTCTCGGGGCTGTGACCAGTTTCCATCATTCGGGCCAATCACTGCACTCCCTCAGTGGCAGGGAGCACAGTGATTGGCCAAAATGACGGAGACTAGTCCCGCCCTGGAGACCATCGGCTGCTATCAGGAAGTGAGAAGGGAGCAGGGAGAGCTGTTATTGGCTGTCTGGGGCAAAGTCCTTTGCCTGATTCAGTAATATTTTTCAAAGCTGTGTGACTACTTCCATAGCCTGAAGAAACTTTGGGGTAACCGCAGCCTTCATCTTCTGTATGTAACAGACACGGGGGGGGGACTTACTGGAGAGGACAGAGGGGGTGAGGACAGCAACATTGGAGGGGACAGAGACACTGGAGGGGACAGAGGAGACAGGGACAGTGGATTCTGGAGGGGACAATCACACCTGACAACACAGGGACACTGGAGGACAAAGGATGCAAGGATGCAGGGACACAGGGGGACAGAGGACACAGGGGGACAGAACAACACAGGGGGACAGAACAACACAGGGGTACAGAGGAAACAGGTGGACACATGGGGACAGAGGACACAGGTCAACACAGGGGTTAAGAAGACAGGAGGACAAAGAAAACAGGGAGACAGAGGACACATGGTGACACATTGGGAAAAAAACACAAGAGGTACAAGAAAGGCACAAGGGAGACAATAATTGAGGGGGGGGGGGTCCATAAGACACCCCTGCTACATGGATGCACCAGTTTCAATATCATTTATTTTCCTTAGTTTTTGTCCTCTAAATCTAAGTGTGTGTTATAGTTCAGGTGTGTCTTATTGCCCTAAAAACACGGTAAATACTAAATAATAATAATTTCATATGGGTCTATGAGTGGGATTAATGTGATTGTATGTGCTGCCCCATGCAAGCAATTGAGGGAACTTATCATTTGGGTCCATCATTTCTAGTAAGCCTTTATGTTAGCGGCGGTTGGCATGAATCAATGTGTAGTTTCTACACATGGAGATGAATTGATAAGATCTCTGCAATCAAACAACTCTTGCTTGTGTTCAACTTTTGCCTGCATTGCTTTTGACATTATGGTACGCATACGATCTGCATCAATTTTCATATCTGTCTTCATGCAATTTCTCTCTGCAATCAAACAACTCTTGCTTGTGTTCAACTTTTGCCTGCATTGCTTTTGACTTTATGGTACGCATACGATCTGCATCGATTTTCATATCTGTCTTCATGCAATTTCTCTCTGCAATCAAACAACTCTTGCTTGTGTTCAACTTTTGCCTGCATTGCTTTTGACTTTATGGTACGCATACATAATTGTGACCATTTCCTGGTGCCAGGCCTTATGCTGCAATGTGTGCTCAATTAATTAGTCATAATTTGCATGTCTGTAGACTGACCCAGCCTCCCACAGCCCATGCCTGGCCATTCACACCTGATCCTTGTTAGAACCTGCTTCTATATCACCTTGCTTCGACACCAGTAACTTCTTACAGTTACGTCTCACAGACTATTGAGATCACTTGACTCTCCACACAGCAAGCAGGAGATAGACTTCCTCAGGTTTCTTCAAGGTTTACGTTATTTATTCAAGTAACAGAAATACAGATAGATACAGTTTATCATCTCCTGGCAAAGCAGACTTCCATGTTGCGTTACAGCTGCTTGAGTACCTTCCTGCTGAAGATACCCAGGTCTTCTTGTATCTACTCTATGTTACATCTAGACTACCTATGTACAGCAGACATTATATCAGATTACAGAAAGGAAGCACATACTTAGAGGTCCCAGTCAGCCTTGCGAGCTATTGCGAAAGTAAAGAGCAGAATGAGCTCCCATAGCCCCCTCAGCCTTTAATACTGACTAGGAAAGAGTTAAATATGACATCATCTTCGCCACCCCCTAGATAAGACTATTGGTGGACCCACTCGTGGTGTCATCATACACACCTACTTGATTAATAATCAATGAGGCTTCTGACCTATATGCAGGAATGTGGATATTTACATAACATGGCTGATGTTTATTGTTCTAGTGGCGGTACATGCCCAGGTCAGGGAGACCTGCGGCCTTGTACTAGAACAGCTTCTTGGTATGTTCTAGTTCTGCTGACAGAACTGCAGATTTTCTCTCTCAGAGAAAATCCCCTTAAAGGGCCGATCTGCACTCCAAGCCTTTTTGACTAACTCAGGCCTACTTAAATTATAACAATCCTCATTCCTACACACACCTCCATCCCTTCTGCTGTCTATTTAATCTAGTTTCTAAGTCAGATATGACTGTAGTCAGATGTGCATTAATTTTAAGTGCATGATTTGAAGTGCACAGCAAAAGACCCAAATTAGACCAGAATTGAACCAGAAGGGAACAGAAGGAACTGCCAGGAGACTCTGCACTTCGGTTACATGGTTTGCTAATAACCTCTGGGAGGTGCTAAATTCACTGCACATTGATTGCTGTGTTTGTTTTCCCCGTTTTATTGCCTGAAGAAGTGGGTCTGTTCCCACGAAACGCGTTGCAGATTTTGGGGTACTATTGAATAAATGTATTCGTTTGATTTGATGACAGACCTTGGTGTCTAATTATTGAGGGGAAGTCCACCACTTTCCCTCTCGGCAATTTTTAACAATTTTATATCAATTTTATTCTGCTGGCGCCTCTGATCACCTACCAGTACACTGTCATCCTACACTGACCCAGAGGCAGCATCCAGTTACTTATTTAGTGTAGTCTCCTCTGCCATGAATTCAGCTGCCCCACTCACCACCACCCGCCCCCACCAAACTAACAGGCAGCTCTGCCTCACTGAACAAATCAAACAGCTGAAAAGGCACTCCAGGGTGGCAGAAAGGTGCTGGAGAAAGAGCACTGCTATAGAGGACTTCCACCACTACAAACAAACTATGCAGGAGCTCAGGGATGCCCTCACCTCTGCTAAGCAGTCTTATTTCTCCTCGCTCATTTCCTCACAGTCCCACAACCCAAAACAATTGTTCAACACCTTTAACTCCCTACTTCGTCCCCCACCTCCTCCCCCTACCACATGTCTGTCAGCTGACGACTTTGCATCATACTTTACAAGCAAGATTGATGCAATACGTAATAGCCTCAACACGCAACCACTTTTACCAGCTCAACCATCACCTGTAGATTCCTTCGGTCCGCCTGCATCCTCGCCCACTACTAACTGCCTTCCCCCCGATCCACAAGACCACTCTCCCACTCTAATATCTTTTACCACACTCACTGAACAGTGTCTTTTCTCACTACTCTCCAAAGCTCATCTCACTACCTGTGCCCTGGAACCCATTCCCTCCCATCTAATCCCCCAGCTTTCTTCCTCCTTAATCCCACTCTAACAACTCTATTCAATCTTTCTATCTCTACTGGCACCTTTCCTTCCTTATTCAAACAAGCTACTATCACACCACTTATCAAAAAACCCTCTCTTAATCCAGCTTCTCTATCCAATTACCAACCTGTCTCGCCTCTCCCCTTTGCTTCTAAACTGCTGGAACGTCACATCCATTCAGAATTGTCTGCCTTTCTCTCTACCAACTCCTTACTTGACCCCTTTCAATCTGGATTCCGCACACACCATTCCACCGAAACTGTCCTCACGAAAGTTGATAATGACCTACTTGTAGCTAAATCCAAAGGCCAGTTCTCCATTCTAATACTTCTTGACCTTTCCTCTGCCTTTGACACGATTGATCATGCTCTGCTTCTGCAGACACTGTCATCATTATGAATCAAGGGCCAAGCACATTCCTGGATCTCCTCTTATCTCTCTGGACGCTCTTACACTGTGTCCTTCTCTAACACCAATTCCTCCCCACGCCCGCTGTCTGTTGGTGTTCCTCAAGGCTCTGTTCTTGGGCCACTTCTTTTCTCAGTCTACACTCATGGCCTGGGACAACTAATTAACTCTTTTGGCTTCCAGTATCACCTCTATGCGGATGACACCCAAATCTATCTCTCAGCTCCTGATAGGTCATCACTACTATCTAGAGTCCCCGACTGTCTACGTGCCGTTTCTGCATTTATGTCCTCCCGCTTCCTCAAACGCAACATGAGTAAAACGGAAATTGTGATTTTTCCACCATCGCTATCTACACCCCCACCAATTGCAACCATAACGGTAGACAACACCCCAATAACCTCAACCACTAAGGACCGCTGCTTGGGGGTTATACTCGACTCAGAGCTCTCCTTTAAACCTCACATTGCCTCATTAATCACCACCTGTATTTCCAGCTCAAAAATATATTCCGTATCCGTCCCTTCCTCACATAGGAGGACACCAAGATGCTTGTACATGCCTTAATCATCTCCCGCCTAGACTACTGCAACAACCTGCTCTGTGGGCTACCACAAAAAAGGCTAGCACCTCTCCAATCCCTTCTAAATTCAGCGGCCCGCCTCATTCACCTCTGCACACGCTCTTCCAATGCAGCCCCACTGTGCCGTTCTCTCCACTGGTTACCTATTACCCAGAGGATCCAGTTCAAAATTTCTGACTCTAACATACAAAGCCCTCCATGAGTTGTGCCCTCCATACATCTCACCACTAATCTCAAGATATTGTCCCTCCCGCAACCTCCGCTCCTCCCAAGAAATTGTCCTGGCCTCTAAGCTGATCACCTCCTCTCATGCTCGCATCCAAGTCTTTACACGAGCATCATCTCTTATCTGGAACACTCTTCCACAGCCTGTGCATCATGCTCCAAACCTGGACATCTTCAAACGCACTCTTAAAACACACCTTTTCAGACAAGCTTATAACATTCTATAGCCCTTATTTACTTATTTGACACAATGTAATCAGAGGCAAAGGGTCACTACCCACTAGATTGTAAGCTCGCAAGGGCAGGGTCCTCCTTCTAATGTTTACTGTTTTTGTCACAATATTTGTGCTGCTTGGAACTCTGTTTTACAATTTGTTAGTATATCTATGTTCCCATTGTCGTCTTATTGTGCTTTGTAAAGCGCTGCGGAATATGTTGGCGCTATATAAATAAAAAATAATAATAATAAAGATTAGCTCCGAGATATTTTTTTTATTCTATTTGATTGAAGGACAATAGATTTCTGGTTGCCGTCCCTTTATTGAAGTTGTGCCAATTTTTACTGAGATATTGTAGTCCTCTGTATATCTAGTATCTAGGCACTCTCATCTTGCCTCCAAAGCTGGCATACCTATGAAAGCACTGCATGTAGAAATGAGTGCAAAATAACAGCAATAGAATATCGGTAATTTTACCGATGTTCTATAATCCACTATAGTAAAATATTGGTAAATTTACCAATATTTTACTAAGTCCTAACCTAACATATTCTGACACAAAACCATCCTTCTTCAAAAATAAAACTAACCTTAACCCCTCCCACACCTAACTCTTTAGAAGCCCCTCCCCCACACAACCCTTAAGACCCCCCACGCACACTTAACCCTTAAGACTTCCCATGCCTAACCCTTAAGATCCCATCCAACCCTTGAAACCCCCCTCACTCCACATCTAACGCTTAATACCCCCTTCCCCAGTCTTTTGCTTATCATGCACTATGGGCACCCACATTTCCCATCAATACCAATATTTTAATGGGTGCCCTATGTTTAGATAAAGCCCTGCGCCCATTGCTGCTAATATAATGCCTCCGCTATAAGGAGAATTTTGGCTCATAATGTTAAATTTGAGCACAGAGCACCGATTATGGGCACAAGCCCAAAACTGATGTGGCCCGTAGTTGGTGTGCTGTGCCCAAATTTAACAGTATGTGCCAGGATCCTCCTTACAGCGAAGAAATTATATTAGCAGCATACCAGCGCCCAAATTTCCTTGCGGCTTAATTGCCGTAAACGCCATAGCAGGCCACATAGAGTCTAAGAATATCTTACATTGCCCATTTATGTTAAGTGTAAGGGTACATTTTAATTTATAACTTGCTAATGCTTAATAGCAATGGTATTTAATAACCGAGCCTTATTTCAATGTGTCAGCCGATATCCTCATATATGCTACAGGAAGGTGACAGCATGTTCACAGTTCTCTTACACTACTTACATACAGTTATAAGCTTAAACAATATCATGCTGTGAGCCTAAACAAATGGCATGTGTGAAATGTGTGATGGCTGTTCTGTTTATGTACATAAATGGCATCCTCTGCCTGCAGAGTCTGTCTTCTCCCCGCTGCGCCATGCAGCTAATAATAGTCAATTAAGCCTTACCCCTGCTAAAAGAACATTTCAGCTAAAAGTAATTTACAACACCCTGAAAGACCGAGCGTATAACTTGTACAAAGTGGAGCGAGAGCAACTACCTAGAAACCTTCTTAGAGAAATATCGGTAATTAGACTAAACTGTAGCCTGGGATGCCTTTATGGGTAGTAGGGCACATTTATAAGTGTAGTCCACTAGCAGTAGGAGAGGAAATGGTCAAAGCAAGGAAAAACCAATGTGTACTTTAAAATAGCAATATAACTGAAGACCAACTATGAAGAATAAAGCAAAGAAAACTACATAAACGTAGGCCAGATGTCTAGAGCGACCAAGTATAATCCTTGGTTCGCCAAAAACCTGATCTGCTTAGCTTACGTTTTCTTTTTACTGCTCTGTCTGTGATCAAGTTACCACTAGAGATGTCGCGAACATTCTCCGTTCGAGAGCAGCGAACATGAATTTCTGCAAAATGTTCGCAAACAGGCAAATCTGTTGAACCGCCATAGATTTCAATGGGCAGGCAAATTTTAAAACCAACAAAGACTTTTTCTGGCCACAAAAGTGATTAAAAAGTTGTTTCAAGGGGCCTAACACCTGGATAGGGGCATGCCAGAGGGGGATCCATGCCAAAGGTCTCACCAAGTCGGGTTTTAAACCCTAATGGGCAGAAATCACATTACAACAACAACAACAAATAACATTTGTAAAGCGCTTTTCTCCCGTGGGACTCAAAGCGCATAAGCATGGCTCAGACCATCGTGGTACAGAGGAAGACATTTTATAAATCTGTAAATGCCAGGCTAAACAGGTGGCTTTTCAGTCTGGATTTGAATAGCACCAGGGATGGTGCTGTCTTTACTGGGTGTGGTAGGGAGTTCCAGAGAGTAGGGGCAGCATGGCAGAAGGCTCTATCTCCAGATTTTTTGAGGTGCACTCTGGGAGTGACCAAGTTTACAGAACTTGCTGATCTGAGGTTGTGAGAGGTGTGGTGCAGCTTCAGCAAGTCCTTCATGTATCCAGGGCCTAGACTGTGCAGGGATTTGAATGTCAGCAGTCCAATCTTGAAGAGTATTCTCCATTCTACTGGTAGCCAGTGCAGTGAGCGAAGGATCGGTGTAATATGACAGTGGCGAGGCTGGTTTGTTAGCAATCTGGCAGCAGAATTCTGCACTAATTGCAGGCGACGCAGGTCCTTTTTGGGGAGGCCAACATAAAGGGCATTGCAGTAGTCCAGACGTGATGTGATGAAGGCGTGGACTAGGGTTGGAAGATCCTCTGGGGGAATCAGATGTTTAATCTTTGCAATGTTCTTCAGATGAAAGAAGGAGGATTTAACTACAGATGAAATTTGGTTTCTGAAACTCAATTCCCCATCGATTAGTACGCCAAGGCTGCGCACAAAGTTGGAGCTGTTTATGTCTGAATTCCCAATCCTGATTGGTGTTGCTTTAGGATAGAGCTGTTTTGATGGCGGGCACTGGCTTTGGACAAACAGGACCTCAGTTTTGTCAGCATTCAGTTTCAACCAGTTATCATTCAGCTCAGCTAAGCAAGAGTTTATTTTTGGGGTAGGGTCTGTTCCACCAGGTTTGAAGGACAGGTATAGCTGTGTGTCATCGGCGTAGCAGTGGTACGTCAGGCCATGTCGTTGAATAAGTGTGCCGAGTGGCAACATGTAGATTGCAAACAGCAGAGGGGATAGGATTGATCCTTGTGGCACTCCGAATTGTAGAGGTGCAGGTTTGGACATTATGGGTCCTAGGGATACTCTTTGTGTTCTGTCAGTCAGGAATGATCTGAACCACTGGAGGACTGATCCACAGATGCCACAGTACTCCCGCAGTCTGTTAAGCAGGATTTCATGGTCAACTGTATCAAAAGCCGCTGAGAGATCCAACAGGATTAGGATGGAGCATTCCCCTCTGTCCCTTGCCATGAGCAGATCGTTGCAGACTTGGATGAGGGCTGTTTCACAGCTGTGGTGTTTCTTAAAGCCAGATTGTAGAGGGTCCAGGATGTTGTTTACTGACAGCCAGGTTTCAAGTTGCAGATAGACAGCCTTTTCAATAACTTTACCTAAGAAGGGGAGGTTGGAGACAGGTCTGTAGCTGCTCATAGCATCTGGATCCATGGAAGGTTTTTTAAGAAGGGGCTTGATGATTCCTTCTTTTAGAGAGGTAGGAAACCTCCCTGCTTGTAGAGAGCAATATACTATTTTGTGAAATGCTGGTCCAAGCAGGTCAGGGCATTTCAGCATATGTTTAGTTGGTCCAGGTAGGGATGAGCGTAATGACCTAATTACGAATTTCCGAAATTTCGCGAAATTACTACAATTACGATTTCAGCAGTAATCGAAATTTCGTAATTTTCGCAAATTTTCGTAATTACGAAATTTAGTAATTTAAAGTTTGCAAAGGTTTCTATCCCTGTAGATGCCTAAAATGAATAACCAACTCCTCCTCCTCCTCCTCCCTCTCTCTCTCTCTCTCTCTCTCTCTCTCTCTCTCTCTCTCTCTCTCTCTCTCTCTCCAGAGATTTGTAGTATTTCAAAACCATACTCACATTCATGACATGTCCAGGGATCAAACCCAGGCCAACCACATGGAAGACAGCTATGCTCACCACCATACCACCAAACACACACTAAATAGACTGCTAACCTAAATCTTACTTGTAGACAGTCATATGAGACACATGCTGGGTGCAGGGCTTTGTGATTGGACCATGCGATAGAGTGAGGTGCAAAAATGAAATCATGCCTAGCAGAGGATGGTTTCACAGTGCTAAATGCTAGGCTGGCTGTGGTGCAATTGGTTAGTGTGTCTGGTTGGTAACAGCAAGGTTACAGGTTCGATTCCATCCAGGCATGTCTTTTCCTTTTGCGTTCAACAGTTGTCCAAACAGAGCCAACAGAGCCCCAGATAGCCATGTAGAGTTAGGTCACAGCTAGCCTGGCTGTGGTGCAATTGGTTAGTGTGTCTGGCTGGTAACAGCAAGGTTACAGGTTCGATTCCATCCAGGCATGTCTTTTCCTTTTGCGTTCAACAGTTGTCCAAACAGAGCCAACAGAGCCCCAGATAGCCATGTAGAGTTAGGTCACAGCTAGCCTGGCTGTGGTGCAATTGGTTAGTGTGTCTGGCTGGTAACAGCAAGGTTACAGGTTTGATTCCATCCAGGCATGTCTTTTCCTTTTGCGTGCGTGCGCTGCGCCATTGAACCCCATGGGGTATTTTGCGTGCGTAAAACTTTACGCATGCAAAACTTTGTGCTCGGTGTTTGGACAACTGTTGAACTCAAAAGGAAAAGACATGCCTGGATGGAATCGAACCTGTAACCTTGCTGTTACCAGCCAGACACACTAACCAATTGCACCACAGCCAGGCTAGCTGTGACCTAACTCTACATGGCTATCTGGGGCTCTGTTGGCTCTGTTTGGACAACTGTTGAACGCAAAAGGAAAAGACATGCCTGGATGGAATCGAACCTGTAACCTTGCTGTTACCAGCCAGACACACTAACCAATTGCACCACAGCCAGCCTAGCATTTAGCATTGTGAAACCATCCTCTGCTAGGCATGATTTCATTTTTGCACCTCACTCTATCGCATGGTCCATGGTCCAATCACAAAGCCCTGCACCCAGCATGTGTCTCATATGACTGTCTACAAGTAAGATTTAGGTTAGCAGTCTATTTAGTGTGTGTTTGGTGGTATGGTGGTGAGCATAGCTGTCTTCCATGTGGTTGGCCTGGGTTTGATCCCTGGGCATGTCATGAATGTGAGTATGGTTTTGAAATACTACAGATCTCTGGAGAGAGAGAGAGAGAGAGAGAGAGAGAGAGAGAGAGAGAGAGAGAGAGAGAGAGAGAGAGAGAGAGAGAGAGAGAGAGAGGAGGGAGGGAGGGAGGGAGGAGGAGCTATTCATTTTAGGCATCTAGAGGGATAGAAACCCTTACAAACCTGAAAAAGTAAAATTTCGGTTGGAGACACGAAATTCGTCATTACGGGAGTGAAATTTCGATTACGAAATTGTAAATTACGATTTGAAAATTAATTACGAAATTACGAATTTGGGTCGTAATGTTAAATTTCGCATTCGTAATAAAAGCAGTTCGAAATTTCGAAAATTTCGGCTCATCTCTAGGTCCAGGGTCCAGGTCGCAGGTTGTCTGGCGGAGGCGACGGAGGATGTCTGAGATCTCTTCCTCACTAATACTTTTGAAGTCAGTCCAGGGTGTTAGGTTGTTTTTGCAGCTATTTCCAGGAGTTGCATGAGTCTTGGCTGCTGTGGATTGAATGAGACACCGAATGGAGGATACTTTGTCAGCAAAGTAGCACGCAAATTTCTCACATAGCTCCTTTGAGGGAGTTGTAGTAGGTTTTAGACAGGATGGATTACATAGTCTATCAACTGTGCGGAATAGTTGGGCTGGTCTGTTGGCGGCCTTTGCGATCTCCTGTGATAGGTAGAAGGATTTTTTCTTGGTGATCGCATTTTGGTAGTTTTCCAGGTGAGAGACAAGGGTGTGTTTATCTTTTGAATTCTGGGATTTTCGCCACTTCCTTTCTAGTCTGCGCACTTCTTTCTTCATGTCCTTTAGTGAGCTGTCAAACCACCGTGCATGGTGAAGTGGTGTAGACTGTTTAATGCTAACTGGAGCAAGGGCGTCATAGGCAGATGACACTGCATGGTTGTACATCAGGACCATGGAGTCTGGGTCTGCGCAATGATTGGTTAATGCGTCGAAGTTGAGGGTATTCTGAACGTGCTGGGGTGAGACATCTTTCAGTGGACGGTATTTTATGAGTTCTTTCCCTCTGTGTTTTATCGCTGGTGCTGTCAGAGAGAAGTGGATGGTGTGGTGGTCTGACCATACCACTGGGTTTATATCCATGTGTGATATTAAAGGTCCGGAATGAAATATAAGATCCAGGGTGTGCCCTTTCGTGTGGGTGCACAGCTCTGGGTGTCGGTGGGCTGTGGAGTGTCTCACACAAAGAGATACAATAGTACTATCAGAATACAGTGAAATAATAATGCATTGGAGTGGTTCTGTGCCTGCAACTTAATGAGGCAACAGCAGTAGTGCGCACACAGCTCTGGGTGTCAGTGGGCTGTGGAGTGTCACACACAAAAAAACCACAGGAGACCGATGTGCTAGACCTCAGTAGGGCTGTTTGGAGTGCTTTCACAGCAAGTAAGGAACAAGAACAAAGGCCTAACTAATGCTTTCCCTACCTATCTGCAGCAAGTCTGACCCTGCTCTCACTAACAGTCAGCAAACAGCAGAGAATTCATCCAATATGGCCACCGCAACTGCTTTTTGATAGGGGGTGGAGGATCCAGGCAGGAGTGCTAGCTGATTGTCTGCCACATGTATGCTGACTGTGAGCAAAGGGGTCAAAGTTTAGCTCAATGATGTATAAGGGGTGAATTAAACACGCCAAATGTTTGCCGTGAACGCGAGCAGCTGATGTTCGCCGAATACTGCTCGCCGGCGAACTGTTCGGGCCATCTCTAGTTACCGCCAAGATCTTTAATGAAGTCTTGCAGACTGGTCACTATCTAGTAAGAGAGGAGCTACATCAGAATCATTTTATTCACCAAATATAACTGGGTCATGCCCAAAATTGTATTTGGCACAGACATGGCTCAGAGTAGAAACAGACGTTTAAAAGACCACTATTGCGAAAAATTGTAAAATTTAAAATGCATGACAACACAAATAAAAAGTAAATTTCTCCCAGAATAAAATGTGCTATAAAATGCTTTTATCCTATGTTGCTGTCACGTTGAGAAGGTAGTAGAAATCTGACGGAAATGACAAGTTCTGGTCCAGCCCATCTACTCATAGGAGATTCTCAGGGTTTTCTTTACTTTCAAAAGCACTAATGAATGGCAGTTGTTCAGTCTAACTGTCATAATAGTGTGCAAACAGTATACATCCTGTATACATCCTTTCCAGGGAGTGCTTTTGTAAAGAATAAATAAAATGCTGAGATTCACCCATGAAGAGATGGGATAGCCAAAAACCTGTCAGTTATGTTTGATTTCTACCAAGTACTGTAAGTGAAAGCAACATAGTAGAAAAGTAATTTATGGCTCATTTTACTCTGGAAGAAACATACTTTTTATTTGCATGTGCTTTAAAATGTTACAATTTTTTGCGATAGCGGTCCTTTGAAAAATAAACAAAAACACAACCAACAGCAATGTTAACAAGATACATTTTAAACGTGTTTCACTACACAGAAGGCGGACCAGGCACAAATATTTCAAACTTGAACGTAAGAAAGCAAAGCAGTTGTTGATATAATAACTGGTGGGAGGAGGCACCCAGGATGTAAAAAAAAACTTGAAAAACACTTTTTTCTTGCTTGCTGTTGGCTTAAAGGGCATTTTATTGATAAGATGCAAAAATATCACCTGGGGGAAAACTTTGGAGAAAACAAATACTTGAATAAGAGCCCTTGCCATTTCAGGGAAACCAGACAAACTTTCATCAGACTCAAAAATGATAGACACTCAGGTCAAAATCCATATTTCCCTTTAAATGTAACTTTATTGAGGATTCTACACGCGTACAGTGTGAACGAGGCTCAGGCCATACATCAGGAACATCTGCACTTTAAATCACTTTTGAAGACCAGGTTTGGTCATGCTTGGCCAGGTAAAAAGACTAATAATTACCATGTATAGTTGTTTATAATGTTTTGGTTTTTTTTTCTGCACACATTACATGTCACTTAGGTGAAAGGTCAATGCCAAAAACATCCCTATAATATAGTTGTATATTAGACTGCTACACCTGTTTACTACATGCTTTCAATTAGAGGGTTGCGTGTAGGCGTGTCCTTATGGCCCTTATTCAATTCAACTGTTTTCCTGGGAGATAATTTTTCATCTTCTGTTTAAAATATATTTTCAGCACTCTGCAATTAAGAAAGAGCCAAAAGGTTGGTAAAAAAAAGAACTGTCAAAATGTTTTTGCTTACAGCCTAGGTGGCTTAAAAAGGCATTTTATTGATAAGGTGTGGAAATAACGCCTAGGAGAAAAGTGGATCGAATAAGGTTTTTTGTGTGTCTATATAGATAGATAGATAGATAGATAGATAGATAGATAGATAGATAGATAGATTTAGATATGTAGTTATATCCATATCAATGTCTTTTTAGTTTAATGAAATAAACTGCTACTTTTTATTTACATATAAGTAAGTATGTTCTGTTAGCATTTTAATATAAATATTTTTAGGAGGCGAGGTCTTTGGCAACTCTTTTTTTTTTGTATAGTCATCCCGAAACATCCTAAATTTATGGGGTTACACTCTTCTTTATTGATGGTATTATTATGAAATCAACCAGACGTCATTTTTTTCTACATAAGTTTCTCAATTAGGAGGATTTATGGAGTATCTTGAAATAGATTTGATCAGCTAACTGATTTTGAATTTGATAATTGGCTGTTCATGATCATGATCATTTCATAAAGGTTTTGTAGGACTGGCGTGCAGCATCATTTCAGTTTGGAGATCTTAAAACACTTTCTGATTTGCATTTTTATCTGGATACTGACCATGGCTAGATTATGCGTAAGCCATAGAGAATGTAGCCTGGCAAAGACAGTTCAGTGCATATTCTGATGCATAGGCTGCTATATTGTGTGTTTCTAGATTCCATTGAACCCAATTGAACCCAAGGTGAAAATAAACTGATGAGGTAAACAATTATATTGATCCTCCTACTCCTAAAATGATTTTTTAAGTATTCCAGTTTTTGTTTTTTTTAATATTTAAACATATACAAAGTAGGTTAACTGTTTTATGGTTTCTAATCAGGTAGCCTATTAATTGTCCTAGAGTTAAAAAAAAGTTCAATAGTTCATGTATTTATCTCTCCCTGCCCTCAGAAGTGTTATTCTGCCAGGAAAACTTTTATGGCATCAGTGATGTTTAGTATATTCCTAGCAAGGTGCCGACAAGATAGAAGCCGTCAGCAAAACAGAACAAGTAAAACAGCCTGGTTATTAATATATTTTGTACTGTACATACACGTTTATCTCATCATGTCACATATCGTCTTAGGAACACTTCAATAAATCTGTTGTGCTCTAAGCACTGCTGGATTTGTGGCAAGTCTTTTTCTGAGACTCAGGTTGTTATTATTATTATTTAGTATTTATATAGCACCAACATCTTCCACAGCGCTGTACAGAGAATATATTGTCATGTCACTAACTGTCCCTTAGAGGAACTCACAATCTAATCCCTGACATAGTCATTTTGTCTATGTATGTATTGTGTAGTGTATTTATTATACTCTAGGACCAATTTAGGGGGAAGCCAATTAAAGGGAACCTAAACTGAGAGGGATATGGATATTTCCTTTTAAACAATACCAGTTGCTTGGCAGTCCTGTTGAGCTTTTTGGCTGAAGTAGTGGCTGAATCACACACCTGAAACAAGCATCCAGCTAATCCAGTCTGACTTCAGTCAGAGCACCTGATCTGCATGCTTGTTCAGGGGCTGTGGCTAACAGTATTAGAGACACCGGATCAGCAGGAGAGTCAGGCAACTGGTATTGTTTTAAAAGTAAAAATCCATTTCCTTCTCACTTTAGGTTCACTTTAACTTATCTGTCTATGTTTTTGGGATGTGGGAGGAAACCAGAGTACCCAGAGGAAACCCACACAAACACGGGAAGAACATATAAACTTCTTGCAGATGTTGACCTGGCTGCGATTCAAACCAGGGACCCAGCACTGCAAGGCAAGAGCGCTAACCACTACGCCACAGTGCTGCCCAGTTGAACCTGCATCAATCAAAATCTTCAGCTACTGTATCTGATTGGTGCCACTCTAAGTCACATACATTTACATAAAATGTGTATTAACTCGAAATAATTAGTACCTCAGTGACCATCTCTGTTATTATTGTAAAGATTTTTTTTTCAGTCACAACAGTAAGAGTCTCTTTGGATCATTGAAAAGCTTTCAGTTTTCAATCTGGAAACTATTTGTGCACAATCTTACATTTGTATCATACAACACTAGCTTAATTTTTAAACTGCTTTCATTATCCTTCATCTCCTCAATTTAAGTAAAAAAAAATCCTACAATTTACTGGCTAATTTTAATAAAACCAACCAAATAAAACCCTCCAAGGTGGCATCATTCAATCTCCCCTGGAAACTGAAGTCTCAGTAAAGGTAGGTCTACACTGCACACTATTTTGAATAGTTTAGATAGTTTAGATGTGAAATTAAATATAAATATTCATTTGACTAATGCAAACTATGGCATTTATGATCAATATTACTATCAGTGACATGTTTCACTCAACCAATGATCTTCATGAAACCTTTTGAAAGTTCAATTTATTTAGCAACCTTCTATTGGTCCATAACCATGACACAACTGTTTTTTACAATCTAGCTGCCTAGGAAAAGAGGACTTCTAAGAATCCTTTTTAATATAAAAAAAGGACTTTTCCAAAAGCAAAGATAAGACAGCACACCTAGAAAAGCAAAGATAAGACAGTACAGATAGTTCTGTTGAAATGTTTGCATCCCTGCTAATTGAATACACGAGTTACTTTAGATAAAGGAAGCAAATAGTGTTTGTGCTGTATTATTTTTTTTAAGAAGGTAATACATATTTAATATTAAAAGGGTGTTATGCACTGCATATTACTGAACAGCCTGACTGCAAGAAAATAGGCCCAATCCAATTCACTTTTTCTCCTAAGTTTTCCTGTTTGACAATACATTTTCACCTATGTTTGCTACTTTTTCATTTGCAGAGTCCTGAAAAGTTATTATAATCAGAAGATGAAAAATGATCTCCTTGGAGAAAGCTTAGGAGAAAATGTGAATTGTATCGAGCTAAAGGTTGTGCCATGGGTACTGAATAGTGGCATGTTGCTTCGGGACATCAAAACTTTAAAAAAGGTCAGCCTATCAAGTTATGGCCACACCCATCAGTACATGGCCACAGTTAAGTGTGAAAGCACTGGATTTACTTTTCCAATATGCAAGATGTAGTCATTTATATGGTCAATCAAATATATGTGTTGCTAATATACTACAGGCAGCTGGTTAATTAATTATCAACTAGATGCTTTAATTGGTTGCATTTTGTACAACTGGAAATGTGTTAGGAAAATGTTTCCTCATTATTAGAAGTATAAGCAATGTTGAGCACTCTTAGGAAGTATGTTCAAGCATTTTTTTATGTTTATACTTGCATACTGTTTCCTCACTACATGGGTGATATTTTATTTTTTTCATGTATTATGAGTTTGCGAATATAATGTGCACATATGCATCGAATGACTGATGATAGAATGGCTGCTTACATTTCTATATCTGTGACACAGAATTTTTGGTTATACCATATATCCTTAATTTTTATTGTTTACAATAATAAAATAAGATCGCTATTTTAATACATATGTATGATCTTTACTATTTGATGATTTGTCATTGCATTTACTATACTATGTGTACTGACATTCATAAGGACAGAACCATAATGGTAGCAACATGACCTCCGCCATCATAGTGGGGAGGGGCAGGAGGGAGACAATTTCTCTCTACATTCCAATTAGCGCAGAAAGAATTATATGTTACCTGTTTCCAGTGTCGGGACACATCCGCTCTTCTCTCTTCACTTCACTGCCTAGTGCAAAGCCAATACGCCTACTCATCCCATTTATGTGTAGCTGTAGGTGGAAAAGTCCATAGCCAGAGCATGGACGTTAATTCTGCCACAGCATAGTGTTGAATTTGGCTTACAGTTGTTTTAAAAGCTAGCACTACTTTAATAAAGTGGCAGCAAAAGAAAAAAAAAAACAGCATTCATCCTTGTGGTGCCTGTAAATGGGATTAGATTATAAGTGTCAATTTTTTTTTAGCAAACTTTGAACAGTATTGTGTCTGTTCTGCATGTTTTTACTCTCCAAGATCATTTGTTTGCAATATTTGTCGGTGGGACCTCTAACATTGCTAGATGATTTGAAAGAGCAATATACAGTACTTAATAATAATAATAATAATAAATACAGTATTACATGGAAGACACATATTAGTGTGTGTGTGTGCATAAGCGTGTGCGTTTGAAGTTACACAATTTAAATAAGGGTACTGACATTTCTTGAGTACCACTTTTTGTCACAACCACATTGTGCCTTTACGACTATGGTCATATAATGTCTGGGGCAGGATTTATAATATAAATAAGGCCAGCTGTACTGGGAATTGAACTGCTCAGTGGAAGAATCTGCAAATTAAGAGTCAAAGGTCAATTTTTCAATGTAACGTTCATCAATGTCTATGGAGCAAAAAGCATCCAAACAAAGATGAAGTGCAAGAGGTTTTCTCTGAACTAGAAAGGATATATGATAAAAGTCACAAAACAAGATGCAGTGTTGATCCCTAGTGATTTCAGTGATAAAGTGGAGAAAGAAGAGCCACATAACAATATAGACCAAAAGACTACAGGAAGAGACTAGGCACATAAAAACTGCAATTCAACTGATTCATGAGAAAATACATGCAGGAAAATGGAAAGTAAAATGGTACAATTTGTGCAACCAAATCTATGTGCTGGTGTCAGGGACATGGGCTTAGTTCATACATGATGAGAGGTCAATTATTACTCATTTATTAGAAAAAGTAAAGATCAGACAGAAAGTTGCTAAAGTGTAGCATTTAAGTAGGTATAAATCAAAAAGTACAACAAGAATGCCAGAAAAACTGAATGACTGTACCAAATACATTGTAGTAAGTGTGGCAGAAAATGTAATAGGATATCAACAGCAGAGATCTAGAAATTAAGATTGCTATGACTAATAATGTGGTTAAGCAATGAAACAAACAATTAAACTAAGACAAAATACAGGAAGTGCATGGTTTACATACATCCTGAGTTACATACAATTTGCTAACATACATAGCATGCCCATTGCAATGATTTAACTTCTTGCAAATGGAGAAGAAGATGGAGAGTATGGAGAGCTTAGTAGAGCTGAGAGAGGAATGGCACAGAAAGGCTCTACAGTGGCTGAATTAGTCACAAAGGGGAGAAAAGGCAGCAGGAGGAGGCACAGAAGTGAACAATGGCAGCACATGGGGGCACAGGAGGCAAGGAGGAGGCAGGGAAGCAGTGTCTGCATATGATGACCATGGATGTACAGACAGGTAAAGAGATGACACAATGGGTGACAGACAGTGGGGGAACAGAGGGGTGCAGTGGTGGCACACAGGGGGTAGGGTGGAGCCACAGGGAAACACTGGAGGTACCTGAGAGCACAGTGGAGGCACAACCAGACAGAGGAATACACTGAGGAACAGGGAGCATGCTGGAGGCACAGGGGGACATAGGGGGGCACTGGAGACACAGGAGGGCACAGTGTTTTTACTTACATTAAAAATTTAACTTAGGAACAAACCTACCGTCTCTATTTCATTCATGAACTAGGGATTACCTGTACATTCAAAGAGCAAAAAGATGGAAATATGAAAGAATATCAGCAACAAAGAAAACAATATTGAGGGTCAGAATTAAAATTAGATAGCGTCAAATGAGTACATCATCATAGCTGTTTCATCATTCCCTTACAGAAACTTCCACTGTTCTGATGAGTCATGGAGTTTCACAGAAAGTTTATAGGTACAGCTAATCTACTTACTTTGACCAGTTATAATGAAAGTTTTTTATTTATTCTGTGTGCTACTTGACAAGAAATTGAATACAAGAATTCAACTTAGCAAGCATACAGCTGTTATTAAACGACACCCGAGTTATTACAGAAGTTCATCATTAAGATATGTTACATTTACCATTGTCTGTGTCCAGTCTTGCATGTTCTGTGTATGTTTTGGTGCCTGGCTAATTTTTGTTACGGAGATCCTCTCCAGGGAACTTCTTACAACAATCAAGAAAACAAACTTTTTGTCTACTTGCAGTGGAGAAATAACTGGTCTTTTAGGGAGCACACCAATAACAGCTAATGATGTAAGTCTCAACATCAAAGAGAAAAACCTTTTGTTTATGTTACATCTTTTTGTTAAAGATTTTGTCAATACAAAGTGAAGCATAATTAAATAGACATACTGACATTTAAAACAAAGTATTTCCATTGCTAACATTTGGTGACACTGTTGGCAGTTTCAGAAAAAAATAACAGCCATTATGTTTCTATTACAGCATGGCCAACATTAAGAAACCCATAAAGTTCAAAATTCAGCAACATAAAACAGCCACCATTATATACATTTCTGTACCCCAGCCCATACTTTTAATAGCACAATTTTCCCCATATTAGTTAGTTGCATTCAGTTGCTGGTACTGCCCTCTAGTAGAAACCACCAGAATTGTTCTCAATTGACTTGATAGTATTCAGATTTGAGACCTACCAAATGCAGAAAATGTGGCTTTGGCCTCAATTCACTAAGGTTAACTCCTGTCTTTAATAACTCTTCTGAGCTGTTTTACAGTTATCACCATGGTGATATAATTGTGATAACTGTAAAACAGCTCTGAAGAGTTATTAAAGACAGGAGTTAACCTTAGTGAATTGAGGCCAAAGTCAGCTGACTGGCCTTCAAATGACCTGAGTTATATTACTATTATTATTATTATTATTATTATTATTATTATTATTATTATTATTACACTATACACATATACGCCCATATTAAATTCACCTTCCTAAGTTTTCTCCTAGGAGATATTTTTCATCTTCTGTTTATAACTGTTCAGCACTCTGCATATGGAAAGGTACAAAAACATAGGTGAAAAAGTACTGTCAAAATTATTCTGAGTATTTTCTTTCTTGCTGGTGGCTTAAAGGATATTTTTTGTTAAGATGTGAAAATATCACCTAGGAGAAAACTTAGGAGAAAAGTTGATTTGGATAAGGGTCATATCAATTTTTTGATTACTGTAGTTCACTTTATAAGTCAATTTGTCCATGCATAAAAGTAAAATGAAAAAAATAGGTGACATTTTAGTGGGACAGTTTCTGAAAACCTTGCCAGAATTCTCTTCTTAAGTGCTCTGATCATATGAAATGTCGAAGAGCTTTCTTTTTCCAAGGGAAAAAATATAAAATAGTTCAGATTAACTGAAACACCATAAATCTGCTCTCAGCTTGTATCTTTCTTATTGAATTTATTGAATGCAAATGCTCCGAAGATTAGTCATGTCTTATTATAATTTAGATTTTATACTAGAACTCTGTCTAATAATTGTATATTTTCTGTAGAAAAAAAACCATATAAGGCTTTACAAAGACATACAAATTTACAGTGCAGCTCAGTCTTCTAATTTACATTTCAACACAGTTGTTGGTATTTAAAAAAAAAAAAATCATACACACAGGAAACATAGCTACCGAAGCTGCTGCCTAGCAACAGAATTCGTTAGCTTGTGATCTTATGCCTTTTGACTTACATTTGACTTTTTTACTGGTGTTTTGCATAAAAATATGTGCCACTGCCTATCCTGTTTATTGCTTCATTATACACTTCTGGAGGAAAAAAAATTAATATGATCCTTCTGAGATATTACAAAGTAGATCTTGAAAGCCGTGCCATGGTAATAATTTGTTTATTCAACCTTCTTTCAACTTGTTTAACTGCCTTTAAAAATGAATGAATATTTTAAAGTCAAACTCCAGACAAATTGTTTTATTTTAGTTTTAGAAAATATTTGAGTCCATGCAAGTTTATTATAGCTGTTTGGGTCTTGGTTGCTAGTAGACACGTGTGATACTGTGCTAGCCAGGTAGCAAACAGAAGAAACATACTTATGAACATAACACATTTTATTGGCTAACTAGGTATATTTACATATTCAGAGGCTCATATGCAATTCACCTTTTCTCCTGAGTTTTCTCCTTGAAGATAATTTTCTTATTCTGTGTAATGATCTGCTCAGCTGCCTGTGTAGGCAGGCAGCTTTTTGACCATTGTTTAGGTTTGCATGCTGCAGGACTCTGGAAAGAAGAGCTTCTGTCAGTTTTGCAGCTTGTGCTTGCTGAGGAATTTGCATACGTTGTCATGCATAATTGCCTGGCCACATTCATTGGAGGCGTGTACTATAAGTACTATGTGTTTCCCACAATGCTTCTCTGGTCATAAGGATTTAGTCCTATGTAACACTCCTGGAGAGTGTCAGCCATGCTACTTCTTGTTGAAGTTATCTTAGAGTAATTCCTGGAAAACTGCACTAGGCAGGTTTCCTTAGTGCAGTTAGGATTGCTTATCTTTTTGTTTGTTCTGTTGCTATTGTCCTGTCCCAGCGGTGGTCGACAGGAAATGGTTCTGATCTCTGTTCTTGGAGTATAGCTGGTGCAGCAGTTGCTACCAGCTATCTCTTCTGATCTGTCTCACTTGGATTGCACTAGCATCTTGCGCTAGTGCTGTGGATCCTTCTGTTCTGTCTCCTTGGATCACGCTAGCCACTTTCCGCTAGTGCTGTGGATCCTTCTGTTCTGCTACTCTGTACCTGGATTGCACTAGCATCTTGCACTAGTGCTGTAGATCCTTCTGTTCTGTCTCCTTGGATTGCGCTAGCCACTTTCCGCTAGTGCTGTGGATCCTTCTGTTCTGCTACTCTGTACCTGGATCGCACTAGCCACTTTCGCTAGTGCTGTGGATCCTATCTCTCGCTTGTCCCTATTTTCGTGTGTCTGTCTTGTCTGCTACGAACACTTGCTGGAGGCTCGGTGAGGTAACCGTTAAGCAAGTGCTCGCGTCCTCTGTTACATGTTTGTCTTGTCTTGGTTAGTTAGGCATGCTTGTCTCTATTGTGCTTATCACGTGGAGACCGCGCACGAACGCGTGCACTGTTGCGAATAGTGCGGTGTTCACGTTCAGTTAGCGTTTGTTATTTTCCTTGTTATTCTCATTGTATTATCTGCTGTGTCTTTGCTAACCTCGTATTCTGTTCTGATCTGCCTTGTGTCACGTCTGGCGATCGCACCTCTCGCGATCGCGTTCCTATTTCATATCTGCTGTTGTGTGTGCACTGTCGCGGGGTGGCGACTAGGTTGGCGCACACACATACAACCTGTCCCTTTGCTCGTTCTCATTCGCAATCGCCTCTCTTGCGATTGCGTTCTGCGCTTCGTACAATTCCTGTCTGGCATTTGTGGAGGTACAGAGGATTGGTTCCTCTGCACTCCCCAGCGCCATCTGCCGACAGGAATTTCCCTCTATGGGTGCGTAGCACCTTTTGCTGGGTGCCTGCAAATATACGCTTGTGGAGGATTTCCGCCGTATCAGCGCACGCGTTGTGCGCTGATCACGGAGGAAGTTCCACAATCGTTACAGTATGACCAGCCCAACCCAAAACCCCAGTGTAGACGGAAATTCCGATTTGTACGATTTTGTCGAGTTTGGGTCCTGTGTCTTTAAGAGCTTTAAAAGGCTAAACTCAGAGACCAAGGCGGAATTTCTTTCTGAATGTGTGAGGTTTTGTCTGGATCCCACCTTTCAGATTACTGATCCGTCTACATCGGTAGAGTTGGGCCGAACGGTTCGCCTGCGAACGGTTCCATGCGAACTTCAGTGGTTCGCGTTCGCGTCCCGCAGGTGAACTTTTGCGGAACTTCGGTTCGCCCCATAAGGCACCATGAGGGTCAACTTTGACCCTCTACATCACAGTCAGCAGGCCCAGTGTAGCCAATTAGGCTACACTAGCCCCTGGAGCCACTCCCCCCTAATAAAAGGCAGGCAGCAGCGGTCATTACGCTCACTCGTGTGCCTGCGTTAGTGAGAGTAGGGCGAGCTGCTGCAGACTGTCTCTCATAGGGAAAGATTAGTTAGGCTTAGCTTGTTCCTGGCTGCATACCTGTTTTGTTCAGTGAGCCCACCATGCCTGTTCTGTTCAGTGAGCCCACTGGATACCTGCATACCTGTTCAGTGAACCTGCCACTGCATACCTGTACTGTGAACCCACCACTGCATACCTGTTCTGTGAACCCACCACTGCATACCTGTACTGTGAACCCACCACTGCATACCTGTTCAGTGAACCCACCACTGCATACCTGTTCAGTGAACCCACCACTGCATACCTGTTCAGTGAACCTGCCACTGCATACCTGTTCTGTGAACCCACCACTGCATACCTGTTCAGTGAACCCACCACTGCATACCTGTTCTGTGAACCCACCACTGCATACCTGTACTGTGAACCCACCATTGCATACCTGTTCTGTGAACCCACCACTGCATACCTGTTCTGTGAACCCACCACTGCATACCTGTTCAGTGAACCCACCACTGCATACCTGTTCAGTGAACCCACCACTGCATACCTGTTCAGTGAACCTGCCACTGCATACCTGTTCTGTGAACCCACCACTGCATACCTGTTCTGTGAACCCACCACTGCATACCTGTTCGGTGAACCTGCCACTGCATACCTGTTCTGTGAACCCACCACTGCATACCTGTTCTGTGAACCCACCACTGCATACCTGTTCAGTGAACCTGCCACTGCATACCTGTTCTGTGAACCCACCACTGCATACCTGTTCTGTGAACCCACCACTGCATACCTGTTCAGTGAACCTGCCACTGCATACCTGTTCTGTGAACCCACCACTGCATACCTGTTCTGTGAACCCACCACTGCATACCTGTTCAGTGAACCTGCCACTGCATACCTGTTCTGTGAACCCACCACTGCATACCTGTACTGTGAACCCACCACTGCATATCTGTTCAGTGAACCCACCACTGCATACCTGTTCAGTGAACCCACCACTGCATACCTGTTCAGTGAACCTGCCACTGCATACCTGTTCTGTGAACCCACCATTGCATACCTGTTCTGTTCAGTGAACCCGCCACTGCATACCTGTTCTGTTCATCAGCCAGGCGACCATATGGGCTGTAAAGCCACCAAAACCTGCACTCTCGCCATGGAGCGCACCAGTCCAGCACGGCCGTCACTACACAAACAGCTGTTTGCGGTGCGTTACACGGTGAGTTTGGTGTGTCAGTGTGAAGCAGTACCTTCATTACACTACCTGATTGATGTATACACATGCAAGATGTTTTGAAGCACTTTAGGCCTATCATTTAGCATTCAATGTGATTTCTGCCCTTAAAATACTGCTTTGCGTCAAATCCAGATTTTTCCCGGGGACTTTTGGCATGTATCCCACTCCTCCACCTGGGGGTCCTGGTGTTAGACCCCTTGAAACATCTTTTCCATCACTTTTATGGCCAGCATAATTTTTTTTTTCAAAGTTCGCATCTCCATTGAAGTCTTTTGCGGTTCGTGAACTTTTACGCGAACCGAACCTTACGCGGAAGTTCGCGAACCCGGTTCGCAAACCTAAAATCGGAGGTTTGGCCCCACTCTATACGTCAGCTCTTCAGTTTGCCTATGTGCTCTTAAAAGACGATTTGTTCACCTGGGCATATGATGTGCTAAAAAATAATTCTTGGAATGGTAATCTGTATCAGTTGTTTGCAGTGATATTCTCTCACTGGTTTAAACTGCCTGGCTTACCACCTGCTCTGATTGAGTGTGTAGCTGCTGATAAGTCAGCTGATTTTTCCCTTCCATGCAAAACTTTTCAGTATGACAATCAGTTCAATGTGTCTGTTGCCACTTCAGGTTTTAAACAGCAGACATGCAAAGTGGCTAAAAAGAGAAAAACTAAAAAACGCAAGCATCGGAATAAAACACTCCCTATTGATGTTTATAATGATGTTGTTCCGTCTCCGGCTTTTTTGCCCCAATCCAAAGCTTATGTGGATCCTGCTATAGGTAGGATCGCACACTATATTAAAGCAGTTAAAAAAATCTGTTCTTGTTCCTGAACTCCACCCCTATGGAGATTATCTGGATACTGGCCTGTTTGAACCCCCATTTGCTTCCTGGGATGTTGGGGCCTTGCTGGAGGAATTCAATTTTGATTGGAAAAATGTTTGCGATTTTTACATCACAAAAAGCGAGGATGTCTTGAATGATTGTCTCGATTCTATGTACCTTTTGATTGAGTCCGATGAATGTGGCGAGGGTGATGTGGATCTGGTGATTTATGTGTGGCAGACGATTTTGGATGAGTTGCACACACACCAACCAGTTGATTCCAATAAAGAGACATCGTTGTCGGATGATTGTTCCTGCCTTTCTGGGGTAAAGCATGAGAGTCTTGACTTTGTGCAATCTGAAATGCATGAGTGTGCCGCTGTGGTTGATTCCTGTGCGAATCCTGAAGGATTCTCTCTTGACAGTGTGCAGTTTGAATCTGTGCAATCTGATGCCTGTTTCTCGGATGTTCCTGCAGATTGTGATCGGCATGAGTCTGCCGGTTTCCTCAAGGATGTGTGGGATCCTTTGTCATTTAGAAACAGATCTTTGAGATCTTCCGTCTGTGACCCTGCTATGGGGAAAATTTCTCGACTATGCAGCGTCAAAAGTAAAATTAATATGCCTAATAAAGTTTATCCTGTTGATGTCGCTATTTCTTCTCCTAATGATTCTCTGTCTCACCCTGTTCACACCTGTAAGGGCCCGTTGCCTGGTGACAGTTGCTCCAGTGTTTCTGTCCTGAACACCTTGCAGTCTGCTCCGCAGATCGCGGAGGTTTGCGCTATGGAAGCGTCAGTTTCACAACCTAAAGTGATTTTTGATTTGCAGGTTTTGCGTTCTGACTCCTCGGATTCGACATTGTTAGCCGGATCTAAGAGTGAGACAGCGCTTCGGTTTTGCGAATCTGATGCTGAACCTTCTTTGCCTTGTTCAGAGACGTTTTCTCTGAACCTGCCCTGTACCATGAATGAAAACATGTTTTCCTTTCACACTGATGTTTGTGAGCCCCTTTCTTGCTCTGAGGGAAGTGCTGATTCTGCACCCTGTACTCTGGATGAGTCAATGTGGCCTTGCTTAGAATCCCCTGCAGTGTCCCTAGATGCTCGTCTAGGTATTGCCACTATACTCACCTGTTTTTCTGCAGTTTTGGAGTTACAAGCTAGTTTGACTGCCACACAGAATTCTGGGTACAGTGAAAATGAAGTTAGGGAGTCAGTGTGTGTTCCAGTAAATATTCCTGTACATCTCGCTAATTATGATGAAGTTCAGTCTCAGGTTATGGTGGAACCATTCCTGGGACATCTGCCCTGTTCACAAGATAAAGTTCCAGTTTTGCCCTGTAACATGGATAGTTCAGAATCCTTCTTAGAAAACCTGGAAAATTATGTTCCTGAGGTCTTGTTTGATGTTCTGGAGGTCTCCGAGTTCCTCCCAAAGGGTGCAGAACTTGTGGGAGATGTCGCCTGCCCCCCAAGTCCTTCTGAGGTGTTGCCCTCTTCCGTAGGCATTGCTGCCTTGCTGGCTACCTTTTCAGCTCTGGTGGAGCTTCAGTCATGTGTAGTCAATGATGAATTTCTGTCAGATACCATTACAGTCATTGAGATCTCTAAGCCTGAGACCGAGTCTTCTTTTGAAATACCAGTTCCTGTGACCTCTACTCGTGATGATTTTCTGCCCGGTCCTGGTTTTGGTCTGCTCGTGCCGGACTGTGCTGGTGTACCCCAGTGTGCTCTGTGACCCAGAAAGCCCAAGTGTGCCTCGGTTACCAGCGTACTCAGATGCTTCCTCGGTGGAGACATGTTCTGATTTAGCCTGCCTGCTTGCATGCCCAGAAGTGGTCCCTGAAAGTCCTGATCTTGATGGGTGTCCTGCTAATTATGAATCTGGAACTGTCATAGGTTCCATGGGGGTGCTTGGTAGCTCTCCATGTGAGCCTGGTGAGCGTTCTGGCTTCTTGGAATCTCTGCGGAGCTTCAAGGCGTTCTGGGAGATTCCGAGAGAAGTTTTGCTTGGTGCCCTGAATACGATCAACAGCGGCTTTTGTTTTGAAAGAGACACTTCAAACAGGTTTTGTGGCAGATTTGATATTTTCGGACGCTCCTTGGAAGGTGGTGGGTATTGTCTGGAGGGTGTCGATGGCTTCTTCTCTGGTATCCACAGTCCTTATGGGTGTTACGCTGAGACTTGTAGTGCTGATGGGCATGTTTCGGTGGCTTCTGTTTCCGATGAGGTCGGTTTCGGGTGGACTGACTCTGGAATTGGACCTTGTCGGGCTGTCCCGACCTTCATGAGTCTTCGGTTGGAGTCTTTTGCTAATAGCAGTTTTGAGGGTCATCTGGAATTCGACCCTGGAGGGGGGGGGGGGGTACTGTAATGATCTGCTCAGCTGCCTGTGCAGGCAGGCAGCTTTTTCACCATTGTTTAGGTTTGCATGCTGCAGGACTCTGGAAAGAAGAGCTTCTGTCAGTTTTGCAGCTTGTGCTTGCAGAGGAATTTGCATACGTTGTCATGTAAATTGCCTGGCCACATTCATTGGAGGCGTGTACTATAAGTACTATGTGTTTCCCACAATGCTTCACTGGTCATAAGGATTTAGTCCTATGTAACACTCCTGGAGAGTGTCAGCCATGCTACTTCGTGTTGAAGTTATCTTAGAGTAATTCCTGGAAAACTGCACTAGGCAGGTTTCCTTAGTGCAGTTAGGATTGCTTATCTGTTTGTTTGTTCTGTTGCTATTGTCCTGTCCCAGCGGTGGTCGACAGGAAATGGTTCTGATCTCTGTTCTTGGAGTATAGCTGGTGCAGCAGTTGCTACCAGCTATCTCTTCTGATCTGTCTCACTTGGATCGCACTAGCATCTTGCGCTAGCGCTGTGGATCCTTCTGTTCTGTCTCCTTGGATCGCGCTAGCCACTTTCCGCTAGTGCTGTGGATCCTTCTGTTCTGCTACTCTGTACCTGGATCGCGCTAGCCACTTTCGCTAGTGCTGTGGATCCTATCTCTCGCTTGTCCCTGTTTTCGTGTGTCTGTCTTGTCTGCTACGAACGCTTGCTGGAGGCTCGGTGAGGTAACCGTTAAGCAAGCGCTCGCGTCCTCTGTTACATGTTTGTCTTGTCTTGGTTAGTTAGGCATGCTTACTCTATTGTGCTTATCACGTGGAGACCGTGCACGAACGCGTGCACTGTTGCAATGAGTGCGGTGTTCGCGTTCAGTTAGCGTTTGTTATTTTCCTTGTTATTCTTATTGTATTATTTGCTGTGCCTTTGCTAACCTCGTATTCTGTTCTGATCTGCCTTGTGTCACTTCTGGCGATCACACCTCTCGCGATCACGTTCCTATTTCATATCTGCTGTTGTGTGTGCACTGTTGCGGGGTGGCGACTAGGTTGGCGCACACACATACAACCTGTCCCTTTGCTCGATCTCATTCGCAATTGCCTCTCTTGTGATTGCGTTCTGCGCTTCGTACAATTCCTGTCTGGCATTTGTGGAGGTACAGAGGATTGGTTCCTCTGCACTCCCCAGCGCCATCTGCCGACAGGAATTTCCCTCTATGGGTGCGTAGCACCTTTTGCTGGGTGCCTGCAAATATACGCTTGTGGAGGATTTCCGCCGTATCAGCGCACGCGTTGTGCGCTGATCACGGAGGAAGTTTCACAATCGTTACATTCTGTTTAAAATAACTTTTCAGCACTTTTCAATTGAAAAAAATGCCAATAGTGGGTGAAAATGCACTGTGCATGCACTGCATTTTTTTTGTAGAGATAAGCCAAACGTCAAATTTTAGATTCGCAAATTTCAAACGTTAATGTAGACAAAAATTAGTGAATCTGCTATTTGCAGCATGCTCCATAGACTTACATGGCAGGCGAACGGCAGCCAAATTTAGTGGTTAATAGCAAAGCCCCCTTACGTGCTAGAAACACCAAATTTGCAGGGTATCTGAAAGGGGGACAGTTGGTACAAAGGAAAAAAAATCAAAAAGACCTAATCGTTTTTGAGAAAACCGATTCTAAAGTTTCATAGGAAAAAATAATACATTTACATGCGGTAAATGACAGATTATGTTGGTCCATCTGTTAACAGACCAATGGGGAGCCCTGGAGCCAAAATGTAAAGATGCTTTAGCTCTAGCTAGAGCTGTGCAGGGAGCGGCATGTGTGGCGTCGGGTGCATAGAGATCTTCAATCAAGGAAGGAAGGTCGCAAGATTAGAAGATATTGGCGTGGGACATTTCCGAGGATATTGGCATGGGAATATTTTCTTAAAGATACCTGTAAGTATTTCTGGTTACTTAAGAATATTAAAGAACTTTTTTCATTGCTGTGCTTTTATTTCATTCAACCCTTTGTGGAAATGGGTAAGGGATATTTTGTACCACTATTCTCATTTCTCATGGGAGAGGGGGCAGGCATCTGAGGGTCCCCTTCTTAAAGGGGACTCCCAAGGGCCACTATGAACCCCCCAGGAGTCGTCGACCCCCACCTCCTCCTGGGGCACCGGAGGTGGGGAAGAGCGGGTGGGAGGGGGAGGCTTGGCCGCCCCTCCCCCCAGAATTCCCCATACCATGGACCATGCGGGCTGGTATAGCTCAGGGTGCAAAGCCCCACACATTCTGGCTATCCCAGCCTGCATGGGGGACAGGGGATTAAAGAGGCTCGGGAGGAGGGACCCTACTTCATTTTTTTTTTATTTCCCACACTCTGAACATTAAACAAAATTGTTTAAACAATAGGTAAAGATGCAATTTCTCTCTGCAATCAAACACATTTTGCTTATGTTCAACTTTACCTGCATTGCTTTTAACTTTATGGTACGCATATGATCTGCAGCTGCATCTGATTTTATATCTGTCTTCATGCAATTTCTCTCTGCAATCAAACAAATCTTGCTTATGTTCAACTTTACCTGCATTGCTTTTAACTTTATGGTACGCATATGATCTGCAGCTGCATCTGATTTTATATCTGTCTTCATGCAATTTTTCTCTGCAATCAAACAAATATTGCTTATGTTCAACTTTACCTGCATTGCTTTTAACTTTATGGTATGCATACATAATTGTGACCATTTCCTGGTGCCAGGCCTTATGCTGCAATGTGTACTTAATTAATTAGTCATAATTTGCATGTCTGTAGACTGACCCAGCCTCCTACAGCCCATGCCTGGCCATTCACACCTGATCCTCATTCCAGCACTCACCTTCATCCCCTCTGCTGTCTATTTAATCTAGTCCCTAAGTCAGATATGACTGTAGTCAGATGTGCATTAATTTTAAGTGCATGATTTGAAGTGCACAACAAAAGACCCGATTTAGACCAGAATTGAACCAGAAGGGAACAGAAGGAACTGCCAGGAGACTCGGCACTTTGATCACATGGTTTGCTACTTAATTGTTTTTTATCTGTTTCACCATATGCTTGCTTGTTTCTGCAATTCCTGTATCTAAACACACTCCACCCTCCTGCTGTCAGCTATCGATCTCCCTGTAGACCACTTTAGAATGTTTAAAATGTCTTTCTCAACCGCTTCTTTTTGTCTCCTGTTCCTGAAAATCCACATGTCACTTCATCCTCCCACTGTCAGCAACACCATACACATTGCTCCCTCTCTGCTATCATCTCCCCTTCTCTCTAGCCACGAACTATTCATATTTCTCTGCTCACACTACCCCTCCTCTGCTCTCAATAAACCTAACTTGCATACACACAAGTCTCACCCCCGCATCTCTCTGCTCTGCCTACTACTCCTCCTGGCTTCTGGGGACATATCACCAAACACTAAGTCCAAGAGGGACAGGCCCTATAGGTACTAGAAAGCACAGATAAGTCGCTTAATATCTAAAAGAGCTATTTGCTCAAGAGGAGGGAACAAACGTATCAGGTTACTCCTCAGTAGGTTAGAACACTTCTCATAAGTGCAGAGACCAATATATAATGTGGAGGTCTTTGCTGATCCCCCACAAAAAGGATTGTGGTGTAGCTATTCCACATAGAGGTCGCATGTAAACCTACTACACTATACAGAATATACAAAAGGTAAGCTCAGATGCAGGCTTGATAACCTGCATAGGGAGCCCCTTAGTAGTATGGTATATGCTGCAAAGTGAAAACACTGGAGAGATTGCAGAGTGGATATGAGGTGCTATTTACAAAAGTGCTGTAATATGGAACTCTAACATGTTTCACCCTACGGCTTTTTCAAAGAGTGCTATACATATATACAGTAGTTATTTACAAAGTGCAAGCCCCCCACCAGTAGCAATTCCCCCAGCAACTGCCCAAGTCAGAGTAACCTGATACGTTTGTTCCCTCCTCTTGAGCAAATAGCTCTTTTAGATATTAAGCGACTTATCTGTGCTTTCTAGTACCTATAGGGCCTGTCCCTCTTGGACTTAGTGTTTGTTATATATTTCCTGGTACAAAATTTTCTCGGTCTGTGTTTGAATTGAGACATATCACCAAACCCAGGGCCCACTCCTTGACCTCACACTGCTCATACAACAACTCATTCTACCAATAACAAACCTCACCACATCCCCTGCCAGAACACCTACAACCTTATCGACATCCCCCTTCTTCCAGCTCTCCCCTCCCCATATCTGCGGCTCTATGGAACTCCCGCTCCGTTTGTAATAAACTGGCCTTTATTCATGACATGTTTATCTCCAACACTTTCACCTTTCTGGGGCTCACCGAAACATGGATAACTCCATCAGACACAGTGTCTCCAGCTGCTCTATCATATGGTAGTCTAAAATTTAGTCATGCCCCTAGACCTGGCCACAAACAGGGAGGCGGAGTGGGGATTCTCCTCTCTGAACACTGCTCCTTTAAGCCACTCACACCACTGCCCGCACTCTCACTCTCATCCTTTGAAGTTCATGCTGTCCGTCTCTATTCTCCATACCACATCCAGATTGCTGCTATCTACCGCCCGCCTGGTCCAGCCTCTACTTTCATTGATCACTTTTCAGCATGGCTTCTCCAGTTCCTCTCCACTGATATACCCTCTATCATCATTGGAGATTTTAATATACCCATTGATACTAACTGCCCTACTGCCACCAAACTGCTCTCTCTCACCTCCTCGTTTGACCTCACACAATGGTCCTCCACTTCCACCCACAAAGACAGCCACACTCTTGACCTTGTCTTTACCCGCCTCTGTTCTATTTCAAGCTTTCATAACACTCCGCTTCCCCTCTCAGACCACAACCTTCTTACCTTCTCAATCAATTCTTCTCTACCGTCACCTCCTCCAACACTACACCATACAGTCACGCGCAGGAATTACCGCAACCTGAATGTGAATTCCCTGACTGAGGCCTTGCAACCTCTAAGTACTCTGTCTTCCTACACTGACCCTGAGGCAGCATCCAGTTACTTATTTAGCGTAGTCTCCTCTGCCATGAATTCAGCCGTTCCACTCACCACCACCTGCCCCCGCCAAACTAACCGGCAGCCCTGGCTCACTGAACAAATCAAACAGCTGAAAAGGCGCTCCAGGGTGGCAGAAAGGTGCTGGCGAAAAAGCACTGCTGTAGAGGACTTCAATCACTATAAACAAACTACGCAGGAGCTCAGGGATGCCCTCACCTCTGCTAAGCAGTCTTATTTCTCCTCGCTCATTTCCTCACAGTCCCACAACCCAAAACAATTGTTCAACACCTTTAACTCCCTACTTCGTCCCCCACCTCCTCCCCCTACCACATGTCTGTCAGCCGACGACTTCGCATCATACTTTACAAGCAAGATTGATGCAATACGCAATAGCTTCAACACGCAACCACTTTTAGCAGCTTAACCGTCACCTATGAATTCCTTCTGTCCGCCTGCACCCTTGCCCACCACTAACTGCCTTCCCCCTGCTCCACAAGACCACTCTCCCACTCTAACATCTTTCACAACACTAACTGAACAGTGTCTTTCCTCACTAATCTCCAAAGCGCATCTCACTACCTGTGCCCTGGACCCTATTCCCTCTCATCTAATCCCCCAGCTTTCCTCCTCCTTTAATCCCGCTCTAACAACTCTATTCAACCTTTCTATCTCCACTGGCACTTTTCCTTCCTTATTCAAACAAGCTATAATCACACCACTAATCAAAAAACCCTCTCTTGATCCAACTTCTCTATCCAACTACCATCCTGTCTCTCTCCTCCCCTTTGCTTCTAAACTGCTGGAACGTCACATCCACTTAGAATTGTCTGCCTTTCTCTCTACCAACTCCTTACTTGACCCCTTTCAATCTGGATTCCGCACACACCATTCCACTGAAACTGTCCTCACGAAAGTTGCTAATGACCTACTGGTAGCTAAATCCAAAGGCCAGTTCTCCATTCTAATACTCCTTGACCTTTCCTCTGCCTTTGACACGGTTGATCATGCTCTGCTTCTGCAGACACTGACATCTTTAGGAATCAAGGGACAAGCACATTCCTGGATCTCCTCTTATCTCTCTGGACGCTCTTACACTGTCTCCTTTTCTAACACCAATTCCTCTCCACACCCACTGTCTGTTGGTGTACCTCAAGGCTCTGTTCTTGGGCCACTTCTTTTCTCAATCTACACCCGTGGCCTGGGACAACTAATGAACTCTTTTGGCTTCCAGTATCACCTCTATGCGGATGACACCCAAATCTATCTCTCAGCTCCTGACCTGTCCTCACTACTATCCAGAGTCCCCGACTGTCTACGTGCCGTTTCTGCATTCATGTCCTCCCGCTTCCTCAAACTCAACATGACTAAAACGGAAATTGTGATTTTTCCACCATCGCTATCTTCACCCCCACCAATTGCAACCATAACGGTAGACAACACCCCAATAACCTAAACCACTAAGGCCCGCTGCTTGGGGGTTATACTTGACTCAGAGCTCTCCTTCAAACCTCACATTGCCTCATTAACCACCACCTGCTATTTCCAGCTCAAAAATATATTCCATATCCGTCCCTTCCTCACACAAGAAGCCACCAAAATGCTTGTTCATGCAATCATCTCCCGCCTAGACTACTGCAACACCCTGCTCTGTGACCTACCAAAAAACAGGCTAGCACCTCTTCAATCCCTTCTAAATTCAGCGGCCCGCCTCATTCACCTTTCCACATGCTCTTCTGATGCAGCCCCACTGTGCCATTCTCTCCACCGGTTACCCATTACCCAGAGGATCCAGTTCAAACTCCTGACTCTAACATACAAAGCCCTCCACGAGTTGTCTCCTCCATACATCTCCTCACTAATCTCAAGATATTGTCCCTCCCGCAACCTTCGCTCCTCCCAAGAAATTCTCCTGGCCTCTAAGCTGATCACCTCCTCTTATGCTCGCATCCAGGACTTTACACAAGCATCACCCCTTATCTGGAACTCTCTTCCACAGCCTGTACGTCATGCTCCAAACCTGGACATCTTCAAACGCACTCTTAAAACACACCTTTTCAGACAAGCTTATAACATTCTATAGCCCTTATTTACTTCTCTGTCACAATGTAATCAGAGGTAAAGAATCACTGCCTCATCCATCCTCCACCCCCTTACCTAATGTGTCCCCCACAACCCACTAGATTGTAAGCTCGCAAGGGCAGGGTCATCCTCTTAATGTTTAATGTTCTTGTAACAATATTTGTGCTGCTTGGAACTCTGCTGTACATTTGTTAGTTGTATCTATGTTCCCCTTGTCGTCTTATTGTGCTTTGTAAAGCGCTGCGGAATATGTTGGTGCTACATAAATAAATAATAATAATAAAAGTTGCCAGGGATCTTTATACAGCCATATTGTGGCTGTATAGTGATCCCTGGCCAAAGTGTTGCTACCTTCACAGAGTTTCCAGGAGGAGGACCCCCTGGAAACCCAGTCATGAAATTAATTTCTCTTTCTTTTGATGTATGTAAATTTACACTACCGTTAGGTTTGTTACATTTACATAGCAGAAGAAAAGTGGTTCCCTAAAAACCGCACCACTCAATCAATGTTCAATTAATCAACCTTTATTCAGTACAAAAAGAATATAAAAACACTAAAAACAGAGTACAGGGGGGCACACAATAATCAAGGTATTATGTAGTGAATGAATAAGCCATACTGCCTGTTTTGACAACTCCTAATAAACAGTGACAAATTATCTGCACGTAAATTAACAATAAAAAAAAACCACAAACGTAAGGTCAGCCTCAAGTATATGAATAATGTGTGCATGTGAATAAAGTGCATAGTGCAATCAGAGGATAATGCCAAAAAAAGACCAGCCAATAAGTAAATATAAAGAATGAAAACCAAAGTGCAAGGTTAGACCACTGAGGGAAAAACAAAGTACTGTGAGAGCTGAAAGAAGAGGCTGCAACTTACCAGGGGTGAGGAGGGACAGGCAGGAGGAGAGTGTGCCCCACAAACGCCATCGCGATTCGCCGCCTTCAATGCGCGGCTTCGTCTGGGCATAAGGACCTGTATTAGAAACCGGCAATTTATTTGCCCTAGGACCTGAGTGGGCGGAGACAGAGGAAGCCCTACACTTCAATGTTGTGTGCGCGGCCGCGCACCACGAAGAACCGGAAGCCGTGTCAGTAGACGCCGCCCCGCTTCCTCTGACTGGCCTCGGGAGTTCTGGGAAATGTAGTGCTGGAGGGGTAGAAATGTACTGCGGTAAAGACTATAAAGAGATATGGACAATAAGCAGGAATAAGTCACCCCATAAAGGGAAAAAAGCAAAGGATGTTTCTCACATAAACACTTAACCATGTAAGACCACCTTATATTAATACTGATACAATAGTTTAATCTTTCTAAACAATACAACTGAGCAGCCCAATGCTGCCATCAGGTGGCCAAACTGGGTATTATTGAAACCAATTTGTATTAGTACAAAGAATGCCATAGACAAAATCTTTAATAGGATCAAGAATAGAACAAGAGGCTTAATCCCATCATCAGGTGCGGAGCACTCCATAGATTAATCCGGTATGTAGTCAAATTTCTGTCCAAGATCCCAGGACACCTAAAAATATATATAAAAAATATATATATAAAAATATATACAGCTTCTTAGATAATGTTTGGTGTAGCAACATCTTCATGTGAAGCCAATCTATCTTCTTCACCATACAATAACACCAACGTGAAACAACGAGTACATTATGGAGGTGTCACACAAGGTAGGTATCATTATATAGACAAATACATAGCAAGCATCTGGAACTACTCACAGATTCCAGTCAAAATACTATTCTGCCATTAACCAAAAAATATATAGTAGGAGAAGCCAGTGACAGGGACATACCATGCAGGGAGGCTGGATCAAGGGATCCACTCACCAGGAATCCCATAGATCCAAATGGTGTTAGTGTAAAAAGCCCAAAAAGGAAAAGTCCTCATTAAGACCTACCGGGGATTTGGAACCCAAATTGAAGATCCACCTTGTCTCATGTCTTAAAAGCGATGTAACTATGTTGCTGCCCCTAGAAGACAAAGAGAGATGTTTTAAGCCACATACTGTCCAACCAGTGCTGAGTCCCCCATGTGCCTTTAATGCATGTTCCGCTACCGGGGTCAGAGGTTTACCCTCTATAAAGTCCCTCTCCGCCAAACGAATGGTTGAGAGGTGCTTTTGAATTCGTGTTTTTAATTTGCTTTTGGTCTGTCCCACGTAATACAAATTGCATGGGCATCTTAACAAGTAAACAACAGCTTCTGTCTGGCAGTTAATGTATTCCTCAATACGATGAGTCTTCCGTGTTTTTGGACTAACTACCTCTCTAGTGGGTCTCATTAGAGGACATATGTTACATCGTCCACAGGGGAAACTTCCCTTAATCCCCAGACGCATGCTTGATTGTCGTTGAAAGTGACTCCTACAAAGTCGGTCCTTAAGTGTAGGTGCCTTTTTGGCTGTCAGAGTTGGTCTGGTTGAGATAAATTTCCCCAGAACTGGGTCAGTGTGTAGAATCAGCCAGTGTTTGGCCAAAATCCCCCTCAAATCCTCCCACCTCGAATTGAAGGGGGTACAAAGTCTCACCATTGGGCTAGTCATCTTTTTCTTTCCATATAGCAGTTCTTCACATCTGGAGTACTTGGCTCTTTGATACCCTTGTTTAACTGTTCGTTTAGGGTAACCCCTCTGTAGGAATCTCCTCTCAAGATCCTTGGCCTGTTGTTCAAATTCCGTTTCCTCAGAGCAATTTCTCCGGACGCGTAAGAACTGTCCAGTTGGGATATTGTTCTTCAACTGTTTTGTATGGAAGGATCCATAATGTAGCAGGCTGTTGACTGCAGTGGTTTTTCGATATAGAGTACTTCCAATTTGCCCAGTGTCTGTAAAAAAGAGATGTAAGTCCAAAAAATCCACAGAAGTAGGTGAAATCTTGGATGTCAAAACAATATTCCTGTTGTTCTGTCCCAATTCCTGTATGAATTCCCGTGTCATTAGTTCAGGACCCTCCCACAAGATCAGAATGTCATCAATAAAATGGTACCACCCCAAAATCTTAGGGTGGTACCGTTCCAACGAGGGATCCCACACAATCTCCCGCTCCCACCATCCCAAAAAGAGATTGGCAATGGCGGGAGCGCACTGGGCACCCATCGATACACCATGGGTCTGTAAGAAAAACTGTTCATCAAAGACAAAGAAGTTGTGAGCCAATATAAAATTCAAAAGATCTATCAAAAACATTGAATTCTGCTCTACCTGTGGTAGTTGTTGATAGAAAATATTGCACTGCTCGACATGCGTCTTCATGTTGGATATTCATGTAAAGAGACTCAACATCGAGTGAAATAAAACAAGTACCTGTTGGAACAGAGATGTGATTTAGTTTGGTGATCAGGTCAAGGGAATCCCGGACATATGAATCTAAAGATAAAACATGTTCCTGGAGAAAAAAATCCCAAAAACTGCATCCCTTCTCAATGAGGCTCCCGATCCCTGAAACGATAGGACGTCCAGGTGGGCACTCTAGATTTTTATGGGCTTTGGGCAACAGGTAGAAAGTTGGAATCACTGGTTCCTTTACTGTTAAAAAGGCCTTTTCCTTCTGGGAAATTAAGCCTCTTTCCCTTGCTTCATCTAGAAGATGGTTTAGTTCCATATTATAGGTTACAGTAGGATTACCAGGTAAACGTCTGTAGTATCTCCTGTCTCCTAATTGTCTTTTTACTTCTTTTAAGTAATCACAGGTTGACCACAATACAATATTACCACCCTTATCAGCCTCACGGATCACAAAATCATCTCTGATGGCCAGTTCTGAAATGGCCCTATTCTCTTCCCTAGTCAAATTGAGCACATATGAATGTCGTGCAGTCAAGCCTTCTTTGTCCTGTACCAGCAAATCAAAGAAAATTTTTATGGGTGGAAAAAGTGACAAATTAGGTAAGAACGTAGATCTCGGTCTAAACCTACCTCCTGTAGTTTTCTCTCCATCAGCCCCAGTAAAGTTTTCATTCTCACTGAGCAAGTCCATAAGGTCCTCAAACACTTGTCTGTCATTTTCATCAGGTAGATCAACAATCTGTTGAGTTCGCACATCTAGTACATTATCTTCATGGTAATACAAGCGTTTTAAAGCTAGTCTTCGACAAAACAGATACACATCCTTAACAACTTCAAAGACATCCATATTCTTGGTTGGTGAAAAATGTAATCCTTTCTGTAAGACACTTGATTGGGCAGAACTAAGCTGATACTCAGTTAAGTTAATAATCTGCAGGGTATTCACCTCCTCAATTCCCCTGGGCTCACATTCAACTTCCTCCTCTTGTTGGAAAAATCCCCGGGACTGTCTATTCCTCTTCCTTTTGTAAGAGAGGCCGCCCCTTCTGCCTCGCTTTCTGTTTCTAAAAAAATCAGTGCTTGTTTCAGATAATGATGAAAAATGGGGGTCATTGGATAAGGGTTGTTTGGGATCGGCCAGTTTTGGTTTTTTTGGTCTTCTAGGTCGTCTTGGTTGTTCATAACCCTGGCCCTTCCTGTTACCCCGATGTTTCCACCTGAATGCCTTCCCTGAGGAATAATCATTCCTATCCCTTATTAGTTTTGTCTTTTTGTTCTCAATAGTTGTTTTTTCTACTTGTTGTACATCTTTATCTAGTTGCTTAAGAAACGGTTGTACTAGTCTGGCACTGTCATATTTATTAAGTTGACACAACAGGTTATTTATCTTCTCCTTCAATTTGGGAAGTAGATCTCTATCGTGTTTCAAAAGCATGTCTATAATAATAATAGAGCACTTTCCCAGCCCCAGTTCCCAGTCCCTCTTCTCCTGTTCAGAAACCTCCCAGGAGGGAAAGATCTGGACTCTGAGTCCTCTTGGGAAAATGCCCTCCCTCTTATAATTTTCCAAACTGTGGACATTCCACCACAGCCTAATATACTCCGCATGTGTGCTTTTGATATCATAGCACAATTTTTTGAAGTCTGGTGGAGATCTGAGATCTTCTTCAACAGTGTTATTACCAAAGATTTCATGCAGCTGGGAATTCCAGCCCCTTTCAAGACGATTCAAAGCCTCCATATCATCAACTGATCAGCCAATAACCAATTCACATGAGAAAAACATCCAGGGATGTGCTGTAGCCCTGAAAAAGACCAAAGAGGGTCATGTAAGGAGCTATACTAAACAACAGATTTGGGCAAGCACCATCCACTCTACCATACGTATGGGTAAGTAACACAGAGTGTGCAGAAAGGAACTATAAATAAATGTACATAGCAGAAGAAAAGTGGTTCCCTAAAAACCGCACCACTCAATCAATGTTCAATTAATCAACCTTTATTCAGTACAAAAAGAATATAAAAACACTAAAAACAGAGTACAGGGGGGCACACAATAATCAAGGTATTATGTAGTGAATGAATAAGCCATACTGCCTGTTTTGACAACTCCTAATAAACAGTGACAAATTATCTGCACGTAAAAAGGTTTGTTACATTATCTGTCATTTACCACATTTAAATGTATTATTTTTTCCTATGAAACTTTAAAATTGATTTTCTCAAAAACTATAAGGTCTGTTCATACCCTGAAATTTGGTGTTTCTAGCACGTAAGGGGGCTTTGCTATTAACCGCAAAAGTCAGCGGCCGCTCGCCTACCATTAAAGTCTATGGGGAAAATGCAAACGCAAATTTGTTTAAAGAAAATGTGCATTAAATGTGAACAGCGAACAAACCCTGTTTGCTGCCAACTATTTACCCGCAGAATTGTTCGGCCTGTCTCTATTTTCTTGCTTGCTGGTGGCTAAAAGCCAATTTTTTTTTTCAATCTGAAAAAAAAAACACAGAGGAAAATCTGTAAATTGCATATGGTGCAAGCTGTCATTAAAATTTTAGTTCCATCTTACTAACTTTGAACCTCTTTGCTCAAAATCATCCAAACCTAGTTATTTGGTTTCTACTTGCTATGGGCTGTTGAGGAAAGAGGGACTTATCATACCCCCACCTTTTGTCTACAGTGGGAGAAACTGTTGGGAAATATTTCTCCATGGTTCAATGGACCAGAGATTTCATGCTTACCCATGCACTTTCAATCTCTAATCGGTTGCAAGAAAGGAATGACAAACTTCTTTCTAATTGGTACAGGTGTTCTCAGATCCTCCATAAGATGCCCCCTCCTCATCAGATCTATGTTGGTGATTCTATTTGGAGATGGGGTTTTAATTACATATTTGGTGGTCTTGTCCCTTGGTTGTAGATTTCTGGAACACGATCTTCAATATTTACAATAGTGTATATGGCTCATCCATTTCCACCAGCCCTGAAGTTGCCTTACTCTCCATGATACATTAGCGTATATCATCCTTGAAGTAGGGGGGCCTTCTCAGAAACTTCCTTTCTGCAGTTCCAACTGCCATTGCCAGAGATTGTAAGTGCCCCCCCCCCCCCCCCCACACACACACACCCATCTCTGATGTCTTGTGTTGAGGTATTGGATGACATTATGTATCTGGAGAACCTGGTGTCTTCTAATGTTGGCACTGCAGAATCATTTACAGCTACTTGGTCCATATGGATCGACTATAAATTGTCAGACTACTTTAAGCAGATGTCCCCTCTCTGACTCCCCTCTGCTTTATATACATGAAGGACTTGCTGAAGCTGCACCACACCTCTCACAACCTCAGATCAGCAAGTTCTATAAACTTGGTCACTCCCAGAGTGCACCTCAAAAAATCTGGAGATAGAGCCTTCTGTCATGCTGCCCCTACTCTTTGGAACTCCCTGCCACACCCAGTAAAGACAGCACCATCCCTGGAGCTATTCAAATTCAGACTGAAAAGCCACCTGTTTAGCCTGGCATTTCCGGACCTATAAAATTCTTCCTCTGTACCACGATGGTCTGAGCCATGCTTATGCGCTTTGAGTCCTATGGGAGAAAAGCGCTCTACAATTGTTATTTGTTGTTGTTGTTGTTGTAAAAAGTGTGGCCACCTGTGTTGCAAATCATCACAAAAGTATGCATGAGGCATTTGCAAAAAGATGTTAGGCTCGAAAAATGTTATGCCTGCCATATGATGCACGGCAGAGGGGAGGGGAACAGAGGAGGAAGAAGCCAGGAAGCCTGTACATGAGAGAGGACCCGCAGGCTTCCTGGTCTGAAGGTCACAGTGTAATATAGTTTGGAACAAAAAATACGGGAGGCAGGCAGAGAGTTTAACATGGGGCAGTGTGAGTGTATGGGTATAGTGCACTGGTTAAGGCCACCACCTTTGACATGGGATGGGAGACCAGGGATCGAATCCTGACTAGGGTTAGTACCTCTTCAGTAAGGAATTCAAGGCAAGACTCCCTAACACTGCAGGGTGGCCTCTTGAGTGCGTCCCAGTGGCTGCAGCTCTTGAGAGCTTTGAGTCCAACAGGAGAAAAGCGCTATACAAATGCTTAAAAGCATACCCAGTGCTACTGCTCACGGTCCCTTTAAATACATTGTTATCATTAAAATGAATACAAAAGGTCTTTTCCGATGTACGTATGTATTCTTAACGAAAAATTCAGATGTACGTATGTATTCTTGAAAAAAAAAAAAAAAGATAAGCTGAATAGGTTGCATATACAACTGTGATAGCCAGAAATTCTGTCAAAACATGAAAAATGGGAAGGCATTTAAGAGCATACAATTGTCCTTTAAAAGTAAATATCCATTATTTTTGTGTAATGTCCAATACAGTCTAGGCCCATTGTGTTTAGAGATTTCTTGTCTTTTTTGTCAAGAATGGAAAACCCCATTCAATATACAGGTGGTAGTAACATGAATTATATTCATCCATCATATATTAAATCATAATATTTCTAAAATGTAAGGATTTATGTGGATCTCAAGTAAACAGGAAAGACCATAAATAATTTGTCACAATGATTTAAATATTTATACATGACATTATAAAGAATATGAATTATATCAAAACAAAACACAAACGAACTCTGTGGCTTAATCCAATTTGATTATTCAAAATATTGGCAATTTCAAATGTCCAGTGTTGGGGTTTGTTTGTTTGTTTTGTTTATTTTAAGTTTCATATTTAAAGAGGAACTCCAGTGAAAATAATGTAATAAAAAAAAGTGCTTCATTTTTACAATAATTATGTATAAACGATTTAGTCAGTGTTTGCTCATTGTAAAATCTTTCCTCTCCCTGATTAGATTCTGACATGTATCACATGGTGACATTTTTACTGTGGGCAGGTTATGTATGGATACATGAAAGATATGTTGCAGCTACGTAGCAATCCCCGCATTCTCAGATCAACAGGTTCTAATAATCTAGTCATACCCAGAGTCCACCTGGAAACGTTTGGTCCCAGAGCCTTCTGTCATGCTGCCCCTACGTTTTGAAACTCCTTACCTCAACAGATCAGGACAGCTCCATCCCTGGACGTGTTTAAATCCAGACTGAAAACCCACCTGTTCAGTTTGGCATTTGCAGAAATATAACTTTTGTTGTGTGAATACTTCATCCTACTAATTACTGAATATGAGAGAGCCTAAGCGCTTTGAGTCCTATGGGAGAAAAGCGTTATAGAAATGTTATTGTATATATATTGTATATGTAGCTGCTCCTACCGTGTTTCCCCGAAAATAAGACCCTGTCTTATATTATTTTGTCCTTCAGAAGATGTGCTAGGGCTTATTTTCGGGGAGGTCTTACATTCCGGGGGGTAGCCAGATCTCCCATTAGTATATAGCCAGATTCCTCCTGGCTATAGCTAAATCCCTATTGTATAGCAATTGTATATACCGGTATCCTCCTTATATAAGGATTAGTGCCAGGGACATAGCCGGCGCTGGGGACCAGCTCCCTGACCCCCGGCCCGCCCGCTTGCCCGCTCGCTTGCCCGCTTTACCTCTTAAGTTCTATGCTCCCAGTCCCCTCCATTAAGGAAGTCCGGATTCCCTGCTGCTTTTGCTCCGCATAATTCACACTGCAGATTAGCGGTAAAAGCAGCTGATGTAGTCTGGTAAGCGCTGCCCTGAACAGGAAGTTATCTCTGTTTACTTCCTGTACAGGGCGGAGCTGTTCCCGGACTACAGGGCTGACGTCACCGCTGATCTGCGGTGTAAATTATGCGGAGGATAAGCAGCAGGGGATCCGGACTTCCTTAATGGAGGGGACTGGGAGCATAGAACTTAGGAGGTAAAGCGGGCAAGCGAGCGGGCAAACGAGCAGGCAAACGGGCGGGCGGGGGGGTCAGGGAGCAGGTCCCCAGCGCCGGCTATGTCCCTGGCACTAGGCTTTATATAAGGAGGATGGCTTATATTTCGAGCATACTCGAAATATAAGCTAGGTCTTATTTTCAGAGTAGGTCTTAAATTCGGGGAAAGACGGTAGCTGTTTTGGCCGTTAGAGACAGCTGTAAGCAGCTATTTCCTGTCTGTGAACATTGTTACATTGTGGCAGTTTGCCAGGAGCACCGTGGTCCTCAGAGCTTCTTGTGGGAGGGGTTTCACCACAATATCAGTCATACAGCGCCCCCGATGGTCTGTTTGTGAAAAGCAATATATTTCTCATGTAAAAGGGGGTATCAGCTACTGATTGGGATAAAGTTAAATTCTTGGTTGGAGTTCCTCTTTAAAGGATCCAGGTTCTTAGTGCAATATTATTTTATGCTATATCATTTTAGAAACAAATAACATTTTAGAAATATATTGGTGATTCAAGCAAAATATTACAAGTAGTCTGCGCAATCAAATCTCTCCTCCTTGAGGGCCATATAGACAAAAACTCTATATATAAAAAAAACTCAATAAAGCAGCAGTGTCTAATAATCACTAAACTCTGCACCCCCACTGAGATAATCAGCAGCAGCAAAGAGTCTACTGAGAACCATGGAGGATTATTCAAAGGGGATTTCTATATTTTTATCTGTATTACCAAGTTCAAAAATAATGTAAAAAAAGGCATGTGTGCAAATTGTATTCCCAAATCATGTGGGCCCAATAGATTTCCTTCAAATTAGTTCAAGTTACACATCACATGTGGATTTATCCAGACAAGAAAAAGTATATTTTCAGAAGAAGAAAGTCTGGTAATATGTTTTTAATTTTCCTTCTTCCCTTTCTCCTCATCTATTTCCCCTCCCAAAATTTCCCTCTTTTTTCTAATTTTACATTCCCATTATTTCCTCTTGTCTTTATCTTTATTTCTATTATCCCCTTTCTTTCTTAGTCCATTAATTCTTTCTGTCTTTTTCACTCCCCCCACCCACACCATCTTACCCTCTTCCCTTCCACAATTTCCCTTTTCTCTGTTCCCTCCCCTTTAAGTCCCCTCTTCCTTGTCCTCTCTCCTTTCTTCCTCACTTCTCTCACTATCTCACATTCCCTTTCACTTTTATTTATCTCTCCCCTCTTTTTGTTGTTGTTTTGTGTTTTTTTTTATTACTCAAACCCCATGCTTCTTATCAGATTTCTTTATTTTCCTTTTTTTTGTTATGTAACCCTTTTTTCCTCTTTTCCTCATTTTCCTCTAATGCTTTTAAGAGAGTTAATCTCTCCACGCCTTCTCTTCCAGGGCCATATGCAATTCTCTTTTTCTCCTGAGTTTTCACCTAGGAGATAGTTTTTCATCTTTGATTTTAAATAACTTCCCAGTACTTTTCAACTAGTACCAAAAAGCTGGTGAAAAAGTACTATCAAAATTATTTTAATCATGTTCTTGCCTTCTGGGGGCTTAAAAGGCATTTTATTGACAAGTTTAAAAATATCACCTAGGAGAAAACTCAGGTGAAAAGGTTGCATATGGGCCCCCAGTCTCTTTCCTTTTCACCTCCCCTTACAGTTTACGCTTTCTTTTCTGCTTTTACTTCACCTCCTCTTTTTCCTTACCTCTTACCTTCCCCTTTAGTTTCCTCCCCTCCCTTGCTTCTTCTCTTCCTATTCACCCTTTCCTGTTCTCTCCTTCTTTCCTGCCACTCCCCTCTTAATTCCCTTTCCACTCCCCATTTTCCTTAAACTGCCTCTTTTTCCCCATACCTTTCTTTCTTTATTGCTATGATTGGTTCTGGTTTTCTGCTGCCTTTCCTCATCATCATTTTCCTTGGTCCAAACGAACGGTCATTTGGAAAAATCAGCCGTGTTTATGTACCTTATAATACAAGTTTGACTACAAAGCCACATATAAACTGTCACATTTTCAATGTAATTTGCCTTCTTAATATTGGAGGTATTTGCAATATTTAGTTTTAAATGAGCATCTGTCGTTTCTCCTAAATATACAAATAATTCAGACCGATGGTTTCCGCGCAGTGACACGCGTCTGGCTTGGACGGACCTTCTAGTGCACACAGATGGATAGCTACGCCAGGCGACAGGACATTTTCACCAGCAGAAGGGGAATCAGCTGATCAGGCCGATCAGCTGATCCCAGCTGGACTCTGGATTGGCTGAGTGGCTCGGGCGGGGCTGCACAGCACTGCAAGTATATATAGATCTTGCTTGTCAGTTGCTGGTTGTCTGCTGTTGCGAATACTAACGTGTGAACACTCAGACCTCAGTCAGATCCACAATGTGTTAGAACCAGGAGGACCTGGGAATTCACACTTAGCCAGATTACGTTTGTGTTATATGTTAGACCAGTTCCAGGGTGTTGTGACCACGGACCTCACACCCAAGCTTAGGGATACTGTTTCATTGCTGTGTTATCCTTTAGACCAGTTCCAGGGTGTTGTGACCACAGACCTCACACCCAAGCTTAGGGATACTGTGTCATTGCTGTGTTATACTTTAGACCAGTTCCAGGGTGTTGTGACCATGGACCTCACACCCAAGCTTAGGGATACTGTGTCATTGCTATGTTATCATTTAGACCAGTTCCAGGGTTTTGTGACCACGGACCTCACACCCAAGCTTAGGAACACTGTCCTATTACTGTGTTATTCTCTAGACTAGTTCCTGGGTGTTGAGACCTCACACCCCAGACTAGGATTGTGCTTTACATCTGTTATTACCATTTGCTCGGGTGTTGCCGACCTGGCTTGCCCAACCCCTCGGGCTGTCACTCATCCCTCGAGTGTTCAGCCTGTCTGTACTTCCCGTGACACTATTCCACCTAGTGTCAGTTAGCTGCAGGGACCTCCTGCTCCTCAGAGAGGCCTCTCTGCAGTACAGCCAAGGGCTCTATCCCTTAGTCTGATTCCCGGTATTGCAGGGAATCACTGGCTCTCAGGTGATCTCTATCCCCTTTCCTAGGAGATAGTCCTCACACAGCCAAGGGCCACCTGCTCCTCAGGTGGTCCATGCTCATTGTGATCTGCGTCTCCCGCCCCACGGGAGACAACCTACTGTTGCACCAAAACACTTACACTTTATCAGGTGTCCAGAGGTTAGCCATACTTGTATTATTGGTGATTCTGCAGATCATCAATAATCTAGTATATATCTGTATTGTTGGTGATACTGCAGATCACCAATAATCAGATTCTCTCTGTGTGCTGACACCGATCGTTACACCAATACATATATTTTTTAAAGGTACTTTAAAAAATAAAAACATATTTGCACAGGTAATAGAATAATGCATCTTTTGTGTTAAAGGTTGTTTTTTTTTTTTAAATAGTTTTTAGTAGTTTTCCTATAAAGGCTCATACTCAATTCCATTTTCCTCCCAAGTTTTTAATATATGTTCAGAATCAGAATTCGAATCATTTATTTTGCCAAGTACAAAGGAATTGTACCCGGAATTGGTTTTGGCTCATACAGATTCTGGAAGGAGGGGGGGTTGGATGGTGAGAGCATGAGGGGAAAATGTCAGAAAACCAACATGTTCAACTACCAACAAGCAGGAAATTAGTCAAAATAATTTTGATAGTACTTTTTCACCTACTTTTTGATACTTTTTCAATTGCAAAGTACTAAAAGTTAAGATAAGGTGAAAGATTATCCCTTAGAAGAAAACTCAGGAGAAAAATGTAATTGTATGGTGGCTACGATTGTTTTTGATGTATAGTATTCAGAAACTGTGACAATGATCTTAAAAAAAAAAAACTTAATACTGAAGCTGCATATAATTTGCTTCTTTTTACTGTTCATACCACTTGCTTCCCACTTCAATTTTTAGCACTGACATATTTTAGAGTTAGTAGTCAAATTATTGGTATCATCCTGATTGTAAACTTTCTTCTTACTGATAGCTAGCATGGTGCAATACGTTTCTGGAAAATTAATTTTATTTTAGAATTGAATAGATCCTGGTATGTCATATGCAGCTGAACAATTTGTTATAGCTATACCCCAAAATGTAATTTCCATCCAATTAATGTATTTGATTTCCTCGGGGATATTATTAATGTGCAAATGTAGTCATGTAGTCCCTATTTCCATGTCAAGTGATATGAATTGCTTTGGAGTCTTGACAACACAGTCAAAATGTATGTTACAGGAAAGCCTATAGTTATATTAATCTACATGCCTCATCCTATATTTAATGGTTAGAATATAACAACTAAAATAAGGTTACTTTTCTGAAATTGCATAGACATACTTGATGTTACTTGTTGCAAATTTTGGGGAATAAAAATAGAAAACATACATAGAAATAATAAAAAAATGGGACTTGCGGTTAGCTGTCCAAAAAGCTATAATTATGCATTTATACATACTATTTTTTTTCTTAAGTCGCAGGAATTGAACAGAGGCGCCAACAGGATAAAATATGCTAAAAACTTTACAATTGCTGAGGAGGCAGTGGTGGACTTACCTCCTCAAAGCAGACATGAAACTGTCAATTTTAAAAGGTTTAGATATATTAAAGAGACCCTGAAGCCTCTTAAAAATCCTTTTTTTCTTAAACCATCCTGTTTAATACCTTAATCCTACCTAAACCGCAGTATCCCAGTGCCTGTAAGCTATCTAAAACACCCCTAACTCGCCCTCCCTCTCCCCTGCAAAATCCACGACTTTCTTGGTCGTGGATTTTGAGGCCCGCATTAGCTTCCGTGTGAGGCAGAGCTATGAGCCGCAGCCCTGCCTCACACGCGTCTGTCAGCGGCGGATCTCCGCCTCTCCCCCACCCCTCTCAGCGAAGGAAGACTGAGAGGGGCGGGAAGAGGCGGAGATCCGCCACTGACAGACGCATGCGAGGCAGGGCTGCAGCTCATAGCCCTGCCTCACACGGAAGCGCTCTCCAGATTGCCCTCCGGGGAGATAGGGGGGTTTTAGATAGCTTACAGCCACGGGAATGCGGTGGTTTAGGTAGGATTAAGGTATTAAACAGGATGGTTTAATAAAAAAAGGATTTTTAAGAGGCTTCAGAGTCTCTTTCATATACTCCAAAAAACCGCTTCATCAGGCAATAGGCAATGGAGCATACAGCAACAAGTGTTTATGTCTCAGCCTAGCGCCTCTAACAGAGTTTGCGAGTATCAATTTACTTACTTACACTATCCATCAAATCCAATACATACTACACTATATTGTGCTGTCAGTGTTTCTCTTTTTGTTTCTTTTTCTCAAATGTACCTAATTTACCCTTACTGTTTAGAGGAACTTTAATCAATGATTGAAATTCATTACAATCAGCAGCTGATACTTCCTTTCCCACAAGAATTTTTAAACTGTTCTAGAATAGATCACCGGGGGAGGGGGGGGGACTCTGTTGCTGATATTGAAGTGAAACCCCTCCCACAGTGTGATGTTATGACCATGGTCCTGGCAGTTTTCTGTCTGTGAACATCATTGCATTGTGGGAAATAATGGCTTTTTCCAGCTCCCATGCAAGCAATATCTCGCTCTGTGCATAGAACTCTCAGTAATTAACATTCTGCACAGATCACCTGGCAGGACTAAAGATGCCACCACGGGCACCACCATGACTAATTAATCTATAAAT